>NC_090444.1:1717167353-1718367353 GCF_031143425.1 Pleurodeles waltl | reverse complement strand
TGTGAAGGGTTTCTATGACGTATTTTGTGTGTAGAAGACACTGTTGTTGAGTGCTGGTTTTTATTAGCCAATCGTCTAAGTAAGGGAATACGTGCATGTGCTGCCTCCTGATATGAGCAGCTAATACTGCAAGGCATTTTGTGAATACTCTTGGTGCTGTTGTTATCCCGAACGGTAACACTTTGAATTGGTAATGCACGCCTTGGATTAAAAAACCTTAAGTATTTCCTGTGGGAAGGATGTATGGGTATGTGGAAGTAAGCATCCTTGAGATCTAATGTTGACATGTAGTCCTGTTGTTTGAGCAAGGGAATCACGTCTTGAAGTGTCACCATGTGAAAGTGATCTGATTTGATGTAAAGATTTAGTGTTCTGAAGTCTAATATGGGTCTCAGTGTTTTGTCCTTTTTTGGAATTAGGAAATACAGGGAGTAAACACCTGTTCCTTTTTTATGTTTGGGTACTAGTTCTATTGCTTCTTTTTCTAACAATGCTTGGACTTCTATTTGTAACAGATCTAAGTGTTTGGACATGTTGTGTGCTCTTGGAGGCACATTTGGTGGTAATTGTCGGAATTCTATGCAATAACCATGTTGGATAATGGCTAGGACCCAGGAGTCCGTAGTTATGTCTTGCCAATTTTGGTAATAATCTGTGAGTCTCCCCCCCCAGAGGTGTTGTGTGTTGGGGGTTTGTGACGTTGGAGTCACTGTTTAGTTTGTGGGGTTTTTGAGCTTTGGAATTTCCCTTTTGGTTTAGGGAACTGTCCACCCCTATACTGTCCCCGAAAACCTCCTCTTTGGTATTGGCTCTGGTATGTGGGTCTGGCCTGTGAGGTGGAAGGTTCTGTGGCTTGGGCCCAAAACCCCCCTCTAAAGTGTGGCTTCCTAAAAGTGCCTCTGCTCTGTGGGGAGTAAAGCGCGCCCATGGCTTTGGCCGTGTCAGTGTCTTTCTTTAGTTTGCCTATATCTGTATCCACCTCCGGCCCAAACAATTGTTGTCCGTTAAAAGGCATCTTCAGCACAGCCTGCTGGATCTCTGGGTTAAATCCGGAGGTGCGTAGCCCTGCGCGTCACCGAATGGTGACCGCTGTGTTTACTGTTCTGGCGGCTGTGTCTGCTGAATCCATAGCCAATCTTATTTGGTTGTTGGAGATACTTTGGCCCTCCTCTACAACCTGTTGGGCACGCTTCTGAAACTCTTTGGGAAGGTGTTCAATGAAAGGTTGCATTTCGTCCCAATGTGCCCTGTCGTATCTTGCCAGTAGAGCTTGCGAATTGGCAATTCGCCATTGATTGCTGCCTGTGCTGCCACCCTTTTGCCTGCTGCATCGAATTTCCGACTTTCTTTGTCGGGTGGTGGTGCGTCCCCAGAAGTTTGTGAGTTTGCCCTTTCCCGGGCTGCTCCTACTACTACTGAGTCAGGAGTTAGTTGTTGCGTAATGTAAACAGGGTCTGTAGGGGGAGGTTTATATTTCTTCTCCACCCTAGGTGTGATGGCTCTGCTCTTCACGGGGTCTTGAAACACCTGTTTGGCGTGTTTTAACATGCCTGGTAACATTGGCAAGCTTTGGTATTGGCTATGTGTTGATGACAGGGTATTGAATAGAAAATCATCTTCTATAGGTTTCTGAATGTAATGCTACGTTATGGAAAGTAGCTGCCCTGGTATTGGCTATGTGTTGATGACAGGGTATTGAATAGAAAATCATCTTCTATAGGTTCTGAATGTAATGCTACGTTATGGAAAGTAGCTGCCCTGGAAACCACCTGCATATAAGCAGTACTGTCCTCTGGTGGTGATGGCCTTGCTGGGTAACAGTCCGGACTATTATCAGAGACTGGTGCATCGCATAGATCCCATGCATCTGGGTCATCTTGGCTCATCCCTGTGTGCGTTGGTGACTGCGTCATTGGGGGTGTTGCTATTGGGGACAGATGTGATGAGGGTGGTGGCGATGGCTGTGAAGAAAACTGTGGTGGTGTTTTTTCTTTAGCCACCTTTGCTTTGGGCTGCATTTCCGTTTCATGGAATGCAAGCTTCCGCTTCATTTTAATTGGGGGAAGAGTTCTTATTTTCCCCGTGTCTTTTTGTATATGGAGCCTCCTCTGTGTATGATCTGGCTCTCCCATCTCCAGTTCTTGTCCAAACTTGTGGGCTTGTAGTTGTGAGGAAAGGCTCTGTTCTTCCGTATAGGAGCTTTGTTTCGGCTCCGAGGCTGGGTGTTTCGGCACCGAAACCTTCTCAGCAGTCTTTTTAGGCTCAGAAGAAACCTTTTTTGCTTTCGGGGTGCCGATCTCTCGGTGCCGAGTTTGGTCGGAGCCGGTATCTCAGTGCCGAGTATATTCTGAGCCGGTATCTCGACCGGAGTCGGATGTCTTTGGCTGCTGTGTGCCCTTTTTCGGTGCCGATGCTTGGTCACCGTGCTTTCGGGTAAAGCCATGGCCTGTCGGCGGTGGCGTCCCCTGGGCCTTCATGATTTTTGAGTGAGTTTTGGCCGGGGCTGGTTTACTCACGGTTTGTTGCCTCGCCGGCTGCTCACTCTCTGGCTCGTCCGAGTCCGAATCTGGGATGGAGAATGTCTCCTCCTCTTCGACGTCGGGGTGTCCGGCCGGTGTCGACGCCATTTGAAGCCTTCGAGCTCTCCGGTCGCGCAGACTTCTTCTTGGACCGAAATGCCCGACAGGCCTCGCAGGTATCCTCTTTGTGTTCGGGGGACAAACACAGATTACAGACCAAATGTTGGTCTGTATAAGGATACTTAGCGTGGCATTTGGGGCAGAAGCGGAATGGGGTCCGTTCCATGAGCCTTGAAGATGCACGCGGTCGGAGATGCTCTTTTCTTCGGTGTCGATGTGCTATGTCTAGCCCGATACCGATCGCAAACAATACCGTCGAATTTTCCGTTTGTTAACTAACTTTTTCGAACCGAAATACGGAGCGAAGAGGAACACGTCCGAACCCGATGGCGGAAAAAAACCAATCTAAGATGGAGTCGACGCCCATGTGCAATGGAGCCGAAAGGGGAGGAGTCCCTCGGTCTCGTGACTTGAAAAGACTTCTTCGAAGAAAAACAACTTGTAACACTCCGAGCCCAACACTAGATGGCAGGATAATGCACAGCATGTGTATCTGCAGCTACACATGCCATCGAACACATATATATATATGAGAGAGAGACACACACACACACACACACACTAGTAGCAGTCACCACTAGGTAGTTGTAGTTAGTTATGCTTTTCCATAAAAAACATTTTTGGGGTCGCTAATAACTTTGGCACTGTTCAACGAATCTTCTCCTTCCTGGAAAGTGATCCGTCAAGCAGGGAGCAAGAAAAAAGGGGGGTCTCAAAATGCAAAATCCCCATGCATTTTCCATAAACTTCTTTAGAAAATTTTACAGCAAAGACTGCTCAACAGAATTACACCAAATTTGGCAGGAAATTAGATCTTGATCCACATATTGTACTTTTTGTGATTTGGTGTAAATCCACTCAGTAGTTTTTGAGAAATTAAGGGCAAAAATAATTATATATCTGGACAGTTGGGCCCATGAGAGACTCTTGTGGAAGCACTACTTTAAAAATAAGAGCATTCTGATTGACCCAGGGAGCTTTATTTCATTCGGGCCATCTTGTTCCCCCTGAAGTCAGACTCCTGTGGGAGCAAGCCCTCTGATTGGTCGTCAGCAACATGAGAAAAATGTTGCTGGCAGCCATTACAGAACTCGGGGACCTAGATCCCTGTCCTGAAGTTAAAAAACAAATACACACACACACACACACGACTTGACAAGATTGCGACACACACACACACACACACACACACACAACTTGACAAGATTGCGTGGTAATTTTAGTGGCACCTGCAGCAGATCTGCTAACAGCAAAGGAGTTTAAGTGGTTTTCCCATGCAGGGCGGAGTATTTGGACTAACAGACTAACAGATATGTGAATATGTTAGTGCTGCTCAAAATGATGTGGTGGGAGGCGTGGTAAAAATGCACATGGCGTAAGCCGCACATCGGGGGAGCTCCAGCCGGAGGGACTAACGCTGGCACCATCCGCAGCACCAGATCACCGATCACGGTGGCATCTCGGTGGAGGCAGCCCCAACCCGTGGAATGCCTCTCGACCGTGATTGAGTGCTGGGGCTGTAGAACTGGGGAGAGGACAATGCTGCGGACTTGGCAGCGGACTGCGCCATCTTGACTGCGTCCCTGCTGTATCTTCGCAGAGCAGAGGTCTGCCGCTGCTGAGGCGGCCCCGGGGGTCGCGGATCTGTGAGGAATGGCAGAGGCCCTTTGGAGACCAACTGAGGCCTGGAGCGTGGTGAGGAGGGCAACGGAGCTGGGAGCAGTGTAAAGTGTTGACTCCGGTGGAGGTAAGCAGGGACCTGGGGATGGGGCGGGGCTCCTAAAGCAACAAGATGTCCCCCTGTGATCGGCCCCTAGAGACATTGCCTGGGTGCTTGGGCCCTGCGCTCCAACTGAGAATGGCGCAGGGTGGCGCAGTGGCTCAGGTGCCCCCGCCATCTTTGGACTGTTCAGACCCTTTCAAATGTGCTTTTCCTACCACCGGAGCGCTTTGATGGCTGGAGCATCGCGCGGGCCATTGAGCTGTGGTAGACCACAAGCATGCAGGAGCCTCAACAGTAACTAGGAGAGACCTGGGGGCTGGGCCTCTGCGGACCCTTGCTGGGTAGTCTCTCCTGCACCTGGGGTAGAGGTGATTTCCCCCTCCCCCTGTGCACCTTGCCTTGGCGCATCCCCGGTCTCCATGATTCCTCCTGACCCTGCGAGATCAAAAGGAAAGGTGGATCCCCCTGATCGAGTTGGGGCCCTGAGCTGCGCTGTCACGTACGTGGGGATCTCTGTTTGTGAGAGGAGGTCCAGGGAGGCCTTGACATAGTAGAAACTCTGCTGTGGCGCTGACATCACCCCACATCAAGTTGCATACATCAAGGGTATCCTCGCCCTTTAGCTGGGGGACATCCAGGTGGTGGCTATACTATCCGTCGGTGTCTCAACCGGTGACCTGTGCACCGCGGCATTGGGCTCCCCCTGGCCCCTGGGGTGCACGCTGGGCCACCCTGACCCGTGGAAAATCCTCCTAGACATCTCAGAGAACACTCAGTGCTCTTGCACTACTCTGACTCCAGTATGCCTCGCAACCAAACAACTAAGGAGCCCTCAGTGACATTGCTATGGGCCAAACCCACTGGACAAACCTCGCACCAAGCGCGCTGGCTACGCCGACTCAGGTCTCCACTACACAAGACTATCTAAATCACTTCCTGTAGGAGATACGGAATGAAATAACATCCCTTAAGACAGACCTGAAATCATGCATTTGGAAGGACCAGAAGGAATGATCTGATATGGGAGAAAGAGTAGGCGACCTTGAGCGTACAGTTGATGCACGATCTGAGGACCAAGAAATGCTGTGGCGGCGGAAGATGACTTTAGAAGAGCAGCACATAGATCTCCAGCTTAAGCAGGAGAACCTTGAAAATCGCAGTCTTTGCAACAATATTCACATACGGGCGTCCCCAAGGGAACGGAGCGTGAGGATATTGGGGCTTTCACTGCCACTCTCTTGCAAGCTAACAGGGGATCCTGCATAGCCAACACCGGTCCTGGATAGGGTGCACCGGGTGGCATGGTCTCTGGGCCGTTCAGGTGCTGTCCCAGACATCCTGACCAGAGTACACTTGTTAATGGACAAGGAGGCCATCCTTTAAGTGGCCTGCTCCCAAACTAGCATAGTTTTTCAGAGCTGTAAGATCCAGTTGTTCCAAGATCTGTCTGCCACAACCCTGAAGCGAAGACGGGATTTTCAGATCATCACTGCTAAATTGCGCACCCTAGGTATCCGCTACCAGTGGGGGCACCCATTCGCACAGATGTTCGACTGGGAAGGCAGGAGGTGAGCCCTTCGCTCCCTGACTGAAGCAAAGAGATTGCTGGGTCTCCCCACGACTGACGACCCGGAGGCTCACTCGCAGTGCGACGCCTTAGCTGGAGGCGCTCTGAAACACATCTTGACCACCGTTGGACGATCCCATCCTGGTAAGATTATGGCATCCACAGCCTCTCAACAGACAACAAAGGACATTATCCAACATCTGACACTACAGGGTGCCTACATTTCATTTATAGCTTTAAACCTTACTCAATGTGCTCTTTAGACAGACTAAAACTTGTTTCCCTCAATGTTCAGGGACTTAACTCCCTGAATAAACAGAAACAAGTGTGGAGCTACCTCTTACAACACAACCCTGATATTATCTTACTCCAGGAGACACATCTCCGCTGGATCAATACGTACAGGATGACACATCTGTGCTATCCAAGGCTCTGGGCGTATACTGACTCCAAGATTCTAGGGGTGGGTGTCTTGTGCAAGCATCACTGTGGTTCAGCTATCCCTAAGGTAGTAAGAGACAGAGGGGAGATTCCTTAGGCTATACCTCTAGTGCGGCCACCGGCAACTTACATTGCTCAACATCTATGCTCCCAATACCTCACAAGATACTTTCCTCCGCCGCCTATTGCGAGATCAGCCTAGGGGGATTGAGGGTGACATATTGGTGGGTGGAGACCTAAATCTGGTTGGGATCCTGCATTGGACAGGCATACGAACATCTACCATGGAACAGGGGCCATGTCAGCCCAGCTGAAATGGTATATTGTAGATTTGGGCCTCGTAGACATGTGGCGCTATCAGCTTTCAGATGCCCGTGATTATTCCTTCTATTCCCACATCCATTCTACATATTCCCAAATAGATTATCTCTTTGCGTCACACACACTCCTACATGCCCTTGATACAATAGAGATATCTGATATCTCTATCTCAGACCATGCCCATATTGAAGCCACATGGCGTTCTATGAACCTGGTGCCTGGCGAGATGACCCGATGGCGACTTCCTCCACGGCTCTTACGGGACCCAGTGGATATAGCGGATATTCGTAAGGGAATCTCTGACTACATGCCCAAGATACAATAGAGATATCTGATATCTATATCTCGGAACTTGCCCATATTGAAGCCACATGGCCTATGAACCTGGTGCCTGGCGAGATGAACCAATGGTGACTTCCTCCCCTGGTCCTCTGGGACCCGGTGGATATAGCGGATATTCGTAAGGGAATCTCTGACTATTTCACCCATAATTCAGGGCAGGCCCTATCACTACACACCAACCGGGTCAGTTTCAAGTGATCTCCACTATTGCTATTGCCCGTAGAAGAGTGGCCAGGCTAGTAGATCATACCCTGACATCCGACATTAAAGCCTTGGAGTGACAAGATAAAGCAAACATTGCTAAGGGAGCAAGTGCGGGCACATAGAACAAACAAAGCAGAACGGTCCCTGTTAGCGCTAAAGCTGGGCTACTATGAAGGGGGAAACAAGGTGGGCAGGCTCCTGGCCAACCGCGTATGGCAACAACGGACCAAAGCACACATAGCAAAATTAAAATTGTGCAGATGGGTCAGGAGCAATCATGAGCAGTGAAAAACAGGAGGAGTTTCAAGCTTTCTATCAAGCGCTTTACGCTTGCATTGAGGTCCCTCAGCTAGAGATTGATGCTTACTTACTCGCCTGCAAGTGGGAGCCCCTGCATCCCACCCATGAGGACCTCAACACTCCGATCACCCTGGATGAGATCCGATGGGCCATTGTGAGCTCCCTACTGGGAAAACGCCTGGCCCAGATGGCCTCCCTGTTAGCTGTTATCGGCTTTTCCTCCCTGAACTAGGCAAAAATGTACTTACCTTAAACAATTCCTTCAACAAGAACACGGGCCTTACACCATCTATGGCGAGTGTTGAGATATCTCTCATACCTAAACCAGGCAGGGGCCCGGTCCTCTGCTCTTCCGACCGTCCTATTGCCCTGCTTCACATAGATACCAAGATCATTCCCAAAATCCTCTCTTCTAGCTTAGACTGCTATATCCCTGATCTAATAAATCCCGACCAAGCTGGGTTTATAAGAAACCGACAAGGTGCGGACAACATCCATAGCATTGCCCACCTGCTAGAAAAGGCACAGAGACATAGTATCCCGCTATGCCTTCTCTCGCTAGATGCAGAGAAGGCTTTCGATAGAATAGATTGGAACTTTCTTCGCTCGGTTTTGGTTAAAATCAGACTGGGCCCTAACATGGTTTCTAAAATTATGGCCTTTCATGTCTCCCCCAACGGCGTTGATTTGAGTGAATGAGTGATTCACGGGCACCTTCAGTATTGGCCGGGGCACCCGCCAGGGTTGCCCCAAATCACCCTTTTTATTCGCTCTAGCAGTGGAGCAGGTGGCTATTGCTATCCGCCATTCCAAACTGAACGAAGGCATGGTCTTCGGTGCCCGCACACACAAAATAAGTCTATTTGCGGATGACTTTCTCCTGACCCTTATTAGCTCTTCCACCTCCCTGCCAGCGGGGGTGTCCTGCCGGCCACCTTTGAGGCTGTCTCAGGCTTCAAGGTGAATTTATCCAAATCTTAACATATCCATTTCATAGGCTCTGCACTTCAGGCCCTCGCCCCTTTCCGCTGGGCTCCAAAGGCTATCACATATCTAGGGCTTAACCTCACGCCTACTTTGAGCACCTGGTTTATGGCTAACTGGCCAGGTCTTTGGAAATCACTCCTGGAAGACCTGCGAAGATGGAAGTCCCTACATGTCTCGTGGTTGGGGCACCTAAATGTCATCAAAATGAAAGTCCTTCCACAGGTCCCCAACTTGTTCCAAATCCTCCCCATACCGATACCGCAGGACGCTATACTGCCGCTGCAGCGTTATATATGTACATTCATCTGGAATGGCAAACAAACATGTATATACCTAGTACAGTCCTGATACAGTCCAGGGATCGGGACGAGTTCTGTTGGCCCAATCTTTTGGAATATTATTGGGCGGCCTATTTATGATACATATTGGCTTGGACCGCAAGGGAGAGTAAGTGTCACTGGTTTCATATGGATTGGGCTGTGGCATGTCGGCCTCTGTGGGATCTTGCCTGGCTTCCCTGCCGTGCTAGACCTCGCAGTGCTTATCTCGCTACTCCAACTAAGACGGTTCTGGATATCTGGGACAAACTGGCCACAACTAGGGAGTTGACAATCTTCCCATCATCGCATACGCCGATCGCCCGTAACCCCCGAATTCCCACCGGCACAGTCCTCACACGCTTTCAATGATTGGGCGTCCAGGGACTGCTGAACCTTTCGTGATCTATTCATGGTGGACGTTATGAAGACGTTTGACCTGTGCAAAAAAGACGAGCACTCAGTTGCGCCACTAGGCCTTGTACCCATCAGTATACCCTGAAGAGAAACGCCCTCAAACACCATTCCAAACACTAGTTAGGACTTATGACGGCTCCTGTGGGCTGATATCCAACACATACCACATTCTCCAACATGGTACTCCCCGACACACCCAGGCCTATCAGCTTAGATGGGAAGACGCATCTGCAGGGACACTTTCATTCAACCTCTGGGAAAAATTATGGCTGTACATACCCAAACTTTACCGTAGTCTTTCAATCAGGGAAACAGCATTCAAGCTCATGTACCAGTAGTGTTACACCCCTTCCCGACTAGCCGCTATGTACCCTGGGGCGTCTCCTGAGTGCTGGCGTTGCGGCCTGGAACATGGGGATTTTCAACATGTTTGGTGGTTGGGCACACTATTCACAACATTTCGGAAAGAAACCCTAAGTCACATCAAATCTATAGGGGGTTTCCCGCTTCCGGCCACGTATCATCTGGTGATCCTGGGGATACGCCCCTCACAATTGAAGGCGCTGTCCACTGCTGAGTAGAATCTCAGTTATATGCTACAGGTGGCTAGACAGTTAATAGCATTATTTTGGAAACAGAAGTCCGCCTCCCCATGGCACGTATTTAGCAACCCCTCCTTAAATATCTAACACGCATTGAATACACTTGCTTTAATCCACCAAGCCTGCAATTGTTGCAGTTCTAACTTTAATAAAGCAATGGTGTTCGTATGACACCCTCCCATGGTCTCTGCCCCATCACAAAAGGTGCTCATGCTTGCATCCACAAGGATTTTCACCCAAGTTCTAGACTCTCCTTGCCACTAGTTTTGGACCTCACTTGCTAATTGTTCAAGTTGTGCATTCTTTATTGATGTTCTTACCTTGTACCCTCTTCTCTGCCCCTCCCCCTCTTTCTTTTATATATTCAAATTTAGAGAAGCAGGCAGCTGTGTAAAATGATCCTAGGATTCTTAGAGTAAATCTGACTATACATATGTAGATAATGATAACTAAGCACATGTATCTGTACCTCCACTGAATCAAAACTTTTTGAGTGCCTGTACTTTGGTGCTGATGGTTCTCAGCATGTACATGCATTACTGCTTCTTTAAACTAATAAAGAGCTTTTAACAGAAAATGATGCAGTGTCTGGCTGTTTTGCGCCCATCGGGCTGAATGGGATACGAGGAATGGAAACCATCGAATAGCCATATAAGATTGAACTAATAAATGCAAAGCGCTGGCACTACTATAGGGAGACATGAGGAGAATTACCATCTTGATATGGCAGCCGCCAAATATAACAGACTTGAAGGTGTTAGTCCCTCTTCAGTGCCACAGATTTGGCCCTCCAATAGGAACGAATGTGAACTTTTTTTTTATATATATATAAATAAATATACACACATCCACACGCAGAAAAAAACCAGAGGTTACAGTAAAATTATAATTAGGTGTGATAAAAAGAAAAACTTAGAAATTCACTGAAACAAATAAAGGTTAAAGTAAGGTTACAGTAAGGTGAATTTGTCAGCGTCAACATTAAAATTTTGACATTAAAAAACCTGAAATTCCTCAGTTATAGTTAGCAGTACTAACTATAATTTGCGCCCCCGCCATGCACTGCTTATGACCTCACACATGACATCACGCATGACATGTTCTATGACTATGATTTCAGATTTCTAGAGACCCATCCCCTGGGGTCAGACACTGTATACATGGGGGCGGGGAGAGAGAGAGAGAGAGAGAGAGGCATGCAACCTCACTCCCTGGGCCACTTTCGGCCTAAGGGACTGCATCCCCCACGGCCCAGCACCATACAAGAAGGTGAGAGTCCTGGTGCCCACTCAGAACACCCACCATATCCTTGTTGGGGGCCTCATCAGGAGCCCCAAAGGCCCCTGCCACCCCAACCTGCTCCCTGCATCCAGCGGAAGCTTGGAGAAGCTAATAATCCTGCTCCCTCTGGGCGGGAGAAATATTTAGACCTGAAGTCTACTCCCAGAGGGCGGGAGCATTTTTAAAGCTCCAGCTCACTAGAAGCGGACTTGGTGTTTGCGCCCGCTTGGCAGAGGATTTACAAATACTCCCGCCACTGAAGAGCAAACAAAAGCTTCCCTACCCGCACAGTGAGTACCCCCAGTTACCCCCAGGACATAGCTGCGGGGCGGCCCCAGGGATAGGCTCTTCGGGGCCATTAGTGGCTCAGGGAGGTAGGCTGCATGGCCCCCCTTCCCATTTGCTGCATTCTTGGTCCCAGGAGTGGACTCCCTGGAGACTCCCTGCAGCATTTTCAGTCTTGTGCTCCCACCCCATTTGCTGCATTTTCGGCCCCATGGGTAGGTTCCCTGGGGCTTTTAGAGGCTCAAGGAGGGGGGCCATATGGCCCCCCCTCACCATAAAAATGTATGTCCGCAGGGGCCTCTTGAGGCACAGGGCGCACACCTCCCCTCCCCCCCCATAAATTATAAGCATGGCCACAGGGTAGGCTCCCCAGGGCCTCTGTGGCTCGGGGAGGGGGCTCACATCTCACCTCCCCATAAATTATTTTTGGACCTGGGGCTAGGCTCTTCAGGGCTTATAATTACAAAAATGCCGCTGGGATGCCATTTTATATTTTTTTTTATTTGATCATGTAACAGTTTTGTGGGATGGCGGCATTTTTTGCCATTTTGCACGCCCCTTGCCATAAATTAAGATTGGTCCCGGAGGTGGCCTCCCTGGGACCTCTAATGGCTCAGGGATTGGGGAAGCACGTCCCCCATCCCCATAAAAAAATTAAAAAAATTCTGGGCCTCTGGGTAGATGCTCCAGGGCTTATATAAAAAAGATAAATGCAGCCCAGTCACCACTTTAGTTTCTTTTTTTTCCTTAGAGACTTTTTTTGTAGGATCGCAGCAATTTGTTTTTTGGTTACGAGGGTGGGGGGGCCCTCTGGGACCCCCCCCCCAGGGTATCACTATCCTGCCCCTATATATATATATATATATATATTATTTTTTTTTTTAACATAACTTAAGGACAGGGGACTAAGTTCCCGAGTCCTGAAATGGCTGCCAGCTAAATTTTTCTCATGTCGCTGGCAGCCAATCAGAGCACCTGCTCTCGAGGGAATCTCACTCCCACAGGACTGAGAATGCCCAAGGGAAGTAGAGCTCACTGGACCAATCAGAACAATCTATTTTTATATTGGAGCTCCTGCAAGGGTCTCAGAAACTCTTGGGTGAGCCCAACTGCCAAATTATACAATCACTGTTTACCCTAAATGTATCAAAAACTGCTGACTGGATTTACATCTAATCACAAGAGGCACATTCTCTGCACCACAATCTTGGAACGTTTTGTTAAACGGGCCCAAAGTTATTAGCAACCAAAAAACAATCTTTGTATGTAAAAGCAGACCTACCTATAACCACCTAGTTGTGACCGTCACTTGGTAGAATAATTAAATAAATAAATATTTATATACATACACACACACGTGTGGTAGTACTTATCTGTTTGATAAAGGTTGTGTGATAATGGATGTGTGGTAAAGGTCACATACCTTTGGACAGGCCTTTGAACCTGGTGCAGTTGGGGGGTGAAGGCCTGGACCCGGATTATGAGCGAAGACAGGGAAAATTACAGTTCTCAAAATGTTATACAGAGCAGAGATATGAAGTAAGGAACTGAGAATCTGCATTCAGGTGCATGTTTAGTCTTAGGGCCTGTTTTAGATCTTGGTGGAGGGGAATACTCTGTCACAAACGTGACGGCTATCCTATCTGCCGTATCACGATCCCATTATATCCTATGGAGATCGTAATATGACAGGATATCGGTCACATTTGTGATGGAGTATTCCCTCTGCTGAGATCTAACTCGAGCCTATAGTCTGATACCTAGCTGGACCCTTTAGGCCAAAGTGGGGTCAAACTGTACTTTGCTACAGATTTTGCATATAATGTAGAATACAGTTTAAGCACCACAGACCTTCAGAAAGCACTAAAGACCTACACTGTGCCCACTCACATTTTAGGCCTACCTCAGGTCAGCACCAATTCCTGAATGGTCCATTCTGTGACAGGCTACATGTGTGCAGATACCGGACTCGGCAATATGGAAAAACATGTGCAGCCTATACATGAGTTTGCTCACGTACAGGCCCAGAGCCTTTTACCTTAGGTGGGCAGCAACAGCCTTATCTTAAAGGCGGGCACTGGCGACCACTGGCGACCACTCTCAACAATTTACTGTGAATGACACTCAAGTGGTGAGACTATTTCAAAAGTAGAAGTCCAATAAACCTGGTAGTTAAAGGTGAAAAATCTATGTGGATTGAATGAGCAGAACCCATTTTGATACAATACTGGTAATTTCAGGACTGAACAACTACTGGGGCAAACTCGGCTATATTCCAGGGGGACATCCAAGACACTGGTGTTTTGCATGTAAAGATAAAGGCCAACATCTATAAAATGAGGTCAATGTATTTTATCTGCCTACTCCTCCTCATTGTCTTCATCATGTGGAGCAAGTTGAAGATCTTGTGTAGCATCCAAATCTGGTCCAGAAATGGCATTCATTCTTCTAACATAATATTGGGAAAACTGAAGAATTGGCGGAGAATTGTAGTCAACTTGCAGATTTGCTTCAGTAATGGTATACCTCAACCTCAACAAGATATAGCAGAGGTAAGGTCTGAGGCCAGAGCTTGAATGGCCACAAAAGCAGCACTACTGGAGCCAGAGGTGTTACAGGTGAGGAAACAGAAGATGGAGCCTGTGCAAAGAGAGTTAAGGCATGGTCTGGCATGGACAGTGGAGAAGGCAAACTTAGAGTCAATCAGCGCTGGGTGAAGGGATCATCCGCAACGGTCTGACGGAAGGCCCAGATGAGTTCGAAGAGCCAGAAGGAGTGCCAGAGGGACCTGGAACTATTTTTGAAAGCTTCAATTGGCTCTAGAGTCAACAATGGGTCAGATAACTCAGGGCACATTGGCTCTAGATTCTGCATTGTCCTTAAGTCGGATGCTGAAGTTGGAGTCTGACATAAACCAAGTAACTTCTCCCTGGGAAGGAAAGACTGGGCATTGCAGAGCTCTGCCTATATTTTCAGTGCTCCTTCTTTGACTTGTTCTTTGACTTAAAACTTATCTGACCACAGTCATCGGAACCCATCTTCCTTCTTGTTCTCCACAGAGTAAAGCTTTGCCGCCCGATCTCCGATACCCTTCAGTGGCATTTGGGTGCATTTGTTGCAAGACTTGGAGTCATGTTTGGAGCCCAGGCACCATAAAGAGACGTTGCGGGGGTTCATTACTGATACCTGCTTTCAGTACGCACCACACAGTTTAAACCATGTCACCTTCAAAGGAGGCATTCATACACAGTGGCAAAACTGATGATTAGCAGAACTTCAGTGTAAATCAATCTGAAGCAGTGGAGCTTCATATCCATGCCTATGGTTGGGGAAAAAGAGGAACTGCCACAGAAGTGACGCCTTTATTCAGATCAGTATCATTATGTACAGAGACAGGACAGAGTGCAGAGGAGCCGTTAAAAACTTTATGCCTCAAGTCTGGCATTTGAAGAGATTCACAAGAGAGGAAACTGGTGTTAGCAGTATCCATCAGAAAATCATGTATGTTCCTACAGAGAAAGCTAGTGTTGTGTACAGAAAAAGAGGACTGGATGCACAACATGCAAATATGTGTACCACAAGAGAAGCTGTGTTGATCTAATATAGTGTGCCTCAAGGAATCATTGCCAAAATAAAATGTTTTGCCTAAATAATTAACATTGCTTTTTAACTGTTAAAACATAATGCCTATTTTTATTCCAAAAGTTCATTCAACTTTCTTTGATGCTAATAACATCATGCTAGCAGAAGTGAAATGGAGCTATGACAGTTCAGAAAAAAATCTAAAAACATTTCTCTTCAAAGAACACCTATATTATTACAAGAGTCTAATTGTTGGCTCGCTCTATCTCTTCTCCATGCCCCCAACCTATGTAGCCCCAGTCTCCCTCCCTCATTCCACAGAGAATCTACACTCAATCTTTTACTGAAATTAGTTGATAAACTGTTTACTACACAATCCATAAATTGCAATTTATATATAATTCTAAATTAGTTTAAGTAAAATATTCATTCTGATTCTAAAAGTGACTGTTGACCGAGCTCTCAAGAAAAGCAATTGTAGGAAGAAGTGAGAAATCTATCCTCCCCATTGGAGCAAAAGATCTGGAACCCTGAGAAAGCAACAGCAATTTGTTCTGCAAAGAAGGAATTCCATGAATCCTGTTTGGTGGAGGAAAAAAAGGGCTAGACACAACTTGGAATCAGAGGACCCCTTAAATCAACAAGGGAAAGAGAGACAAAAATGAATCTCCAAACAAACCAATAATTTCCCCTGCAGCAAACAGGATGCCATCTCCTGGCATATAATGTGTTCTTTATGATGAAGCACCAGGTTTGTTCAGAACATACCCAAAACACTTTTCTGACTGTGAGTCATGATTACAGCTGTGTGTGAAGATTAGGGTAACTTTTCCCTAAAGGAAATGTTAAAAATACTTAAGGTACGGAAAATACACTTCATCGCCAAGTAGTGGATATATACATTTCTCAGTCCTTCTAGTCAATATATGAATCTCAGACATGGAGACCCTCAGTACGTTGATATACAAATCACTGCTGTGGAGTACTCAGGGACCTACTCCCTTGCTATAGAAGTCACTATTGGGGAGCTCCAGGAACTCCCAGTCCTTCAATATATATAGAACTCCTTTCTGGAGCACCCAGAGACCCCCAATCTTTTGATATATAATCTTTGTCCTAGCCATCAAGAAACCCTCTGTTCTTTAATATATAAAGCTCTGCCTTAGGGCATCTGGAAATCCTATGACCTCCACAGAGAGCTCCCCAGCTGAGAAGAGGGAATAGTGTGACTGCAGGTTTAAGTTTTAAAAATTCATTTTTGTATATTTTATACCCCTTATGACAAAGGAAGACTACAATTTGGGGGGATGAATTGTGCAGTTTCATGTTGATATATGGAGTTGGGTATCATGAGCATTTTGGCGAGTGGTCATGCTTTGTTTTATCATTATTCCTCAATGGTTCTAAGTGTAAGTTACAATCAATCAAAGTGAGGGACAAATTTATTGAAAGCATCAAAAAATGGCATAAATAGGGTGTGAAGACAATTTGCTCAAGTGTACAGAACTTTAAATTAGTAATGATCATCCTACAGTGAAATTAATATTACAGTTATATCATTGAAATACAAAATGTAAATAGTTTCACTGTTAATAAATTCTATAGGAGCTCAGCAAATGCTGTTATTTCCATAACTCCAGCTGGATGCCGGCCTTTGGCATGCAGGCTTTACCTGCCACCCGCTTCCCAGACTGCATCTCGCACGTTCCGTCATCCACATTCCAACACATGGCTATAAGGGCAACACTATGCGACAGAACCCAAGGATGTAAGAAGTACATAAGAACTCTCTGCAGGATAGAGTGGCCTAACCGGGTCCCTTACATTTTCTCTCTTGATACAGCTGCACCTACTGATATAGAAAAGGCAGGAAGTCTTTAGACTTTTTCTTTGCAAGAAAATACCTGGGCCTCTGAGGTTAAGAAACCATATTTACCTAGGTATAAGGCCTATTAAAATGGCACACAAACCTCAGCAGTCGGTAATAGGCATTACATCTCTCCTGTGTGTTGCACAGACCTAGATATTATCACTTCCTAAACTTCGAAAGGATTCAACTGGAAGGCCCTCCGCTGACCAGTGTTGTACTGGTGAAAAAGTGCGCACTCACCAGATTCACAGAACTGAACTATATGAAAGGTAATACAGAATGTAGAATAATTGGTAAAAGGTGTAGTTTCTATCCATTGTTTAACAGGTTTTCAGGTCAGTCTTATTTTAAGTGACTGCATAGAAAGATTTTTAAATCTGTCACAAAATGTAATTTATGTCCGGTAAAATAAAAAGTAGTCACTAACAGTGTTCACTGGTTTTCCAGATCTCACAAGATTCTCTTGGTTTTAGTGTTCGACTCTCTCCCTTCCACAGTAATCATTCCACTCCTTTTACTGCCATTATTATGATTTTGGAAGGGAATGAACAGCTGGACAGGACAAACAGAAACAGTACATGTGTTCCAAACACTGCTTCCAATAAAGATCAGGACTTGATACAAAGCTAACCGGTGCAGCACAGGCACTTTGTAGATCACAATCTGATAAGAATTGCAATGGCTATCGGAAACTACTCTGAGCATGTGCACTTCACCAGCGAGCTTCCTTTTGATGCCTCAAACTCCTCCCATTCAAAGCCTTCTTTGCTCTGCTGCCAAGACTACAGTGCATTTCTTTATGACTTCTTGGCAAACAAGCACAGGCAAAGCCAATAGAGGTCACCTATGAGAACTATTGGCTTTGCCACAGGATTGTAACAACTCAGCACAAAATGGCTTGAGTAAAACAAACAAGAAAAAAAAATACTTTTCCGTGCCCACCGCTTCATTTTGTAGGGGTGTGCTCGCCCAGAAAATGGGGGTTTGATGGGCAGCCAAACACAGGAAGGTCTGCCACCCCATCCCCCCCCACAAGGATATTGGGAGGGTTGGTGCAGTCCAGTGACTAACATTTTGCTTTGGGCTACAATAATGCCTCCTGTACCCCAGGGGGCTGTTTTCGGGCTACTTGCCACCATTTTAGATACGGGTGACTGGGAGTCTTAGCTGTAATCTCTTTGCCTCAACCTCCCGTCCCCAAATATTTTAGCTTTTTCTGGGAATATTTTGGTCTTAATTTGGCTTATTTTACTCTGGCTTTGTTGTTGGGACAGGTAGCAACTGGAGGTCGCGGTTGTTCACTTGTCACTTGAGACAGGTGCTTGGCGGTGGCCTGGATAATTTTGCATGAGTTTAAAGAAGTTTGATTGGCGTTGCCATTAGTGAACCATGTGGAAAGGGAGTGGGTGAACAACTTCTCACCTGGACTAAGTGGAAGTCAAGGTTAAGTATAGGACGTTTAATTGCTTGGGGGTTACAACATGCAGTTATAGGCTGTAGGGGAAAATTACGGTTGCAAACTGTTGAATGCACTACAATAGGAAGGAGATGGTTGTGGGGTTGGGTATGTTGGTTGGACGGGTGTGGTGGGGAGTGGGACATTAGATAGTTCAGTTGATGCATAGCAAAGCTTTAGTTTTATAAGGCAGATTGCCCAGGTAATGTTTATGATGTGCACCTATTTCAATAAAGTGGCCTTTTTTCCACAATACAAGTGGTCAGTGGTGTGTGCTGCGCCCCTCTCTCCCAATGATGCAGCCGCTTTTTAGTTTGTTAAGTTACCGATCAGAGTCAGTAATTTGTTTAAAGCTAGTGGGGGAGAGTAGAACCAATGGAGGAACAAAGCAAAGTGAGGCCAGGGGGCGTGGAATGAAAATGTCACTTACCCAGTGTACATCTGTTCGTGGCATTAGTCGCTGCAGATTCACATGTTTGGCACAGTCCGCTGCCTGGTGTTGGGCTCGGAGTATTACAAGTTGTTTTTCTTCGAAGAAGTCTTTTTTGGTCACGGGACCGAAGGACTCCTCCCTCTTCGGCTCCATTGCGCATGGGCATCTTAGATTGTTTTCCCCGCAGAGGGTGAGGATGGAGTTGTTTGCTATAAATAGTGCCCATGCAATGGAGTGAATATGTATGTACGTTAAGAGTTTATAATAATTATTTACAAATGTACAAATGTTTAAGATTTATGATCTACTTCTAAACGGCTACAGGCTTCCCGGGGAGGTGGGAGGGTACATGTGAATCTGCAGCGACTAATGCCACGAACAGATGTACACTGGGTAAGTGACATTTTCAGTTCGATGGCATATGTTGCTGCAGATACACATGTTTGGCATAGACTATAAAGCAGTTACCTCCCCTAAAAGCGGTGGTTTAGCCTGTAGGAGTTGAAGTAGTTTGGAATAATGTTCTTAGTACAGCTTGGCCCACTGTAGCTTGTTGTGCATTTAGTACGTCTACACAGTAGTGTTTAGTAAACGTATGAGGCGTAGAGCAGGTTGCAGCCTTACATATTTCGCTTATAGGAATGTTTCCTAGAAAGGCCATTGTAGCACCTTTCTTTCTGGTTGAGTGTGCCTTTGGTGTAATAGGCAATTCTCTTTTGGCTTTAAGATAGCATGTTTGAATACATCTGACTATCCATCTAGCAATGCCTTGTTTAGAGATTGGATTTCCTATGTGTGGTTTTTGAAAAGCTATGAACAGTTGTTTTGTTTTCCTGATTAGCTTTGTTCTGTCAATGTAGTACATTAGTGCTCTTTTGATGTCTAATGTATGTAGTGCCCTTTCAGCCACGGAATTTGGTTGTGGGAAGAACACTGGCAATTCTACTGTTTGATTTAAATGGAATGGTGAGATTACTTTTGGCAGAAATTTTGGATTTGTTCTTAGAACTATTTTATTGTTGTGTATTTGAATAAATGGTTCTTGTATGGTAAATGCCTGTATTTCACTTACCCTTCTGAGGGATGTGATTGCAATGAGAAATGCAACTTTCCAGGTTAGATATTGCATTTCACAGGAATGCATGGGTTCGAAAGGTGGACCCATGAGTCTTGTTAAGACGATGTTAAGATTCCATGAAGGAACTGGTGGTGTTCTTGGTGGTATAATTCTTTTTAGCCCTTCCATGAATGCTTTAATAACTGGTATTCTAAATAGAGACGATGAATGAGTAGTTTGTAGGTAAGCAGATATTGCTGCGAGGTGTATTTTTATAGATGAAAAAGCGAGATTTGCTTTTTGCAAATGTAGTAAGTATCCTACTATGTCTTTTGTAGAGGCATGTAATGGTTGTATTTGATTGGTATGGCAGTAGTAAACAAATCTTTTCCACTTAGATGCATAGCAGTGTCTAGTGGAAGATTTTCTAGCTTGTTTTATGACCTCCATGCATTCTTGTGTGAGGTCTAAGTGTCCGAATTCTAGGATTTCAGGAGCCAAATTGCCAGATTCAATGATGCTGGGTTTGGATGCCTGATCTGTTGTTTGTGTTGTGTTAACAGATCTGGTCTGTTGGGTAGTTTGACATGCGGTACTAGTGAAAGGTCTAGTAGAGTTGTATACCAAGGTTGTCTTGCCCATGTGGGTGCTATCAGTATGAGTTTGAGTTGGTTTTGACTCAACTTGTTTACTAGATATGGAAGGAGAGGGAGAGGGGGAAAAGCGTATGCAAATATCCCTGACCAACTCATCCATAGAGCATTGCCTTGTGATTCGCGGTGTGGGTACCTGGATGCAAAGTTTTGGCATTTTGAGTTTTCTTTTGTTGCGAACAGATCTATTTGGGGTGTTCCCCAAATTTGAAAGTACTTGTTCAGAACTTGGGGGTGAATTTCCCATTCGTGGACTTGTTGGTGGTCTCGCGAAAGGTTGTCTGCTAGTTGGTTTTGTATTCCTGGAATAAATTGTGCTATTAGGCGAATGTTGTTGTGAATCGCCCACTGCCATATTTTTTGTGTTAGGAGGCACAATTGTGTTGAGTGTGTTCCTCCTTGTTTGTTTAAATAATACATTGTTGTCATGTTGTCTGTTTTGACAAGAATGTATTTGTGTGTTATTATGGGTTGAAAGGCTTTTAACGCTAGAAATACTGCTAACAGTTCTAGGTAATTGATATGAAATTTTGTTTGGTGTATATCCCATTGTCCTTGAATGCTGTGGTGATTGAGGTGTGCTCCCCACCCTGTCATGGAAGCATCTGTTGTTATAACGTATTGAGGCACTGGGTCCTGAAATGTCCGCCCTTTGTTTAAATTTTTGCTGTTCCACCATAGAAGCGAGAGGTATGTTTGGCGGTCTACCAACACCAGATCTTGAAGTTGACCCTGTGCCTGTGACCATTGTGATGCTAGGCACTGTTGTAAGGGTCGCATGTGTAGTCTTGCGTTTGGGACAATGGCTATGCATGATGACATCATGCCTAGAAGTTTTAGCACAAATTTTGCTTGTATCTTTTGGTTTGGAAACATAGCACTTATTACCTTGTGGAATGCCTGCACTCTTTGTGGACTTGGAGTGGCAATTCCCTTTGATGTGTTGATGGTTGCTCCTAGATATTGTTGTGTCTGACACGGTTCTAGGTGTGATTTTGTATAGTTGATGGAAAACCCCAGTTTGTGAAGGGTTTGTATGACACATGTGGTGTCGTTTGCGCATTTTTTTACTGTGTTGGTCTTGATTAGCCAATCGTCTAGGTAAGGGAACACATGTATCTGTTGTCTCCTGATGTGTGCTGCTACTACTGCTAGACATTTTGTGAACACTCTTGGTGCAGTTGTTATTCCGAATGGCAACACTTTGAATTGGTAATGTATTCCTTTGAATACGAACCTTAGGTACTTTCTGTGAGAAGGGTGTATTGGTATATGAAAGTACGCATCCTTTAGGTCTAATGTGGTCATGTAATCTTGCTGTTTGAGCAGTGGAATGATGTCTTGTAGTGTGACCATGTGAAAATGGTCCGATATGATGTAGGTATTTAGTGTCCTGAGATCTAATATTGGTCTTAATGTTTTGTCTTTTTTTGGAATTAGAAAGTACAGGGAGTAAACTCCTGTGTTTTTTTGTTGTACTGGTACTAACTCTATTGCATCCTTTTGCAGTAGTGCTTGAACTTCTAGTCCTAAAAGTTCTAAATGTTGTGGTGACATTTTGCGTGTTTTGGGAGGGATGTTTGGTGGGAATTTGTGGAATTCTATGCAATAGCCATGTTGGATTATTGCTAATACCCAATTGTCTGTTGTAATCTGTTGCCAAGATTGGTAGAATTGGCTTAGTCTTCCCCCCACTGGTGTTGAGTGAAGGGGTTGCGTGACTTGAAAGTCACTGTTTAGGTGGAGGTGTTTTTGGAGTCTGGAATCTTCCCCTACTCCTTGGGAATTGACCCCCTCTATATCCCCTGAAACCTCCACTTTGGAAGGAACCCTGATATGGTGTGGTTCTTGTTTGTTGGCTGGTGGTGTCTGTGGGTTGGCCACGAAACCCCCCTCTAAATGGAGTTTTTCTAAAACAGCCTCTGCTCTGCGGGGAGTAGAGTGCGCCCATGGCCTTGGCCGTGTCTGTGTCCTTTTTAAGTTTTTCAATGGCTGTGTCCACTTCAGGGCCAAAAAGTTGTTTTTCGTTGAAGGGCATATTAAGGACAGCCTGCTGGATTTCAGGTTTGAAGCCTGAAGTGCGGAGCCAAGCGTGTCTCCTTATGGTGACAGCAGTGTTGACTGTTCTCGCTGCAGTATCGGCTGCGTCCAGTGAAGAGCGGATTTGATTGTTTGAGATTGTTTGTCCCTCTTCCACTATTTGCTGCGCCCTTTTTTGGTATTCCTGGGGAAGATGGTCTACGAGAAGTTGCATCTCATCCCAGTGAGCGCGGTCATATCTGGCCAGCAGCGCTTGAGAATTTGCGATGCGCCACTGGTTGGCTGCCTGTGATGCTACTCTTTTTCCTGCCGCATCAAATTTTCTGCTTTCTTTGTCCGGAGGTGGGGCGTCGCCAGATGTATGGGAATTTGCTCTTTTGCGAGCTGCCCCTACTACTACGGAGTCAGGTGGTAACTGCGAAGTAATAAACACTGGATCTGTGGGTGGTGGTTTGTATTTTTTATCCACCCTTGGGGTGATGGCTCTTGATTTTACGGGCTCTTCAAAAATTTGTTTTGCGTGCCGTAACATCCCTGGTAGCATTGGGAGACATTGATATTGGCTATGTGTAGCCGAGAGGGTGTTAAATAGAAAATCATCCTCTATAGGATCGGAATGCAGTTGGACATTGTGGAATTCTGCAGCCCTAGCCACCAGTTGTGAGTATGAGGTACTGTCCTCTGGCGGTGACGGCTTTGTGGGGTATGAATCTGGATCATTGTCCGGCACTGGGGTGTCGTATAGGTCCCAAGCGTCTTGATCCTGATTATCTTGACTTATGGTAGTTTGCGCTGGTGAGTGCATTTGTGGCGGTGTTTGTGCCGGCGATGCCTGTTGTGGTGGAGAGGGCGGAGGCGTGACTTTTTTAACCACTTTGGCTTGTGGTTGTGCGTCATCCTCGAGGAGACCGATTCTTCTTTTCCTTATTATTGGGGGAAGGGTTGATATCTTCCCTGTGTCTTGCTGGATGTACAGTCTCTTTTGTGTGTAGTCTGATTCTACACTTTGGAGCTCTTGTCCAAATCTGTGCATCTGGCCACTTATTCCTTGTTCCTCTGTGTAGGATGAAGGTGTGGAATTTTTCGGCGCCGAGAGAGAATCTTTTTTCGGTTTCGGCACCGACAGTATTTTTGTTCCTTTCGGCATGGATTCTCGGTGCTGATGTTTTTCGGTGCCGGTATCTTGTTTTTGTCTCTCGGAGCCGCTATCTCGGCTCCGAGGTTGCTCCATGGCGGTCCCTCGACCGGAGTCGGGTGTCTTCGCTATGGGCGTGCCCTTTTTCGGCGCCTTCGACGGGTCGCCTGTTTTATGGGTCGAGCCATGGCCTGTTGGCAGTGGCGTCCCCTGGGCTTTCGTTTTCTCGATGGTTTTACTTTTCGACGTCTTACTCACAGTTTGTTGCTGTTGTTCGACGTCGGAGTCTCCGGATTCTGAGTCCGGAACCGAGAATGTTTCCTCTTCGTCGTCGAAACGTTGTTTTGTCGGCGTGGACGCCATTTGTAGACGCCTGGCTCTTCGGTCCCGGAGTGTTTTTCTGGACCGGAAGGCTCGACAGGCCTCACAGGTATCCTCCTTGTGCTCGGGGGACAAGCACAAGTTACAGACCAAGTGCTGATCTGTATAAGGATACTTACTGTGACATTTTGGGCAGAAACGGAACGGGGTCCGTTCCATCGGCTTCGATCTCGCACGCGGTCGGGCCGACCAGGCCCCGATGGGGGAATCGAAGCTACCCCAAAGTCTTCCGATGATCGGTGTCGATGTACCTAACTATCCCGATACCGAACGGAACAATACCGACGCTTTCTTCCGAGATTCTGACTATCTTTCCGAACCGAAACACGGAGCGAAAAGGAATACGTCCGAACCCGACAGCGGAAAAAAACAATCTAAGATGGAGTCGACGCCCATGCGCAATGGAGCCGAAGAGGGAGGAGTCCTTCGGTCCCGTGACCAAAAAAGACTTCTTCGAAGAAAAACAACTTGTAATACTCCGAGCCCAACACCAGGCAGCGGACTGTGCCAAACATGTGTATCTGCAGCAACATATGCCATCGAACAAAACAAGACACAGAAGCAACACAGGGGGTGGCAGGGAGTCATGCAAGCAACATGGTACAGTTGGTGGGTCAGATGCTACAACGAGAAGCACATAAGCAAGTGCAACAGAGACAATGATGGAGAAACACAGGGGGGACAGGCAGCAGCACAATGGCAGAGAGAAGTACAAGAGGAAGATGGCTTGAAAACACATGTACTCTTTTTGAGTACATATATAAAAAGAAAAAAGTAGATCCCCGACTATGAGTACAGACACCAGACAAGCACATACATGGTAAAGAGGCAATGCTCCATGGGATGGACAAACAATTATAAGCTGGGAGATGAATAGAGAACAGGTAAACAATCGGTGGAGTGCATTGTTATGTAAGCTTTTGGCATGTCCCTCAATATGCCTTTGCAACCAGGCAATCTTCGATCTAAAAGCATAAAACTCATATCCATAACTTTTGCAGTGCTGTCTGTTATACTGTTGTGCTTTTGGACCTGCTGCCTTGAGCACTGCCTCATCTGGAGTGCGACTGCCTAGGCTATCCCCCGGTCATGCCCAAGCCACAGTACAGTTCCCAAGTGTAAACTAATGCGGCTGCCCGTCAGAATTAAGGGATGGTGTAATGTCACTATGAACGCTAAAAAGAGTAACGTCTTCGGTGCTGAGGTGGGACTGTAACAATGTTTGTGAAGTTCCACTAATTGTTGCATCAGTAAGTCTATTCACTTAAGCCTGTTAAAAAAAAAGTACTGTGCGAAATCGTGTAATTTTTCCTTGCTAAATTTCACGAGATTTCATGAAAATTGAGAAAAGGAAGCTTTCATTGCTTAATTTGATTCACTGGTATCTTGTGTCACTTTTCTTTAATAACCGGGTACGCATTCCACCCTTTACGTGAGCACCGTTTATATTACACAAGGACACATTAATTTTTTGTTTTTTAGGCACAGGGAGATTAAGGGATTTGCTCAGAATTACCGGATCTTTAAATGCATATCTGGAGTCACTAAATGCAAAAAATTTACATCTTGAGCTAATAGGTGAGACGAGAGCTTCTTATTGTTTAAATACGTCTCAATGTATTGGATATATATTGTAGCATTTTGTTTTAGCCCATCATCCTTAACCTCTTATCTGGTGATCGCCGTTACCACTGCTCAGGGACCGACGATATCGAAGCATCCATCTTGTTTTGGTCCTCATTCCTGTATCATATTCCATGTAACAGGTGCCAGGTAAAAGCTGAGTAACAGTGGGGTAACAAACTATCAGGCTGACTTTATAGCTTATAAAGCTGACCTCTCTGTGCCAATGGGCTAGGTCGATAGAATATTTACTGTGAGCATCGTATTCTATGACCTGACCCTCCCATGTTATGTAGGAGACCCTAATTCCACCAGGTGCGATCAGTTAGGTCCCAGGGATACTTCTTCATAGACCTACATCTCTATCATTACTCGCTAGATTCTAATGTTTTGGACAAACTTGTGCATAAATGTAATATGTGATGCTTACCTAAGCTATAACAGAGTGTTACTGAGGTAGGTGTAACTAGGACACAGCCTATTTAGATTATTGGGCAGGTGGAACATGATTGGGCCAAGGTTAGGAGGACTCCAATGGTAACAGACTGCAGTCAGAGAAGATAAGAGAGATAGAGTAATTTAGCTCAATTTTGAGCACGCTTTGGAAGTAAAATTATGTCGTCTGGTGGTAAAGTGATAGGCCTTTAATGGTCAAATGGAGGAGTCGTAATCAGAACCTAGGTCACGTTAGAACACACTCCCTAGCTCAGGGATCGAGTCTCAAAGAGTTTTGCATACTTTTAGCGCACAAAAAAAGCAATTTATCCTTTAAATTTTTTATCTGAAATTTTGAAGGGCAAAGTGCTTTAACCATGGTGAAGAATCCGCCAAGTGGACTGTAATGTTTGGTGTGGGGGCAAGGGAATGTGAGGTGAGACCCTGCCAAATGAAATGACCCTTCAACAACTTCTAACTTTTGATATTCACAAATATTTTCTAAGTCGTTTGCAATCCTGGAAACGTATGTAAAGCCACTCATTTAGAGCCCCACAAGTCCACAGGGAAATGTTTTCTGTACTGGTGTGAACTATTAAGCTGCCTGCTATGTTCTTCCTGCCCATTCCTTTACTCTGTACCCATTATGCTTTACGTAAAAAGGAATGATAAGATTTAACCTCTGATGAAGGAGTCTGGCATTGACGCCTATCAGCCTTCCTGCAGGAGCCTATCCTATGGTGTTGCAAGGAAGGATCTCTTCTCTGTGGTAGCACCATAGCCTTATCAGACGTCCATAGGTTTGTTGCACATGTCACCACAATTTGTCACTGGGTGCTTTCCAACCAAGAAGTGCCACCTAGGACACGTAAACAAACTGGTTACCGCCTGAACAGGCAGAAGACATCTGTAGAATGAGGAAAGTGGTCTAAACACACTTATTGGCAAGTGATGGTAAAATGGGTATAATGACTGACACCTAATCCCTCTTATATAACTGTAAAAGGCAGTACCAAGTTACAAAGTCAAATCTACTCCAAAAAGCTCATGCTCACAAGCCTCTACTGAATTCCCACACTGAAATGTCACAAACCCACTGCGTGAAAGTTCCTCAAACAAGACAAACAAGCCTTGTGGAGCTCAACAGTGACCTGTGACTGGGTGGTTTCCAACCAATCAGTACTCACATGTGCACGTGCAGGGTTTATATCCTGAACAGGTGGCCAAGTGCCATGGGGAGGTGGCTATCCCTCCATGTGAAGCTCATTCATTGAGAAGAAACCATGATGCTGCATACATTGTTTAAAAGTGGCCTACAAGGGAATTTGGCTTCTCTAAAAAAAATGCAATTTATTTTTTTATCTAAATGGTAATAAGATATTAATAGGTAAACGCATCTTTCCAAGAAGGGCAAATAGCAAAAAGAGGTGAAATGCCCAAAAAGGTTCTTGAGTGTCCAAACCCCTTCCCTACGACCCGCACAAAGGTGTAAATAACAGAAACGAGGATGGAATGCTTGGTGATGGACAGATAAAAGCCTTGATATAGTTTGCGGGGAGGGGATATTCAAATTCTTTAAATGACAGCTTCTTTCTGAGAGGCTTTGTGTTTCCAAGATGTTTGGATGGAGCCTGGATGACACAATATTTTCATTATTAAGTTAACAAAGTCATTTAAATAATGATTTTTTTAAAGTACAATATAACTGCAGTTTTAGGTGTAGGATACCATAATCCTTAAAATATAAAGTTCTAACAATGTGCTAAAGTTCAAATGCTGTTGCTACATGAAATCAATCTAAAGTGAAAAGTATGTTCTTATAAGGCAAGAAACGGAAACGTCAATAGACCAGATTTTCACAATGTAGTAAAGACATGAGCTAAAAATGCTATTCAGATATAACAATTTATGTATTTGACATTTCACACCAACCTGAATCTGGCGTCTTGGGTAAGACACTGAATTACTGTAGCAGCGCCAAATGAATGGCCCATTGAAGCTATCCTATCAACATCAATACAGCCCTGAAAAGAGGAGACGATTAGTTATATGGTGCTCTATTAGTGACTTGCGCAAACTACATAACTTCACATTGCACAACAATGTGCAGTTTGAGATTTGACTAGCACAGATATCAACACACAAACTGGACCTCCACTACTAAATTTAACAATAGGGTACTTAACAAGTAGAGGGTCTTCATTAAATGCATCAAATGATTTATTGTAAAGTATAGTATTCACAACATTTAAAGTGTCCTTGTCACCTAATAATTATAAGCATAAGAGACAAAGTTCATCCACTGGTGCAGGGAATGAACTTAAAGCTCAGATGAATTCCAAGCAGGTTGCTTTGTTTTTTGTGGTATTTATTTCATTTTTCACATACTTCCAAGCAGGAGCGTGTAAAAACAAAAACAAAAAAGAAATAATCTTGATGCATAGGGAGCTTTCTTCTTGTGCATTGAAGACATTGTTTGTTTTCCCTGTTTGTCTTCTCGTCCCTTACTTTGCATGGTAGCGAACTCAACGATGTCGACTGTGTTACTTATCAGTATCAATAGGTTACCTCTATGGTATAATCCACCATACACCGGATTTGTGAGTGCCTGCCCTTTCATTTAATTATTTGACATTTTATAGAGCACAAGGCTACCAAGCTGTCAGAGTGCTTTACAATACAAATATATTGGAGTCGCAAGGCAAACATGTAACAAACATTTGCCCACAAATGAATACAACAGGATAGCATTAGCAAATTCCTTCTAAAACTCAGCAGTCAAACAAATTGTGACTTAGGCAGAAGAAGTGGGGAGGTATAACCACAGTCAGTGTGAAAAGAAGGAGCAGGGAAGTGAAGAAAAGAGGGAGAATGGGGCATATAAGTTGAAGGAAGAGGAAATTGGGGTGGAGCATAAAAGGAGAGAAAAGGTTTAGGGGGAAGGAGACTAAGATATTATGATTAGTTGTGCTTCTATGCTAAGATGAACATTTAATTGAAACCAGAAAGATACACGGGAATGAGTGAGAGAGGTAGTTTAGAGGTTGAGGAAAACAGGAGGAGAGCTAAGGATGGCATTAGCAAGGTGGCAAGATGGATTTTTAAACAAAGGATGGTGCTACACAGTGTTTAAAGTTGTAGAATAATAAATGCTGGTGTCCAAAGCTCAGCTCAGAAGCCCCTGGTTGGCACCGGCACTTTCAATACCAATGCTGCTTACCTGGAATCTAACTCAAGCCTCTTTAATCAGTTGCCAGACACTCCCTTCCCCTTTTATCTCACTCTTGCGTGTTCCAGCTTTCTCCCTTTGTGACGATATTTCCTTCTTTCTCTCCTCTGTGTGATTTTCCCTCTCTTGCTCTCAGAAAATGTCAGATCAGGAAAAATAAGTGTTGGTTCCCACAAATGAGTGTTTGAAGGGGGGAGGGAGCAGAGGCAGCCACTGGCTTAAATTAAGCACTGGTGCTGCTCCAGTGAATGGTGGTGTTCTTTACAAGATTTAAACATTTTTGTTTTCAGTCTTAGCTTGCCAGTGATGCTTACGATCTTACTTCCTCCGTGTGGTTTCGAAGTATTCTGGATGAAGATTGTGCATGGCCTTAAGTGTGTTGCATACCAATCAGAATTTTATCATGGCTTCAGAAGGAGCGTCTTTTAAGACTAAATATATATGGCCCAATTATGTGATTTTGCCCTTGCACAGTCCTCTCATGCATACCTGTTCAATTTGATACTTCCTCCTCATTGACATTTTTACGTAGGTGGAATTTTGTATCCTCTGCAATGACCCCATGTGATGTATGTATGGCATCTTATTATTTAACTCTTGTAGCTCTGTCCACCAAATGTGCAGCTCCCTAATGCCCTAGTGCCACTTTCACACTATATAAAGCCACAAACACAAAAGAAAATTAAGGTTTACACTCACACCAATGCAATAAGTTCACAAAGTGTTCTTAGACAGAATGTGTGTTTTTTTTTTTTTTTTGATATGTCAATCATGTTTGACTATAGTTTAACCTTGTCGTTGACTGCACGTTGTCAGGAAATTTTCACTATCCTTCATTATGTAGTTATAGGAAATTGTTTTTGATATCATCTAGATGAAGAAATTAGCAGGTGAGGAATATGTTGACCCTTTTCACTGTTTTGGATCAAGCCTGATGCACTCGGCCCCAAAACTCGAGGTATTGTTGCTGTTACTTCGACACTCATGTGACCTATTGTGGCTTGTGGAGTTCCGGCTAACCCAGAGCCAGGAGCAAGAGTGCATGATTGGCTCCAGACTGCTCTAAACGCGAAAGGCTTTGAGGCGCATCGCGAACAGAATTAATTGGATGGAACCAATATCAACTAGGATTTCTGGCTCCTCACCTGTATCGTATTCCAGTCAAAGTTTAGCTCCAATGCATTTGTTACTTGTTTTCCAGCATTAATGTCAAGTATGAGATTCAGTGCTTTGATGCATTCTTCTCCTCTTTGCAGAACCTAAAAGATTGGGGGAAAGTAGAAATCTTGCATTTAATGAAAATCATGATGCAGACCAGTGTTATCAGACCTAATTTGAGGTACATCGCCAACTTTGTTACGCTTCTTCATGCTCATTGTTGCTTCATACTAACCTTGGTAGAATATCTGCTACTGTTCAAACGTGTGCATAAGTATTTAATGTCAAAAAATTGTTTTATTTTTATATATGGCTAATCAATAAACTACATTCACAACATGGGTGTTAACCTACATGAGCAAAGAATTTTCCCTAAATGTGCCCAAACCAATTATTACCTAGATATGAGCATAATCTGGATTGCACCCCCAAGCATCAAAACACTAAAATCGATTTGCAATATTTCACAAATAAAGTAGTTGACAATGTTTGATGTTTTAAGGGACTATTTGCTCAAATCGCTAGACAATTATTTCTTGTTGCACCGTTTTTTACCATAGCAATTAAACACCACATCTAAAGTCTAGTTTAATCATAAATGCTAGACGGTATGTTATCCATCGGTTTAGAGGTAGGCAATAGTAGCAGGCATTTAGTGGTATCAGTATAGGCAGTGAGGACTTACCTGGATATTGTTATTGGTATGACTGCATTACACCGGAGAACATGGCGATGGGATTCAGAGTTGTGTACATTCCTTAGTATCGTAAAGACTATCATTTCCTGTGGCACGTACGTCTCTGATGTTTGTATTATATTTTTTTTCCCTCTATTACTGTCTCAACTACCACCATACAAAAGGTTAATCAAATAATGGTCACCGATGACAAATCTAGTTTCAGTGTACAATTATATCTGGCTTGTGATAGGTTTGCTGTACATCACAGTCCCATGACTAAACAGTCGCTTTTGAAGTTGAACTGGTCCTATCCAGGGACAACATAGGAGTCTAATTGCAAATACTGTTTATGTCAGTGAAAACTCACTATTCATAGCAATCAACGTTTTACAATATCATCTTTACAACTGCTGCCGATTCCTACTTTCGCTGGGTCATGGCTAGGTCTGTGTGTCCAGGTGCTGAGGTGAGACAGCAGAATGGCAGGCCGTGTGTGCACCATACGCAAGGTCAGAGGAAACCGGTGTGGCCATTCCTCCATCAATTCATTCAAACCCTCCTGGTCCAAATGCAAAGAAAATGGAAAATCAATCACGATCCAAAACAAAGAGAGAGAAGGGATATTCTGGTGAAGTAGAGGAGACTACATGGGAGGTAAATTATTTTCTTCAATAAAAGACCAGCATTAGTCCTGCTACAATTCTTTCTCTGCTTGCCTGCCTCACGTTAGAAAGGGCACTGGAGGAACTAACAGAAGGTCCTGCGTGAACCTGCCATGGCCATTCAAAGGTCCCAACTGCTTTTCGCAGAAGTGCAGAACCTGAATGACAGAACCTGCTCTTTCTTAACAGGTATAGTGGCCGCAAAAGCATTCCAGATTGCAAGATGTAATTGGCTTTCTTTTCATACAGGATCCCAAATGTGCTATTCTGGGTATAACAAATGACCGGGATGGGTCCAGAGATGATGAAGTATCACTACATTTTTGCTATCTCATTGCTAAACAATATAGCTCTAGGCACTGTAGGGCAGAGAACCCCCCTACAATAACCAAATGGCTTTGTGGTATGGGCTCTTGTGCTCTGGCTGAAGAGACTATACATACAAGCACAGGCTTTGTAGGAAAATACAAGAAAATATGGAATAAATGGAGGGAATATTTTTAGAGATCCTTTCCTTGCGAGAAACCCTATCCATTATTGTGGGATGGTCTTTCGTTTGCACACTATGATCATTCCCATCAAAGTTTGTGGGGTTACTCAATGTATCATTCTTGGTCCCTTTTCTTTTGTACATTGCTGTTTGAGTATAAAAACAATCAAAATAAGTTTAAAAAGAATAGAAAGTCCAAACCATTCATAAGGTTATAGAACATGGCCTAGTCCTATTATCGCAAACTACAGATCTGATTACCACAGCCAATAAGAAGGCGTAAATCTAATTGCCATGATCCAAAATAGCTTTCCCTCAGGCTTGCTGCTTGATCCAAGCACCACAACATATTTTCAGCAATTGATACCCTTTATTAGCAAAATAATCCACTCCATGACATTCATCGCCTTGTCTACGGCAATATTCCAGCTGAATGGAAGAAAAGCAGTTGTGTGCCCTTTTTCATATAAAACAACTTCTCTAGATCCTTTAGATCCAGGAAATTACCACTCTATCTCTTATTCTCATTTATGGCTAAGGTGGTGCAAAAGATTGTCTTTTACCAACTGCAAGAATAATTTGAAGTAAATGATCATTTTAACACCAATCAGGCAGGTTTTCGTGCAAGATGCAGCACAGAGCTGGTGGTAGGTTTTGGTTCTTCCTGACCTTTGTAGCTTGATGGACCCCATAGACCTGGGAGCTTTGGTTCTCTTAGGCCTTTGGCCTTCAACGTCATCGACCATTCCATTTTGTTAAACAGACTCATTCAAACAGGTGTAAAAGACCTTGCTTTGACTTGCATGGAATCTTTTCTAACAGTCTACAACCGGTTTTCAAACTATATTTTTTTCCTACTGTTAAAAAACTACCTTTTTGTGTCAGTGTTCTCACCGCTGTTATTCAAAATATATCTATGCCTACTATAACAGCTAATACACAGTGTTGGTGCAAATTCTTTTATCTATGCAGATGACACATAGCTCATTTTTTGGATTTTCCCCTGCCAAGATAACATATCCTGCTTCACTACCGATTTGGCAAGATTTTTAACAATCACCTGATGGTAGATGGCTACATATTATTTGAAGCTAAATCCAAATAAGACAGAGCTTCTTGCAACTATATTAAAATTCAACGTCTTTAATCTTTGCTGGCTGGGTTGCATGGGTCAACTCTTGACTCCAACAAAATTGGTACGCAAACTAGATATATATACAGACTATAGTTTAGATCTAAAGACATAAGTAAATAACCCAGGAAAATTGTGCTTCTACTTCTTTAAGTCCTTATTGCGTTGTTTTGCATACATTGTACAAAACCTTCATCTTCCTCTGGTAAATGCAAAAATACAATCTAGAATTGACTCTGGAAAACCGGTCATATTGGAGGCACCAAAGAAACATCTGGCTTGTCTCCACCTAGTACAAAATGCAGCAACGAGTGAACCTCATTTGTGGCCTAAAAATATAATTCTTCGTCAGAAGAAAGTTTCACTGGCTTCCTGTGCCCTTTAGAGTGTTATTCAAGCCATGATAATTGTACATAAGGCAGTATAAGAAAGAAGAACTGATGGAGGTAAACTAGGTGGGAAACTCCAACTGATATTACCAACCATCTAGTTAGGGAGATTAGTCAGGGATACCAGAAAGTATACATTTGGAGCTGATTTGAGAAGTCTGCATCATGTTTTCTCTAAATCGAATTAAAACAGGAGAAAGGAGGGCAAGCCAAGGGAATGTCAGGCCACGTACCACTGATCAAAGATCAAGAGAAGTAGAAACTGAAAGTCCCACACCTCAGAACAGCTGATTCAAGATAAACAGATCATCATTAGTACTTCACAAAAACACTAGTGGCAGAATTCAACGACCAACGCTTAACCTAGATGAGATGCAAGGTGGCCTCAGGTAAAATGAGGTCACATGACATTCAAGAAATACGGTGTCCACAAATAGTCAGTGTGAAAAACTCAACCTTTTAGCATGTTCACCCTATTTTTCTGACTGATGCTGGTGGTAACTGACCCTGACTGTGCCCTGGGCTAAGCTAACTAGGCTCAGGGCCAGTGCTCTGAATAGAAGGTATATGGTGCAGTGGTACAATTACAATTGGCAATGACAGACTCCTGTAAGTCCCTAGGAGATAATAGGGCAAGGGGGATTCAAACTACCTATAAGTCCCTAGTATATAGTAGGGCAGGGAAGTTTAGAGGACTAATAGATTTCCTGCACTGGAGTGTGCACTTCTTGGTTGCCTGCTGTCATTTTTAAAGGCAGCCCTGCGTTGCAAACTGTCTTTAAAGAGTAAAATGTGTGCAAACACGACTTTGCAATTGAAGGTACTTCAAAAGTGATAATTTGGCTAATTTTACATATATGTCACCCCAAAGGTAGCCCTTAAATGCCCCAGGTGTGGGGCGCGATGTATCTATAAGCAAGGGCATTCTAAAATATTCTTATATGAGGGAAAAACTGTACATTTCATGTTTCCTCGTTGTAGATACTTAGCTCCCTAGACTTACATGGGAATAATTTCCATAAGCATAAGTATTGCTAGGAAGGAGCTAAATGTGTCATGAAAGGACTCAAAAGATTGGTAAGGATCACCATTGTTGAATGTATCATAACTAATACACCAAAGATGTTTTAAGACTTTCTTTTATGTAAGCCAAATTCTACCCTGCTAGTGGCCTCTCCCAATTGGTCAGCCTTAACCAGATTAGCCAGGCTGCTTTGATGAGGTGAAAAGTGGCCTGCACTGAGTAGAGGTTATCTGATGAGGTAGGTCTGCAACTGCAGAGGCCAGGCCAGGAAGGAGGCTGGGTGAATCAAATTTGGCTTCAAAGAAAGCAGGACAGAAAGGAAGGCCAGCCAGGTCCGCCTCTCACTCTGAAACCTACAGAAAGATAGCAGGCCCAGGAAAGGACGTTGCAAATGTCTAGAGGGGAATGTTAATGGAAATGAGCCACACCAGTAGGTTGGTTTAACCAGGAAAATCGTCCAACTTGGATTTTAAAGTGCAGTGCTTTGTGGGACAAGAAAATGTCACACTTTGGAGGAAGCAGTCATGCTTTTGGGTGGCACACTGCATATCATTGGACAGGGGTGCCTCCCTACTTGTTCCCCAAGATGATTGAATACATATCTGGGAGCTGCATTGCAACTCAAATCTGCTGCCTGAAACCACAAGAACTACCCTGCTGGAAACCTGGGCTGCAACCCAAAGGACTGCACTCTGAAGACCTACTCCTGTTGCACACTGGAACAACAGCTCTAAGGACTATGCCTTGCTTCACAAAGGACTCAGGAGTGGACTCCCTGAAAGCAAAAGGCTAACAGAGCTTGCCTGCACCAACGGTCACAAATGTTCCCAGCCTGGAGTGCATCCAGACCTTTAAGGATTTGGCCAGGTGCAAGGTACAAGGGAATTGTAGTCCTAAACTTCCAAGGACCATCTCAGAGCAGCTAGAACCCTGGAATTGTGTTTTGGACACTTTGAATCCTCAAAAGGAACTTCAGGAAGAAGTTCCAGAAGTTTGGATAAGTTTGGAGCAACTTTGAGAAAAAGCTCCATAAGTGGACCGCCCAGACATCGTGAGTCAAGCCGACTACTTTGAACCACGATCCAGCCTAAATTTCAGGTTTGTCTCAGTGAAAGCTCTGGAGCTTCAGACTTCCAGGATTTGACTGGGGCCTCACAGAAAAGAAATTCACGACATTGCACCAACATCGGCCTGCTGGAGATGACCGCACAGAGGTGAGAGAGAAAAGCTCCAGAAAAGATTCTAAGCGCGAAAGTGACATTTTGACCGAGGCCTCCAGCTCAGTGTATTCAAGCAGGGCTCCATCGCAGTCAGCCTCAAACTTTGACTTTGTCCCGGTCAAGTGTGACCAGATGTCCCCGGTTGATTTCTAAGCATTACAAAGCACATTTTTTTCCCTAAGATAAAAATATGTACTATTTTTATAAATTGGTGTGGGAATTTTTATTATGTGTTTTGTCTTACGTATTTACTGTATTGGTGTATTTAAATGCTTTACATACCTGTCTCCTATGTTAAGTCTGCCTGCTCATTGCGAAGCTACCAACAGTTGAGCAAGGGGCTGACGTTTTGAGACCTTAGCTGGACCTAACACTGCCTTGGGGACATTATTGCTAGTGATAGGTGTGTACTCACCCCTACTAATGTCCAGCCTCCAACAGTCAGGTGGTGCACTCAAAACACAAGGCATAAATGTGGGTTGTGGTAGAAGTAACCCTTTGTGATTCTTGGGACTCAATAAGAACACAGAAGTCTAACGCTTGAATCTGATTATTTTGGATACATATTTGGGCTAAAGAAGGGTAGTAATAAGCAAAGTTCCCACTTCTATTACAGAAAAAAAAGACAAGAAAAAAATGCATGCTGGATCCACTGAAAGTCAAACTGATGTTCAGGGGCTCACTTTATAATAACACCACCTTCATAAACTTTCAATGGAACTTTTAGTGACTACGTGATATGTAACTGTGATTAAAAACAGAGATCCTTACATCAATAGTGAGCATGCACTTTACCAAAACTTCAAAACTATTCATTGCTGGCTACGCCTCCAGGATATGGACACAATGTCTTGATTGATTCATATCTTTTTCTACCTGTCTTAGACCCCACTAAAATGTAACAGAAATACTTATTGTGGTGTTTTCTTTACCACGTACCATCATAAGTTTGAATAAGCTCCACTAATAGAGGTTTTGAGATCCTCGGATGGTCCTTCTCTTTTCCTCTGCCCACTTAGAAATTTTAATCTTAAAGCACTGGTGTTTCCGAAAATAGATACACAGTTTAAGTAAGGGAATCATGATGCTATGTATTCATCCAAAAAGTAAAGTCCTGGATGAGCCAGCTGTCCCCTAAGCAATTCCATTTTCATTGATTGCTTGAGTTTTACCTTTGTGCTTTGCCCTCCCGGAATTCCAATGTTTGCAAAGGACCTGGGATTATATTCATACGAGTCCAGAGGAATGCCCTAAGTAACCATTTCTTTTTATTATGTTAGTTATTCCTTATGTTTGTATTTTCAATTGTCTTTTTTCCTGCAAAGGCAGATTGACGCTGAACGGTAAGTAAAAAATGGCAAACAATTCTTTATTAAGGACAACCATAATAGAACCTTTGGTTATCCCTCCTGCTACACCAACATCTCTGAAGGGGCTCTGCTCTTACAGAAATTGTGAGTGTAGGATTATGGCTGAATACTAGATCATTCTTCATGATTTGTGCATGTGGGCATTTTTCACATGTCTCTTATTAAATTTGGTACTCTATTTTTCTTTCTTTTAGACGTACTGGCACTCCATGGCCCAATGAGTCACAGGGTTCTACACTGAGGGGAGCACTTTGTGTTTCACTTACAGTATTCTGGTGAAACTTATTTTCTGTGATTAGTCTATGTTAATGTTTACCTTTCTGAATGCCATGCAGTGCTGGTCCACCTCAACATCGTATCTCTGTTACCACATCAACCCTTATACTAGAACCATTCAGTTAGCTGAAACACACCACATTCTCACATGCACTTCAATGAATCAAGGCTACTAGGCTGGGAATGTAAGTTTAGAGAATAGTCTATTCAGGCTGAGAACCAGACAATAATTCACATCAACTGAACGAAATAAACGGCATATTCCGTCTGCACACGGAAATCCATACACGTAGTAAACTATAAGGATCACTGACTAAATCAGACGCCTTTTATTTCCCACCTTATCCAGTATGAACCATCATTAAGTAATACATGGAAAAAAAATAAAAATAAATCACCAACCAACACAATCATCTGATACAAATTACATAATTGTGTAGAAAGGGTGCTCAGAATCCAAAACATTATGGTAGAAGTGCACTACACAAATACTGATAACGTAACTTTAAAATAACTTTTTCTATGGTTGACAAGGTTCAGTACCTTTGAGTGAACATGGACAGAGAGCTATGGTCTTTCGTCAAAGCGGTATGAATTAGCTGGGCTGTAAAGAACAACAATTTCAGTGGCTAGTATAACTAGTGATTTTGTAATGGAGACCGATCCTATCTGAAGCTGCCCTGTGAGTACTGTCACTCTCACTAGGGGGTCTATGTAATATAGGGACGTTAAAGTTCACACAAATAATAGCAACTGATTAGAATATGTATGGGAATCAACCTTTTTAGGTCTCGCCTGCGACGGCGCATGTGTTACATGCACTCTCCCTAGCAAGAGGTATTGTATTGTCTGCCCATTGCTTAACATTTGTTGGCTTCATTGCCATTCTTATTTGTTGCCTTATAATTGGCCAGTGCACGTCAGCTTCAATCCCTTTTTTACGGCAAGAGCATGGGCTAAGTACCATCGGGTAATAGAATACATACCCTCCAGACCGCGATCTTTAAATTCATCTGGAATGATTAACCTCTCTGCTTATCCAGGCAGATACTTCAACGCCCCAAGAGGGAGGGAGGATTGGTGGTCCCGTGCCTTCCGGGATATTTCTAGGCTGCCCAGTTGCATTTCCTAATCGAATGGAGCCGCCTATTTACTGAAAAGCATTGGTGCTTCATGGACCAGTCTGTGGCTGAGTTTCACATTTGGAAAGAACCGTGGCTTCCATGCAAACACAGAGCGCTAGGATTGTGCTCCTCTCCTATTACCAGCTCGGTATTCTGAGTTTGGGACACAGTTGCAGTTAAAGCGGGGTTAACCTCTTTTCCATCGCCTATAACCCCAATATGTGCTAATACGGACGTCACCCCTGGCATGAGCCCTGACAACTACTGCAGCCGTCATGCAGGGGGTGCAAGAGAGTGGAGATTTTATGCGACTCTTGCGGTATCATTCCCTTCGATCGTCTAAAAGAAGATTACTGTAAGACCAAAGCGGACAGATTATTATACCCCCAGGTCAGGCACTGGGTACTGCACCCCTCAGTTCACTCCCTTGCCCGGAGACTGCTCACACGCGAGAAATGGGTAATACTTAAACTCAATGATCAACCTCTGAGATGTATGCTCTCCTCAGCACTAGAACCCACCTGCCTAAACCCCCAGGGCAATGCTGATGGGAGACTGAGCTGGGGAGGGAACTGACAGATGCAGAATGGGGAGGGGGGGGGCATACACTACAGGGCCCACCCCAACACCCATAGCCCAGAGAGCACGGAAACTGCTTATAGAAGTGTCTGCTACTGGTACCACACCCTGGCCCGAATACACTCTTTGGACCACTCTAAGTCTGCTGATTGCTGGAGGGGATGTGGCAACCCAAGCATGCCACTCCATCTATTGTGGCATTGCCCCAAGTTGAAACGCTTCTGGGGCCGCATCCTAGATGATATTGACCTGACCTTTAACACAACAATCCCTAGATTCCTGGCATATACAGTCCTTTGTCTACCCAATCCACTAACCTTCCCTCTGCATTCTAGGAAAGGGAGACAGATGGCTATTTGGGCAGCCCACCAAGCCATCTTATCACTCTGGGGCACTGAGAGGATACCCAATTATATGTCATGGTTCCACAAACTCGGGTTCCTGCTGGGAATAAAGTAACTCTCCCTCGCGGCAGACCATCAGACTGCCGACCTTGCTACCACTTGGGCACCTTTCATCCAAATGTTCTCTTGCGAATTCAATCAACTCACATGCCCTCTTATTTGAAAGTCCTGCATCTACTAGCCCTACAACCCTTTGCTGACTAAGTGGCCCTCAGGAAGCCTTTACACCCATACGATTTACACTTTGCAGTGTCTGGCTGCTGGGGAGAGATTGGGGGGGTGGGGGGGGGGGGGGTTAGGGAGGACAGAGGGTGGGAACACGTCCGTTTTTTTTTTTTTTTCTTTCTTCGTTCAAGTTGCAACTTTTAACGCTGCCGGCCTCCGTATTGTGGTTTCAGAGCTGTGTTAAATGGGTTGCAGGCACATAGCTGTGTTTTCACTTAAAACTGTAATAAACAGAGTTGATCCATAAAAGATGTATTCAGTACTATTTTAAAACCATCTGCCACTAGATAAATCTATACCTGTTACGACAACACAACGTACGAAAAGATGCTTCACGATTTCCTAATGGTGAAAAAGTGACCACGTTAGGAAAAACACATATCGGGCTATGAAACACTGAAGTATGATCCAGAACAGCGCATGGTGTCTTCCTTTTCTGACGTCTGTTCTTTAACGAGCCTTTCCACTGCAGGAATATAATATTAAAAGATGTATTCCGTATGAAACTATTTCAAACCATCTGCCACTAGAAAAACGTTTAACTTTTACAACAACATAACATGTGATTCAATGCTTCATGATTTCCTGAGAAGTCAGAGAACGGTGAAAAAGTGTCCACATTAGTAAAAAAACACATCTCAGGCTAGCAAATACAAAAGTATGATCCAGAGCCGCACGCGGTGGCTCAAGCTGTCATGTGTCTGGTCAGATGGGAGTCAAGAAGTGTCCAGTTTCAGCAAATGTACTTAAGAGGTTGCCCTTCACCACAAAAGAGAAAAAAGGTACCTACAAAACGAGTAGCTAGCGGAAGGACATTGGGCAGGAGCCACTGGCAGTGAATGGAAGCTGTACTTCTTCCAGACTCCCCACGACAGCATGGCCAGCAAAGCAGAGCAGGACGTCAAAGCAGGCGACGTGTTACGATGTGCTGTCCAATCAGAAGCTGGTATATTACAGTGGCGTTGGAATATGCCAATGGTAAGTTCAGCTAAGTAAAGGGGGGGTCCTAAGCCCCTTTTAAGATTTTTTTTATTAACAAAAGACTTTGCAAGCATAGCTCACAAGCTTGCTTCGTGCAGGCGAAACCTAAAAAATGTTGTCATGGAGTTACCTCAAATGAGCTACCTTGCAGAAAATCATTAAATGGTTCTGACTGTAACATGCAAAGACTAAAGCTCTTAGAACGTACAGTACTGTTAAATCAAAATCAAGGACTAGAATTGTGGTAATTCCGCTGTGATATGAAGTCTTGTTAAGTGTTCTGCCTTTCAACAAGTCATTGTGATGAAGTAGGCAAGCCTCAGAATGCATTGGCTCATTAAGTGACAGATTAGTTCAACTTGTAGGTTTATTTATGTCCTTATGCATTATTAACTAGCTCATCGGCCCTTATGGAAAGGATTAATTCTGATTTACAGCACTGAGGTCAATTGACATTGATTTGCAGAGTCAGGATGTGTGGACGTTTACTGTTGCAGATAGAATTTACAACCTAAAAAAGTAAGCCTGAAGAACCAGATTTTAGGCTTTCTTACGCATGCCAAAGGAGTGTGAAAATGGGCCACTGAGAAGCCATCAGGGATGGTAGGAACAGGTACAAACGTCCCCGTACAGAGTGGAAAAATGGGGTTAAAGGATATGTGCACCTGTTTTAACATTTTGCACTTACTGGAAGTTGTATTCACATGTTGTCCTCACTTTGATTTGCAACCAGAGGCAAGCTGATCCATAAAGGCAACAGGGCGTTGACCACCTACTGCAAGCCATTACCTCCCATGCTAATTATTTTACAAATGTAAATACTTTTTCGGTACCTCCATTCACTTTCCTTTGTTTTAGTGTGGGCTATGGAACTCTCCCTCCTGGCATGCTGTGGTTGGGTAGGACGACTAGCTGTAGCTGTGTTTCACTGAACGTGCATGTCAGACTGGCCTGTGTTTTGGTGTGGCCAGCCTGATATGCGCAGTTCAGGTTTCCACATTCAAGGCTACCACAGAGCTGCGTGTGAAGAGACACGGCCCCATCAATGTTATATGAATCATAGTACTCGCATGCCCCAGCCAATCGTAGCTCCTATGTCATTTGCTAATAGAAGATTCATGAGAGCAGTGTTTGAATTGGCTGGGTTGCTTGGGCCTTATGTTACCCAGGTTCAGAGCGAGGTGGGGAATTTGCTCTCTGAAGCATAGCTGCATCTGAACTTCAATCAAGGTAAGCAATATGTATAACTTTTGTAAGTACAATTAGTAATATGCTACAGAACACAATTCTGCTGCAGAGGTACATTCTGCTTATACGTACGTAAGTATCAAACTTTCCTCCCCACTAGTTTAGAAGTTGTCTGCCGCCACTAACAACTCAAAATTGAACGCCAAATGTGTTCAATACCAGGTACAGCAATTACCTGCATCTATTATTCACTATTATTATTAGTTATAAGAGCTAAATCAATGTCAAATCGAAGTTCAATTGGAAATTGTACCGCAGACGGATACCACTAAATTTAACGTACAACATTAAGAGAAACTGAAAGCTAGGACTCGGAGTATTTTCAAAGATGCTAAAATGTATTTTTCACCTTAAATCAGTACCTACATTTACCCCAAAATAGAGTAAGTATACACGTAGGACCTAAATGTGTCATATACATCTCTACGTTTTCTTCAAGTTTGAAGATGGCATTTCTCCAAATGGAAAAATGTTTTCCGTGTTTTTGCACATATCTGCTAGTTATACATAATGAACGCAGCCAAAAGGCAGCATAGCGCTCTAAAGAGTCAAAGACATGCTTAGGAGTGATAGGAGACGTTTCTTGTTTATTAGTGCATTGTGGTAAAAAGAAAAAAATCAGGAAAGAAATGTGCGACCTTTGGAACGACAACCTTTGGAAAAAGCCCAGTTGGTGTCAGCAGTCCTTTCACCCACATCAGCATGGCAACCGAACTTAGGCCCATGTTTATACTTTTTTAGCGCCGCTTTTTGACGCAAAAGCGGCGCAAACTTACAAAATACAATTGCAAAAAATGACGCAAATGTGGCACTAAGAAAGTATAGATATGGGCCTTAGTGTGCATGAGGGTTCAGTGTTCTGCTTAGCTGTTTGACTTTACTAAAATTAGACATTTAATATAGTTCCTGACAGGGGCTCTCAGTCAGCCTTACTTACCCATTGGTGTGTTATTTTGTCATTCATATGTTACCTCTGCCCCCCTCAGCATAAAGCATGCAGACCTGGGTGAGCCCACTTCATCCATTGGCTGACTTCACCGTGAGTAACCACATTCAGCTATTTAAAAAAAAAAAAACTGGCGGAGATCCAGCAGCTTCCCCAACAATAACGTTTTACAGAAACCAAGACAAGACAAAGCAAGCGTTGACAAATTCAAAAGTACTGGCTTTGCCAATGCCTTTTTTTGAATAAACTGAGGAACTCAACAGTTACTGTCCCATGGCCTGGCGGATTCTGTTCAGCATGGGTAAAATGTGTTGGCAAAGCCAATAGGCCCCAAAGGTGAGACCTATTGGCTTTGCCAATGTTGGTTTATTATTCTCCTCTGTATAGTGTATATGGGACAAGATGCCATCAAAGATGACCAAAAGCCAATTAACAACTGCAATATACCGCCGCTCTACTGAAGCTGGCACCCGCTTCACACAGGAAACGGGACAGCAGGGAGGTAGTGAGCAGATAAAACTGACATACTATGTCATTAATCTACTAATTATGTTCTCAGGCTGTCTTAGTTAGTAGGACTTTGTTCCACTATGAGTACCTGTTGATAGCGTAGAGGAAATTCCTGTTCACCTGCTTTTAGTGTCCTGTAGTACATCCACACCTCCTCGAGAGCTTCAGGCGACTGTTCAGAGGTTTCAGAAGGAGGCTTCTCCTGGAAATAATATGTTGCTGATGCTGATTCATCTCTGGGGGAAAAAACACCGTTTTTTATTTTAGATCAGAGTTTCTGTCCACACTACTAGCTAATTTGTAACAGCTGTTCTGAGGGAAAGTGAGTCATGCCTCCAGTGAAATTCAGGAAAATTGCAGTCAATCCGCAAGTAAGGGAGAATATGGAACTGATTAATGTGAAAACATTATACACATAAGAATAGCAAAACATACTCAACGTTAGTCATAGTCCGAAATTAGGCACAGTATTCCGTAAAAATGAAAACATCATATCCTGTGAAATTAAACAGGACAAACCACAGGAAAAATTCATGTTAAAATAGAAAACCGTTTCTGTAGACAGACATGTTCCCAGTGTGCTCCCGGAGAAAGAGGAATCATGTCAGGATCCAGTTTCACAGGTAGGACCAGATGAAGGCAACCACAAAATATCTAGAATAGATGCATAAGAGAAGAAAGGGCTTCCAAAACAAGTATAATTTCAATCTAAATCGAGAACCAACGCAACCTTGAGGTTCAAGACCAGCAGCAAGTGAGTCCAAGCGAGGACCTTGTTACAATAGTCGAGTTCAAGGTTGTCACCGTTCTCCGAAACAGAGGATATGCAAGTACTTACTGAGCAGGCTCATGTTCAATAAAGAGGTGTCTGTGCAAGAATAGCAGACTGTATCATTATTTGCCAGGCTGACAGAATCCTCTCCAGGTCTGCAAAGCATAAGTCAGGTACAGCAGAGCCAGGTATGACAGAAGTCTTAATTATGCTGCACGTAGGACCATGAACCTCAACCCATCTTGTGATACCACCTGTCGTCGATGACATCACTTTAGGTCTACATGGCCGTCAGATCCTGTTGACTCCTCAATAAAGACAGTGGAATCCACAAACATAAATGGAGGACACATTGGCAAGTAAGATCCTCCAGGAGATGACAGCTTGTTTTGGCTATAAAATGTTCGGATTGTACTCGACACTAAAGGCAGAGGAACAAGGGCTATGCCCTTTAAGAGGGTAAGTAAGAAATAACCAGGACGGTAATGGAAGTAGATAATGACAGAATCCCTATGCATTATACCTTGTTTTCAGGTGAAGAGTAAATGTTTCCTTTAAGCACCCCTTATATGAGTGTCTTTTTTAAAATCCCTTTATTATAACGTTTGAGTAACATAGGCATAGATCAGCTTTATTGTACAATTTTTTAGTAATAAGCATACAGTGACAATGATGCAATGGAGTAAATTCCACCAGAAATTCCAAGCTTCGCAAAACCTCAACTTTAGGCAGTGGTACTAGGAAGCATGACCAGATTATCAAAGGGAATCTCTAAGTATAAATAAAATACTATACCAATGTAATGCATCAAATAAAGAACAGCAACCAGCTGTGAGCACCAACATCTTACAGGAGAGGCTCGAGAAAACTGGAGTACTGGGAGCTACTGATTATATCTTTTCATGCAAAGTCACAGGTTTAAAGCTCTAATTCAGAGTAAAGCCTGAATTGGAGAATCCCCATGCATGTGAAGGACTGATATTGGTGGCCTTGCAGATTGTTATAAAGGGTCATTAGAATTAAGCTTAACTCATGAGGTACGTGCTAGGAATAGGCAGCGGGGAACTGGGATCAATGGCTGACTTACTAAGATTCCTGAAAGAGGGGTGGTGAAACTGTCAATCCATAGAGAGCCGTCAGATTTTACCATAACAAGGAATACATGTGGTTTGTGCCATAAGAGTGTGCAGCCCCCAAAGTCATTGTGTTCTCATTTCACATTTGACAATTATCCCTATGAACCACTTTGATACTACGTGAAGTACCTCTGGAAAAAAGGCCCCCAATGCTCCATAAATTTTAAAGTACAAATATAAGTGATGCCTAACTAAGAGAAGAGAGCTGGATCACCACCTGACCAAGCTCAAAGTAAGACCTGGGGAGAGTGTGGTGGTTACTGATGGAGCCAGGACTGTATTGTTCAGTGGAGCAGAAGTCTGCTGAAAATTGCTTATTCTTCAGAAAACCATGGAGGGCAAAACCGAACAGGAACTTTTCAATTTTTTTGATAACATCTATGCTCTTGGTACAGATAAAAAGAAATCCCCACTCCCTCGCACTACGCACAATCCTCATCACAGCGGGAAAGAGGTTTAAGATAGATTAAAGCAGAAGACATGGGAAAAAGACATAGGAGAAAAATAAAAACAATTGTAATCCAATGTCTAGGATCATTCCTTTCTCCTCACATTTAACAGATCCTCTGGAAGACTATCACGAAGGGTGTGCTGGTTGCGTTATTTAAATAGCTAATTAATTAGTACTGCACAAACATTTTAACCTGTCAACAATGAGCTTTCTTACTCTATTGGAAAATGCCTGAGGTCCCTCAATTTGAGATAAAACAAAAGAGATAGTTATAACACTAGATGGCGAACTATGCACAGCATGTGTATCTTCAGCTACACATGCCACTGAACATACACATATGTATATATATATATATATATATATATATATATATATATATATATATATATATAAGGAAAATGTCACTTACCCAGTGTACATCTGTTTGTGGCATGAGACGCTGCAGATTCACATGCTGTGCATATCCCGCCATCAAGTGTTGGGCTCGGAGTGTTACAAGTTGTTTTTCTTTGAAGAAGTCTTTTCGAGTCACGAGATCGAGGTACTCCTCCCATTTCGGCTCCATTGCGCATGGACGTCGACTCCATCTTAGATTGTTTTCCCCGCAGAGGGTGAGGTAGGAGTTGTGTATATAGTAATAGTGCCCATGCAATGGAGTAAGTATGTATGTACATAATGTGACTAAAGGTGTTATATTTACAAATCTACAAATGTACAAGTTTAATTTTTAATCAACTTATAACGGCTACAGGCTCCCGGGGAGGTGGGAGGGCGCATGTGAATCTGCAGCGTCTCATGCCACGAACAGATGTACACTGGGTAAGTGACATTTTCCGTTCGATGGCATGTGGAGCTGCAGATACACATGCTGTGCATAGACTAGTAAGCAGTTATCTCCCCAAAAGCGGTAGCTCAGCCTGTAGGAGTTGAAGTTGTTTGAAATAATGTTCATAATACTGCCTGTCCTACTGTGGCTTGTTGTGTTGTTAACACATCCACGCAGTAATGTTTAGTGAATGTATGAGGCGTAGACCATGTGGCTGCCTTACATATTTCAGTCATTGGAATGTTTCCTAGAAAGGCCATAGTAGCACCTTTCTTCCTAGTTGAATGTGCCTTTGGAGTTATAGGCAGTTCTCTTTTGCTTTGAGATAACAGGTTTGAATACATTTAACTATCCATCTGGCAATGCCTTGTTTGGATATTGGGTTCCCTGTATGAGGTTTTTGAAAGCAACAAATAGTTGTTTTGTTTTCCGTATTTGTTTTGTTCTATCAATGTAGTACATTAAAGCTCTTTTGATGTCTAATGTATGTAGTGCTCTTTCAGCTACAGAATCTGGTTCTGAAAAGAACACTGGTAGTTCTACTGCTTGATTTCTGTGAAACTGTGATATGACTTTTGGTAAGAACTTTGGGTTAGTTCGTAAAACTACTTTATGCTTGTGTATCTGAATAAAGGGTTCTTGTATGGTAAATGACTGTATTTCACTTACTCTTCTTAGAGATGTGATGGCAATGAGAAACGCTACTTTCCATGTTAAATATTGTATCTCACATGAGTGCATGGGTTCAAAAGGTGGACCCATGAGTCGTGTTAAGACAATGTTAAGGTTCCACGAAAGAACTGGTGGAGTTATTGGTGGAATAATTCTCTTTAGGCCCTCCATAAATGCTTTTATGACTGGGATCCTAAATAATGAAGTTGAGTGCGTAATTTGCAGATAAGCTGAAATTGCGGTAAGATGTTGGTGATCTAGAGAGAGATTGTCTGCTAACTGATTCTGAATCCCTGGAATAAACTGTGCTATTAGGCGAATGTGGTTGTGAATCGCCCAATGCCATATTCTCTGTGCCAGGAGACACAACTGTGTTGAGTGTGTTCCTCCCTGTTTGTTCAGATAATACACGGTTGTCATGTTGTCTGTTTTGACAAGAATGTGTTTGTGGCTTATTATGGGTTGAAATGCCTTCAACGCTAGAAATACTGCCAGTAGTTCTAAGTGATTTATGTGAAACTGTTTTTGCTGAGTGTCCCATTGTCCTTGGATGCTGTGTTGATTGAGGTGTGCTCCCCACCCTATCATGGAGACATCTGTCGTTATCACGTATTGAGGCACTGGGTCTTGGAAAGGCCGCCCTTGGTTTAAATTTATATTGTTCCACCATTGAAGCGAGGTATATGTTTGGCGGTCTATCAACACTAGATCTAGAAGTTGACCCTGTGACCATTGTGATGCTAGGCACTGTTGTAAGGGCCACATGTGCAACCTTGCGTTTGGGACAATGGCTATGCATGAGGACATCATGCCTAGTAGTTTCATCACCATTTTGATTTGTATCTTTTGTTTTGGATACATGGCCTGTATTACATTGTGAAATGCCTGTACCCTTTGTGGGCTTGGAGTGGCAATCCCTTTTGTTGTGTTGATTGTTGCCCCTAAGTATTGCTGTGTTTGACACAGCTGAAGGTGTGACTTTGTGTAGTTGAGTGAGAAACCTAGTTTGTGGAGGGTTTCTATGACATACTTTGGGGGTCATTCTGACCCTGGCGGCCGGTGACCGCCAGGGTCACCGACCACGGGAGCACCGCCAACAGGCTGGCGGTGCTCCCAAGGGCATTCTGACCGCGGCGGTTCAGCCGCGGCCAGAAAGGGTAAACCGGCGGTCTCCCGCCGGTTTACCACTGCCCTACAGAATCCTCCATGGCGGCGGAGCGCGCTCCACCGCCATGGGGATTCAGACACCCCCTACCGCCATCCTGTTCCTGGCGGGTCTCCCGCCAGGAACAGGATGGCGGTAGGGGGTGCCGCGGGGCCCCTGGGGGCCCCTGCAGTGCCCATGCCAATGGCATGGGCACTGCAGGGGCCCCCGTAAGAGGGCCCCACAAAGTATTTCAGTCTCTGCAATGCAGACACTGAAATACGCGACGGGTGCCACTGCACCCGTCGCACCCCTGCAACTCCGCCGGCTCCATTCGGAGCCGGCATCCTCGTTGCAGGGGCATTTCCGCTGGGCCGGCGGGCGCTCTTTTGGAGAGCGCCCGCCGGGCCAGCGGAAATGTAAGAATGGCCGCCGCGGTCTTTTGACCGCGGTGCGGTCATTTGTCGGCGGGACTTTGGCGGGCGGCCTCCGCCGCCCGCCAAAGTCGGAATCAGGCCCTTTGTGTGTTGTGAACACCGTTCTTGCGTGTTGGTTTTGATTAACCAATCGTCTAGGTACGGAAACACATGTATTTGCTGCCTCCTGATATGTGCAGCCACTACTGCCAGGCATTTGGTAAAAACCCTTTGCGCAGTTGTTATCCCGGATGGCAACACTTTGAATTGGTAATGTACCCCTTGGAATACAAACCTTAAGTACTTTCTGTGTGAAGGATGTATCGGTATATAGAAGTATGCATCCTTTAGGTCTAGTGTTGTCATGTAGTTTTGTTGTTTGAGCAATGGGATTACGTCCTGTAATGTCACCATGTGAAAGTGATCTGATTTGATGTAGGTATTTAGTGTTCTGAGATCTAATATAGGTCTTAGAGTTTTGTCCTTTTTGGGTATGAGAAAGTACAGCGAGTAAACTCCTGTTCCTTTCTGATGAATTGGTACCAGTTGTATTGCCTCTTTTTGTGGCAACGCTTGGACCTCTAGTTCTAGAAGATCTATGTGTTGTTTTGACATAATGTGTGTTTTCGGTGGGACATTTGGAGGGAATTTGAGACATTCTATGCAATAACCATGCTGGATAATTGCTAGGACCCAAGTGTCTGCTGTTATTTCCTCCCAATGTTTGTAGAACTTGGTTAGTCTCCCCCCCACAGGTGTTATGTGTTGGGGATTTGTGACGTTGAAGTCACTGCTTGTTTTGAGGAGTTTTGGGACTTTGGAACTTCCCTCTACTCTTTTGGAATTGGCCCCCTCTATATTGTCCCCGAAAATTTCCCCGCTGATATTGGCTCTGATAAGTGGGCCTTGTTTGTGAGGTTGTGGGTTCTATGCTTTGTCCTCGAAACCCCCCTCGAAACTGCGTTTTACGAAATGTGCCTCTGCTCTGTGGGGAGTAGAGTGCGCCTATGGCTTTGGCCGTATCAGTGTCCTTTTTAAGTTTTTTGATGGCAGTGTCCACCTCCGGCCCAAACAACTGCTGTCCGTTAAATGGCATATTCAGCACGGCTTGTTGTATTTCCGGCTTGAATCCTGATGTACGCAGCCATGCGTGTCTCTTTATGGTCACTGCTGTATTTACTGTCCTCGCAGCTGTATCTGCTGCATCCATTGCCGAGCGTGATACTCTGTCCTTCCTCCAACACCTGTTGTGCCCTTTTTTGGAACTCTTTGGGCAAATGTTCAATGAAATGTTGCATTTCGTCCCAATGAGCCCTATCATATCTCGCCAGCAATGCCTGTGAGTTGGCAATGCGCCATTGGTTGGCCGCTTGTGCTGCAACCCTTTTCCCCGCAGCGTCGAACTTGCGACTCCCCTTGTCTGGAGGTGGTGCGTATCCCGAGGTGTGTGAGTTCGCTCTCTTGCGAGCTGCCCCTACTACCACAGAGTCTGGTGTTAATTGCTGCATGATGTATACAGGGTCTGTTGGCGGTGGCTTGTATTTCATCTCCACCCTTGGAGTTATGGCCCTGTCCTTCACAGGCTCCTGAAACACCTGTTTGGAGTGTTTTAGCATTCCAGGTAGCATAGGGAGACTTTGGTATTGGCTATGTGTGGAGGATAGTGTGTTAAATAAAAAGTCACCCTCAATAGGCTCTGCATGCAGGGTGACATTATGAAACGCCGCTGCTCTTGACGCCACCTGTGTGTAGGCTGTACTGTCCTCAGGTGGCGACGGTCTCGCTGGATAACAGTCTGGGCTGTTATCTGATACTGGCGCATCATAAAGATCCCATGCGCTGGGATCATCCTGACTCATTCCAGTATGAGTTGGGGACTGCATCAGTGGTGGAGTTGCTACCGGTGATGTGTGAGTTGAGCGTGGTGGAGATGGTGGCGGGGTTACTTGTCGTGCCACCTTTGCCTGTGGCTGCTTGTCTTTTTCTTGAAAGGCAAGTCTTCTTTTCATCCTAATTGGGGGAAGAGTACTTATCTTCCCTGTGTCCTTTTGGATGTGGAGCCTTCTTTGAGTGTAGTCTGGCTCCATTGACTCTAGTTCTTGTCCAAACCTATGTCCTTGCATTTGTGAGGACAGTCCCTGTTCCTCTGTGTAGGAACTTGTTTTCGGTTCCGAAGCCGGATGTTTTGGAATGGAAACTTTTTCAGCAGTCTTTTTCGGCTCCGACTACACTTTTTTAATTTTCGGCGTTCCTGTCTCTCGTGCCGACTCGTTTCGGTGCCGAGCTTGCTCTGACCCGCTGTCTCGGGGTCAAGTCTGCTCTGTGCCGGTATCTCGACCGAAGTCGGATGTCTTCGCCACATGCGTGCCCTTTTTCGGTGCCGATGATTGGTCACCTATTTTTCGGGTTAAGCCATGGCCTGCTGGCGGTGGCGTCCCCTGGGCTTTAGTGGTCTTTCCGTGAGCTTTGTATGTCGACGTCTTACTCACGGTTTTCGGCGTCTGTTCGGGATCGACCTCGTCCGAATCCTCGATGGAGAAGGTTTCTTCTTCCTCCTCCAAGTGTTTTTGTCCTGTCGGTGCCGACGCCATCTGTAGTCTTCTCGCTCTTCAGTCTCTTAATGTCTTCCTCGACCGAAACGCTCGACAGGCTTCACAAGTATCTTCTTTGTGTTCTGGAGACAAACACAAGTTACAGACCAGATGCTGATCTGTATAAGGATACTTGTTGTGACATTTGGGGCCGAAGCTGAATGGGGTCCGTTCCATTAGCCTTGAAGAGACACGTGGTCGGGCAGACCAGGCCCCGACGGGGGATCCAAAACCCCGAAGGGCCACCGGAGCTCTTCAAAATATGGTGTTGATCTGTTGTAACTAACCTGATACCGAACGCAAACAATACCGTTGAATTTTCCGAGATTCTAACTATCTTTCTGACCCGAAACACAGAGCGAAAAGGAACACGTCCGAACCCGATGGCGGTAAGAAAACAATCTAAGATGGAGTCGACGCCCATGCACAATGGAGCCGAAAGGGGAGGAGTCCCTCGAACTCGTGACTCGAAAAGACTTCTTCGAAGAAAAACAACTTGTAACACTCCGAGCCCAACACTAGATGGCGGGATGTGCAAAGCATGTGTATCTGCAGCTACACATGCCATTGAACATATATTTATTGCATTGTGTAAAACTGTTAGTCTCTCTGGCTGCCAATCGGAGACCCGGATATATGAACACGCATGTTAGCCAGCAGAAGCAGCTCTGAATGCTAGCTTCAGCAAGACATGCCAGTCTCTGGTTACTCCCCACTTGGCTTTTCTTTGCTGCTGTATCGGCACAGGTCCCTAAAGTCATGGGCTACCATTCATATAAGTCTACAGTACGCAGAAGTGAGCCACTAACTCCATTGCAATGTCTCTGGTGGGGTGCCAGTCTCCACTATACAATACTGCTATATGGGACCCATATGTACATCGCTGCCACCAGCATGCATCCCGAAATGTAAGTCTCAATCAGTGCATCAAGACTCCTTAATTACCTCAGCTCTGGAGTCATATGCATGTCCAGGACAGAGCTTCTTAATCAGGGTAGCTTTAAACCCAGAGCCTGGTTGTACTTACAGAGCAGGCTGAGCAGATATAGTCAATTTGAGAACTACCTATGTCTTCTTGGGACATGTCTAGATTGTCATGTGTTTATACTTTTTGTATTGGTGCCCAAAAGTCACCTGTTGCCTAAGGTGCATTAATACTCATTGCTAATTCTCATTGCATTAAGCTTATGAGTGTATAGCAATATACTGCTCATGTTCCATATAGTATGACAGTTTGCTTCTCAGTCATATATGGTATAGGGTTTAGTAGTCCTAATGTTTTCTTACATTCACACATAAAACTGTAAACATTCCTACAGAAGTCTTTACACGCTGTGTCATACATCGAGGTTTCACAACCAGAGCATTGCCTAGCAAGCAGAGGGCAGTCGCTCTTTATGAAATGAGTGTGTGGTGATGCATTCTACCTCTCAGGAAGGCAGAGTGTTTTAGATGCTGATTCCTATTAGTTGGACTCAGTAGAAAAGGGGATTCTTCAAAATACCATGCCATCTGCTTTAATAATATTTATGTTCTCCACATTCCATATTTGTTGCTATAAAGTCTTCCCTTCTATGCCTATGGAATGCACAATGATTGCATTGTCAATCTACTCAAACAATGCTTGCCTGTTATTCCTCCACCCGTAAAAGAAGAGAGGAGGACACAGAGTCACAGGACAACAGCCTCCAGCACCAGGCCATAAATGGTCCTGAAGCACACTGGACAGTAGAAGCACAGCGGGTTCTGTCTGTTCAAGACAGTAAACGGTAAATAGGGCAACTACAGTATTCTCCACTGACTGACAATTCACAAGGCTCCTTGCTAAACTTTGCAATTGATTTCCCAGCTCCCTGCCTAACAGGCTCCAACCTCTGGTGTAGTTTTACCCCCTCACTATGGACATTTCTATGGCTCTCAAGTATTGCCATCAGGGGAAATAAAAAAATATAGGCATGTTGGTAGGGCAATCCTGTTCAAAGATCAGAGCTCCCCTACCGCCTCAGACTAGGGATGGCATTATCCAACAACTTTTTTAAAAAGTGTGCAATATTGTTATTACTTTCCACAGATGCTGTGAGAAACTGGGTTGTTGGTTGGCTGGGTGTGAGCCCTAGTCAAGCAAGAGCCACAATCCCTTGCAGGGTGAACCACAAAAAGCCACTAATTTAACCTGTGGTACCTTAGCACAAAAAGCAGTCAGGCTAAACTTAGAGACAATGTATTATGTATTCATGCAGCACAGAAACAGCAATACAGAGAAAACACAACATAATAAAAATCTCAAACCAATTTAGAAAACAAAAGTACATTTTGACACCAAAACTGTCAAAATCCAGTTAGTAGAACCGGAGTTATGAATATTTAAAATTTAAGGTTCAAAATAGCAAGTCCTCAGTTTTAGAAAAAGGCAACTTGGGCACCTTTAGCATCACAACCATGGGCCCAGGAGTGGATGGAAGACTCTTAGGGGTTCAAGGCTCACTCAGGCTGGGTCCGGGTGCGGGTTCAAGATGGAGCAAGACTGTTATGTCCCTGTGAAAAGGAGGCCAGCTAAACTAGCCCTTGGAGTCACTTCTAAAGTCCTGGGTGCAGGTGAAGATGCAGGGCTCCACAGCAGGGCAAGCCTCTGAAGGTTTAAGGCAGGCTCCAAGCAGCAAAGCAGTACTTCCAGGTACAGCAGCAGTATGGTAGATTGCACAGCAGGTCACAGCCGCAGTCAGTCTTCTGACAATCCTTCTGCAGGTCTTGTAGTGGACTGAAGAGTGGGCCTGAGGGCCCTATTTTTATACCCTGGTGCCCTGCTCCTATAAATTCGGGGAAGTTTCCAGAGGAGTTCTTTGAAGCTCCTTCCCTGGCTGCTAGCTGGCTGCACTGACAATACGGGGTTGTTAAGACTATTGTGTGGGAGCAGATTCCACCTCCCCCCCAGCCATCAAGTCAGTAAATGGACCATTCAAGCTCTGCTAATCCCACTATTGTGTGCCTGTCTGGGGTGAATTCACAAAGCCTCAACTGTCACTTACACCCAGTCATGTGACCTAAGGCAGGCTGCAGGCACAGAGGGGTAGGGGCAGGAAAATGCCAACTTTCTAAAAGTAAATCTGACTTAAACTTTAAGGAAGGTTTATCATTACAAGTTCATAGACAACAAACATGATATATCTACCACCTCTGGTTTAAGAATTACAGGTTATGAAATATAATAAGGAATCCCAAATGTTATCCTATCGGACGGGTAGGCCTCACAGTAGTGGAAAGGAATTTGGGAGATTTTCACTTCTAGTACATGTAAAACTAAAAAGTACATGTCCTACCTTTTAATTACACAGCACCCTGCCCTATGGGCTACACAGGGCCTATCTTAGGGGTAACTTAAATGTAATAAAAGTGGAGTTTAAGGCTTGGCAAGGGGTTTTAAATGCTAAGTCGACATGGCAGGCCTGGGACATGTTTAAAAGTGCTACTTAAGTGGGTGGGGCAATAAGTGCTACAGGCCCACCAGTAGCATTTAATTTACAGGCCCTGGGTATATGGTGTTGAAAGACTACTGAGAGGTTACTGCAGGCCCAGAGACCTTTGAGACCTTTGAGTGGCTACTGCAGCCTTGAGAGCGGACAGACCACAGAGTGCCTGCTTGAGCCGTTCTTCTGACTCATTGGCAGGACACATGTAATAAATGTTACAAATCATGCATTTAATACAGTTTCAAAAGTTAAACTTCACAAGAGTGGTCTCTCTATTATCTTATTTCTTTATCTGAAATAGCAGAATGCCACAATGGGGCTTGCTAAAAATAAAATATCTCCTCTGGTTTCCCTTTGTTTTTGATCAATAGCATTCACCAAATATCCAATTATAACAAAATGTGGGCATTGCGGATAAAACACAAAATAAAAGGAAAACAACTGTTGTTGTACTATCTGGCACATTACAAGGATCCATAATAATATAGAGACTATCAATAAATCTTTAAAACTGTCCGATAGGTGTCCCTAATAATGTAAACACTCCCTGGTAAGCTATTAACCACAGGAAATCACACTGAATAATAGGTGATGGATGGGAGTTAGTCCAAAAACATTTTCAACAACATTTCTTTAACATCAAGAACAGTTCTTCTGTTTATAATTATGTGTATTTTATGTACGTTTTCCATATATTGTTATTCTACACATTTCAAAGCATAAAGAAATGGTAATCTTCAACATCTGATGATCTACTCATAATTAATTGCCACCTAACACAAAAAAGTAGAAATATCTCACTATTGATCGTTCTATCACAATCAATAAATAAATTTAGATGCTTACCTGTGTTCAACTGCAGCAATCACAAAACCTTGAGATGCTATCTCGAGGCATATAGCAGAATAAAGCGTCCTATGGAAGAAAAAAAAAAAGAAAATGCCCATTTAAGAAAAGAATCCTCAAGATATATTAATTTCTACATTAACCGGACCCTTTTCAGCTGCAGGAAAACACCACTGGCATTTAGTGTCACAGGTTAAAAGACATTTTAAATCCTGCTCTTCAGAGGATGTGCCCTTTAAGAGATGGCCTTCAGGGTCCGCATAGGTCACCCCACCACCCAATTGTAAGGGCAGTGCCTGGTATCTACTCCCTCTGTTCTCCTGTTCCTCATCTCACCCCGCAACTCTGGTCACTTACTAGGAAGGAGAAACATAGACTTCTGTCAGGGTATTTCCTGGGAAGGATAGACATAAAGGTCAGGATAAATTCTGGACTTAACCAGAAAGACCATGAACACTAAAAGGAAAATGGCACCCCGTCCGGACTGACTTCCCCTGACATCATCAGAACAATCCACCTGGACAGTGGTCGGTACCTGAAGTGAGCAGGATCTAGCCCAAGCATCACGAAGATTGGCTGGCACCACTGGTGGTCACTTTGTGTAAAGTATGGCACGTGAAGCCTTACAGACAGCAACTCAGCCTGCTCTTCGATGCATCTACCCAAAGAACTAGCAGCTAGCTGTACCTGAACATCCATCATTCTGGAGAGCTAGCTAATCCAGACAGCCAGACTCCTGAATAATTCTAATACAATGTGCACTCAGTAAGTCTAATCAATAATGGTTTAATTTACGTGGTATTATGTTATCACTGTATCAAAACACAAGTATCCAGTATTCTTCATATTTTCCAAAATTAAAACATTCCATTTAATACATTCTTTAACCACTACTTTTGCAAACACAGTTGTGTATGGCTGTGTTTGCGAAAGTAGTGGTTAAAGACTATGTGGCTGTGTTTGCGAAACGATAAGATGAAAATGGTATACCCTTTAATAAGTTGCATTACCTGAAAGCTCCGAGTCCATGAGAGAAAATAATGAGTGGATATTTTTCTCCAGGTCGGAAAGGGGCATTCCATTTGGCAGGACATGTTACAGACCCTTGTGTGGAAAAATAATGAAACTGATAATTACTAAAACAGTCTGTGGTACAAATTGTTTTAAAAAACAGACATTTCCCGTCATACCATTTGTAACTTGCTTGTTTCAAATACAGCCTAACCATGAGTATCTCAGATATGGACCCTTGACGTCCTTCCTCCTACCCCTGGAGGTAAAGGTTCCCATGTAACTCATCATGTTCTCTTTGTGGTTCATGGGGCGATTATGGCTGTGCTCATCAGCGCTCATCAGATCTTGTAATTCCAATGGGGCCAGTACCTGCTGTAACCATCCAACTCATAATAAAGGCTATATAGTGTATACAAAAATGTTTCAGGACGACACACACAACTCAGGTGGAAGGGAGACAGGAAATTACTTTGGGGTTGGAAACATATCAATTTCCTAGAAAGTAGCACATACATATTTGAGAGGGAGGCACAGAATTTCCTGAGCTATTAAAGCACATAAATGTCTCTGGGATGGGTTCCCTGAAAGCTCTTTGAATTTAACATTTGAATCACTGCAGTTACTTAAAAGTGAACAATATAACAATGGCATATGAACGAGGGCACACAAGATACTTCAAGGCACCCTCTGCCAATCTCTGGGAAGCACTGCTATAGAGTCTAAACTCATTTATATAGTGCATGAAAGATGCACCGAGTAGCTATTATTATAGTATTTCAGAACAATTTACAATCAGCTGAATGCAACTTGATTTTTCATATGTAATGTAAAGTGCCCTGCTCTGAGCACCTCCTCTACATTCCAGATCCAGGCCATTTCCTGATGATTAGAATGCCTTTTTAAAGATCGAGACCATCTAAACAACACAATCAACTCTTTGTTGTTTTGGAAGAGTTATTTAGTTTCAAAAGGAGTCTAGGATTTTATTGTCAGGAAGTGGGCTGGAGACTCAGCTTACTGCTTAGTGTAGCTCGAGGTGAGGGAAGGAGCACTCAAAATGCAACTCACACCTCGTTCCTTTTGTGGAGTGAGATTGTGCGAGTGGAAAACCTGCTAAGGGGCATCATGGTGACAAAAAAACTACAATTTACAGCAGGCCATGAACACTTACATATTCCGGGGAGGTGGCGGTTGTCGCGTCCGATCCAGCCCGGTAGCATGCATGCACAAGAACACACCACACACACAGAGCTCGTAGTTAATGTCTGTACTCGCCACGGTACAACATTCAACTGGACTCTCAATAGCCCAATAACCGTTAAAGACCACACCCTAACACCTACCACTGAGCTTTGGTTTGTGAAATTCACACTTTTTGGCATTTAAGGTGAGCCCTTTATCTGTAAGTAATGGACACACTTGTTTGAGGGCTTTATCATGCTCCTTCCATGTTGCACCAAATACCAGTATATCATCACTGTAATGGAAGGCATGTGTCACAGGCTGAATAATTCTACGTATAACATCTTGGAATATTTCTGCAGCGGAAAACATTCCAAAGCTTAACCTTTTGTATCTTAATAAACCAACATGAGTCGAAAAAGTGGTAATGTACCTGCAGTTCTCTTCCAGTTCAAGCTGATGGTAGCCCTTGTTCAGGTCAAGATGAGAGAAAACTTTGGCTACATTTAACTGCATAATCATATCCGCAATAGGCAGACAAGATGTCTCTCTTGATTGCTTTGTTGGCTTGGCGTATATATGTACGCAAGGATGCAGCACACCTCCACTGTCCTTTTTCAGCACCACCAGGATGGGAGACACCCCTGGGGTGGGACCAGAAGAGCACTCAATAATGTAATGTTTTAGCAAAGCTTCTAGCTCCTTCAACTGCAGTGTTGCTGTGCACCAAGCCTGATGTCTTCATTAATATGAAGTTGCACCTTTGCCATTTTGAACCTTCCTAGACCGTGAAACAGTGACCGAACTGACTCACAATTTCAAACTGTGTATTTAAGTTGTAAGTGATGCATATCAGCCTGGTGTCAACAGCAGTTGAAAAACTAAGTAAGCATGCACTAGATTGAGTACTGTTAAGAACGTGAAATGGGGCTGCACAGATGTTTTCTTATGCTGCAGGGTCGCTATGAATGATCCTTGACTCTGCAAAGGTTTTGAAGCAGCCCCTGTGTACTGCTTTGTACATGACGCTTTGTGTTGTGGTACAATTGATGGACTGTGAAATTGTTCAACTAGCATGATGCTGATCAATGCATCACTACTGATTACAAAAGTTATTGGGTAAAATTTGACTTTGTTTGGTTTTGGGTCAGTGTCAATATGAGTTCTTTTGATTTCTCAGCTCACTTGTTTCTGCCCTTCTCTCATCATCCATGCAAGCGCAAAGGCCCACTTGTGCATGGTGTTTCCTTTTATGTATGATCATCACACATTCACCCTCTTCTTCGATGGTGACATCAAAGAACTCTTACAGGATGAACTTGATGACGATTGACTTGTTTAGTTTTGCCCTGTCGCAGTTGGGGTTGTTTTTTTCCTTGTGGGTGTGGCGAGACTGCTTCTTGAACCTTGATGTATCTATTTTCTCCTCCTGCCATGACACTTGTTTTTTTCCTTAACTTTACAAACAGTTACAAGGTGGTTCTCCTTTCTGCATCCTTCACGTGTTAAAGTCTTGGTGGGATTTTTCACCAGTGCTGCGCCTTCAACTTCTCCACAAGGCCTCATACAGGCTGGAGTGGCGCTTGCACTTCACATACACCAACTGGAGACTTCTTCATTTTGGCTTGGTGTGATGCTATTAATTGTGTTTGACCAATGACTTTGGGTTTCACCATTGCGCATATTAGTTGCTCAATGTTCACCAGTAGCACATTACATGTTTTGTTCAGTTTAGCTGCCTATTGGCTTTGACATGGCATTAGCCATTACATTCTGTATTCAGTTTAGCTGCCTATTGGTTTTGACATGGCATTAGACATTACATTCTGTATTCAGTTTAGCTGCCTATTGGCTTTGACATGGCATTAGCCATTACATTCTGTATTCAGTATAGTTGCCTACTGGCTTTGACATGACATTACAGTTGATATTTAGGTTAGCTGCCTATTGGCCTTAACGTGGGGTTAGACACTGCAGGTGAGCTGTGTTTTTCCAAGCTGTGTTTTTCCACAAGATGGACAAAGCTGTTTTCTTCACACCAGACCTTAGCTGATAAGAGCACATAGATTTTGTGTTTACCTCGCAATCCAGCCTGAGAGCGGGGGCTCGGGAGAATTGGCCACTCTCCGGGGTTCTTGGGCTCTCACACTGAGTTTGCTTTTAAGGATGACTCTGGGCTACAGAGAGATAGATTGAATCTGCTTGACTTCAGACAGGAACTAGACGTCAGTTGTCTGGCTCCCGTTTGGGTAGAGAATCTCTTTCTCGCAGTTGACCGGAGTCATCAACTTGCAGACCCTAGAAAGATGAAGCTGAATATTGGCCCTACCGCCTTGCCCATACGGTGATGAATTTTGACTTTTATGGTTTGCTTGGAAGTTATGCTACAATATAATCACATCTATTTGCTGAGTACATTGCAACTGAGAAGTACTTTGATATATTTTGCTGTCATTGCTGGGACTACTTTTGAACGTGTGCTTCCAATCTGCTAATTTCGTCTCTCAGGAACTGGGGGGGGAGGGGGGGGGGGAGTTAATAACTATAAATGTCTTCTTTAAACTCAGAAGTGCATTCCAGAGAGGTTCTGTAAGCTCGGTTTTGAAATAAGAGGGAAAGCAGAACACCCCTTTAAACATTAGTCAGAAGGTTAAGGCAAGTCAGACTAAAGAAAACAGAAACCAGCAGCAACAATGACCAGTGCCTGCAATGGTCAAAATCATCACCCGCCAGCAAGCACAGAAAGGAATGGCTGCTGATCTAGAGGCAAGAGCTCAGTGAGGAACAGCTACAGGCACAACAACATATGGGGAGCAGCAGCAGCAAAGGAGTTGCAACAGATCAACAAGAGACTGGAAAACAACCAAAGAAGCAAACAAAAAGAGCAAAAATATTCAAGAGACAGACTGACAAACGAGGCTGCTGGCCTGATGCCTGCAGCCAGCACAATGTTAGCAGGATTCAGCACCTCAGTGGAAGGAACAGTGGGCAATACAAATGGTGAGCAAACAAGTGCTCTCATGAGACTGCATTGCCACAAACAGTAGGTATTTGATGCAACAGGGGGCGAGTGGAGGGTGATATAGCACAACTTGCTTCAACTTCAGGGATGCAAGCAGCTTAAGCATTAAACCTATAGGGGCCCATTACAACCAGCATGATAAAAAACAGACCAAAATGCCAGGTGTAAGACAAGAATGTGGGGTCAGGGGTGTAGACAACTGTGATCCAGGCAAAGGGTACAGCAGGAGAATCCAACATGAGTAAGAAGGGCACAGCAGTATCATGCAGCAGGGTATCGTGGGAACCCAGCCCTGATGTGGGGGTGGGAGTTAGGCTAGTAAGGTAGAGCAGATCCAACCTGTGAACAATACCACAAGGCCTTTACTGAATGGCAGAGAGCTCCGAAAACCCAACCGAGTATGATCCAGTCAGTTCTGAACCCAAGGGCAGAAAATAGTGGTATAACAAAATGCAGGTCCACAGCCCACTGACCGTTTCCCCCTCCTCCCCCCACCGCCCCACCCCCCACAGACACAGTTAACACCGTAGACACAACTCAAGATTGGTGGCCAAATGCCATGCCTTTACTTTTAGCAGCAGGGACAACACAGACAACTTTACAAGCTATGTGCCCATGGTTGAACAACATACTATTAGCGGTATACACCCCACACCAATCTTGGGCCCATTGCAAACATAGGGATGCCAAGCAACGCACCAGCAACCTCACAAACCTGTTGCCAGCAGAAATCAGGGAAATACATGGGCAACTCGTCAGCAACATACCAAACCTCACAACAAGCATAGAGGTACTACGGCACCATTGCGCCAATCCTTCACATCTCATCCCCAGGGACACAGGTCCATTTGTAGCACCAGGTATGTACAACATTAGCCTTACAAATAATGTACCAATGTTAATGGCAGAAAACACAGCGTCCAGGCAGGGAACGGATAGCAATTAGCTATGTTACTAGGTACGGGAACAACAGGCCAGAGCACTCTCAAACCTTCTTAGAATGGCCCCTCTTCCATGTTTACTAAAGCCACAGGCCTAGCAAACAGACTAATTCACATATCAGTCAACGAGAGGATTTGTAGGAAGGAGGAGTTCACAGATATATTCACTGCTTGAAGTGCGATTGGAGAGTTTCATCCTGAATAACAGTGATAAAAGCACTGGGCAAGCCACACAACAGAACAAAGCTAAACACAGGAGTGAAAGGATGGCCAGGCAGAATGAGCAAAAGAGCCACTTGTTGGAAATATGACGAGGATGAGTTCTTGGGACCTAACTTGCAAATTCAGAAATACATGTAGCACATTTTGGAGGGGGTGGGAGTGAAGAGGGAGTAACAACCCGCTACTGGGTGCAGGAACAGTCTGGAGACAGGAAGAACCAACCCAGAAAGTAGGGAGGCCTGTAACCTCCAAAGGTTGGCACAGACACTTATAGTTGAGGATAGGTTGAGGGCGAGTTTTAACCAATATCACAGGAAAGAGGATAAGTTTACAGCTAATGAAAAGTTTTGCTAAGGGTTTCAGAAGTCTGTATGAAGGCCCCCAGATGAGCAGGTCACGCAATAACCATAAATCTATTGCAGAGCTGCCTTTATGTTTAAGGAGAAGACTGAGAAAGAAATGAAGCGTGGGTGGGCTTAGGCTGATTTGATAGCCCACCAAGACAATTTTATAGTGTCCCTTCTGGAGATCGTGTCCAGGAAAGACCCACGCCAATTTAGGCCAAGTCATCATCCGTTTTATTCAGAAGAGGAATCTGTGAATGATGATATTAGGCAGGAGCAGTGTTCATTTGCATATGCCTTCATAGTTGATGCAGTGGATCTGGACACAGTTGCTGGGAAAGGTGTCCTCCTGGAAAAAAGCTGCCATAGAAGAGCCTTCAGGCTCTAACTGGTCCACCCAGACAGTCTTCGTTTACTGAGCTTCCAGGTTGAAGGGAAGTATTATTTACAACAAATGCCTGCTAAGGGTGCCCTCCATATTATGCTCATACTTATAGATTTTCATCTCATTCCTAGCATAGGCACTGCATAGAATTCACCCTAAGACAGGTAGGCTCCATTACCACGATAATTTCTTGTTTGTAGCGAAAACCTAATGTATGATGCTACTGAGAAATTTCACAAACCTAGCAAACAGACTGGGAGTACTTCAAGCCAAAGGCAAGACAGTGGTGCCTCTCATAGTACTAATATTCTTGGGAACTCAACTCAACTCAAGGGAAAGTGTGTGTAGGACAACCTATGCCCATTAAAGAAGACAGTAGAAGGAATGGTATCAAGGGAAAAAGCAGATCTGGGAGAGGTTAGGCAAGCTACGCTTTGAGGCGGAGGTCATTCCAGCAGGCAGAATACTTGCCAAGAGGCTGTCCAAGCTGACAAGCAAAATCAAGAAGCAGCACCACATCCATGCATGGGCTGCAGTGAGAAGGGACTTCTCCATTTGCAGCAGTTGCCTGCCACACTTCAGGAGTGCATTGCTAAGGAAGGAGCCATAGGTAACATCCAGCCAGCTAGAGCTATTCACTGAGGCAGCAGGTAGCAAGGGTTTAGGAGAAGCATGGTTTGCCAAGTGCTAGCTACCCACTTGGATTATGAAGGGCTAGACAAATAACATTACTGTGGTCGAGCTTTTCCCCAAAGCAGTTACATTTTACATATGGGAAGGAAGACTGAGAAACAAAACGCTAACCCTGTGGACGAGAACCATGGGGTAGGGCAAATGTTCAATGGGGGACAGCAAAATCCCTGTTAAGTTTTAAAAACAACTGGTTAAGTTCTAATTGTGACAAACACTGAGGTATAGACACCTCAATTGCCGATGTCCTTTTTCTATTACAGTAGGAGAGATTCAGAGAGGTTGTCCCCCATGCAGTGTAGCAAATTATGCCACTGCCCTACAAACTAAGGAGACCCAATCTGGGCCATCTGGTGGAGCACACATGGCCCCATAAACAGACAGAAAATACTGCAGATATCTTCCTACCATCAGACATGGTCACAACTGTCAATGTACAGGATGAGAGCGCAGAACTGGAACAGGCAGTGGAAAGGGTCATATTGTGGGCACATAACGGGGGATGAAGCAAGTCATGGTTGCAAGCATTCTTGGCATCTGTGGCATACTTTGACAAGTTCTGAAGGGGAATGGTTCCAATCAATTATTACTACCTGCAGGTAACAATGAAAGGGTGGGAGATGTCGGAAAGTAGAAAGATATGAGGTGGTTAATCGACTTTAGCAGGCTAGCAGTAATGATAAGAACTGCGGACAATAAAGGTGGCTCTTCTTTCGAAGTGATAATTTTGAGATCAGTCTTCTCAATCGCATTCTGTGTGGCACTCCTCATCAGTGAGCTAGTAGCACTATCCAAAACCACAGATGGCAATTCATATTTAAACGTACGGGATTTACAGCTAGGGAGAAATATACTGCGAATTAGTAAATCATAAACGGGATGTGTCTGACAAACACAGGCAGTAGTTTAGGATTCAACATATAAAAAGGAGATAACCATGCCAGCCATGAGGAGTGCGGGGGCCTGGGAGGGGATGACTTAACAGACAAATACAGGGGTAACAGCTAGAACAACAGGAGGTCAAAACACATATTTTCTCCAGGAATAGATAAGCATTATGTCACCTCCAAGGGCCACACAAACAGTAAAGGGTTACAGGGCAAACTTTCTAGAGCAAATTATGTAATCACTACCACAGATGTAAAATGCTCTCCAAAACCACCCATTCCATGTTCCCCCTTCTTCGTCAAGGAATCAATCCTCCCCTAAGAGATTACTATAGCCGTTCATGGCTCCTCATGGCACCATGGTCAAATGTTTAAAATCTCCTCATGATGGTGGTCTTGGCTTCATTGATGTCCTTTTCTGTTACCGGAGTTTGCATTTCCTGGTCCTAACTGACTAGATTTGTAAGTCTTGAGATGTCCTGGCAATGCTGTATAAGGTTGGATGTTGGGAGAAGGCTCTCTCCTCCAGTACCTCTATGGGGGGGGGGCTTGCTCCTCCCGTAACGTTTCCCGTTATCAAAGTGGTTCTTGAAGGGTTCAAGCTTCTTTATGTGTTATACAGTGGATGGGTCTGCTTACTGGTGAAACACACTTCAGTTTGGAACATACTTGGCCTACATCTCTGCTTTCTGGGCATCTTAGGGTTGGATGCATTTGAAAGATGTGATTTCCCATTCACAGCATGGGTACCTGGGAACCCTGACAGCAACATTCCCATTGTGGTTTACAGGTGCCGTGTGTGGGCCGGGGTTCCTGATGATGAAACTACCTTTTTGCAGTTTATATTATGTTTACAGAACATTGTCGGTCCCAGATGTACCTCATGAATGCCACTAGTTTGAACTTGATTTGTCAGATGCTGTCTGTTCATAATTGTGATGTGTCTTAAATAAATTTCAATAGAAAAATGTAGAAATAAATATTGAAGCAGTACATTTCCTAAGGAACATTCTTGGGGTCAGGGACAGATTGTTTATTTTGACATAAAAGACACATACTTTACAATTTAAATATATCAAAGACACTGGAAAGGTGTGCAATTGCATCAGGGTCACTAAAAATGTTACGTCTCGTATTCCTTTTGGTCTAGACCTTCGTCATGAGCTGGAATTACTGAGACCGAAGCCTTTTTTTACCTCGGGAAAGGAATTTAGTACAGTGAACAGATTTCGTTTAACAGGAAGGAAATCAGGACACGAAATGTTTTGAAAGCCCCTCAACTTCATTGTTAAACTGAACGGAGGTTGGAGTTGTTGAGGGCAAGGTTGAGAAGGATAGAAAGAGGAGGGAAATAGGCACTAGAGGAAAATAAATTTGACCTCAACTGTCTAGTACTCCAAGCAGCATCTTTGCTAGCTAGAGTCAAAATCCAATTTTGGATGTTACATTCTAAGGATAGACAATCTTGCGGTGGAACTGATGTATAAACCTCCCGGGTGGGGCGAGATCCCAGAAGCTGGGGTAACTTGCCAAGAGGAGGTGCCATTGTTGCCTACATCACACTGCATAATTAATACTGCATCATTTACTAGGACTTTCAAACAAGACTGAAGTTTATAATGTATGACATCAGACAGTCTTTAAACTCATTCTAGCGGGACCAAGGCTTCAAAAGCTTTATAAAGGCTTTGCACATTTCAATTACAAACCCAGTACAGAAAGCCATTATTGTTTTACAAATGTTTTAAACACTCAATATAGTAAAAACCTTATATCCGGATATTAAATATTGGTTTTCCTCACTGGTCCTGTGTGTCTGTTTTGGAGGTGGTGCCTTGTTACTGTTGTAAGCGTTTTATGTGAAATGGCAAAGGGGCGTTTCTCTGCTATCAGTTCAGATATGTGTAGTGAATATCAATATGCTTTTTGAATACCTTGAGTACAGAATGTGAAATTAGGCTTGTATCCCAAGGCAATGTATGTTTTGTCATATCAACTGATACCTAGTTGAGCTCGGAACCTGGTAACGCTCCTGGTGGGATGTACATAGCATAAACAAAGATGTGACTGGAATAAACAATAAGTGACTTTATTGGGCCACTTCATGACCCCACCAATGCTACCTGCAGCTGGTCACTTTAAGGACTTATTTCACAAGGATTTCACTTCCTGAAAACTACTAGCTATTTATCTACTGATTTATAACGGATATTTATTTAGTACATGCTTTGCAAAAGGGGTAACTAAGCTTACAGGAAATAAGAAATACTGCTTAATGAGTGAAGTTAGGGAATACTGGCAATGCACAAATACTGTTTCTTTGAATTTCTTGCAGGTATGTTGCCTTTATTTGGCCAACAAATATTGACATTAGTAATATAGAGGACAATGTAAAATCTGAAATTAAATCATATTTGTTAACGTTGCATGACAGTCTGGTTGTATTAACTCAGTTGTGCAGGTGTATATGGCTGATGTGGCACCCACTGTAGCGTAAACAATTAACATGTTATTTTGCAACAGGCTGTATTTTCTGAATGTAGCGCAATTCGTCTTTAAAAAGGATTTTTTCTTTTTTTATCAACCTAGGAAGAAAATGATTTTGTATCATTCCAGGAAACTACATTCTTATAAAGTGTTCCATCTTGATCTTGAGTACAAGATCCTATTACCAGCAGAAGCAGACAGGACAATAAAGGCTTAGCTTGTTAGGCTGCTGGTTTTGTATGCCATTTGAAGATTTGTTGTTGATTAATGGCATGTAGTTTTGAACTTATAATAGAGATCCATCTGTGTTGCAATCGATTTATAAGTTCTCTTATTCACTCTGCTGCCAGCAGCCTCTGCGTTTGCTCATGGCTAGGAATACATCCACAATGGCAAGTTTCACGCACTGCATAGTTAAGGAAGTGTCTGTTCTGCCAGCTGGAGGCGTAGAGTCCCTTTTCCCTGTATCAGATGATGTTTTAGTTCCTCAAGCTCCTGTTTCTGAATTTGTCACACGGATGGGGAAGTGTTCGCTAGGCAGTAATTTTCCAATGCCACTTTAAGGACATTATTAGCTCTACATATAGATATCTATGCAGGCAACGTCTGAATTTCCGTAGCATTTAAGACTTACAAGATGGTTTAGCAATGCGAGGGCGCAGAGGGGAGCATAAAAACGCTGGTGAGTGCTAACACATTGGAGATATAGTAGAAAGGTAATTCGAATTCAGTGTCTTCCGAAAAGAACACTTCTGCCTGCCCTATCCACCTCCTCGTAGATGACTGAATAAAGTAAATAACTAATAAAATGAACTGGAACATCTCAGGTTACACATAGGATAATTGTGATCCCTACAGTGGAAATACCAGTTGACCCAGTATAAATAGTTTCTGTAGTTCTGGAACACATCATTCTTGACCGTGGGCTGTATGTGTATGTGCTGCTTCAAATGTAAACCAAAAAAACACCATTACACCCAGTACACAACTACAAAATACAAGTGGAATAAACTGGAGTTCTCCATAGCGGTTCTCTAGCTGTCCATGTACTAGCAACTTGATCATTTAGAAAGAAATTGTAACTGGGCAACTGGAATTTATACCAGGGTTAACAGGTTCTTTATATCAAAAGAAGTAGGAATAAAGTATATTCTTCTAGTTCTAATCCATTCCCCATCATCCTTTCCCACAATGGTTCAGTTACAGCATCTCCTGCATTGATCTTTTAAGAAGATGGTTAAAACCTGTCTCATGCTTCTACCATTCTAGGTTGAGGGGCTTGACTGCAGCTATGGTGGTGGGTTTTCTGGCTATTTACACTAGGCATAAAGACTTCCAGAAGCAAGAGAGCTGGAACAAGTGCCTTACAATACAGGCCATTTGTAAGTCCAACCACTCAGATCACTTTATAAACATGCGCTGAGGATATAACAAATAGCAAGCAGATACAACTGTGATTCACTTTCCCACACAAAGGAATACAGTACGCATTTATAGAGACATTGTAGTGCCCTAATCGTAGGTCTATAATGTAGGAGCATCCATTCTAGACGGGACATTTCAAGTTACAGAAAAACTATTCATTGTTGACACACAGAATCTCAATTACAGGAAAAATTAAGTAAAAAAAAAAACCAAGATTGACAGCTACTTGGCTTCAAACTATAAAACATCCAGAACTTTGAATGTCTTTTTGATGAGTTTGACATCTCAACCATCTTGATCCTAATTCACAGCAGGATGTCCATAAAAGCACAAACAGACCGTCGCGTTTAGAAAGAAGCATAATTGGAGGGCTGACACTGTATTGCTACTTCTCGCAAATAGAAGTAATCTGTGCTTTCTAAGCAGACAAGGACTTCGAGAATCTCATACACCCATATAAAAGTATAAAAGGAAGGAAATAGCTTACCAAAAAAGTAGTTAAAACATTTATTTACAAAAGTTCGGTTCATTTTTAGGGTGTCGGCTAACCCCAAGTAATATTCTTTCCTTGGAATCCACTTGGCTTGTTCAAAGTCATCGCAATCAAGGCAGGGATAATACAGACGCAAGAAGCTCCCCTTAAAGAAAAAGCATTTTTTATGGTTGTGAACATTTAAAGTAGGAAACGAAATGAAGAAAAATGAACATTTGTCTGAATAATACATTGATCGGTACGAATTACTGTGCCAATAACTGCAAAATCAAATGATAACATAGGCTGGAAAACGAAGATAGCGTGTTCAGGGTCTATTACGTTAAACAGTTTGGTTTAAAGATCGATCCACAAAATAGTTTTGTGTGATTCACAGGCAGTTTTCTCAAACATGTTTCTTTTGGGAACATTTAGTCTTCTCTTTGCTTGAACTGTAGACAAAAACATCCGCCCACTAACCACTAACACTGACGCCATGTGTAAAAGCTATCCACAAGGATGAATCGCCTGGGTCAAGATAGCCAGGAAATGCAGTGCTTATAAAATAGATATGTTTCCTAACTCTTGTTTGGAATACAAGGCACCATCTCAGGCACAAATGGATAAACACACTAGGCTATGGAAGTGTTGCCCATAATCTAAATGAAAGATGCATTTATAATGAGTACAATGAAAATGTTCAATTGAAATGAAAAGCACATCGGGCTCACTTTACAAAACAGAATGTTTTGCACCTCTAGATTTACGTCCACATTTATATTCACTACTTTTTGGAATTCACCAGTATTCTCAGTTGTACAGGAAGCAGGTTGCGCCAAGCACAGGTTATTCAGAACAATCACTGGGGCTCCTATTCCAGCTCTGCGGCGCTCTCCACAGCAGAGACCTCCGCACAGAGGGAAATAAAAACGTGGGTGCAAATTCACGTTTTCTTCTCTGCGAGGAAAATATATTTCCCCCATCGGGAAGGCCCTCAGCCTAAACACCACCACCCCCCTTCCACCACCACCCCCCTTCCTCCTCAACCCCCCCCCTCCCCCAAAAATATGGAAGAGATTCGGTCCCCTCCCAGTTGTTTCAGTTTTGTGCTGGAGTAAATCTCTGGTCATTTCCAGGGTGGAAAGGAGTGTGGTAATGCACACAAATGTATATGTTTTTGGGTGGACTTTTTCAAGCTTTCATGGTAAAAACGCCCACTTCCCACCTCTTAATTAGGACTTGCTGAGATATCCGCATTTGTAAACGGATAAAACCCTTTCAGGAACTCCTTTCCGAATTCTTGGCAGGTGGCAAAAAGGCAATTTTTAACTTTGTGAGTAGGGCCCATTGTGTTTTATTCAATGAGTTTAAGAAATGTAATGCCAATAATTCCAGTCAGAGGAGGAGATATGTGGTAATGGAGGACCAAATAACAAGGAAGGCTTGTCTAACATGCATAAAGCAAAACCACATTTTACTGCCCTGTACGATGCATTCTGTATCACTATTATTTTACCAATTGAAAATATACTGACACCAAAGGGATCCCAGCTCTAGGCAAAACACAGAGGCTTCTTAATGAAATGTCCACACATTCACAAAATCCTATAGAAAATCTTAGACAATAACAATGATTGTGTTTTGGGTTGAAGCCTAGAAATTCTATTTTAGCAACACGATCTCTTCTCACTCCAGAGAACAATAGTAATACAAATTATATACTCCTGCACTCGGCAGAAAACATGAGCGTGCACGCTTCTAGTAATGAAAGGCTTGCCTCTCCGAATCTGCCTGTCCCAGTCAGGTTTTAGAACTGCTCTGCTCTTACAGGTTTATTCTGTGCTAACACCGGAAGCACCTCACTCAGTTAAGGAACAGCCCTGCAAAGCAGTAGACAAGGTATGTGTAAAGTGTCTCGCCCAGAGGCACCCTAAGGTTCCATATTTCAGACAATTTCAGACCTTAAAAAGAGAAGTAAAATGGTTGGCATTTTCTGTATTGAGAGTGCCTTTTAATACCTCCTGGGTTGAGAATAGTGTCTGCTGGGTAACATGATTTTGTACGCATAACAAAGCAAACGCTTTAATGACAAAGATAGAATATAATTTTTCCACACTGTCTGAACTACAGTCAGGACATGATGCTTCCCCAAATGTCACGCGGGTAGGTACTCTCTCAGCAAAGATTTCACCCCTTATCATGTTAATTCTTTAGTTTGGCAATCAGTGACTAAAAGGTGACTAGTTAACCTCTATTACGTATTTTCCACTGTGGTGCACCACATGCAATTTTTTTTTTTTTGGGGGGGGGGGGGGGCTATAATCACATTTTTGTTTGAAATCTACAAATTATGCAACGGAATCCTGGACAAGCGCAGCGAGGGCCAAGGCATGGAAGACGGTAGACGCAGCCGGAACTGCTCTGGCCGACCTTGACCCTAATCCAGCATAATCCTGCACCAGTGAACCTCCATATGCCGTTGCCGATCACCTCCCCTCCCCCGGCTGTCGGACGAATGGGGGAAAAGGATTTAAAGCCGGAAACCCCCTCCCACCCCCCCACACCCGTCGGTGCTGCGATGTTTCGGCCTCGGCTGCACTGTGAGGGCTGAGGCCCTGCCAGCGTGACCACGAGTAAGGCCTGAAGAGGTCAGTTCACGCGGGGAGAGCCCCCACTGCAGGGCTGAGTACATGCTCGGAGCAGGACGCTCCCAGTGGGACCAGCCTCCCACCTGACTAAATCCATGGACCCGCGCACCACTCAAATGGGAGCGGGCGGGGGAACCCCACACACCGACGCTCCCATAGTCAGCTGGCTGGTGCTATGACTACTGGACCCCAACACACCCTTTGGGGTACTGCCTAGAGCCCTCGGACCCACATACAATGTTCTTGGCCCAATTTATGAGGCCTGGTGGCTGACCAAGAGACCTGCCCTGAAGGACAGTGAGCCCCCTGTGGGTGCTGTGGCCCAGCCAGGGCTCCCCATCGTCTCCCGGGGACCAGCACTATCCATGCTGCGCGCAACTGGGCCCGGAAGACTGCATGAGCTCGTGTGGCGTCTTGGGATGACAAAAGGTGCATTTTCTGATTCCAGACCAACGCCAGGAGGGAATCACCTTTGAGTTGGCTGCTCATGCTGCGGGCCAACTACAGGCAGACCAAGTTGTGCCGTGTTCTTGCCATTGGGAAATCAAGGACTGCAAAGGTGTCCACGCTTCACACTCAGCTCCTCGACAATAGGCACCATCTCCACGGCCAGAGATGCCTTCTGGATACATTCACAGTTTCCACAGACCATGCCCCTCTCCCAGATGGCACCGCACAGATCCATGAAATGGTCAACTCATCTAGGACCTCAGTAGAGGCCTACACTGATGGAGTGGATGTTGGTTTGCTTTGCGAGGACCAGAAGAAACTTAGAGAAAGAGTGGCAGTCACAGAATCTACCCTGCAACAACTGCAGCCGCACATGGAAGACCTCCAGAGCATGTTGCGCAACCTCACAAGTCGAATACAGGTACTGGAGGAACGGGCTGAAGATGCGGAGGGGCAGGCATGCGGCAACATCGGACTATTGGGTCTTCCCAAGGACACAGAGCAACAAGATTTGTGGCCTTCCTGGAGGAGTGGCTGACCAAAGTGGTGGCGCCACAGGGTTGGTCTGCATTTTCATGCTGGAGTGGGCATGTAGAGTGCCAGTGAGACCCCATCTGCCTGGAACGCCACACACGGCAGTGGTTGCTAAAATATTAGACTTCAAAGAGCTAAACATCGTCCATCAGGCGGCTAGGTGAGATGAAAATTATTCGGTTGGCAATGGCAAGGTACTCATCTTCCTTGACTACACCCGGCAGCCCAGAAGCACCGAGCTTGTGTGAAAAGCAAAGTGTGCGACATGGTAGTAAAATACTCATTGCTTTTCCCCACCAAACTTCGATTTACCAAAGACGGCAAATCTCCGTTCTTCACAGACCAAAAGGAGGCCTGGGACCGGGTGAAGCAGCACAGCTATACATCCGTGCCCAGTACACAATTGAACTAGTAACAGCAATCTTGGCAGCCCAGACACCAGAGGAGAGGGCCTCCTGCACCAGACAAACCTCAGACCAGGTGGTGACAGGGAATCAAAGCTGCGGGCGACCTAAGAAAACAGTCACTGGTACTTGCCTCTAACACAAGCAGTGAAGACAACTGTCCCCTCGTCCCACACCAGTTCCAAGGATGAGACAAGAGCGCTCCCCAAGATCACACCACAATCAGCAGACGATTTGGAATAGCTGGAGAGAACACAAGGAGACCCCGTCACACAAGTGCGCTGCCATTGCGCGAACCTGACAGACTCCCCGGGCATTCTGTGGTGATCACCTAACAATGCAGTGCATTGTCCAATGGAGACCTCACTGCATGGACGTCATCTACGGGGCGTCTCCAGCACCCATGCCACCCTTGAGACATTTAGTAGCATATGTATTGTTATACTCTAATTTAAGATTCTCTACCTCGTGGCCTATACCCACTTCTTTATACCCTTTTCACCCTCCTCTCTGCCCGACCACACCTCACACTCTTCTGTCCTCCACTTGTAAGTGTCTGCCTGCCTCCCGCTTATCGCTTATCACTTTCTGTGTTATTGTCAGTAGACCTCTCAATCTCTGCCGCATACACCTCTTTTTTATGGGAGAGAAGCAGTTTCTGTTTTTCGCAGTTCTCTATTGATTGGGCAGGGCACGGTTCTGATCCCAGTCCTGGGTGAATTTGGAGTTGGGAATGTTTTTTCTTTTTGTGTTTTGAATTTGCTCTTGAACACTCCACTAATGACATTGAGGTAGAAACTCATGGCAGAGATTTGAATGGTTCAGAGGCGTCTTAACCCAGAAATGCCTGGGGACTGCTATGGGGGTTGAGGGTTGGAGGAGCCCAGTGGGCAGATCTCACCTTTCTCTAAAAACACAAAAGTACTAGACCCGTTTAATACAACTTTGTGATACTGAATGTGAGGGGAGTGGGTCACCTGAGCAAGCACCATCAAATATATGCATGCCTTACTAGATGCAATCTTCACATAGCAGTTCTTCAAGAGACATACTTCATCAAGTGAGAGAGCCAATGCTTGCTGGAACATTGGAGGGATCAACTCTATTACACTGCATATTCGGCCTAAGCCAGAGGAGTCCTTATTTGGGTTCGAATGGGGGTCCCCTTTCAGCTGGTGACTCACAAAGAGGACCCTGAGGGACAATATGTGTACCTTACCGCGGGCTAAGATGGATCCCCCATACTTATAATGACCTTTACTCTCCCAATGTGGGCCAGATAGCACATCTCCATGCACTGAATGACTACATGGGATGTAGACCAGTCCCCTAGTGGAAGGGGACTTCAATTGCATGGTCTATCCTACCTTAGACAGATCCCACTCCCACCTCCCAGGCGTACACACGCAAAGTATATCAGCCAGCCTGATGGTGTGGGAGCGCATATGGAATCTTCATGATACATGGCCCCATTTGCACCCGACAAACAGAGAATATTCTTATTTTTTCTACATACAAGCCCTCCACACAAGAATAAGCATGTACTTGGTGAAAACCCTCTTGGCCCACAATTCACTTATGGTGACATTGTGTTGGCTCCCCGCACCCACAGGCATCCCCACTTGGCATCTACGGTACTCGGCAGTAGAGGATGCCACATATCGAGGTACTGTTGCAGAAGAAGTCCAACATTACTTCGACACAAACACGGGCACAGCCTCAGACCCTTTGAAGGAGCAGGACACATTCAAAATCTATATCCACAGCATATGTTTAAAGATCTCCACTGGCATTCCTGCGATCATATAACGGACAGGGTAAGGGAGCTAAGGCCACTAAAATTACACACGGTGGTCGACACTGACCACCATCAGCTACTGAAGGGAAAGTGTGGATAGCACACTGTGCGCACAGTTTTCTCAACATGATTACAAGTAATATGCAGCAAGCATATATGCAGAAGGCATTAGGGCAGGGAGGCTACTCAAGAGGTTGTTGTAGCCTGAAAACCACCACCCATTCATCACCACAATCCAACACTCGGCAGGCCACTGCATTGACAGGCAAGCAGGCATTAATGCAGTGTTCACAAACTATTATCACACCCTCTATGGACCTCCAGACGATGCAGCTAAGGCACAAATGGAACAGTATCCTGGAGAAGTCCCCTTTATGGTGATACCCACAGAAGCTAGAATGAAAGTGGATGGTCCCAGGGAGGAACGTGAAATAACGGTTGCGATCAAGCAACTAGCCACGGGAAAACCACTGGGAATGACTGGCCTACAGCTGGAATTTTATAAATCATTCTAAATGGATTTTGGTGAAAACACTGGCGTTAATGTAAAAATGGGCATGGGAGGCTAGAGCGCTGCCCCCGTCTACTAGAGAGGTCCTCATCATCCTGCTTCCAAAACAAAGGGGCGACACCCTGGACAGAGGACTATATTGTCCGCTGTCACTCCTGCAAGATCCTAGGCGAAATCCTCACAAATCATATCCAACCGCACTTGCCCATCTTGGTGCACACAGATCAAAACCGGGCAGAAGTACTTCCCGTAACATCCAACATGTATTTCATGTAATAGATAGGCTATCACCTGATCTGCCTGCTGCCTTCGTAGTCGCCGTAGACATGGAGAAGGTGTTTGATAGCCTCTTGTAGGAGTACCTAACCATGGTGCTGTGTCACACAGTCTTCAGCATTGAAATAAAAACATGTATTAAAAATCTGTACACGAACCCTGAAGTACGAGTCCAAACAGGGCAAGAGTACTCTGGCATATACACAGAGGCACTAGGCAGGGGTGCTCGCTCTCACTGCTGCTCTTCTCACTGGCAATGGTGCTCCTGGCATGCAGGTAATGCCTTGAAGGCCCCAGACATGGGATGTAAATAGCACTGCCCAATCCTGCCATACCTTTATATACGTCAATGTCCTAATATAGTTACCTGATGTCAACACGACATGGGGTTAGCACAGAAGCATTATGCTATTTTGGAGAGCTGTGTGGCCTCTGGGTCAAAGTCCACAAGTCCTGTGTGTTCCCACTGTCAGATGGTTGCGCCCTTTCCCTTGGGATAGAGGAGCCACTTGAAATACCAGTCACCCGACAAACACTTAAGTATCTAGGTTTACATGTGCACAGGAATATGGATGCAGTCGGAGAGGGCAACATTGACAGGGTGTTAACAGCCCTGCAGCAACCATTGATATTCTGGGAGTGACTGCTGATGTCACCTATGCGCTGAATTGCATTGGCAAAGATGATGGCCCTGCCATGACTGCTCTATTTGATCGCTAATCATCCGCAGTCACTGCCCAAGTCCATATTTCGAGACACCAACAAGTGGCTCTCTGGTTTAATATGAGCAGCGTGGAGGCGCAGGACAGCCCTGGATAAACTGTGCCCCCCACCGGACACCGGTGGGCAGGGGGCACCTGTCCTAGAGAGCTCAGCTACAATGGCTGATCACCTGGTTGGCACTGGATGCACTGCTGGAGGCCATCTACTCCTACCTCTGTCAGAGTGTCCCGCACCATGGTCCTGTCTAACATAATGTACCCCCTCTGCTCAAGTGGCACCAGCCCCCTCTTCTGGTGTGCATGATCAGAGACTGCTGGGCCAGGTATCTTCACAGACGGCATTGCAGGGAAGGTTATTCGGTTCTTGCCTGGTTGCGTTGGAATGTTAGCCATCCAGCGGCAGTAACTTGCACATGATTGGCCAACCTGGGACATTTATATGAATCCTGAACGCCACTCTCTTTTGTGGCAACCTGCAAAGTGCAGGCACTTTCCCTGGGGCAATTTCTCACATACACCATCATTAGGAGCACAATAGTTGACACCTGGAGTAGTCCTGACACAAAGCCTTCCTTTTGACCTGGGGCTCCAAAACGCCCCAGATTACTAACATGTATAGAGCGTTATGCATGGAAGACGCTGCTAAGCTACTTGCTCGTGCTGGAGCCGGGACCATCATCTCGAACTAACAGATAGGTAATGAGCCCAAAGCCTGGCCTATGTCTCTAAGGTCTCAAGAACACTTGTCTAAAATTCTTACAGAACATATATGTGTATCACACATATCTAACACAAGCGATGTTCGATCACCTCTTCCAAGCTGTTTCACATGAATGCCCAAGATGTAAATCTGAGCACGATGACTTCTTTCACATGACTTGGCAATGTCCAGTGCTGAGACCCTATTGCATCGAGATATTCACACAGGTTGAGGAGATCGTAAGCAGACATCCCTCAACCTGCTGAAGATGTACTTATTGGGCCTGATGTCACATCTGTGAACAGATAAAGCAGGGACTAAGTTCGATGACTTGGTATTGGCACTAGTGTGGCAAGCAATAGCAGTCCACTGAAAGGCGACTGCCACTTCACCCGTCACCAACTGGAAGCTTGCACTCCTAATCTTGGACTGAGGACAGGATGATCCGCTGAATGCACATTTGTGCAAGTAAAAACACGCAAATCACAACATGGGACACCATACTACTGGCCCTGGAGCAAGGATCTGATCTGCAACCTCCGGAGCCTGAAACACACACTACACAATGGACAATAAGGGAATTGGAACAGTGACTCAACATGTGCTTGGGATGCCACCGGCCATACAAATTTACACCCAGGCCTTGGAGGTCAGCTCGTTATGGAGCCAAATTGTGGGGACATCTTGGTGTGAACCCGCTTCCAGCGGTGAGGAACCACTTCATGCAACAGCTGATTGGGCTCCCTATAAGTACCCCTTCCCCCTCCTTCTGTTCAGGCTGGATCTAGGATTGAGACCTAAATTAGGGTTGTGTCTCTTAACAGTCCGAGCCCTTGGAGATCACTTGTGGGGGAAGGCAAAGTCCTTCCAGCAGAGTCAGGGAGCAGCAGGACAAAAAGCAGGAGAGCAATCCTTCCAGAAAAGCAGTCCAAATGAGTCCTTTGGGCAGTGCAGCAGTCCTTCTGACAGAGTCCAGTTGTAGGTCCTGATTTGAGGAGGTCACAGAGCCAGCATATATACCCAAATGTGCCTATGGAGTGGAGGAGACTTCAAAGAGTGGTTTTGAAGTGTACCAGTTTCCCTTTCAACCCAATCCTGTCTGCCAGGACTTCTATGGGGGTTATCAGCCCTTTGTGTGAGGTCAGACCACTAGCCTTTGATGTGTAAGTGAGAGTCCCTCCACCCTTCCTGCCCAGGAAGACCCATCAGTATGCAGATGCAGCTGATTGTCATGTGTTTATGGCTGTCTGGGTGGCATGCACAAGGGGGAGCTATCAATCAGCTTGGAGACAGGCTATAAGGCACAGAGAGCAGCAAGTGCAGAGAAATGCCTACTTTCTAAAAGTAGCATTTTAAAATAGTAATGTTAAATCCAACTTCACCAGCAAGCAGGATCTCTCCCTGCCATTTCACCCTTACCACACATGAAAATGCTACCTTTCAGATCAGAAATTACACTTAAAAGTATATCAGGTAATTTCTAATGCTGGCCTATGAGAGGAGCAGGCTTCCCAATAGTGAAAAAAACACTTTGGGAGTTTTCACTACCAAGACATGTAAAACTTACAAGTACATGCCCTGCCTTTTACTTATATAGCACCCTGGCCTATCAGCTACCTAGGGCCCACCTTAGGGGTGACTCATATTTAATAAAAGGGGAGTGTAAGGTTTGGCAAGTAGTTTTAAATGCCAAGTCTAAGTGGCAGTGAAACAGCACACAAAAGGCCTTGCAATGGCAGGCCTGAGACATTGTTAAGGGGCTACTTATGTGGCTGGCACAATCAGTGCTGCAGGCCCACTAGCAGCATTTAGTTTGCAGGCCCTGGGCATATATAGTGCACTTTACTAGGGAATTATAGGTAAATTAAATATGCCAATTTGGTAGGAGATTATGTTATAATGAGTAGGGGAGACAGCACAAGCACTTTACACTGGACAGTGTGGTAAAGTGCGCAGAATCCTAAAACCAGCAATAACGAGATCAGAAATATGGAGGGAGGCAGGCTAAAAGTTGGGGGAAGACCACCCTAAGACTGTCAGGTCTAACACGTGTTCTTCCCCTCCCCCCCTCACCCAGCTGAAAGTGGGGAGAGCTACCCAACCCCTTGGGAGCTCCCTTCACTAATGTGGAAGAATCTGGAGAGACCATCAGCATTGGCGTAGTCAGTCCCTTGGTGATGCTCCACCGTAAAGTCCATTCCCTGTACGGAGGTGGACCACCTCAAGAGTTTAGGATTTTCATCCCTCATTTGCATGAGCCATCTGAGGGGCCTGTGTTTGGTCTGAACCAAGGAGTGAATCCCAAAAAGATATGATTTTGGCTTCTTCAGAGAATGCTTCTCTTCTAATGGCACTCCACCTCTGTTCCTGTGGAAGTAACCTTCTGCTAATGAAGGCTACTGATTAGTCTAGGCCCTCCTCATTCACTGTGCTAAGACTGCACCTATGCCATGTTCTGAAGCATCCATCTGCACAATGAATTCCTTGGAGTAAATCGGGGGCCCTAAGCACAGGTGCTGTGCACATGGCTTCCTTGAGAGTGTCAAAGGCTTTGTGACAAGCCTCTGTCCAGATCACCAACTTCAGCTGCTTCTGTGAAGTCAGCTCAGTTTAGGGGTCAACAATGGTCCTATAGCCCTTAACAAATCTTTTGTTTTAGCCAGTGAGGCCTAGGAAGGCTCTCACTTCGGTTTGGGTTTTAGGTGGTTACCTGGCCATGATGGTTTCAATCTCGGCCAGGAGGGGCTGCACCTTTGCACCACCTACCAGGTGTCCCAAATATACCACAGAATCCTGCCCAATCTGGCACTTGCTGGCCTTGATAGTTAGGCCTGCATGTTGCAGGGCCTGAAGCACCTCTTGGCGGTGATGCAGGCATTCTTCCTAGCTGGCACTGTAGGTGGCAATGTCGTCTAAGTAGGCCGCACAGAAAGCCTCCTTGCCAGCAAGGACCCTGTTAACCAAATGTTGAAAGGTAGCAGGGGCATTCTTCAAGCCAAAGCGCATCAACCGGAATTGATAATGGCCCTTGAGGGACATCTCTTTTGCTCCATCAGTCAAGGTGATCTGCCAGTACCATGATGTTAAATCTAAAGTACTGAGGAATTTGGCTGCACCTAGCCTGTCAATGACCTCATCCACTCTGGGGATGGCGTGTGCGTCAGTTTTGGTGACGGAATTGAGGCCTCTGTAGTCTACACAGAACTGAAGTTCTGGTGTGGTGCCCGTTGGGGCGGCATTTGGTACCAACACCATTGGGCTAGAACAGGGCCTGCTGAAGGGTTCAATCACATCTAAAGCTAGCATCTTGGAAACGTACTCATGGATGCTGGCTCTCACCCTGTATGACAACCTGTACATTTTGTTCTTTACAGGGATGCTGTCTCCCATGTCAGTGTCATGGACGCACAGATGTGCGAGTCCAGGGGTGAGTGACAACAGTGAGGCAGACTCTCCCAGCAACTGGTAACAGTCACCGTGCTGCTCTGGGGCCACGGTGGCAGAGAGGTTGACACCCTTCACTGTACCATTGTGTTCCTCTGCAGAGAGGTCAGGGAGAGGTTTACTCTTATCCCCCTCACCCTCATTTATCAAAAAGGAGCATGCCCACTTTGGACAAGTGAGGCTTGAGTCTGTTGATGTGGAGCATCCTAGGGGTCTGGAGGTCCACTGAGTGGCCTCCCCCCTTAATGCCCCTTGAATTCACAGGGGCCAGTCCAGTGGTCCTGAAGAGCTCTGGGCTCTACTGGCTCCATGACCCATATTTTAAGGCCAGGCTGGAACTCCACCAGAGTGATCTTCTAGTCATATCAGTGTTTCATTACCTCCTGGCTGGCCTCGAGGTTGCTCTTAACCTTTTTCCAGAAGCGGTGCATTTGGTTCCGGATAGCCAACATGTAGCTGACCACATACTGGTTTCCTGGGGGCTTTCTCCCAACACTCCTTGACAATGCTCAGAGGTCCACCTCCTCAGCAAGATTCCTGGGATCAGTCAGCTTACTGTCAAGAAGGTGCTGACCCAACTCTGTAAAACAGATACTGAGCGTGCGTTTACTCAAGATTAAAAATTGTACAACCCAACATAATCACTGACTTTGCTACCCACAACCAGCCATTCAGTGCCTTCCTGTAGTAATCAATTAAATCTACCAAGGATTGGTTGGGGAGCTTCTGACTGTCCCTGAATCTTTGGCGATACTCCTCAGGGGTCAGTCCAAATTTGGCAGTCAAAATGGCTTTCATGGGTGTGTACTTGATCTGGTTCCCGTACCCTAATCTTAGAAGTGTGTCCCTCCCAAGTGTTGACATGTGCTTCCACAGACCTGCCCCCCTAATGCTCTTCAGGAACCCCATGTACCCTCAGTGCAACTTCATAAGCAGAAAACCACTTATCAATGTCATCTCCCACCACATAACTGGGCACCAAATCGTTGGGTATACAAACCTTCTTGTCTTCATCAGGTACTGTATGTATGCTGCCACCATCACTACTGGAATCCACCTGCCTGGCCTTGATTTTCAGCTCTTTTAGACTCAGTTCATGAGAAGTAGTTTCCTTTCTGCTAAGGCTCTTTCAGCCTCTCCTTCAGCTCTTACAGCTTGCATGGCTTCCCTCTCAGCCCCTATTTTAATTTTGCCATTTGCAGCTGGAATTCTCTCTCCTCCCTCCTTTCCTCTACGGTCAGGCCATGACTAGAGAAATTACTACCTGCGTTTACAGGTACACAAATCCAGGGGTGTCCCGATTGGCTGCTGCAAGTAGCTCTTCAGGAGAGCCATTCACATGCTCCGCCGAATCATCATTCTCTTGGGAGCGGGATTCTGCCCTGGCCCTCAGTGCCATTTGATACTCCACCTTATTGGTGGCTCCTCGGGCAGGTACCCTCATCCCTTTGCACAAGCTTCTGAACTGGCTAACTGTGTACTCTTCCAGCTTAGCCAGCTCAAACTCCATGGCTGTACTTGTAGAACCAGCCAGAGACATGTTATATAGGATTAAAAATGCAAAGAAGGGAAGATTGAGGAAAAGGAAAAGGATTCTTTGCTGGATAGTATTAAACATCTTTTGAGAACATGAAATAAATCACTGACATCAAATAATGAAGGTGCTGCGCATCCTGTGAAGTCAGTAGTTCAAAGTGGACTGATGAATGAACAAGCTTTGACACAATGCAGAGTGGTGCATATGCTTAAGCCCCCCAATTATGTACAACAGCTCTGGCAGGTGCATCCAATACTTTCATCTTATGGAAAGGTGTTCTAAACACACAGTTAGGGGTGAACATCTATTCTTTAAGAACTAAGGGACACATGTTCAAGGGCTGAGGAACATTACTACTTTGTTAATAGTTCCTGAGCTGAATTTTGTTTAAAAACTAGCAATGTTTACTCAGAACTGTTAGAGTTATGTTGTTTGTGGAATACTCTTGTGTCATATCATATCTGTGTGATCCTAAGCTGTTTCCTAAAGTTTATATTCAAAACTAAAACCACGTAAAGTCAAAGGTGGACCAGCATCTCTCCAATGAACATGCTGTTCCACCACCTAGAAGCCCCTGTATGCTTCAAACCTCAATACGTGTCAGCTAGTGGGGGGATGTCATAAATAGTAAAAAGCTGTGGGACAGGATATTGGGTCTTTGGAAACTCTGAATAAATGAGACGATGGTTGCTACCACAAGTGTGTAAATCCGTTGTACTGTTATGTCCTGCCGTAGCCATTCTGTATGTTTGGGAGATAATTAGCGTGGAGCAGACACAGATTCTGTTGGGCAGTTTGCCCAAACTGTCTATCCATCTTTAAACTTGTTTCCAAAAACGGAATAATGAAAGTCTGGATATTATAGATGAAAGCTCAGCAAATTGTAATGAGAAGTACATGATGGGGAGAGCAACTGAAGTTGCTTAACTATACCATGGTAGCCATAAAAGCTTTCATGAAGACACGCAGACTGGCCAGAATGCTGCCTGAAGTAGAAAAGGCTACGTAAGGGCCTTGTAAGCCTGTCTCACAGAGACATTTCTTAAAAGGAATACGACAATGCTAGTGAAATGCTATAGTAATTTTAACAACCAATGATTCGGGTCACAAAATGAAAGTGCCTCCCTTAAGTGTATCTCTAACCTCTAACTGAAGTTAACCTACATATCCAAGAATCAGCACTGAAATCCATCTAGGTCAAGAGAGTGTTTCAACACTAAAACAAACTCATTTGTTTGCTTTGAAGATATGCATTCTAACACAAATTTGTCACTTGCCATGTGGCTGAATGATAGCACCTCAGGAACCATCTCTTTTAGTAAAGACAACTATTGTTGGTCTGGAAAATTAAGGTTTCTCCCTACACCCAGAGATCATAGTTACCTCCTGGGTATATGCTTTCAGCTTAAAATTGACAGAACAGGCTAATATATCAAGCACACACTTACACTTAGGAGGGCCTTATTGTCCAGGCCTAGACCAGTGAGGTGAACCCTTGCTCATTTCCAAACGATCCTCCAGACAGAGAATCTAAAACGATGGATGCCTTAGGCAAATGTATGTTTTACGTTAGCAGCTTAGAACTGCAATGCGTAAATGCAGTCTGCTACTCTATGTTGCCTGACACACACATTCCCTTTGGGACATGACCAGTGATATCTTGCCAGCAGTTCCGTACGATCTTATGGCTTCTTTGACTCAGACGATACTTCATAGGCAGGACGTGGCCAAGTATGTTATCCACGGCAGTCCTGATACAGCAGATTGCATTGGCAGGACAGTCAGCACCAGCATTGTTTAGTAGACATGCCTGGATGAGGTCCATTGGTGTTTTAAACAATGTGCAGGCTTCGCTAATGGATATACCCTTTGATGGGTCTCACCTCTTTGGGAAGAAGTCAGACTTGTTTTTTTAATGCTCCAAAGACAGCAACACGGCAGCGCATTCCTTGAGTCTGTAGACTCCTGCTAACAATCGACTCACCGGTTCAGGAAATGTAGGTACTAGCCTATGGGCAGACATGTAAGCAGAGACAGCCTTCCCAGCCAGTGGTGCAGCAGAAAACCCAGTCCTTTCAGTAGCTGTGGAACTGCCAGATAACATGCAGGCCTGCAGGGGGGACAGTCCTCTATCTCCTCCTGCCCGCTACAACAGCCATCAAACCCCATTGGTAGGCCCTTAAAGGCCCATGCCAACCCAGTACGAGGCAAGATCCAGCATTTCCTCCCAGCATGGTGATCCATTACCTCTGACAGGTAGGTCTCGCGCATTGTTCAATCAGGTTACATCCTACCTTTCCTCTCCTCCCCAACGAATAGTCCTCCCACACCAGAATTAATTTCAGCACATCTTTCGATCCTGTTACAGGAGGAATGCCTCTTGTTCATCAAGGGTGCCATAGAGGGGGCTCCTGACTCTGAGAAAGGCAAGAGTTGTTGCTCTTACTATTTCCTCATCCCAAAAACACAATAGGGGCCTCAGACCTATCGTGAGAGCCCTAAACACCTTCTTCCTTTTTGCAGAAGGATGAATTCAAAATGCTCTCATTGCTTAAGATGCTATCTGCTCTGGATCCAAGAGACTCCTGAAACTCGCTGACTCGCTGCTGACAGCGGGCACGCCGCATTCAGTCCTGGACCACCTCTAGAGGACAGCTGAACTTTGAGCACTGTTGAATTTCACCATAAACGAGCCAAAGTCTCACCTTATTCCTTTATAAAGGCTTCTGTTCCATTCAATAGTGTGATCTCAGACTCAGTCTAGTTCAGCGCCTTTGCCCTGCAGCAATGACCCCCACGACATTTGAGCTATGGTACTGATGTTTCAGTATTGGTCCTGGACCAGGTGAGGGTGACTCCGAGCCTTTTAGTTTTGTGTTTACTCGCCATCAGCCAAGCCAGGTGACATATTCAAACCCTGCAGTGGAACTTGAAATCCCAGCAGGCTCAGCATCAAGACGGCCTTTGCAATGCATCTAGGTCTCGGTGGTAACTGTTCAAGATCTGCAGCAGTGGCTGTCCAATCACTCTTTGTTCAGTGCAGGCCACTCTTCCTCCTCCACTTAGATCTAACAGTGGTGAGAGATGCACTGCTGCAGGCTTGGGAAGGACTCACCTGAGGGGAGCTGGAGATCAGAGGATTCATGTCTCCAGCTCCACATCAGTCTCCCAGGGCTATGGGCCACTCATCTAACATGGAAAGTATTGTTGCTGTCCATTAAGGGGAGGTGGGTGCGGGTTCTCACAGACACTGCCACCACCATTTGATACTGCAACAAGCAAGGTGGAATGGGGGTCCAGGGTCCTGTGACAGGAGGCTTTCTACATTTCATGATGGCTAGAGCACTAGGTCATATTTCTGGTCACCAATCAATTGGCAGAAATAAGAACTGAGCAGACATCATCTGTCAGATCACAAATGGCGTCTGTATCCTGAGGTGGCGCAGGGCATCTTCCACTAATGGGGCGAAGCCTGACTAGATAATTTCTCCACTATCAGAATGCACAGTGTAAACACTTTTGTGCATTGTAGTTTTGGCAAAAACACTCATTAGGAGATGCATTCCAGCTGGAATGGAACAAGGGATTCCAATACACCTCCCGCTACCTCTTCTGCCACGAGTTCTGAAGAACAAACATTACTAGGCCAAATTACTCTAATTGCTCTGGACTGAGCCAGGAGAGTGGTCTCCAGAGCTCCACAGCATGCTCATCTGTCCAAAAATCAGAATAAGGCTTTGGGAAGAACTCCAGCCCCAGCGGCAGGGCAAAGTCCTCAACCAGAATCTGCTCAACTTACACCTCTATGCAGGAACACTGAGCAGTTAACTCCTTTTGATCTGCCACCTGAGGTGGTGTGTGTCATCCTTGCTGTCAGAAGTCCCTCAAGGAAATCAATTTCCACTGGTCACTAGGACAAGTCTGTACAATGGTGTGGTGCCGGTAACGCTGAACTCTTAAAACCAAAGCTGTCGGATTTCTATTTGTTTGGTTTGTCTTTAATCCACCAAGGTCTTGCAGTCGACAATGTAGAAGTTTATGTGTCAGCCTTTTCAGCCTTCTCATGGTTGCCAAGCATACCATACTTGTTAAACTCAACAGTTGTGATGCAGCTTATTAAAGGTTTGAAAAATCTGTTCCCTCCCAAACTGTTTGTGATGCCATAGTGAGACCTTAATTTGGTCCTAACATTACTCATGTGTACACCTTTCAAGCATATTCATGGCTGCTCGTCCCCTCGAAAACTGTTTTCTTCAGCTCGTTGCATGAGTGAAATGCAGGTATTAAAGTGCAACTATGCAAAACACAAGATATAATGGAAGAAATGCTTGCAATTTCTAAACATTGGCAACCGCTCAGTGTAGGAAAGTACCATCTTGCCTGGCATGTTACCCCCATTTTTCACTGTATATATGTTGTTTTAGTTGTATGTGTCACTGGGACCCTGGTAACCCAGGGCCCCAGTGCTCATAAGTGTGCCTGAATGTGTTACCTGTGTAGTGACTAACTGTCTCACTGAGGCTCTGCTAATCAGAACCTCAGTGGTTATGCTCTCTCATTTCTTTCCAAATTGTCACTAACAGGCTAGTGACCATTTTTACCAATTTACATTGGCTTACTGGAACACCCTTATAATTCCCTAGTATATGGTACTGAGGTACCCAGGGTATTGGGGTTCCAGGAGATCCCTATGGGCTGCAGCATTTCTTTTGCCACCCATAGGGAGCTCTGACAATTCTTACACAGGCCTGCCACTGCAGCCTGAGTGAAATAACGTCCACGTTATTTCACAGCCATTTTACACTGCACTTAAGTAACTTATAAGTCACCTATATGTCTAACCTTTACCTGGTAAAGGTTAGGTGCAAAGTTACTTAGTGTGAGGGCACCCTGGCACTAGCCAAGGTGCCCCCACATTGTTCAGAGCCAATTCCCTGAACTTTGTGAGTGCGGGGACACCATTACACACGTGCACTACATATAGGTCACTACCTATATGTAGCTTCACAATGGTAACTCCGAATATGGCCATGTAACATGTATATGATCATGGAATTGCCCCCTCTATACCATCCTGGCATAGTTGGCACAATCCCATGATCCCAGTGGTCTGTAGCACAGACCCTGGTACTGCCAAACTGCCCTTCCTGGGGTTTCACTGCAGCTGCTGCCAGCCCCTCAGACAGGCAGCTGCCCTCCTGGGGTCCAGCCAGGCCTGGCCCAGGATGGCAGAACAAAGGACTTCCTCTGAGAGAGGGTGTTACACCCTCTCCCTTTGGAAAATGGTGTGAAGGCAGGGGAGGAGTAGCCTCCCCCAGCCTCTGGAAATGCTTTGTTGGGCACAGATGTGCCCCATTCTGCATAAGCCAGTCTACACCGGTTCAGGGACCCCTTAGCCCTGCTCTGGCGCGAAACTGGACAAAGGAAAGGGGAGTGACCACTCCCCTGACCTGTACCTCCCCTGGGAGGTGCCCAGAGCTCCTCCAGTGTGCTCCAGACCTCTGCCATCTTGGAAACAGAGGTGCTGCTGGCACACTGGACTGCTCTGAGTGGCCAGTGCCACCGGGTGACGTCAGAGACTCCTTGTGATAGGTTCCTTCAGGTGTTGCTAGCCTATCCTCTCTCCTAGGTAGCCAAACCCTCTTTTCTGGCTATTTAGGGTCTCTGTCTCTTGGGATTCCTTAGATAACGAATGCAAGAGCTCATCCGAGTTCCTCTGCATCTCTCTCTTCACCTTCTGCCAAGGAATCAACTGCTGACCGCGCTGGAAGCCTGCAAACCTGCAACATAGTAGCAAAGACGACTACTGGAACTCTGTAACGCTGATCCTGCCGCCTTCTCGACTGTTTTCCTGCTTGTGCATGCTGTGGGGGTAGTCTGCCTCCTCTCTGCACCAGAAGCTCCTAAGAAATCTCCCGTGGGTCGACGGAATCTTCCCCCTGCAACCGCAGGCACCAAAAAGCTGCATTACCGGTCCCTTGGGTCTCCTCTCAGCACGACGAGCGAGGTCCCTCGAATCCAGCGACTCTGTCCAAGTGACCCCCACAGTCCAGTGACTCTTCAGTCCAAGTTTGGTGGAGGTAAGTCCTTGCCTCACCTCACTGGGCTGCATTGCTGGGAACCGCGACTTTTGCAGCTACTCCGGCCCCTGTGCACTTCCGGCGGAAGTCCTTTGTGCACAGCCAAGCCTGGGTCCACGGCACTCTAACCTGCATTGTACGACTTTCTAAGTTGGTCTCCGGCGACGTGGGACTCCTTTGTGCAACTTCGTCGAGCACCGTTTCACGCATCCTCGTAGTGCCCGTTTCTGGCACTTCTCCTGGTGCTACCGGCTTCAGAGAGGGCTCCTTGTCTTGCTCGACGTCCCCTCTCTCCGCTGGTCCAATTTGCGACCTCCTGGTCCCTCCTGGGCCTCAGCAGCGTCCAAAAACGCTAACCGCACGATTTGCAGCTAGCAAGGCTTGTTGGCGTTCTTTCGGCGGGAAAACACTTCTGCACGACTCTCCACGGCGAGAGGGATCCGTCCACCAAAGGGGAAGTCTCTAGCCCTTTTCGTTCCTGCAGAAACCTCAGCTTCTTCTGTCCAGTAGAAGCTTCTTTGCACCCGCAGCTGGCATTTCCTGGGCATTTGCCCATCTCCGACTTGCTTGTGACTTTTGGACTTGGTCCCCTTGTTCCACAGGTACCCTAGATTGGAAATCCACAGTTGTTGCATTGCTGGTTTGTGTCTTTCCTGCATTATTCCTCTAACACGACTTCTTTGTCCTTAGGGGAACTTTAGTGCACTTTGCACTCACTTTTCAGGGTCTTGGGGAGGGTTATTTTTCTAACTCTCACTATTTTCTAATAGTCCCAGCGACCCTCTACAAGGTCACATAGGTTTGGGGTCCATTCGTGGTTCGCATTCCACTTTTGGAGTATATGGTTTGTGTTGCCCCTATCCCTATGTTTCCCCATTGCATCCTATTGTAACTATACATTGTTTGCACTGTTTTCTAAGACTATACTGCATATTTTTGCTATTGTGTATATATATCTTGTGTATATTTCCTATCCTCTCACTGAGGGTACACTCTAAGATACTTTGGCATATTGTCATAAAAATAAAGTACCTTTATTTTTAGTATAACTGTGTATTGTGTTTTCTTATGATATTGTGCATATGACACTAAGTGGTACTGTAGTAGCTTCACACGTCTCCTAGTTCAGCCTAAGCTGCTCTGCTAAGCTACCATTATCTATCAGCCTAAGCTGCTAGACACCCTATACACTAATAAGGGATAACTGGGCCTGGTGCAAGGTGCAAGTACCCCTTGGTACTCACTACAAGCCAGTCCAGCCTCCTACATTGGTTGTGCAGCGGTGGGATAAGTGCTTTGAGACTACTTACCACCCTTGTCATTGTACTTTTCATAAGAGAAAAATATACAAAACAAGGTCAGTGTATATACACATAGCCAAAAAGTTTTGCATTTCCTCTTTTCACTCTTTTCTAAGTGCTGAAAAGTACTTCTAACTTTCTAAAAAGTTCTAAAAAGTTTTAAAAGTTTTTTTTCTCTGTCTTTCTAAAAGCTCTGACAAACTTTTTATCTTTTACTATCACTTTAACTCTCTCTAAAAAATGTCTGGCACAGGCCAAAATGTTGATCTGTCCAAACTTGCATATGATCACCTTAGCTGGAAAGGAGCAAGGAGTCTCTGCATAGAGAGAGGTTTGAGTGTAGGGAAGAATCCTTCCTTAGAACTGTTGATTAACATGCTTAGAGTACAGGATAAGGCCATAAGTGCCCCATCTGTTGAAAAAGTAGCTAATGGTTCTCAATCTGATCCAGGGACTCCCCCAGGAAAATATTCAGGAAAGAAACTTCCTAGCCTGCCCATTACTAGACAGTCTAGCATAGTTGGTAATGATGATGAGCCACACCATATAAATAGTGTTGTCTCACATCATAGCAAAAGCATTTATTCTCACCATACTGGTAGTGATGTTTCTGTTAGCCAAGCTGTTAGGGTGGCTTCTGTAAGGGACAGGTCTCCTTCTGTCCATTCTCACCATACTTCTGTCTCAAGGCATGTCCCTCCCACCCACCCTGATGACAGATTGTTAGAAAGGGAGCTCAATAGATTGATAGTGGAACAAACCAGACTGAAGCTCAAGAAGCAACAGCTGGATTTGGATAGACAGACTTTAGAAGTAGAGAAGGAGAGACAGAAACTGGGTTTAGAAACCCATGGTGGCAGCAGCAGTATTCCCCATAGTCATCCTGTAAAAGAGCATGATTCCAGGAATCTGCACAAGATAGTTCCCCCTTACAAGGAGGGGGGTGACATTAACAAGTGGTTTGCTGCACTTGAGAGGGCCTGTGTTGTACAGGATGTCCCTCAAAGCCAGTGGGCTGCTATCCTATGGCTATCATTTAGTGGAAAAGGTAGGGATAGGCTCCTTACTGTGAAAGAAAATGATGCTAATAATTTCCAAGTTCTTAAGAATGCACTCCTGGATGGTTATGGCTTAACCACTGAACAGTACAGGATAAAGTTCAGAGATACCAAAAAGGAGTCTTCACAAGACTGGGTTGATTTCATTGACCATTCAGTGAAGGCCTTGGAGGGGTGGTTACATGGCAGTAAAGTTACGGATTATGACAGCCTGTATAACTTGATCCTGAGAGAGCATATTCTTAATAATTGTGTGTCTGATTTGTTGCACCAGTACTTGGTGGACTCTGATCTGACCTCTCCCCAAGAATTGGGAAAGAAGGCAGACAAATGGGTCAGAACAAGGGTGAACAGAAAAGTTCGTACAGGGGGTGACAAAGATGGCAACAAAAAGAAGGATGGTAAGTCTTCTGACAAGGGTGGGGACAAATCTAAAAATGAGTCTTCATCAGGCCCACAAAAACACTCTGGTGGGGGTGGTGGGCCCAAATCCTCTTTTAATCAGAACAAGGAAAAGAAACCATGGTGCTATTTATGTAAAATAAAAGGCCATTGGACAACAGATCCCAGTTGTCCAAAGAAAGGCACCAAGCCTCCTACCACTACAACCCCTACTGCTACACCTAGTGTCCCTACTAATAGAAGTAGTGGTGGGAGCAAACCTACTAATAGCCAATCCAAGGGAGTAGCTGGGCTCACTATTGGTAACTTAGTTGGGGTTGGTCTTGTTAGGGAGACCACAGAGGCTGTGTTAGTCTCTGAGGGGGCTATTGATTTAGCCACCTTAGTTGCTTGTCCCCTTAATATGGATAAGTACAAGCAGCTACCCCTAATAAATGGTGTTGAGGTTCAGGTCTACAGGGACACTGGTGCCAGTGTGACTATGGTCATAGAGAAACTGGTCCACCCTGAACAACACCTACTTGGTCACCAGTACCAAGTAACCGATGCTCACAACAACACACTTAGCCACCCCATGGCTGTTGTAAATCTCAACTGGGTGGGGGGTTACTGGTCCAAAGAAAGTTGTGGTAGCCACAGATTTACCTGTAGACTGTCTACTAGGACATGATTTGGAGACATCAGCTTGGTCAGATGTGGAGTTGGAGGCCCATGCAGCAATGCTGGGCATCCCAGGGCATATTTTTGCTTTGACGAGGGCTCAGGCCAAAAAGCAAAAAGGACAGGGAAGCTTGGATCCTGGAACAATGGACCAAGTGCTCCCTAAAGCTAGGGCTAGTAGAAGCAAACCACTTCCTACTATCCCTCCCTCTACAGTGGATTCAACTTCTCAGGAAGAAGAATTCCCTCCCTGTGCAGAACCTACACCAGAGGAGCTGGAAGCAGACACTGCTGAGCTTTTGGGTGAAGGGGGGCCTGCCAGAGAGGAGCTGAGTGTGGCACAGCAAACCTGTCCCACATTAGAGGGTCTCAGACAGCAAGCTGTCAAACAGGCTAATGGGGATGTCAGTGACTCTCACAGAGTTTACTGGGAGGACAACCTCTTGTACACTGAGCATAGGGATCCTAAACCTGGAGCTGCCAGGAGATTAGTGATCCCTCAGGAGTACAGAAAGTTCCTCCTAACACTGGCACATGACATTCCCTTAGCTGGGCATCTAGGACAAATGAAAACTTGGGACAGGCTGGTTCCTATGTTTCATTGGCCTAGAATGTCTGAGGACACAAAGGAATTTTGTAAGTCCTGTGAAACCTGTCAAGCCAGTGGCAAGACAGGTGGCACCCCAAAGGCACCCCTTATCCCACTGCCTGTGGTTGGGGTTCCCTTTGAAAGGGTAGGGGTTGACATAGTTGGCCCCCTTGACCCTCCTACTGCTTCAGGCAATAGATTTATCTTGGTGGTAGTGGACCATGCCACAAGATATCCTGAAGCTATTCCTTTAAGGACCACTACAGCACCTGCAGTGGCAAAGGCCCTCCTGGGAATATTTTCCAGGGTGGGCTTCCCAAAGGAAGTAGTATCAGACAGAGGAAGCAATTTCATGTCTGCATACTTAAAGGCCATGTGGAAGGAGTGTGGTGTAACGTACAAGTTCACAACACCCTATCATCCACAAACAAATGGACTGGTGGAGAGATTTAATAAAACTCTTAAAGGCACGATTATGAGTCTCCCTGAAAAACTCCGCAGGAGATGGGATATCCTTCTACCATGCCTCCTTTTTGCCTACAGGGAGGTACCCCAGAAAGGAGTGGGCTTCAGCCCCTTTGAACTTCTTTTTGGACACCCTGTTAGGGGTCCACTCACACTTGTAAAGGAGGGTTGGGAACAACCTTTAAAAGCTCCTAAGCAGGATATTGTGGATTATGTACTTGGCCTCAGATCAAGGATGGCTGAGTACATGAAAAAGGCCAGTAAAAACCTTCAGGCCAGCCAAGAGCTCCAGAAGCAATGGCATGATCAGAAGGCTGTTTTGGTTCAGTACCAACCAGGGCAGAAAGTGTGGGTCTTGGTGCCTGTGGCCCCAAGAGCACTCCAAGATAAATGGAGTGGACCCCACACAATTGTTGAAAAGAAGGGAGAAGTCACCTATTTAGTTGACTTAGGCACTGCCAGGAGTCCCCTTAGGGTGCTCCATGTCAACCGCCTGAAACCCTACTATGACAGGGCTGATCTCACCCTGCTCATGGCAACTGATGAGGGACAGGAAGAAGACAGTGATCCTCTACCTGATCTCTTCTCTTCCACAGAACAAGATGCTCTTGTGGAAGGTGTAGTTTTGGCTGATTGTCTTACTGCTGAGCAGAAAGATAATTGCATAAATCTCCTAGATCAATTCTCTGAACTCTTCTCTACTGTGCCAGGTACCACTTCTTGGTGTGAGCACACTATAGATACTGGAGACAGTTTACCTGTCAAAAGTAAGATCTATAGGCAGCCTGACCATGTCAGGGACTGCATAAAGCAAGAGGTCCAGAAAATGTTAGAACTAGGAGTGGTTGAGCACTCTGACAGTCCATGGGCTTCTCCTGTGGTACTGGTACCAAAACCCCATTCCAAAGATGGAAAGAAGGAAATGCGGTTTTGTGTAGACTATAGAGGTCTCAACTTGGTAACCAAAACTGATGCTCACCCTATACCCAGGGCAGATGAGCTCATAGATACACTGGCATCTGCCAAGTATCTAAGCACTTTTGATTTGACTGCAGGGTATTGGCAGATCAAATTGTCAGAAGATGCTAAACCTAAGACTGCATTTTCTACCATTGGAGGACATTACCAGTTTACTGTAATGCCTTTTGGTTTGAAAAATGCACCTGCCACTTTTCAGAGGTTGGTGAACACAGTCCTGCAAGGGCTGGAAGCTTTCAGTGCAGCATATTTGGACGATATAGCTGTCTTTAGCTCCAGCTGGGATGATCACCTGGTCCACCTATGGAAAGTTTTGGAGGCCCTGCAAAAGGCAGGCCTCACTATCAAGGCTTCAAAGTGCCAGATAGGGCAGGGTAAGGTGGTTTATCTGGGACACCTTGTTGGTGGGGAACAGATTGCACCACTTCAGGGGAAAATCCAAACAATTATTGATTGGATTGCCCCTACCACTCAGACTCAGGTGAGAGCCTTCCTAGGCCTCACTGGGTATTACAGGAGGTTCATTAAGAACTATGGCTCCATTGCAGCCCCTCTTAATGACCTCACTTCCAAAAAAATGCCTAAAAAGGTATTATGGACAGCAAACTGTCAGAAAGCTTTTGAGGAGCTGAAGCAGGCCATGTGCTCTGCACCTGTCCTGAAAAGCCCTTGTTACTCTAAAAAATTCTATGTCCAAACTGATGCATCTGAATTAGGAGTAGGGGCAGTCCTATCACAACTTAATTCCGAGGGCCAGGATCAACCTGTTGCTTTTATTAGTAGGAGGTTGACCCCTAGAGAAAAGCGTTGGTCTGCCATTGAGAGGTAGGCCTTTGCTGTGGTCTGGGCTCTGAAGAAGTTGAGGCCATACCTGTTTGGCACTCACTTCATTGTTCAGACAGACCACAAACCTCTACTTTGGCTAAAACAAATGAAAGGTGAAAATCCTAAATTGTTGAGGTGGTCCATATCCCTACAGGGAATGGACTATACAGTGGAACATAGACCTGGGAGTAGCCACTCCAATGCAGATGGACTCTCCAGATATTTCCACTTAGACAATGAAGACTCATCAGGTCATGGCTAGTCTTATTGTCCGTTTGGGGGGGGGGGGGGGTTGTGTAGGAAAGTACCATCTTGCCTGGCATGTTACCCCCATTTTTCACTGTATATATGTTGTTTTAGTTGTATGTGTCACTGGGACCCTGGTAACCCAGGGCCCCAGTGCTCATAAGTGTGCCTGAATATTTTACCTGTGTAGTGACTAACTGTCTCACTGAGGCTCTGCTAATCAGAACCTCAGTGGTTATGCTCTCTCATTTCTTTCCAAATTGTCACTAACAGGCTAGTGACCATTTTTACCAATTTACATTGGCTTACTGGAACACCCTTATAATTCCCTAGTATATGGTACTGAGGTACCCCGGGTATTGGGGTTCCAGGAGATCCCTATGGGCTGCAGCATTTCTTTTGCCACCCATAGGGAGCTCTGACAATTCTTACACAGGCCTGCCACTGCAGCCTGAGTGAAATAACGTCCACGTTATTTCACAGCCATTTTACACTGCACTTAAGTAACTTATAAGTCACCTATATGTCTAACCTTTACCTGGTAAAGGTTAGGTGCAAAGTTACTTAGTGTGAGGGCACCCTGGCACTAGCCAAGGTGCCCCCACATTGTTCAGAGCCAATTCCCTGAACTTTGTGAGTGCGGGGACACCATTACACACGTGCACTACATATAGGTCACTACCTATATGTAGCTTCACAATGGTAACTCCGAATATGGCCATGTAACAGGTCTATGATCATGGAATTGCCCCCTCTATACCATCCTGGCATAGTTGGCACAATCCCATGATCCCAGTGGTCTGTAGCACAGACCCTGGTACTGCCAAACTGCCCTTCCTGGGGTTTCACTGCAGCTGCTGCTGCTGCCAGCCCCTCAGACAGGCAGCTGCCCTCCTGGGGTCCAGCCAGGCCTGGCCCAGGATGGCAGAACAAAGGACTTCCTCTGAGAGAGGGTGTTACACCCTCTCCCTTTGGAAAATGGTGTGAAGGCAGGGGAGGAGTAGCCTCCCCCAGCCTCTGGAAATGCTTTGTTGGGCACAGATGTGCCCCATTCTGCATAAGTCAGTCTACACCGGTTCAGGGACCCCTTAGCCCTGCTCTGGCGCGAAACTGGACAAAGGAAAGGGGAGTGACCACTCCCCTGACCTGTACCTCCCCTGGGAGGTGCCCAGAGCTCCTCCAGTGTGCTCCAGACCTCTGCCATCTTGGAAACAGAAGTGCTGCTGGCACACTGGACTGCTCTGAGTGGCCAGTGCCACCGGGTGACGTCAGAGACTCCTTGTGATAGGCTCCTTCAGGTGTTGCTAGCCTATCCTCTCTCCTAGGTAGCCAAACCCTCTTTTCTGGCTATTTAGGGTCTCTGTCTCTTGGGATTCCTTAGATAACGAATGCAAGAGCTCATCCGAGTTTCTCTGCATCTCTCTCTTCACCTTCTGCCAAGGAATCGACTGCTGACCGCGCTGGAAGCCTGCAAACCTGCAACATAGTAGCAAAGACGACTACTGCAACTCTGTAACGCTGATCCTGCCGCCTTCTCGACTGTTTTCCTGCTTGTGCATGCTGTGGGGGTAGTCTGCCTCCTCTCTGCACCAGAAGCTCCGAAGAAATCTCCCGTGGGTCGACGGAATCTTCCCCCTGCAACCGCAGGCACCAAAAAGCTGCATTACCGGTCCCTTGGGTCTCCTCTCAGCACGACGAGCGAGGTCCCTCGAATCCAGCGACTCTGTCCAAGTGACCCCCACAGTCCAGTAACTCTTCAGTCCAAGTTTGGTGGAGGTAAGTCCTTGCCTCACCTCAATGGGCTGCATTGCTGGGAACCGCGACTTTTGCAGCTACTCCGGCCCCTGTGCACTTCCGGCGGAAATCCTTTGTGCACAGCCAAGCCTGGGTCCACGGCACTCTAACCTGCATTGCACGACTTTCTAAGTTGGTCTCCGGCGACGTGGGACTCCTTTGTGCAACTTCGGCGAGCACCGTTTCACGCATCCTCGTAGTGCCTGTTTCTGGCACTTCTCCGGGTGCTACCGGCTTCAGAGAGGGCTCCTTGTCTTGCTCGACGTCCCCTCTCTCCGCTGGTCCAATTTGCGACCTCCTGGTCCCTCCTGGGCCTCAGCAGCGTCCAAAAACGCTAACCGCACGATTTGCAGCTAGCAAGGCTTGTTGGCGTTCTTTCGGCGGGAAAACACTTCTGCACGACTCTCCACGGCGAGAGGGATCCGTCCACCAAAGGGGAAGTCTCTAGCCCTTTTCGTTCCTGCAGAAACCTCAGCTTCTTCTGTCCAGTAGAAGCTTCTTTGCACCCGCAGCTGGCATTTCCTGGGCATTTGCCCATCTCCGACTTGCTTGTGACTTTTGGACTTGGTCCCCTTGTTCCACAGGTACCCTAGATTGGAAATCCACAGTTGTTGCATTGCTGGTTTGTGTCTTTCCTGCATTATTCCTCTAACACGACTTCTTTGTCCTTAGGGGAACTTTAGTGCACTTTGCACTCACTTTTCAGGGTCTTGGGGAGGGTTATTTTTCTAACTCTCACTATTTTCTAATAGTCCCAGCGACCCTCTACAAGGTCACATAGGTTTGGGGTCCATTCGTGGTTCGCATTCCACTTTTGGAGTATATGGTTTGTGTTGCCCCTATCCCTATGTTTCCCCATTGCATCCTATTGTAACTATACATTGTTTGCACTGTTTTCTAAGACTATACTGCATATTTTTGCTATTGTGTATATATATCTTGTGTATATTTCCTATCCTCTCACTGAGGGTACACTCTAAGATACTTTGGCATATTGTCATAAAAATAAAGTACCTTTATTTTTAGTATAACTGTGTATTGTGTTTTCTTATGATATTGTGCATATGACACTAAGTGGTACTGTAGTAGCTTCACACGTCTCCTAGTTCAGCCTAAGCTGCTCTGCTAAGCTACCATTATCTATCAGCCTAAGCTGCTAGACACCCTATACACTAATAAGGGATAACTGGGCCTGGTGCAAGGTGCAAGTACCCCTTGGTACTCACTACAAGCCAGTCCAGCCTCCTACATTGGTTGTGCAGCGGTGGGATAAGTGCTTTGAGACTACTTACCACCCTTGTCATTGTACTTTTCATAAGAGAAAAATATACAAAACAAGGTCAGTGTATATACACATAGCCAAAAAGTTTTGCATTTCCTCTTTTCACTCTTTTCTAAGTGCTGAAAAGTACTTCTAACTTTCTAAAAAGTTCTAAAAAGTTTTAAAAGTTTTTTTTCTCTGTCTTTCTAAAAGCTCTGACAAACTTTTTATCTTTTACTATCACTTTAACTCTCTCTAAAAAATGTCTGGCACAGGCCAAAATGTTGATCTGTCCAAACTTGCATATGATCACCTTAGCTGGAAAGGAGCAAGGAGTCTCTGCATAGAGAGAGGTTTGAGTGTAGGGAAGAATCCTTCCTTAGAACTGTTGATTAACATGCTTAGAGTACAGGATAAGGCCATAAGTGCCCCATCTGTTGAAAAAGTAGCTAATGGTTCTCAATCTGATCCAGGGACTCCCCCAGGAAAATATTCAGGAAAGAAACTTCCTAGCCTGCCCATTACTAGACAGTCTAGCATAGTTGGTAATGATGATGAGCCACACCATATAAATAGTGTTGTCTCACATCATAGCAAAAGCATTTATTCTCACCATACTGGTAGTGATGTTTCTGTTAGCCAAGCTGTTAGGGTGGCTTCTGTAAGGGACAGGTCTCCTTCTGTCCATTCTCACCATACTTCTGTCTCAAGGCATGTCCCTCCCACCCACCCTGATGACAGATTGTTAGAAAGGGAGCTCAATAGATTGATAGTGGAACAAACCAGACTGAAGCTCAAGAAGCAACAGCTGGATTTGGATAGACAGACTTTAGAAGTAGAGAAGGAGAGACAGAAACTGGGTTTAGAAACCCATGGTGGCAGCAGCAGTATTCCCCATAGTCATCCTGTAAAAGAGCATGATTCCAGGAATCTGCACAAGATAGTTCCCCCTTACAAGGAGGGGGGTGACATTAACAAGTGGTTTGCTGCACTTGAGAGGGCCTGTGTTGTACAGGATGTCCCTCAAAGCCAGTGGGCTGCTATCCTATGGCTATCATTTAGTGGAAAAGGTAGGGATAGGCTCCTTACTGTGAAAGAAAATGATGCTAATAATTTCCAAGTTCTTAAGAATGCACTCCTGGATGGTTATGGCTTAACCACTGAACAGTACAGGATAAAGTTCAGAGATACCAAAAAGGAGTCTTCACAAGACTGGGTTGATTTCATTGACCATTCAGTGAAGGCCTTGGAGGGGTGGTTACATGGCAGTAAAGTTACGGATTATGACAGCCTGTATAACTTGATCCTGAGAGAGCATATTCTTAATAATTGTGTGTCTGATTTGTTGCACCAGTACTTGGTGGACTCTGATCTGACCTCTCCCCAAGAATTGGGAAAGAAGGCAGACAAATGGGTCAGAACAAGGGTGAACAGAAAAGTTCGTACAGGGGGTGACAAAGATGGCAACAAAAAGAAGGATGGTAAGTCTTCTGACAAGGGTGGGGACAAATCTAAAAATGAGTCTTCATCAGGCCCACAAAAACACTCTGGTGGGGGTGGTGGGCCCAAATCCTCTTTTAATCAGAACAAGGAAAAGAAACCATGGTGCTATTTATGTAAAATAAAAGGCCATTGGACAACAGATCCCAGTTGTCCAAAGAAAGGCACCAAGCCTCCTACCACTACAACCCCTACTGCTACACCTAGTGTCCCTACTAATAGCAGTAGTGGTGGGAGCAAACCTACTAATAGCCAATCCAAGGGAGTAGCTGGGCTCACTATTGGTAACTTAGTTGGGGTTGGTCTTGTTAGGGAGACCACAGAGGCTGTGTTAGTCTCTGAGGGGGCTATTGATTTAGCCACCTTAGTTGCTTGTCCCCTTAATATGGATAAGTACAAGCAGCTACCCCTAATAAATGGTGTTGAGGTTCAGGTCTACAGGGACACTGGTGCCAGTGTGACTATGGTCATAGAGAAACTGGTCCACCCTGAACAACACCTACTTGGTCACCAGTACCAAGTAACCGATGCTCACAACAACACACTTAGCCACCCCATGGCTGTTGTAAATCTCAACTGGGTGGGGGGTTACTGGTCCAAAGAAAGTTGTGGTAGCCACAGATTTACCTGTAGACTGTCTACTAGGACATGATTTGGAGACATCAGCTTGGTCAGATGTGGAGTTGGAGGCCCATGCAGCAATGCTGGGCATCCCAGGGCATATTTTTGCTTTGACGAGGGCTCAGGCCAAAAAGCAAAAAGGACAGGGAAGCTTGGATCCTGGAACAATGGACCAAGTGCTCCCTAAAGCTAGGGCTAGTAGAAGCAAACCACTTCCTACTATCCCTCCCTCTACAGTGGATTCAACTTCTCAGGAAGAAGAATTCCCTCCCTGTGCAGAACCTACACCAGAGGAGCTGGAAGCAGACACTGCTGAGCTTTTGGGTGAAGGGGGGCCTGCCAGAGAGGAGCGGAGTGTGGCACAGCAAACCTGTCCCACATTAGAGGGTCTCAGACAGCAAGCTGTCAAACAGGCTAATGGGGATGTCAGTGACTCTCACAGAGTTTACTGGGAGGACAACCTCTTGTACACTGAGCATAGGGATCCTAAACCTGGAGCTGCCAGGAGATTAGTGATCCCTCAGGAGTACAGAAAGTTCCTCCTAACACTGGCACATGACATTCCCTTAGCTGGGCATCTAGGACAAATGAAAACTTGGGACAGGCTGGTTCCTATGTTTCATTGGCCTAGAATGTCTGAGGACACAAAGGAATTTTGTAAGTCCTGTGAAACCTGTCAAGCCAGTGGCAAGACAGGTGGCACCCCAAAGGCACCCCTTATCCCACTGCCTGTGGTTGGGGTTCCCTTTGAAAGGGTAGGGGTTGACATAGTTGGCCCCCTTGACCCTCCTACTGCTTCAGGCAATAGATTTATCTTGGTGGTAGTGGACCATGCCACAAGATATCCTGAAGCTATTCCTTTAAGGACCACTACAGCACCTGCAGTGGCAAAGGCCCTCCTGGGAATATTTTCCAGGGTGGGCTTCCCAAAGGAAGTAGTATCAGACAGAGGAAGCAATTTCATGTCTGCATACTTAAAGGCCATGTGGAAGGAGTGTGGTGTAACGTACAAGTTCACAACACCCTATCATCCACAAACAAATGGACTGGTGGAGAGATTTAATAAAACTCTCAAAGGCACGATTATGAGTCTCCCTGAAAAACTCCGCAGGAGATGGGATATCCTTCTACCATGCCTCCTTTTTGCCTACAGGGAGGTACCCCAGAAAGGAGTGGGCTTCAGCCCCTTTGAACTTCTTTTTGGACACCCTGTTAGGGGTCCACTCACACTTGTAAAGGAGGGTTGGGAACAACCTTTAAAAGCTCCTAAGCAGGATATTGTGGATTATGTACTTGGCCTCAGATCAAGGATGGCTGAGTACATGAAAAAGGCCAGTAAAAACCTTCAGGCCAGCCAAGAGCTCCAGAAGCAATGGCATGATCAGAAGGCTGTTTTGGTTCAGTACCAACCAGGGCAGAAAGTGTGGGTCTTGGTGCCTGTGGCCCCAAGAGCACTCCAAGATAAATGGAGTGGACCCCACACAATTGTTGAAAAGAAGGGAGAAGTCACCTATTTAGTTGACTTAGGCACTGCCAGGAGTCCCCTTAGGGTGCTCCATGTCAACCGCCTGAAACCCTACTATGACAGGGCTGATCTCACCCTGCTCATGGCAACTGATGAGGGACAGGAAGAAGACAGTGATCCTCTACCTGATCTCTTCTCTTCCACAGAACAAGATGCTCTTGTGGAAGGTGTAGTTTTGGCTGATTGTCTTACTGCTGAGCAGAAAGATAATTGCATAAATCTCCTAGATCAATTCTCTGAACTCTTCTCTACTGTGCCAGGTACCACTTCTTGGTGTGAGCACACTATAGATACTGGAGACAGTTTACCTGTCAAAAGTAAGATCTATAGGCAGCCTGACCATGTCAGGGACTGCATAAAGCAAGAGGTCCAGAAAATGTTAGAACTAGGAGTGGTTGAGCACTCTGACAGTCCATGGGCTTCTCCTGTGGTACTGGTACCAAAACCCCATTCCAAAGATGGAAAGAAGGAAATGCGGTTTTGTGTAGACTATAGAGGTCTCAACTTGGTAACCAAAACTGATGCTCACCCTATACCCAGGGCAGATGAGCTCATAGATACACTGGCATCTGCCAAGTATCTAAGCACTTTTGATTTGACTGCAGGGTATTGGCAGATCAAATTGTCAGAAGATGCTAAACCTAAGACTGCATTTTCTACCATTGGAGGACATTACCAGTTTACTGTAATGCCTTTTGGTTTGAAAAATGCACCTGCCACTTTTCAGAGGTTGGTGAACACAGTCCTGCAAGGGCTGGAAGCTTTCAGTGCAGCATATTTGGACGATATAGCTGTCTTTAGCTCCAGCTGGGATGATCACCTGGTCCACCTATGGAAAGTTTTGGAGGCCCTGCAAAAGGCAGGCCTCACTATCAAGGCTTCAAAGTGCCAGATAGGGCAGGGTAAGGTGGTTTATCTGGGACACCTTGTTGGTGGGGAACAGATTGCACCACTTCAGGGGAAAATCCAAACAATTATTGATTGGATTGCCCCTACCACTCAGACTCAGGTGAGAGCCTTCCTAGGCCTCACTGGGTATTACAGGAGGTTCATTAAGAACTATGGCTCCATTGCAGCCCCTCTTAATGACCTCACTTCCAAAAAAATGCCTAAAAAGGTATTATGGACAGCAAACTGTCAGAAAGCTTTTGAGGAGCTGAAGCAGGCCATGTGCTCTGCACCTGTCCTGAAAAGCCCTTGTTACTCTAAAAAATTCTATGTCCAAACTGATGCATCTGAATTAGGAGTAGGGGCAGTCCTATCACAACTTAATTCCGAGGGCCAGGATCAACCTGTTGCTTTTATTAGTAGGAGGTTGACCCCTAGAGAAAAGCGTTGGTCTGCCATTGAGAGGGAGGCCTTTGCTGTGGTCTGGGCTCTGAAGAAGTTGAGGCCATACCTGTTTGGCACTCACTTCATTGTTCAGACAGACCACAAACCTCTACTTTGGCTAAAACAAATGAAAGGTGAAAATCCTAAATTGTTGAGGTGGTCCATATCCCTACAGGGAATGGACTATACAGTGGAACATAGACCTGGGAGTAGCCACTCCAATGCAGATGGACTCTCCAGATATTTCCACTTAGACAATGAAGACTCATCAGGTCATGGCTAGTCTTATTGTCCGTTTGGGGGGGGGGGGTTGTGTAGGAAAGTACCATCTTGCCTGGCATGTTACCCCCATTTTTCACTGTATATATGTTGTTTTAGTTGTATGTGTCACTGGGACCCTGGTAACCCAGGGCCCCAGTGCTCATAAGTGTGCCTGAATATGTTACCTGTGTAGTGACTAACTGTCTCACTGAGGCTCTGCTAATCAGAACCTCAGTGGTTATGCTCTCTCATTTCTTTCCAAATTGTCACTAACAGGCTAGTGACCATTTTTACCAATTTACATTGGCTTACTGGAACACCCTTATAATTCCCTAGTATATGGTACTGAGGTACCCCGGGTATTGGGGTTCCAGGAGATCCCTATGGGCTGCAGCATTTCTTTTGCCACCCATAGGGAGCTCTGACAATTCTTACACAGGCCTGCCACTGCAGCCTGAGTGAAATAACGTCCACGTTATTTCACAGCCATTTTACACTGCACTTAAGTAACTTATAAGTCACCTATATGTCTAACCTTTACCTGGTAAAGGTTAGGTGCAAAGTTACTTAGTGTGAGGGCACCCTGGCACTAGCCAAGGTGCCCCCACATTGTTCAGAGCCAATTCCCTGAACTTTGTGAGTGCGGGGACACCATTACACACGTGCACTACATATAGGTCACTACCTATATGTAGCTTCACAATGGTAACTCCGAATATGGCCATGTAACAGGTCTATGATCATGGAATTGCCCCCTCTATACCATCCTGGCATAGTTGGCACAATCCCATGATCCCAGTGGTCTGTAGCACAGACCCTGGTACTGCCAAACTGCCCTTCCTGGGGTTTCACTGCAGCTGCTGCTGCTGCCAGCCCCTCAGACAGGCAGCTGCCCTCCTGGGGTCCAGCCAGGCCTGGCCCAGGATGGCAGAACAAAGGACTTCCTCTGAGAGAGGGTGTTACACCCTCTCCCTTTGGAAAATGGTGTGAAGGCAGGGGAGGAGTAGCCTCCCCCAGCCTCTGGAAATGCTTTGTTGGGCACAGATGTGCCCCATTCTGCATAAGTCAGTCTACACCGGTTCAGGGACCCCTTAGCCCTGCTCTGGCGCGAAACTGGACAAAGGAAAGGGGAGTGACCACTCCCCTGACCTGTACCTCCCCTGGGAGGTGCCCAGAGCTCCTCCAGTGTGCTCCAGACCTCTGCCATCTTGGAAACAGAAGTGCTGCTGGCACACTGGACTGCTCTGAGTGGCCAGTGCCACCGGGTGACGTCAGAGACTCCTTGTGATAGGCTCCTTCAGGTGTTGCTAGCCTATCCTCTCTCCTAGGTAGCCAAACCCTCTTTTCTGGCTATTTAGGGTCTCTGTCTCTTGGGATTCCTTAGATAACGAATGCAAGAGCTCATCCGAGTTTCTCTGCATCTCTCTCTTCACCTTCTGCCAAGGAATCGACTGCTGACCGCGCTGGAAGCCTGCAAACCTGCAACATAGTAGCAAAGACGACTACTGCAACTCTGTAACGCTGATCCTGCCGCCTTCTCGACTGTTTTCCTGCTTGTGCATGCTGTGGGGGTAGTCTGCCTCCTCTCTGCACCAGAAGCTCCGAAGAAATCTCCCGTGGGTCGACGGAATCTTCCCCCTGCAACCGCAGGCACCAAAAAGCTGCATTACCGGTCCCTTGGGTCTCCTCTCAGCACGACGAGCGAGGTCCCTCGAATCCAGCGACTCTGTCCAAGTGACCCCCACAGTCCAGTAACTCTTCAGTCCAAGTTTGGTGGAGGTAAGTCCTTGCCTCACCTCAATGGGCTGCATTGCTGGGAACCGCGACTTTTGCAGCTACTCCGGCCCCTGTGCACTTCCGGCGGAAATCCTTTGTGCACAGCCAAGCCTGGGTCCACGGCACTCTAACCTGCATTGCACGACTTTCTAAGTTGGTCTCCGGCGACGTGGGACTCCTTTGTGCAACTTCGGCGAGCACCGTTTCACGCATCCTCGTAGTGCCTGTTTCTGGCACTTCTCCGGGTGCTACCGGCTTCAGAGAGGGCTCCTTGTCTTGCTCGACGTCCCCTCTCTCCGCTGGTCCAATTTGCGACCTCCTGGTCCCTCCTGGGCCTCAGCAGCGTCCAAAAACGCTAACCGCACGATTTGCAGCTAGCAAGGCTTGTTGGCGTTCTTTCGGCGGGAAAACACTTCTGCACGACTCTCCACGGCGAGAGGGATCCGTCCACCAAAGGGGAAGTCTCTAGCCCTTTTCGTTCCTGCAGAAACCTCAGCTTCTTCTGTCCAGTAGAAGCTTCTTTGCACCCGCAGCTGGCATTTCCTGGGCATTTGCCCATCTCCGACTTGCTTGTGACTTTTGGACTTGGTCCCCTTGTTCCACAGGTACCCTAGATTGGAAATCCACAGTTGTTGCATTGCTGGTTTGTGTCTTTCCTGCATTATTCCTCTAACACGACTTCTTTGTCCTTAGGGGAACTTTAGTGCACTTTGCACTCACTTTTCAGGGTCTTGGGGAGGGTTATTTTTCTAACTCTCACTATTTTCTAATAGTCCCAGCGACCCTCTACAAGGTCACATAGGTTTGGGGTCCATTCGTGGTTCGCATTCCACTTTTGGAGTATATGGTTTGTGTTGCCCCTATCCCTATGTTTCCCCATTGCATCCTATTGTAACTATACATTGTTTGCACTGTTTTCTAAGACTATACTGCATATTTTTGCTATTGTGTATATATATCTTGTGTATATTTCCTATCCTCTCACTGAGGGTACACTCTAAGATACTTTGGCATATTGTCATAAAAATAAAGTACCTTTATTTTTAGTATAACTGTGTATTGTGTTTTCTTATGATATTGTGCATATGACACTAAGTGGTACTGTAGTAGTTTCACACGTCTCCTAGTTCAGCCTAAGCTGCTCTGCTAAGCTACCATTATCTATCAGCCTAAGCTGCTAGACACCCTATACACTAATAAGGGATAACTGGGCCTGGTGCAAGGTGCAAGTACCCCTTGGTACTCACTACAAGCCAGTCCAGCCTCCTACACTCAGCATTTCATTTCAACCCATTGTTCTTTTGTCGACCATGTCACCTCAATGTAGATCCAGCCATATGCAAAACAGAACTGACTCTGTTCTAATTGAAACAGCCCAGCCACGAATTGCCAGGCCAGGTCATCCATGAACCACAACAGCACCAACCCAAGGGTGGTTTCGCTCTAATTAAGGATCTTCAGTCTGGAGTAGCTTGTTTCTAGAGGCTCAGTAAGCAACAGACTCATCTGACCATACCGTTAGCCACTTAGGACGTTACATCAAAGAAAGAGAAGGTGATGAGAGGAATGCTTGCAATTTGCTTAATCCTGGGCAATCACTCAGGGTAGTGTTGCAGCCCATCATTCTTTTGGCCACCATGCCACCTCAGTTTGGACCCAGTCATATGCAAATCAGTCTTGACCCTGCTGTAATAGGAACAGTTCAGCCCGAGCTGCCAGGCCAGACCCGCTAAGAACTGCAACTCAGGCAACCAAAGACCAGTTTCGCCCTTATTGGGGCTCTTCATACAGATGTATCTCGGTTCCAGTTGCACAGTGAGCGGGGCAACTGTCCTACAGCACATTTTTTCCTGACAAATTAGCGTTGAGTAGTCAGACGACCTTCTTACCAGAAGTTGGGACTCCTTTCCACGCTGGGCAATCCTCTGCTCTCCCCAACGCATTGAAAAAGGAGAGAAGGCTCCATCAGTTGGGCCACAAAAGGGCTTTAAGAATTTTACATTGATCGTATCAAGGACCATTAAGTGGACAATAAGCTTTATGTGTAAATCTCTTGTACAAAGACAGGCAAGGCTATGAAGAAGATGACCATGTCGAAGTAGATAGTTGGTCAGGATGCTGCCATGGCGCTTACAAAGGCCCTCTAGACTCCTGCCTTTATCACTAAATATGAGGTTATACACTTCTACACCTTGTCTTGCCAGATATGCTTTGTATTCCAGTCTAGGCATCTTTTCTATTGTCCTGATCCATCTTGGTCCTTGAAGTTCCCTTTGCCTTCAGACCGTTCCTAGATTACGTCCTGGGGGTGGTTTCTTTTTCACTAGTTTAGTTCCTGGATCATATGGTTATTTTGAACCCTTTATGTCTGTTTTCTGGACCTGTCTCTGTTTGCTCCGATCCACGCTTCGTTCCAGGTTTTCCTATTCTCTGTCTTCTCCCCTGGTTCCTTGGTCATCCTTCCTACAAGCCTTAGTTCAACCTTCCGTTTATTGGTGGTTTCCTGATTCGTTGTCCCTGATCAATTCCTTGGACTTGGCTCTCTCCCTGCACCTGTGCTCCTCCCCTGAGCCTCAAGCTATTGCAGCCCTGTGAGCGCAAAGTTCTCCGGCTTGCAACTGATTTCTGTTGAGTCTCATTGTGCTCTGTATTCCTGCTGCTGTTATTGCAGTCATGACTTTTGATTCTTTGTCCTTTGTCCCCTGTACCTATTTTCCTGGCATTCCGCTGTTTGTAGTATTTGTTTCTGCCTCTAGTTTTCCTGCATCTCTGTTCCTGTGGTAGCCTTAGTTCATAGTGTCCCCTCTCCACTCTTTAGATCTGCCCTGTTAAATGCAGACTCCAGGACTTGTAGTCTGTGTTCCTGTTGGTCTGCATATTTTCAGCTTTCCTAGCTTTGTTCTGAGAATTTTAGTCCTGATTTTGCCTGACCCCAGTTTCTGCTTTGGTGTTCGTTGTTCTGTTCCCTGTTGCTCAGTCTTGTATTGTTAGCCTAATTTTCAGTGCTTCCAAGGGTGCCAGTTAGATTTCAAGGCTTGTGCCTTTGGCACAGAGAACCACCCAGCCACCTTCTCCACAGGAGCTGCTGGGTGTCTCCCAGAACTCTGTGAGATTAATCTGCTGCATGCTTTGGTAGAAGATCTTTTTACCTCACAGAGACAGCATTTCTGAGAAGCAGACAAACTATCATTTATGACGGTTCATCTATCATTTCACTGGTTTAAATTCCTGTTGTGTGTTCTTGTGTTTTCCCTACAGACTCAGCACCCTATTTGCAGACTCTTCCAACCTGCTTCAGTCCTCTGCTTCTGTCCTGCTTCCCCCTTCCTGCTCTCTGGCAGTCTTGTTTATATTCCTCTAGGAGACCACACACAAACCCAGTACCCAGTCATGTCCTAGTCTCATCCAGCTAGTCCTCTGACCAATCACCCTGCTAGAAGCCCCAACATAGTCCTCTGCATTAAGATCTGATACGTGTTTCCAAGAAGCAAACCACAGAAGATCGGAGAATGCATTCAACCTGGGCCAAGGCTGCCACCTCTGTGGTGGCTAGAGGGGTACCTGTCCTTGATATCTGCAAGGCTGCAAAGTGGGCATCTGTGCATCCGTTCACAGAGGACTACTGCCTTGACAGCCAGGTTCAGCAGGAAGGATGCTTCACCCTCTCGGTTATGCAAGACTTTTTGGCCAGAATCCCCTCCACAAACTCTCCATCTTGAGGAGAGGAGTCTGTGGATAGAAACATCCATCAGAAGAAGTCCTTAGCTTGGGTAATGCTCTTTATGTTGGACAGTCACTTCTATGGGGTGGGAGTTGGGGAGAAGCCCCACTCAGGCAACAACCACAATTCTCGTCATGGTCATTCGCAAAAGTCACTAAATTAACCCTCTAGTAGCTTGGCATGAAGTAGTCATGCTTAACATAGAGGAAATGTGTAAAGTATTTATGGCAGCATACATGCAGTAATAAAGTGAAAACACAACACAAGAAAAATCCCTAACCAGTTTAGATAAAATAGAGTGAATTTTAATAAATAAAATATACCAGAATGACAAAAATCTCAACAGAACCGAAAATATTTAATTGCAAAGTATTTAGGGAAAATAGCACCCAAAAGCACAAAGCACCACTCACAGTCATCTGGTTGTGCAAGACCAGGGGAAAGTCACAAGTTCTGGCTCACCGCAATGAAGCGTGAGTCGTATACAGGTTAATATGGGTTAGTCCCGCTGAAAAAGTTACCTTCTGAAAGTCAAGCACAAAGATTTCTGTTAGTTGTGTAGGAGGCCGTGAGGAGCAGGGAGAGTGTTGTGGATAATCTTTGCTGTAGCGCGAAGAGCCACATTAGTGATGCAGATGCTCAATGCGGGAGCTTCAAGTTGGCGGTCACCATGGGCTGTGATTGACGTAGTGCAAAGTGCATTTCTTGTGTTGCCGGTTGTCGCTGACGGTTGCTTTAGTGCAAAGAGCAGGTCCTCAAGCAGCAGGACAGTCCGCTGGCAGCAGGGCATTCCTTCCTCTGTATTACCCACAGATTCAGGAGTGATCCAATGAGTGGCTCTGGAGGTTCAATACTTATAGCTGGTGCTAGCCTTTGTATAAGGGACTCTGTGTCCTGCCCCCCCTCCCCATCTCGTTCTGGAAAGTTCTTCCTCTGTCAAGGCTCCAAACTGTCTAGGGTGACAAAGACAATGCAGGCTTGGTCTCGGATTCCTTTGTCTGTGTGTGAGGCTGAGCTTGTTGAATTGCATGTGAGGTTGATTGCAGCTCCTCACAGTCATCCTTCTAGGATGGCCCATCTTGTCAACGCCTAAGCCCCCTTTGTGTCACTGTCTGGAAGGAATACACAAACCCCAACAGCAGAGCTATCCACAGTCATGTGACCCAAGACACTGGCAGAAGGCACAAATGATTAGGAAAAGAAAATGCCTACTTTCTAAAAGTCCAATTTTCAAAATCATAACTTAAAATATGACTTCACTATTAAATAGGGGTTTAAATTACAATTAATTTGAGTGCAAACAGCACATCTTTATCTTGTCCCAATCCAAAGTTATCACTTATTAGGTGTAATAAGGTAACCCATTGCTAGCAATGAGGGAGAGAGAGAAGCCTTCTAACAGTGAAAACGGCCTTAGGGTTTTTTCACTGTTAGGACATGTAAAACTTAAGCACACACATCCTATTTTTTAAAATATAATGCATCCTGCCCTATGAGCATTTTGGGCCTACCTTAGGGCTGACATATGTATTAAAGAGGAAGGTTTGGGCTGGCATAAGTTTTATTTTGCCAGGCTAAAATGGCAGTTTAAAACTGCGCTACAGGCTGCAGCTGCAGGCCTAGGACATGTTTTAAAACACTATATTAGTGGGTTGCATAGTGAGTGCTGCAGGCCCACTAGAACCATTTAATTTACAGGCCCTTTGTATGTGTACTACCATTTACTGGGGACTTTCAGGTAAATGAAATATACCAATTACGTGTAGGCCAATTTTACCATGCTTGAGGGAGTGAGCACAAGCACTTTAGCACTAGTTAGCAGTGGTGAAGTGCAGAGTCCTGAAGCCAACAAAAATGAATTCAGCAAAACAGGAGGAGATTAGGTCAAATGTTTGGGGGAGACAACACCAAGAATGTCACGTCTAACACTACTTTAAAGACAAAGTAACAGTATTTTCAGAAATAGTAAGTAAGTGGACCATTTGGCATAATGTGTGAGAGTTTAGAAAACAACTTTAGTGAACAGGTAGATTTTCCTGTTAAGGATTCGTCCTGTCAAAATAAAGTTTTATAGCAAATGATATAAAGCCTTCCTCTTTCATTACACAAGGGTAATTTTATGAGCTGCATGCAACAAAAGGAAGAACTGCAGATATGCTCGATTGTGTAAAACCTATCTTAATTTTCAACCATCTCTTATTCCTGGAAACACACAGTAAACATATGTATTTCCCCGGAATATTTATCTTTATTCATCAGTAGCTGCATCTCACGGCTAAAGTGACTATAATTAACTAATCAGAGGAAGCATAACCCCAGGCTAGTAAAAGATGTCCAATGAGCATACACTAGAAAATTAAGCACCAATCTACAGGTGCATACATAAAAATAATGGTTAATTCCGTAACTCACTAAATACTAAGACGGCTAACTGATGCACTTCATTGGCGATAGTCCAAACAGGACTTACCCCTACAGTTATGTTTTTTTGCAATTTTCTTGAGCTATTATTCACAGCAATCATGTTAATTGTAAGCTAGCGTTCAGCTGTATGAAGAGGTTCAGTTCATGGTGATGTGACTGACCACACTACAAGCTGTGTAAATGGTGGGTGCAGCACTACAAGTAACACCTGTTCAAGGGCACAGAAACAGAGAGATCAAAAAGGGCTGTCCTGCCGCCTGTGGTAATGTGGCTAGATTACAGAATACTGAAACCAAGGTCCGCGGGTAAAGTAAGTCAATACCTATCTGTTGTGACACCATCCTGCAAATAAATAGCTTCAATCATCTAGTTATAGACACTTTTTCACAATGTTGTTATGCTTTATTTGCTACAGTGAAAAAACAGCTTGAGTAAGGTTTGCTACACGTAATATGGCAAATGGTGTGGCCTGGGCTGGCACTGGTGTGTGCAATGTACTGCACTCTTGCACCCAGCAAGTAGCATGCCCCTATATGCTGCTTGTAGGGACGCTCCCGGTCCCCATCCCTCCGCCTCAGGTGTTTGCCCAGTAGTGTCCTGTTTTAGCAACCGGCGCTGGTTGGGACTATGCTGGGAGTCTAGATCTATATTATGAGTCACCTGCAGTGAAATGACACAGACGAGATTGATGTCTCATACCTGGCTGGTGTGATCTGTCATTAGGTCTGTACATCCCACAGTGTAAGGTCCTTTTCCTTCGGGGATCCCTTGAAATGGGGTGCTGCTGTTACTCCCCATTGCTTTTGCACTCCAATATCTGCACCTGAAAAACAGAAGTTCACCATCAAGAATAGTATTAAAGAAGCAGTCTGCCAATGTCCTTCCCTTTGAGGACATTCTGTTATCAATTTCTACTCCAGTACTTTAGTAGGGCTAAAATTATACTAAGATGTATTCTGGCAACATACGTCTGAAATAAGGTACTTTATATGAGCTTTGTAAGTAAGCGAGGGCTGACATACAGCAGTGCATTAAACCTTTACGGATGGAGATGCATTGTTCTAGGATTGTGGCTATCTCCGTACCATCACACCAGTGTGCACTGTAAATCATGGAATGAGTCCACCATGAGAGCTCTGTGCATGAGACACACCGCAGATCAAGATAGAAGTCATATGCAAGCACTCTGTTTTTTTTCGTACTTGGAGACTAGAAATGTGTGGATCGAACTCTGCAGATGTCTCAATACGAGTGTTTGAATACCTTTTCCAACTCTGGATTCTAAATGTATTTTATGCATAATGTCCTGAGAATTGTAGGTAACAGAATAGAAAGGCAATACCAATATCTGGGTGAAATACTCATCATGAATAGCAAGAGGCGACTTCACAGGGCCGAGGAGTCTCTCACAGAGGGATAAAGGGTTGACAAAGAGAGGAATAGAGAATTCTCTGGAAATTTCTACCTAAATCGGTCATCTAACGTCAGAGGTGAAAGTAATCCTGACAAGAGGCCAGGTTTTGAGTTTGCAGATGGGCGACGCTGTCACAAATGTGACATACTCCATCCACTGTATCCTAAGTGCCACAGGAACCAAAGCACTTGTAACATGGCAGCTAAAATATCCAGAATGGTTGTGACGTGTAGCCCATCTGCGAAATTCTAAACCAAGCCCTTAGATTTCCACTTTCACTCTGATACTTGTAATTTTAGGGGCGGGGAGTTGCACAATAATAGGTACCAGGATGTAAAGTGCTCCTGGTGAGTTACTAATGACTGGTACTGGGCAGATACTTTGCAGTAAAATCATTTGGGAATGTCTCCTTTCTTGGCAAATGCCTTGACCTGATTAAGTAAAGTTTGGGTGTCTCAATTCAAAATTACCCCTCCAAAACCGAGCCCTTACTAATGTCACCATCACGTAATGATTTCAAAACACGAAACTGGCTTATCCACTTGGAATTACTCCAAGTCTGGTAACTAAGGCCAAACCCTTGTGCTTCATACTATATAAGATATTCCAACTGGATGAATACACTAAACATACTGCTGAACTTCAAGTAAGGATGTTAAGAAAATGAACCTTTCGCGCCAAACCAAGTTCTAAGACATGTTTACAAACCCTAGTTCTTAACGAAACTAATTATGGCAATGCCCTCCTGGGGGCATATTATGCATAGGGTTCTGGGTGCACCTTTACCTAAGAGCAGCGGGCACAGACTGGTCTTGCTTGCAACAACACTTCTCTACATTGCAAAAGCTTCTTCTGTGCATCACTCCGTCGCTCTCATGGAGAGGTCCACGCTATGGACCTCTATTGTAAATAAAATAATATATATTTAAATTCTGCTTTGGGGTGGGCAGCAATGCGGGGTCGTGAGGAAATGTTAGGAAGGGAGAAGGTCAGTGCCAAAGAGGCACAGTAGGCACAGACCCCAAGGATTCCACTAATTGGCAGCCGGTGCAAGGGAAATGTAAAAATAACAATGCATTGCTCGTTTTACATGTGCAAGGGCAATAAGGGAACTCCGCGTGCGCAGGCAGCAGAAAGGAGCATGCAACCTACACAGTCGGGTCATTTTAACAACCGGCACGTTTCTCAGAACTTTAACTATAAATTAGTCTTGATGCCTAACCTTCAGCACACAGATAAACCTGAACCCCCACATCAACTGCTGAGTATCCCATAAATAACTAATTACACAATAACACATTGCTATAAACAATGTGCTCACGCTAAACATTACCTGAATACTTCTATCAATCAAACGGGATTTATAAAGCGCACCTAATCACTCGATAGGGTATCCAGGCGCTTGCAGTTCCCGGAACCTCATTCGAACAGCCAGGTCTTGAGAGCCGGAATTCCGGAAGTGAGGTGATGCTTGAAAACATGAACGCGTGTAACTGCTGTCATACGACAAATTTCATTTACATTCAATCAAACATTAGTGTATTCAAATGTATAACCTGAATTGAAGACACACAAACCTAGACATTGAATTCAAGTAAACAGAACTAGAAATAACCTTTTTTTGATGAGCTACGTATGCACATCTAAAAACTTTCATTTAGAAACAAGTGCCAGTAACTTGTTTGGTTGGAGCGACCGGTTCGGGCACCTTTACGGAAAAAACGACACTGGCTTGTATCTCAAAACAGAAAGTATGCCCCGCCCGAGAGTGAGTAAAATGTGTGCAATAACTAGCAAAAAAAATATAAGAAAAATAGCTTTTTTAACCTTAACTGCCCTCGGTCCAGCGAGTGGTCGGTGTTTTCCTAGCCCGGTACGTGCAGCGAGGCTTCCGTGGCAGGCCGTGCGGGTCCGGCCGCTGCTGCCCTCTTCCCCTCGCGCGTCCACGCGGGTCTGTGCCTCCGCCGCCACGGGGAAGCCCTCCCAGCGTAACGCGAGGTCCCACGCCCCCCGGCAGGAATGGAAAACGGGGTGACTGGAGAGGGCGAGCGCGGAGTGAGTGGAACAAGCGGCGGAGCGAGGCCGGGCGGGGGACCCCGTCACCGAGGGCGCACCAGCAGGAGCAGCGGGAGCACTTCCTGCAGCCAGAGGGAGGGAAATCCCGGGCAGTGTGGGAGTGAGCTACAGCGTTTTGTTAAAGCACGATACTACACACCCCGAAACGCAAGCGCAATTGGCAGGGACTCTGGCACGGTGTGCAGCTGGGGATGGTTGGGGAGGGGTTGGTTGCCATAGTGACACACCCCTCAAGGCACCCCTGGACTCAGGGTCTGTGGACTCGCTGCGCAGCCGCTGCCAGCTCTATGAGCTGTGCACACGGCTCTTGCCTAAGCTGGTGGCTGTCTCAGCGTAATGCCGAGTTAACCAGTTGCAAATGGTCTGATGCTGATCCAATCGATGGCTTGAAATCCTTACCACGAGGGCTGCAGTTACACAGATGTTGCTTACACTTACTCTTGTAGTAACATTGCCTTTACCCGGCCAAGCGTCACGTCTCTCGCGTTAGAATAACGCATTTCCCGTAACTTTCCCACATTACCGCAATGCCTGAAATTGTCACCCAAATCCTCAAGTGCGGTAAAACCTTCTTGTTCCTGTTCTTCACTTTGCTAGGTAAGCCCCATGTAGTGTTTATCAAAGGCAGCAAGGAGGCGCTGGTGTACAATGAGAGGTATAAGACTCTCTATATATTACAATATTTATATGGTTCCCTCATCTTCACCGCTTGATTATGCTTGCAGGAAAGTGTCAGTCAAAGTCTTCGAAATGTCACTCATAATTACACTGAAATTATGAAAATGTCAGAAAGCAATCTGAAACCTTCGCAGCTATGTGCCTTACTCTCGAGTAAGCAAAGAGTACTGATGGCTTACCCGAAAAACTTGGGAACAAGCCAGTAATAATACACCTCATTACATTGAAATGTTTGCTGGGGATTACTTTCGACCAGTTTTCCATTTGACAGCCGCGCCCCGTCCTTTAGGGCAGAGGGGCCACACACCCCCACCTTTTGCCCATCATGAAGAGTGCCTGTCAGGCTGAGCAAAGGTCAGCCTCAGCCTGACAGACACTCTTCATGTTCCGCTCAGGCAGCCAGGAGCGAGACATGAATGATATGCGCAGACTCCTGGCTGCCTGAGCTGAACTTTGCTGGCCTGAAGAGGTCACAGCTCCTATGTGCATGACCTCCTCGGCTCAGCAAAGGTGCCTCAAGGCCCTCCCCTTGGTGTCACCCATTGACTTCGAACTGGGCACTTCAGGTTTAAGCCCTGAAGCGCCCAGAGCGAGTGTCAATCAGTGACGCCTCGTCACAGAGTGAGGAGGGGTCAGCAGTCTCACTGACCTCATTCCACTCTGTGACGAAGTTGGAACTGCAGCCTTCCCTCATTGGCTGACCTGGGGTCAGCCAATGAGGAAAGGCTACAGTCCCAACCCTCCTAGGACCTCCGAGCTGAAGGTAAGTGTGTGTTTTTTAAATGAATGTTTGGTGCGTGCATGTATGTTTGAGTGTTGATGAGTGTTGTGAAAGGATGTGCGTGCATGTGTGAATGAATGAGTGTGAGTGTGCTGTCTGCCCCCCTCCCTCATAAAATTACCAGCCGCCACTGCCGTTTGATACTGGAAACTGCAATGTTGGAAATGGAAAAAGCAGGAACTCGAGTAGAGAGTAGGGGAAAGTGGCATCACTAGAAGTGAACTTTAGGGGAGGCACACAGTGATCACAAATACATTCTGGTGGGGCCACCTACAAAGGTCAATTTGAAATACTGCATGTACTTGTTTGCATATATACAATGTGTACATCACCAATTTGTACTTTGTGTTGTAGAATTGGGCAAGTCAGCTAATTAATGAGAGCAAAGACGAGTGTTTGGCTTGACTCTAAAAAGTTTGCCATGTAAATCGTGCAACAAATATCATGTAAAACTAACGTACAATCTCTTCAAATTCCAAAAAAGTGCATTCAACATTTGTTTTACATTCACACTTCAGATCATATCACTGCATTCAGAGACCTTTACTAAGAGTGGTAATTTTGAAATATCTTCAGTAACATGTATGCCTTCTCCACCTATTAGTAAACTAAAAGGCATGTCAGTTGTCAAGTGCACTCTACATGTGGCTTAGACTGTTAGTAACGGTGGAGCAACGTTATAGTGTACTAAATTAAACAAAAAAGGCTTTTGTACAGTGTACATCCTGGGAAAAAAAGTATTTGAAGATGCTCCCGTATGTGATAGTGAAAAATGAGGCTTGGTGAACTAAAATATTCTCCTAAGCTCACACAGTTTGGTCAAGCAGGAAAGCTAGAATTGATCCCAGGTTTTCCAGTTTCGCACTGTGCAATTCAGCCACTTGTTGGGCATCTTGTTCTCCTGTTTTGCATCAAAGATTCACGCTTTGTCTCATTCTTGGCGTATGATGTTACATTGTGGTTCGCAAACAGAAGCCACATGAAAACTCTGCTCATTTTGGCCTCAAGGTTCAAAGAGGACATCAAGCTCAGCCAGAGCCAGACATCTGGCTCGAGCCTTTAGTTGCTTGCCCACCTCTATTATGTGGTATAGTTCTGAGTTCACACATTTGTTGCAGGCATCCTTGTGCAATCTGCCGGTCACAAGATACAATCATGGTAAAAGTTTTAGTGTGCTACACAACCTGCAAGCCATTAGTTTGAATCCTTGCAGGTGTCCAACTAACCTTTTGTTATTCTAGGCTAGATAAAAATGATTACATTGGGTAGTAATAAACACCAACAATTCAGTTTGTATTGTGTGATCTATAAACATTCTCCAGACAGACATACTTGACATTCATGCATTCCTTTTCTCACCAAGGACACAACTTTAAGAAAAGGAAATAATATTTGCAGCCCACCCCCCTTTTTGCAGGCTACTGCTCAGCACCGCAGAGCACAAACTGAAGATGTGCTGCACATTGCATCAGCCCAGGATACAGACCTGACAGCTTACTCAGGGTCAGCCCTGAACTGGATTCTGGCAAAAGAATAGCTGCCGGAACTGGATTCAGACAGCTTCCCATGCGATGACAGTACTAGTGATTGGTGTCTAAGGACTTGTACTGTTTTTCAGCAAAATTATATATGCACTTTCTTCTGGGCACATACAGTCCAGGTCCAACATGTAATATACCACAACTGGATCCAGTTGAAGCCATTTGCAGCTGCCTATTGAGAATATTTGCCAGGGTGGTACTAATGATGAGTTAAGTGGTGAGAGGGTGAACCTTTAAAAGGGGCAACAGCCATCCCCCATCTATAGTATTAAAGTCACCTCTCCAGGTAGTTTCAGGTATTAGGCGGTTTTGTTTCCCTCCACTGTGAACGACAGAATGCAGTTCCTGTCCATCATCAACAACTTTTTCCCTTCCAGCACTGCCAAACACAGGAGGTGTTAAATGGTCTGTGTTTATTCTCTATTTTAGTTTTATTCTCCATTTTAGTTTTCTCATTTGACATAAGTTATGGTCTTAGATCATTCAAACAAAAGTGCATCAAAATTATCTCAATATTATAGGATTCTTAGTGTTAGACTGGAGTAACTTTGCGTATAAAAGAATATGGTTGAATTATTTGTGTTTCTCACCATCCTTACAATGCTTGTCTATAGTATTGTGTATCATCTGTCTGATATTCGCAGTTAATGTTTCATTTTCAATAAATATTTGAAAATATGTTATTGCATCTTCTCTAGTAATATCTTGGGTATGCAAAAGTGACATACAAAAGAGTAGATCTGTTTCCGCAAATTCCTTAGGAATCAGAGTGATCATGTTTGAGGTTACAGACAACATCTATAACTCTGGAAGGGTAGGAGGTTAGATGAGGTACTGAAAGCTAGCCGAGCCAACATTTACTGATTGTAGGAAAGTGCCCCTTTTGACATTGTCACCCCCTTCCAACTTTTTGCCTGGTTTCTGGTGCAATTTTGATTGAAAGTGCACTGGGTACCTGCTAAAAAGGACGCCAGGGCCAGGTCTCCTTCCCCCAAAACTGCACAGTTGTTTTTCCCCATTTGGCACACCGTTAGCTATCACTGTAACTCCCTAGTAAATGGTACCCCTGGCATTTAGGGCCTGGGGTACTAAAGAATGGCCCCTGAGGACTGCAGCACGAATTGTGCCACCCTGAGGGACCCTCTCACTAAGTGGACACAGTGCTGGTTTTGCATTATATTGAATTGTATCATTGTTATAGTTGAAAGATGGAATGTTTATATTGAACTGTATTTGGGTTTATTTGTAGGATTAAATGTTCTCTATATGTATGTTGATTGTTGTGATATCACAATTATATTGTCATGTCTTGTGTGGCACGTTGTCCTTGTGAGTAACTGTTGTGTGTTAATATTTCTGTCGTATTATTTGTGGTTTTTGTATTTAAGTGTATTTTGTTATATTGATGAATGATTTAGGTTTATATGGATTAGAAATATATTTTTGTTTTTGAAATTGTAAATTTCTTTATGCAGGTCCTGTACATTTATGAATTTGTGATATTTTTCTGTTCTTATGCACATTCACATTTAATAAATATCTTGTTTGAATTTATTGTATTGTTTTTTGCTTTATACATTATCCTGTTAGTGTGTAGTATTGGTTAAGTAGCTCAATTCTTTGTTCTTGTACTGATTTTGCAGGCTGCCTGTCTTGGTGCAGAACTAAAATGAAAACACAACATGGCACACAGCCTGTGTGCCAGTCCCCTTTCCACTGCATGCAATTTATGCAAGTCACCCCTCTAGCAGGCCTTCCAGCCCTAAAGGCAGGGTGTATTATATTACATCTGAGGGCATACCTGCATGAGCAGAGGGCATACCTGCATGAGCAGATACACCCCTGCTATGTCTTTGTCGATTCTCAGACATAGTAAGTGAACAGGGAAGTCATTTTAAGTGCATGTGCTTGTCACTGGTCATTACGAGTTCCTCAGCTACATGATGACTTCACTGATGATAGGGATTTTTGTATCAAAAATATCATATTAATAAACCCTCACTGAGTCCAGAGATGGATTTATTAATACATGCACTCAGAGGGCACCTTAGAGGTGCCCTTTGAAAACCTACCAACTCCTAGCGTGGACACCGACTGGTCAAAATCCGTGCAGCCACCTTAGACAGAGTTCTGCCCCCCTGAGATGAGAGCCAACGCTCTTGAGGGCTCAGAATAAAGGCCTGCCCTGGGCAGAGTTGTGACCTCCTCTCCCAGGCATGATGGACATTCCAGGACGGGGAGCTTCAAAGGCCTTGCTGCCTTTGTAATTCGACCCAGGTCTCTCCAGATTGTCCCCCTGGATCCCCTTGTCCTGACCCCACTTTTGGCAGCAGCAGAGTCAGGAAAATTAGTTAAATTAGGAAGAATGCCCACTTCATGCCAGTCCACCCCTAAGGTGGACGAGCTAAAGTAGACACTACTTTTTAAATTACTCCATCTTGTTTGGATGGAATTAGGCCACTAGGGATAGGGTTATGCCATCTTCCCAATGGAAGTGGTAATAAAAACGGTGTAGTCACCCTAAAGGTGAGTAGCCCATTGGCTACCACCTGGTACTCCCTGTAACACCCCTAAATTCAGAATTTAGGTGGCACCCCTGAACCCTAAAACTCAGATTCCTGACGACCTAAGAAGAGCCGTGCACTACAGAGTCGTCCCAGCAGAGAAGAATACAGACCCCAACTGACTTAGCTCCAGCCCTACCGGCCTGTCTGCAGACCTCCACAATCCTGCTCTATAAGACGACATTTCCTGCAGCCCTGCAATCTCCAAAGCTTTGGGAGGACTGCCTGCATTCGACAAAGATCAAGATCTCCCCAGAACAGATGACCTGTTCAAGAAGAAACCAACTTTAAAGGAAAAGAACTCTGCCGTGAGGAACCGCAAAACCGTGGTCCACCGGTCCTGTGAAGGTTCCTCACTGATTCTGAGTCCGATTCCACTGTGGGCTGAGCCCTACCAGACTCTTCCTCAAAGCATGCAGCCTCAAATCGAAGAATCCCCCCTAATCGCAACCTGCCTGGTAAGCAGAGCATTGAGCACTGTGGTTAAAGACTGCAGACAGATCAAGCAAAGCCAGCAGTCTAAGTCCTGCCTCATCAATCATTTTGTAGAGTTGGTCAGTCCTAGTACTGGCCAGGTCGGAAATCCGATTGGATGGGATTCAAGGCATGATGACTGAGATTGGCCTGAAGCTGCAGCCCCCTTTACTAATATTTAAACAATTTTGGAGGTCCCAGAGCAAATAATAATTATTTTGCAACAACCAAGGTGGATGAGACCTCTCATCACTGATGTCCGAGGGCCTGACCTACTCTGATTACTGAAAACCTCTTCAGTGCTTGCCTCTTAGAGTAGTAGGGTGAGCTGTCCTAGGCTTCTCAGGCAGGTAGTGAGGAGGTAGTGATTCAGGACTCAACAATCATACAATAAAACCCAACAATGACTGTCCAACCTAGGGCTTTAACTTTATGAAAAAGTAGAAGTACTTTATTACACCAACTGCATAGTACAATACAATTGGATTATACAAGGAATACAGGAGTCTAACAAGAGGCTATAGAAAAAAAGAAAAAACAATTGTATACTTCAGTGTGACGCCCTAAGTGCAACGGGTATACACGCACAAAGGTGGGTCCCGTGCTCACTGGGCCAATTAAATTAGGCTACACCTAACTTCAGAACCCTGATAAGGGTGAAACCGGATTTGTGTGCTTCTATTCTGCTTCAGGGAGGTCCAGGCCTGCCACTTTTTTATTATTATTGAGGCAGAGACAATATTTATTTGCATATGGCTGTGTCAAAACTGGGGTGGCATGGGGTGCAAAATAACGATGGACTGGGATACAGCTCTGAGTAATTAACAGCGGCAGAGATTAATTCAAGCATTATGGTCATCACTTTTTTGTATACTTCAGTGTGATGCCCTAAGTGTGATGGGTATACCCAGATGTGGGCTTGGTACTCAGTGTGCCACTGGAACAAAGCTACACCTGATTCAAAAGCCCCCAATCAGGGCGAAACCTATCTTGAATTGCTTGTGTTCCAGTTAGGGAGGACCTGGCCTGGCAGTTTGGTCTGGACTGTTCTTTGTGGATCAGGATCAAGAATGGTTTGCATGTAGGTGACTCGAAACTGAGGTGGAATGGTGTGCAAAATAACAGTGGACTGGGATGTGGCCCTGATAATTACCAGAGGCTTAGATTAATTCAAGCATTCCACCCATCACTTTTTTCTGCACTTCACTTTGACACCGTAAGTCCGACAGCTATGCCCACACCTGGGCCCTATGCTCACTGTGCCACTGGAACCATGCTTCACCCCACGGGAGAGTCCTAATCAGGGTGAAACCAATCTTGGGTTGCTTGTGTTTTGGTTCAGGGAGGAGCTGGTCTGGCAGTTCGAGCTTGACTGTTCCTACTGGAGAAGAGTCAAGGCTGATTTGAATATGGCTGGAGCCAAACTGATTAGCATGGAGCTCAAAATAACGATGGACTGGGATGTGGCCCCAAGTAATTACCAGTGGCTGAGATTAATTCAAGCATTCCATGCCTCTACTCGACATTCTCTTATACCGGATGCACCATTTGCTCTCTAAACTCACTTATGCACCAATGACACAATGAGTAACACTACTGTTGAGCCCACTTGCTTAAAGCTGCTGTTATTGGGGATCTCATCCCTACACTCTCAGCAAATGAATGTGTGGTGAAGCAAATCTTTCAAATATCAAATCTAATATCACAGATCACACCATGGACATTGACAACACTGAAATGTGAAGCAGGCATAGGGCATGATCTGCGGTGTGCCCTGTGTACAGTATGCACAAAGCTATGCACTATGTTCTGTGTACAATACATACAGGAGAAATCATATAGCTTCGTCCTGCAGTTAGTAGACACCAATGATGGCATGTGACCATGCCCTGTATGCTGCTGGCACAAGGCAAGACCTACTGCTTGAATAACCCCAGAACACAGACAAGGCACAGCCTATCAATCTGCCCTACACACATAACATGTGACTGGTTGTTCAGCTCTGAAGCCCTGCCATTAGCTTTGTTGTATTTCCTGTGAGTGACGTCTGATATATTGTTTGTATTGTCACCTGTGATCTCATACATAGGGTCATAAAGAGTACATTGAGGGGTAGTTGCAGTTGTTCTGCTAACCATAATTGATGAATTTCAATGTTTTTATGTTGGATCACAAACATATCTCTTCAATTAAAGTTTTGAAGGCAAATTGTAGGCGTAATGTAATCATAAAGTATTAGTGCAAGAGGATCTTATGCTTTCTCACATATTGATCTTCCTTTCTACATGCTTTTGATTGGGCAAATTGAATGTGATTCTGATGAAAAATATTGCTCATTTTGCCTTTTGTGAAAGTATATGCTCACTACAGTGGACTTGAGCTGGCTATGGTGATCAGGCCTATATTCCTGTTTTGTTTACTAGAAACATTTTATATCAAATGCCATAGGTCTGCTCTGTTATTATGAAACATTATGACAAAGGCAGTTGGATTGATTTTTTTCAGAAAAGCATATGCTAAAGTCAAGTACGACAAGGTTGTAGAGAAGTATTTTGTTACATGGTATCTCACAGATTAACATAGTAAGCAAGGGTTTTGGAGGTGGTTACACCCTATGACAAACCTAGAAGATCTGCACTGCAATAATCTTGTTGGGCACTTTTAGGAGGACTATTTTGCCTACTGTAATGTCATACATATTTATAATTGCATGACTACATGCCTGATAGTTGCCTTGTGGAAAAGCTTGTGCTCAATACAGTAAGCTTGAGTTGGTTATTTTGACAAGCCAGTGTTCAAGGCTTTAGGCCTCATTGGTTTATTGTGAAAAGTAATGTTAGATTGGCCGTGGCGTGCAGAATTGCACTGGGGAAGATGATTCTATTTCCACAAATGTTATATATTTTTTTCTAAACTTTCTCTTTGTGCTGACTAGGTCATTTTTTCATACATTGCGATCTATGCTAATGAGACTCACCTGGGCTGGTAAACAGCCTTGACTCAAATAGGAGACATTGACCTTACCCTACGCGCAAGGCAGTTTTGCTGCGCCTGACTTAGAACAATATCACCCGTGTAGTCAAACACATTTTGCACCTTATTTGTTTGACCCTCAGCCCTACCTACCTCATCTAACTGTGGAGGCTGATAATGCCCCCTCCCCTGCACCACTCAACATAGTTCTTTTTAGGCGTCCCTCTGGCCACATACTGAGGGCCATGGTTAAATCACTTGTTCCATATTTTCCACAACTGCCATCAACACTAAGATCCCCGGAACAATTAATAACCACAAAAATCACCTAAACATATGATAACAAAACCATATAACTCCACACAGGTGGAGGCACAGCACCACCCTGTTCGAATCTTAAATGGGAAGCGGAATTGCGTACCCCCATATCAGATACGTAGGTTGAATTCTGTTGCTGTCAAACAGCAGCCTTGTCTCTTAGAAGCAGACTTCATCTAATACACTTCCGCTATTTACGTAGACTATATCATACACCGCTTACCTTATGGAAACAGGGACTGAGGCCAACTTTAGGCTGCTTAAGCGCTCTAAACTCTGATTTTCACCAGTTGGCCTAGAACTTCCCAAATATATATAATTTTTCAATGAACGTCCTACATACAATTTCTAACATGATGGGAGAGAGCATACAATACAACCAGAGCCAAAGTTGGTGCTGTTGGGTTTGGAGCATTCAATATCAAAATCCGTAGGTGGCTAGATAGTCTGGCTGGGTAAAGTCACCCACACTCGCCACATGGATATTTGACCTTACCAACTGCAATGAGCAGCCTGAGACTTTGCTTCACTCCAATCCAGAGCGTCCCACCCCAAAGATTGCTAGGCATGTTTTTGACAATATTCACTAAACTGCTCTATGGCTGCATAGTCCTCTGATTCTGGACTGGAATCCTCATCGATGGAACCCCATGAACTTCAAGAAATGACTATAGGCCCTGGAAACAACTGTGTCTACTTGTGTGGTGTAGGGGGGGGGGGGGAGGGTAGCATGCTGTTAAGGTATGACCCTGATATTCTTGTGGCTTTTCTGATGATGTGACATATCGGTCCTCCAAGCATTGTTTGATATATGCTATTCTACCTGGAATTGTACTTCATGTTTTAAACCAATACATACATTGAAAAAACAGTTATATTAGATGCCATAGTTCTGATCTGCTTATTATAAAATGTTGCCTGACTTATTTACTGTAAAATACATTTATAGCCAATAGGCCTTTAAGGGTGGATTCTTAGTAATCTGTGTTAAAGCTATTAGACAAGTTTTCTTTTACATGGAATCTTACAGATTACTGCAGCAGGTGAACATGGTGGTGTTGATTCACCCCCTGACCCCACCTAGGGTAGAAGATTTGCACTGTAATAATCACTGTTAGGTTCTCTTAGGAGGAGTGGTGTATTCTTAAGCCAGATGTACACGTTTATAATTTTTGAAGTGCATGCCTGACCGTTGCCTTGTATGAAAGAGTATGGATAATACAGAAGGCCTGAATTGGTTATAGGGACAAACAGTGATAAAGACTATAGTCACAGGAAAATAAGATTGTTATTGGAACAAAGAAAAAGTACTGTTGGCTATTGGTTACCGCAGTCTGCAGAAGGCGTTTAAGCACATGTGACTGACTAAACATAAAAAAGCATAAAGGATGGAAAGGAAACAAAAACTGGAAAAGTAAAATATTGACCATAATACCCTACACTAAAGGGCTCTTCTTTACAGGCAGATGTGCATAGGCAAAATGCCGACTCACAACATAAGAGTTCTAGTCATTATTTCCTTCTCCTTTTTAATTTTATTTGTTAGAGTCCCTGGCACCTTCCCTGACAGTGCTGCTAGGCTGCTTGCCTACCTCTCATTACATTTGCAGTGCCCGAATACCCTGCAGCCAGTGATTCTGAACCAGGCAGTCACCTTATTATGGTACTGTCCACAGTGTTTCATTGTTTTACTGTTTCAAGATGGCTGTCGTTTAGAAACATGTCCGTCATCTTGGGTTGACGTAGCAATTTTTTAAACATGTTTTTATTAGCATTGGTTCAAAATCAAGGCACTTAAAGATTGCATGGGCACCATGGTGTCACGCAGGGTGACCATATGCCCAATTGTAGGAGGCTGGCCTGGCTTGTAGTGGGTACCAGAGGTACTTACACCTGTGCCAGGTCCAGTTATCCCTTAGTAGTGTAGAAGAGATGTTTCTAGCAGCTTAGGCTGATAGAAGGTAGCTATGGCAAAGCAGCTAAGGCTGAACTAGGAGACATGTAAAGCTCCTACTATACCACTGGTGTCATATGCACAATATCATAGGAAAACACAATACACAGAAGTACTAAAAATAAAGGTACTTTATTTTTATGACAGTATGCCAAAAGTATCTCAGTGAGTACCCTCAGTATGAGGATAAGTTATATACACAAAATATATGTACACAAACCAAAATTATGCAGGTAATAGCAAGAAAAGTAATGCAAGCAGTGTAAAATTACAGTAGATTGCAATAGGAGCACATAGGTATAGGGGCAGCACAAACCATATACTCAAAAAGTGGAATGCGAACCACAAATGGACCCCAAACCTATGTGAACTTGTAGAGGGTCGCTGGGACTGTCAGAAAACAGTGAGGGTTAGAAAAATAGCCCACCCCAAGACCCTGAAAGGTAGGTGTAAAGTACACCTACTACCCCCAGAGAGCACAGAAGTCGTGATAGGGGGATTCTGCAGGAAGAACAAACACCAGCAATGCAACAACAGTGGATTTCCGGACTTGAGTACCTGTAAAACAAGGGGACCAAGTCCAATAGTCACCACAGTGTCGAGAGTGGGCAGGAGCCCAGGAAATGCCAGCTGAGGGTGCAAGGAAGCTGCCACCTGTTGGAAGAAGCTTGGAGTTCTGCAAGAAAGAAGAGGATTAGGAACTTCTCCTTTGGAGGATGGATGTCCCACGTCGCAATGAAGCTTGCAGAGGTGTTCCCATGCAGAAAGACCGCAAACAAGCCTTGCTAGCTGCACGGGTCGCGGTAGAGGTTTTTGGGTGCTGCTGTGGCCCAGGAGGGACCATGATCTCGCCACTTGGAGGAGGAGACAGAGGGGGTGCCCAGCAACTCAGGGAGCCCTCACATAAGCAGGCAGCACCCGCAGAAGTACCTGAACAGGCACGTGGAAGAAAAGTGAACCGGAGTCCACCCGAAGTCACAAAAGGGAGTCCCACAACGCCGGAGGACAAATCAGAAGGTTGTGCACTGCAGGAAGGAGTGTCGGGACCCAGGCTTGGCTGTGCATGAAGGAAATCCTGGAAGAGTGCACAGGAGCCGGAGCAGCTGCAAATCACACGGTACCCACGTATGCAGTCTAGCATGGGGAGGCAAGGACTTACCTCCACCAAACTTGGACTGAAGAGTCACTGGACTGTGGGAGTCACTTGGACAGAGTTGCTGAGTTCCAGGGACCACGCTCGTCGTGCTGAGAGGGGACCCAGAGGACCAGTGATGCAGTCTTTTGGTGCCAGCGGTTGCAGGGGGAAGATTCCGTCGACCCCGGGAGATTTCTTCAGAGCTCCTGGTGCAGAGAGGAGGCAGGCTACCCCCAGAGCATGCACCACCTGGAAACAGTCGAGAAAGCCGGCAGGATGAAGCGATACAAGGTTGCTAGTAGTTGTCTTGCTACTTTGTTGCGGTTTTGCAGGCGTCCTGAGCAGTCAGCGGTCGATCCTTTGGCAGAAGGTGAAGAGGGAGATGCAGAGGAACTCTGGTGAGCTCTTGCATTTGTTATCTGGTGAGATCCCCAAAGCAGAGACCCTAAATAGCCATAAAAGGAGGTTTTGCTACCTAGGAAGGAGGTTTGGCTACCAAGAGAAGTAAGAGCCTATCAGAAGGAGCCTCTGACGTCACCTGCTGGCTCTGTCCACTCAGAGCAGTCCAGTGTGCCACAGACACCTCTGTTTCCAAGATGGCAGAGGTCTGGGACACACTGGAGGAGTTCTGGGCACCTCCCCTGGGAGGTGCAGGTCAGGGAATTGGTCACTCCCCTTTCCTTTGTCCAGTTTCGCGCCAGAGCAGGGCTGGGGGATCCCTGAACCAGTGTAGACTGGCTTATGCAGAGATGGGCAACATCTGTGCCCATCAAAGCATTTCCAGAGGCTGGGGGAGGCTACTCCTCCCCAGCCTTTCACCTATTTCCAAAGGGAGAGGGTGTTACACCCTCTCGCAGAGGAAGTCCTTTGTTCTGCCTTCCTGGGCCAGGGCTGCCTGGACCCCAGGAGGGCAGAAACCTGTCTGAGGGTTGGCAGCAGCAGCAGCTGCAGTGGACACCCCGGAAAGGCAGTTTGGCAGTACCCGGGTTCTGTGCTAGAGACCCAGGTGATCATGGAATTGTCCCCCCAATGCCAGAATGGCATTGGGGGGACAATTCCATGATCTTAGACATGTTACATGGCCATGTTCGGAGTTACCATTGTGACGCTGTACATAGGTAGTGACCTATGTACAGTGCACGCGTGTAATGGTGTCCCCGCACTCACAAAGTCCGGGGAATTTGTTCTGAACGATGTGGGGGGACCTTGGCTAGTGCCAGGGTGCCCACACACTAAGTAACTTTGCACCCAACCGTCACCAGGTGGAGGTTAGACATATAGGTGACTTATAAGTTACTTAAGTGCAGTGGTAAATGGCTGTGAAATAACATGGACGTTATTTCACGCAGGCTGCAGTGGCAGGCCTGTGTAAGAATTGTCAGAGCTCCCTATGGGTGGCAAAAGAAATGCTGCAGCCCATAGGGATCTCCTGGAACCCCAATACCCTGGGTACCTCAGTACCATATACTAGGGAATTATATGGGTGTACCAGTATGCCAAAGTGAATTGGTAAATTTAGTCACTAGCCTGTTAGTGACAAATTTGGAAAGCAGAGAGAGCATAACCACTGAGGTTCTGGTTAGCAAAGCCTCAGTGAGAAAGCTAGGCATCACACAGGGAACACATACAGGGCACATACTTATGAGCACTGGGGCCCTGCCTGGCAGGGTCCCAGTGACACATAGACCAAAACAACATATATACAGTGAAATATGGGGGTAACATGCCAGGCAAGATGGTACTTTCCTACACCAGTATATCAAACAACAGAATACAGAATGATCAAGGAATCAAATGCATATTGTAATCATTACAGCAAGAAAATGCAACATATACTTGAACATCTTACACCAAAAGAAACACCAGCTTAACTGAAACAGGCCATAGGAGTGGAAGGAGGCAGGGTGCAGAGGAAAGTCGGCCTGGGGAGGAAGTGAGGGGTGGGGCAGACTCACCCGTAGCACCCCCCACACAACGTAACTAACCCCCCGAAACCTACGATAAGTAGGGAATCATCCAGTCTTTAAATCTGACACAGCCCTCGAGTCAGTTGTGCGGGGCGCCGCTTGTTTCTGGCACCCTGAAACTGGGTGTAAAGCGGGCAACCACAAATCAACCTCAGACAGACTATTCAGCATATGCTCCCACATTTCTAGATCTCACTCGATATTCTTGTCCTCGAGTACAGCTCGCAGATGCCTCTCTTCTGCCACGCCCCATTCTTGGACATCAGCTAGCCATCTACTGCTCGTAAGGGCTGTGGACTGCATCCAGTGAATGCCCCCCCCTTCACTTGGCCATCACCAAACCCAAGACAGCAAATCTATGGCATATTCAGGCCCCCACATTCAGGCATCAGGAGCACTCCAAACAAACAATGTTCCACGGAGGCCAGCACCAACACCTGTGTGACTCCCCGTAATGCCCCAAGGACTTCCTCCAAGTACTGTCATAAAGTGCAACAATCCAAGATCATATGAAGAAAGGTCACTGAAGTCACCTCACAGCACGGGTAGATTTCTGAGCACGCTCTATTGATACTGTGTAAGTGAACAGGGGCCAGTGCAACCAGTGGGAATAATACCGTCTTCTGTTTATTGATCTGAAAACCCGACGCTCCTCTGAATTCAGACAAGATGTGCAACAGCATACTAACTGATTGCTCGGGGGGTTTGACATACACTAGCGTATTGTCTGCGTAGAGTGAGACAATGTGGTTGTTGCCCCATCTCGATCCCCCACTCAGCCATGTTGTGGCGAAGGCGTATTGCCAGCAGCTCCATCACTAAAGCGAAAAGGAGCAGCGACACAGGGCATCCCTGTCTAGTACCCCTCTCGATGGGGAAATGTTCTGTCACCACAGGGCCTGTCCAAACCCTTGCAACCAGACCAGCATAGAGCAGCTTCACCCAAGACAGAAATATCGGTCTAAGCCCCATTCTCTAAAGAATCTCCCAATCACGGGTATTGAACGCTTTTTCGACATGTAAAGCAACCAACACCACTTCTATCTCATTATCAGTGACCAACTGTAATGTGGGTCCCCAGGCTGACATAAAACCACACTGGTCATCATGTACTAGATGAGTGTCCCGCCAAGCAGTCTCATAGCAAGAGCTTTTGCAAGAATTTTCGCATCAACTATCAGTAAGGTCCATACCCGGTTTAGGGAGCATAACTATTTGCGCTTCACACATGGTCTCTGGGAGTATCCAATGCTCTTGTGCCTCTAGGAGTGTTTCTCGCAGGGAGGGAGGAATAATTCTGTTAATGTTTGGTAGTACTCCACCGACAGCCCATCAGGGCCTGGTGCCTTACAACGTGCCATCCCCTGACCCGCCTGATCTAACTCCTCCGATGAGAGCTCTCCCTCAAGACTTTCAGTCTGTTTGGCCGTGACGTGAGGGAGTTGCAACTGATGTAGGTACTTGCGTGCCCTCTCTAATCTTTTATAAACTGATGTGAGATGGTCCTGCAGAAGGAGGTTAACTGGGGCCTGTGACCCTGCAAGGGTGCCATCACGGCATCTCAGGGAAAGAATCCAGGGGGTGGTCATTCCCTCCTAAGCAGGGATGCTTGTAGGTGTCCCGATTTATCACCCTCACGATGTAGTAACTGGCGATAGTCTCACCGAACCAGTCGGTCCAGCCTATCCCAGGTCCCCTCCACCGCTCTCTGGGCTGTCAGTGTTGGCCCACTCTGGGCCCCCAGCACAGGAGCATCCTGCTGGACAGCCTTCAGTTGTCTTTCCTCCTCTAGTAGTTGTGTCTCCAAGTGATGTCTGGAACCACCAATACATGACAAGCACTCCCCTTGTGCCACCGCTTTCAGCGTGTCACTCTATAGCTCCATGGGTCAACATTGACCAGTTGGGGTCAAAATAGCCATCTGTCACCCACCTGAGCTCCTCACGAAGCAGGGGGTGCATAAGCACCTCCGGGCAAAGTCTCCACAAGGGCACTAAAGCTCTCTAGCTACCCACCTCACACTCCAGTAGCAGCAGTGCATAATCTGAAAGGTATCTACCCAGTATCTGTGTCCACACCACTTGAGTGACTATATCCACTGTGGCTAAGAATCCGTTTATGTGGCTATATGTGTTGTTTGTCGGGATACAGCATGTATATTCCTTTTTGCCGGGATGAGTCATGTGCCAGAATTCCAGATAGCCTCTCCGGCCCATCACCTCATGCAGTGCAGCTACCTATTGGGCTTTGTACCCAACCTGGGAGGGTGATGATCCCAATCACTGTGCAGCACACAGTAAAAATCCCCAGCCCAAAGCAGAAGAGTTCCCAGGTAGGGGAGGGGTTCTCATTCTAGATCAAGATAAAACAGCCCATCATCTGTGTTGGGTGCATACACATTCAATAAACACACACCAGTAGACCACACAACAAAAAGTATCTACCCTTGACATCTGCCTTAAAACTCTGCATCTGGAAAGAGACCTGAGGTGCGACCTAAATGGAGATACCACAGGCATAATTAGAGGATGTAGCAGAGTAGGACTGCCCCCTCCACTTTGTCTGCACCTTTTGGGCCTCGCTCTCCAAGAGGTAGGTTTCTTGCAGCAGAGCAATCTTTATACCCTGCCGTCTGAGGTATGTGTGGACCCTATAACGCTTAACATACAAGTTAAGTCCCTGCTCATTCCAAGTCACAACTTTAAAGTGTGTAGCCAAAGGGTCTTGTAAACCTCAGTGTCTCTCCCTACCCACCCCACCCCACCACCCACTGCTGTGCCATCGCTGCAGCATAAAATAAAATTCAAACAGAAATAACCCATCCTACCCACTGGGTAAACACTCCAGAACAACGTGTCTTCCAATCACCCAAAACCTGCTACACTCAACCGAACACTAATTCACCCCACTCTACAGATCCTAGTACCCAAACAACACACAAACGTAAATCAATTCACAACCACAGTAATATAAATGGGGAGCCAGAGCCTGGCAATTGTGTTAGCCGTTGATGCCAGACCTAGTTTATCCCCGTACACACACACACACATTGCACCAAACACACTCACACACAACAACATATCCAAACCCTCACAACCTCTACTCTTGTATATGATTCATATAGAACATAAAGGAGAAAGAGCGAAAAAGGGGGGTTGTGGGTCCAACACGCCCCATTCAACTCAGTAAAGTTCATCACAGGCAATCATCAACTATCAGAGTTACAAGCTCTTCAATGGTTTCAACCATCTGTCCCTGGGAGGCCACCTGCCCCATATCTAGTCTCCGCTGCTGAGTGTGCATTTTCCCCCGATAGAAGGGGTGGACCCCCACTCAACATAATCATGTGTTAGGGTAGTCCTACCAGCCGAGGCAGCCACCAGGATTAAATCTCGCCCATGTCCGGTGTCTTCGCCACCACATCTGCGGTGCTGGAGTCCGAGCCAGAGGCTGTCACCGCCTCTTCCAATACTACTGCTGCCTCTCTTTCCAATCTCTGCTGCTGCAGATGCAGTGTGCCATCACGCCTGACCACCCAAGAGGTTGATCCAGAGGCTCCGCTGCCCCAGCTTCTCCTTTTCCCCGATTGCCAGGAATGCTGCGGTTTCTCCGTATGGCTGTTTGATCTGCAGGTGCTGGGCCTGGGATTCTACAGTCTACATGGATCTCCAGCCAGTCCCACACCGCCTTAGGGCTGGCAAAGTAGTACGAACAGTCATTATGCAATACCTTCAATTTTGGTGGGTAAAGGAGCATATAGCAGAGTCCCATAGCCCTCTGTGTTTGTTTAACTCCCCCAAATGTCTGGCACAGCTGTTGCACCTGTCAGATATAGTCAGAGAAGATGCAGATTACATGGTTCCCAAATTTGGGGTCTCTGTCCTGGCGGACTGCTCGAAGGATAGAAACCCTGCCATAGTTAACCACTGTCGCTATAAGTGTGCATGGGTTGGCTCCAGCAGGGAGCCTGAGTGCCAGTGCGCGGTGAGCTCTCTCGACCACGAAACAGGTGGAGAATTGGGCAGAGAGGGCCATTGTTGTTATCCAGCATTCAAGGAAGAGTTCCAGTTGCTGACCTTCCACACGCTCTGAAAAACCAATGAAGCAGATGTTGCAATGATTCAAGCCATCCTCCACATCCTCAGCTTTGGCCTCCGGTATGTTTGTTCTGGTTGATAAGGATGCCAGCTTAGCCCACAGAGAAGAAACCTCCCCCTGTAATCTGGAAATCTTCTCAGTTCACAAGACACGTTCCGCCACTCCACCAAGATCCACTCGCAGGAGACCCACAGTCTGAACATCCCCACTTGAGGCCTCTAGTGCTGCTAGTAATTCAGCACTGGTCAGACACTGTGGTTCCAGCATACGTTCCGGGCACTCCTGTGGCGGAGGGTTCAACCCTGTGCTTGATCCTAGAGCTGTAAATTGATCTATCTTAGTCTGCTGAGCCCCCCTCTGTGGTCTGTCCTTCCCCATGGTGGGTGTTGGCTAGGAGGGACAACCCAGGGAGTCCATGCCACAGGGGGGTGGGTAGCACCAGCCATGAGCAGGGCCCACTTACACTCCCAGGCCCTTAAGTGAGTGCAGCATGAGCAGCCCCATGATGTTCAGCTAGAGGTTTCCCCAGGGACTACTGCATCCACTGACGTCACAGAGGATAACACCAGAAGGGAGCAGGGCCTGATCGCACTCCCAGCAGAGCACAGCACGAGCAGTTTGCAGGACTCGAGGGGGTGGTTCCTCACAGGTCTTCCACGGTACAGGTGAGGAAGAGAGAACTCCAGCAGATGGTGTAGTGGCACATGCCCCTCAGTTATTCAGTAGTGGGTAGTGACTGCCGCAAGTAATTTCATGGGTACAAACCACACGGGGCCAAAAGACCGACCAAAAGTACACTTCAGTCACAGTTGAGGGCCTCCGTGCCAACAGTACCCGGTCTAGTCCACTGTAGAAAACCTAACAGAGCCACATGAGGCAATGAAACGTAAATGTACGCAGGTCTTCTCGTGCAGGCAGGTATCCAGAAGTAGTACAATGAGGGAGCAAGGCATCCCCAGGTTTGTGTTCACTGCTCTCTGCAAGTTATGGGAAACAAAGGCTTCAAGTCCCCCCTGCACTCCCCGCTGGCAGTCATCATCCTCAATCTAGACGTTTAATGTTTGTGGCAGCAGTGTGGGGTGCCGGGTGTCCAGCTGCAATCAAGGAGCAAAGGTCTCGGAGGCCCAGAGTGGCCCGGCGCCAAATATTTGTCACACTTCAGCCGCACACCTGGTCATCATCAATCGAAGCTCTCAAGCTGGGTGAACCCCATACAACCGAGAGGTGGGAGGAGAGGGGGAGGCTAAATATAGGGACTCTCAGCAAGCCCCAGCCAGCCTATCGAATTAAGCCTGGATCGGCCCACAATAATATCAAGGCAACTCAGCCTGCATGCAGGTAGGCCCATCCCCGACGGAGCCCCTGTATAGGGTGTCTCGTCGACATGCAGCATCCAGGCCCCCAGGCCGGCCACCAACAACACCAAGGACTGACGAGGCTCCCCCCGCTCACCTCAGCTGGCCCGAATTCCAGGTCTCGGTCCCAATGAGGATGTAGACCACGCATCCGGGTTGCGTCGTTCCAGGGCAGTACTGCACCAGTCAGACCCAGCCGAAAAATGACTTGCTGGAATCCTCTTTGTGCAGACCGTGCACTCTGCAAGCCATCTCCTGTGGATGGGCCTGTGGGGCAGAAGAAGTGCAGCATACCGGGCGTGGTGGCCTGAAGCCTACGGAATTGTGGCACCCACCTTGCCACGCAGGCCCCACCCCCAGATAGATACAACAATTATATACTATGCACAATGCCATTGCAAGGTGCCTATGATATTTACTTCACAGTGTACTGATAATTCCAACAGAAATGTACAGGGAAGAATGCTTACGCCTACTAAATGATTCCCGCAATTACAAGCTTTTGACAAGGGACCTGACTCCTGAAATCAAGGAGATCAATTTCCTCATCTTTAAAGGTTTTGAAAATTAATGGATTACCAAACATAAGGCAGCCTTTTTGATACAGAAGAACCCCAAAATACCGTCCTTCACATACTCCAAGGTCCACAAGGGAAAAACCCCTCCCCCAGGAAGACCTATTCTCTCAGGTATTGGCCTTTGAACCATTGTCAAACTTTCCTTAAGCCTCTGGTAAAACAAATGGCAACTTATTTGGAAGACACAACAGACATTCTAAAAATGTTGGAGAAGACGCCTTTTGACAGTGATGAGTTACTGATCAGTCTAGATGTATAATCCTTATACACCAACATTCCCCAGGAAGTGACGTTAGGATTAATAGATTAAATCTTGAGTAAGACCAAATGAGAATCAATAACTCCTCCTGTGTTCATTCTGGACGCAGCACACTTGACACTCACCAGGAATTACTTTGAATTTGAGGGTGTCTTCTTCTTGCAAATCTATGGGCAACTTCTTTGCTCCGAGCCTCATTTGAGATGGACTCTGTCTCACAATCTTCTAACCCATTCCTTGAGAAAAATCAGGTTGTGGAAGAGATATATAGATTGATTTGAAATAACACCGAGGACGAGGCAATAGTGTTTACTGAGTGGCTGAATGTACTTAACCCATTCCTCCGATTTACTATCACCATGGTAGGCAAAGAACTACCTTTTCGTGATCTCCTTATCCAGGCTAAGAACGGAGTCCTTAAAACCAAGATATACTACAAACCTACAGACAGGAACAATCTGTTGCCATTCAAGAGTTTTCACATCAGAGCCCTGAGACAGAATTTACCGATAGGCAAGTTCTTACATTTAAGACGCAACTGCTCAGGCTTAGAGTAATACACCAGACATGCAAAACAACTCTCAAATAAGCTAGCAGCAAATAACTACCCTAGCCATCTGATACAGAGAGCAAACAAGAGGGCCTGTAACAGCAAGAGGGAACAACTACTTGAGTCCTTTAAGAAACCAACAGAAGAGGAATCTGACCCGGCCTTCTGGCCATTCGTCATGTGGGAAGTGCAGCGTCTGCAGATTTACAAAGAAAACTACCAACCTAGATCTGGGACTTGAAACACCCTGGGAACGGAGATCCCTTGCAAACTGCAATAGCAGGAATGTAATATATGTGATTACTTGTCCCTGCAGGTTGAAATACATTGGGATGACCACTAGGAGAGTGGGAACACATCTGTGAGCACAGGAGCACCATCCTTGCCAGCTCACACCATAATCAAAACCGCTGCATCATTTACAAAGTTACCATGACCAGCACCCCTGGTTACCTTGAAAACAAGCTCACCATCTCTGGTAAATTTTCAGCACACCTGCAGCCAGGACACCACTGGACTGCAGACTAAGAAGTGTAAAAAACAAACACCAAAACAGCAGGCCTTTTCCATCTGTGCTCCCAGGATCTAGGACAATATGCCAGTATCCATCAGGAAAGCCCCAAAGCTGCTCCGATGTAGAAAACAGTTGAAGCCTCGCCTCCTTAAAGAACACTACACCACAATGCCATCAATAACCCAGCCTCCTCTCCTCTTACGCGTTGAATTTATGCCAGTCTTTGACTATGTAGATTGGTGCTCCTTGCCTTCTGGCTACGTTCGCACCTGGGGCGATGCCCCAAAGTGATGTTATGGCGCCGACCCACTAATACCAGCAGGCACAGTGGAAAAGTCTGCTTTATGCAGCATCGTGCGTCCGAAAAACAAACTGACAATATGGCAAGTGTTGGAAAATGGCCCTCTCTGAAGGGTCACCCCAGTCTTTTTGCCTTCCTCCTCCTCTTTTTCTGACCTAATTTTTGCTGGTTTTAGGACTATTAACCAGTGATGAAGTACTTGTGCTCTCTCCCCTAAACATGGTAACATTGGCTCATACCCAATTGGCCTAATTATTTTACCTGTAAGTCCCTATTAAGGTGCACTAGATATGCCCAGGGCCTGTAAATGAAATGCTACTAGTGGGCCTGCAGCACTGATTGTGCCATCTACATAAATAGTCCCTTAACTATGTCTCAAGTCTGCCATTGCAAGGCCTGTGTGTGCAGTTTCACTGCCACTTCGGCTTCACATTTAAAACTACTTGCTAATCCTTAAATTCCCCTTTCTGACATATAAGTCACCCCTAAGGTAGGCCCCTAGGCAACCCATAGGGCAGGGTGTTATGCAAGCAAAAGCCAGGATATGTACTTATAGGTTTTACATGTCTTGGTAGTGAAAACCCCCAAAGTCGTTTTTTTTTTACTACTGTGAAGCCTACTCCTCTCAGAGGCCAGCATTAGATATTCATTTATATGCTTTTTAGTAGTAATTTCGGACCTGAAAGGAATAGACTTGTCATGTTTGATATGGTAGTGAGGAATCCTACTTAACGGTGAAGCTGGATACTACATTACTATTTCAGAAATGCCACTTTTAGAAAGTAGGCATTTCACCACACCTACACTGTGCCTTGCAGCCTGTCTCCAATTCAAGTCTGGTGTGTGCTGGTTGATAGCTCCCCTAGTGCATTCCACTGAGGCAGCCATAAACACAGGACACTGAGCTGCATCTGCATTCATCTGCATACTGATGGGTCCACCTGGCAGGAAGGATGGAGGGGCCATCGCTTGCTGTAGGAAAGTACCATCTTGCCTGGCATGTTACCCCCATATTTCACTGTATATATGTTGTTTTAGTCTATGTGTCACTGGGACCCTGCCAGGCAGGGCCCCAGTGCTCATAAGGATGTGCCCTGTATGTTTTCCCTGTGTGATACCTAACTGTCTCACCGAGGCTCTGCTAACCAGAACCTCAGTGGTTATGCTCTCTCTGCTTTCCAAATTTGTCACTAACAGGCTAGTGACTAAATTTACCAATTCACATTGGCATACTGGTACACCCATATAATTCCCTAGTATATGGTACTGAGGTACCCAGGGTATTGGGGTTCCAGGAGATCCCTTTGGGCTGCAGCATTTCTTTTGCCACCCATAGGGAGCTCTGACAATTCTTACACAGGCCTGCCACTGCAGCCTGCGTGAAATAACGTCCACGTTATTTCACAGCCATTTACCACTGCACTTAAGTAACTTATAAGTCACCTATATGTCTAACCTTCACCTGGTGAAGGTTGGGTGCAAAGTTACATAGTGTGTGGGCACCCTCTACAGAGTCACAATGGTAACTCCGAACATGGCCATGTAACATGTCTAAGATCGATCCCCCGGGTCTCTAGCATAGTACCCGGGTACTGCCAACTGCCTTTCCCGGGGTATCCACTGCAGCTGCTGCTGCTGCCAACCCCTCAGACAGGTTTCTGCCCTCCTGGGGTCCAGGCAGCCCTGGCCCAGGAAGGCAGAACAAAGGACTTCCTCTGAGAGAGGGTGTAACACCCTCTCCCTTTGGAAATAGGTGTGAGGGCTGGGGAGGAGTAGCCTCCCCCAGCCTCTGGAAATGCTTTGATGGGCACAGATGGTGCCCATCTCTGCATAAGCCAGTCTACACCGGTTCAGGGATCCCCCAGCCCTGCTCTGGTGCGAAACTGGACAAAGGAAAGGGGAGTGACCACTCCCCTGACCTGCACCTCCCAGGGGAGGTGCCCAGAGCTCCTCCAGTGTGTCCCAGACCTCTGCCATCTTGGAAACAGAGGTGTTTGTGGCACACTGGACTGCTCTGAGTGGCCAGTGCCAGCAGGTGACGTCAGAGGCTCCTTCTGATAGGCTCTTACCTCTCTTGGTAGACAATCCTCCTTCCTTGGTAGCCAAACCTCCTTTTCTGGCTATTTAGGGTCTCTGCTTTGGGGAATTCTTCAGATAACGAATGCAAGAGCTCACCAGAGTTCCTCTGCATCTCCCTCTTCACCTTCTGCCAAAGGATCGACCGCTGACTGCTCAGGACGCCTGCAAAACCGCAACAAAGTAGCAAGACAACTACTAGCAACCTTGTATCGCTTCATCCTGCCGGCTTTCTCGACTGTTTCTAGGTGGTGCATGCTCTGGGGGTAGACTGCCTCCTCTCTGCACCAGGAGCTCTGAAGAAATCTCCAGTGGGTCGACGGAATCTTCCCCCTGCAACCGCAGGCACCAAAAGACTGCATCACTGGTCCTCTGGGTCCCCTCACAGCACGACGAGCGTGGTCCCTGGAACTCAGCAACTCTGTCCAAGTGACTCCCACAGTCCAGTGACTCTTCAGTCCAAGTTTGGTGGAGGTAAGTCCTTGCCTCCCCACTCTAGACTGCATTGCTGGGTACCGCGTGATTTGCAGCTGCTCAGGCTCCTGTGCACTCTTCCAGGATTTCCTTCATGCACAGCCAAGCCTAGGTCCCCGACACTCCTCCCTGCAGTGCACAACCTTCTGAGTGGTCATCCGGCGTCGTGGGACTCCCTTTTGTGACTTCGGGTGGACTCCGGTTCACTTTTCTTCCAAGTGCCTGTTCAGGTACTTCTACGGGTGCTCCCTGCTTCTGTGAGGGCTCCCTGAGTTGCTGGGTGCCCCCTCTGTCTCTTCCTCCAAGTGGCGACATCCTGGTCCCTCCTGGGCCACAGCAGCACCCAAAAACCTCTACCGCAACTCTTGCAGATAGCAAGGCTTGTTTGCAGTCTTTCTGTGTGGGAACACCTCTGCAAGCTTCATCGCGATGTGGGACATCAATCTTCCAAAGAAGAAGTTCCTAGTCCTCTTCTTTCTTGCAGAACGCCAAGCTTCTTCCAACAGGTGGCAGCTTCCTTGCACCCTCAGCTAGCATTTCCTGGGCTCCTGCCCACTCTCGACACTGTCGTGACTATTGGACTTGGTCCCCTTGTCTTACAGGTACTCAGGTCCAGAAATCCACTGTTGTTGCATTGCTGGTGTTTGTTCTTCCTACAGAATCCCCCTATCACGACTTCTGTGCTCTCTGGGGGTAGTAGGTGCACTTTACACCTACCTTTCAGGGTCTTGGGGTGGGCTATTTTTCTAACCCTCACTGTTTTCTTACAGTCCCAGCCAGTGCTTTAAATGGAAAAATAAAAGTGCAGGTACTCTGTAATAGAGTACCTGCTTGTTTTTGAGAAGTGCCGGTACTCTCCAATTAAAAGTATTACGTTTTTCTTGAGATATGCCGGTACTCTCCCTCTCAAAATAAAAAAGTGCTGGTACTCAGTACCGGAGAGTACCGGCCCATTTAAAGCCCTGGTCCCAGCGACCCTCTACAAGCTCACATAGGTTTGGGGTCCATTTGTGGTTCGCATTCCACTTTTGGAGTATATGGTTTGTGTTGCCCCTATACCTATGTGCTCCTATTGCAATCTACTGTAATTTTACACTGCTTGCATTACCTTTCTTGCTATTACCTGCATAATTTTGGTTTGTGTACATATATCTTGTGTATATATCATATCTTATCCTCATACTGAGGGTACTCACTGAGATACTTTTGGCATATTGTCATAAAAATAAAGTACCTTTATTTTTAGTACTTCTGTGTATTGTGTTTTCTTATGATAGTGTGCATATGACACCAGTGGTATAGTAGGAGCTTTACATGTCTCCTAGTTCAGCCTAAGCTGCTTTGCCATAGCTACCTTCTATCAGCCTAAGCTGCTAGAAACACCTCTTCTACACTAATAAGGGATAACTGGACCTGGCAAAAGGTGTAAGTACCTCTGGTACCCACTACAAGCCAGGCCAGCCTCCTACACTTACCCTTCAAAGGCCAGTGACCTGCTCTCATGCAAAGGACTGATAACGCCTCATGTGGCTCCTGGCAGACATGGCTGGATTAAAAGGTGAACTTGTACACTTCAAAACCACTCTTTGAAGTTTCCTCCACTTCAAAGGCACTTTTGGGTATATAAATTGGGTCTGTGACCCCACCAAATCAGACACTTCTGGACCTACAACTGAACTTTGTCAGACTGACTGCCTGGTTGCTCAAAGGACTCATCTGAACTGCTTTGCTGGAAGGACTGCTGGCCTGCTTGTTTCCCTGTTGCCTGCTGACCCTGCACTCCACAAGTGCTCTCCAAGGGCTTGGATTGAGCTTGCCTCTTGTTCTCAAGTCTCAGGGTTATCAACGACTTCAGCAGAGAGAAGAAAATGCAGCGCATCGGAAAATCAACGCAATGCCTTGCCGGATCGATGCAGTGTCTGTCTAGCAGTTGAAAAATCACCACATCGTCTGCTGGATCAACGCAGCGTGTTGTCTTTCCTCAAGGTGTTCTAGATTTTTCACGTATCATTCCTGGGCATCAAAATATCCCCGCATCGCAGTGAGGAACCAAGGTTGCGCTCCCAGAAAGCGATGCATCGCCTTTCAGCATGGGAAGAAATAACGCATCGCCTTTGCCGTGCTGAAAAAATAATCGATGCATCGCTTTACTTTTCAACGCAACTCCTCCTCTAAGGCCCCCTGTGTCATTATTTTTTACGCATGCCAGGTACTGTGTGTTAAAAGGATACAACCACTGATTCTTAAGGATTGAGACTCCTCTAAACCGTTAAAATTGATATCTTGACTTGTTCACATTGGATTGTTGTTGTTTTGTTCTTATTTAATCATATAAATATTATCCATTTTCTTAAACTGGTGTGGAGTACTTTTTTGTGGTGTTTTCACTGTATTACTGTATGAGTTATTGCACAAATACTTTACACATTGCCTTCTAAGTTAAGCCTGTCTGCTCTGTGCCAAGCTACCGGAGGGTGAGCACAAGATGATTTAGGTTGTGCTGTTACTTACCCGGACTAGGACTGTGGTCCCTACTTGGACAGGGTGTATACCTTTGCCAACTAGAGACCCAATTTCTAACAGCAAGTATGCCATTTTGTCTGTTTTTATTGCGGAGGCCTGTAATGCTGACTGTGCAAAGTGTGCATGCCAGAAGCACAGGCAAGGGGCTACACCAGTGCTCCATGGATTGCGCATATATGAAGGGTGTTTTAAATTTCAGTCCCCTTAATGCATTTGGAGGCCACAGACATGCTGCGTATGCCCTGTTCGTGCTTGTTATGCATTGACATTGTCAAACAGTATTTACACAACTGCTCTCCTTAATATTGACTGTGAGAAGATAAGCGGAAAAACGTTCAAACCCCGGCTTTGAATGTGTTATCTGAACTTAACAATGAAACCCGCATAGCTCCACAAAGTTTTTAGAATCTCTGTACACGTGCAGTCCGTGTGCAGATGTGCGTGGTTTGGTAAAGGCAGTTAATTTCCGGGTCTTCGCGTGCACTAGACGTCACGTACAAATTGCTCCATTATTCATGTTGCACAGCGTGTCCCGGGGCTCGCCATGTTCATATCAGCACAACGGTGTGTGCCTCCCAAGGTCTGTCTGAAGACAGGACGTTCTCGTAGTATGTCTCCTAAAAGGTGTGTTCTGGTGCATGCCGGGTTATCTTTTTTCAAAGTGCATCATGTCTATTCTTGTCAGGCCTGCCCTTTGAACACTGTATTTCTGAACCATACCTATTAGTTATGCCCAGTTTTCTTTCCATTAATCTTGTTACGGAGCTTCCTTTTCACACTCCGGCCCACCACACAAATGAAAAAAAACATGGATACAGCAGATTTCTCACGTGCCTAACTGTTAAACTAGCAATGGAAACAAAAGCTGCATTTACTATAGCCTCATTAGCTATTAATATATAATTAAGTAAAAGAACAGGGAGTAATGACTGGTTTCTTTTAGGCAATAAAAGTTCCGAAGGTAGTTAGGGACCAAAGAAGGGCAAAGCTGTTCTTAGGTCATCATTCTTTACTAGATGGAAAAGGAGGAACTGTGGACAGCCAAGGATAACTTTAGTCATTATGATGGTTGGTGCCTTCAGGGATGGCTCCTCCATTAATGCGGAGGAGCGTTGCTTCCCCGCCAGCAGCAGCACCTGCACATGCTTTAAAAGAAAACGATAATAAACTCAGTTTATTATTGTTTTCTTTTAACCCCTTCGCTGCCAGGCCTTTTCCCCCTCCTGTGCTGAGCCTTTTTTTGGCTATTTGGAGCAGTTCGCGCTTAGGTCCTCATAACTTTTTGTTCACATAAGCTACCCACGCCAAATTTGCGTCCTTTTTTTCCAACATCCTAGGGATTCTAGAGGTACCCAGACTTTGTGGGTTCCCCAGAAGGAGGCCAAGAAATTAGCCAAAAAACAGTGAAAATTTCGTTTTTTTTAAAAAAATGGGAAAAATGGGCTGCAGAAGAAGGCTTGTGGTTTTTTCCCTGAAAAGGCCATCAACAAAGGGTTTGCGGTGCTAAAATCACCAGCTTCCCAGCTTTCAGGAACACGCAGACTTGAATCAGAAAACCCAATTTTTCAACACAAGTTTGGCATTTTACTGGGACATACCCCATTTTTACGATTTTTTTGTGCTTTCAGCCTCCTTCCAGTCAGTGACCGAAATGGGCATGAAACCAACGCTGGATCCCAGAAACCGCAACATTTCTGAAAAGTAGACGAAATTCTGAATTCAGCAAGGGGTAATTTGAGTAGATCCTACAAGGGTTTCCTACAGAAAATAACAACTGAAAAAGAAAAATATTGAAATTGAGGTGAAAAAAACATAAATTTTTCTCTACGTTTTACTCTGTAACTTTTTCCTGCAATGTCAGATTTTCGAAAGCAATATACCGCTACGTCTGCTGGACTCTTCTGGTTGCGGGGATATATAGGGCTTGTAGGTTCATCAAGAACTCTAGGCACCCAGAGCCAATAAATGACCTGCACCCTGCAGTGGGTTTTCATTCTATGCCGGGTATGCAGCAATTCATTTGCTGAAATATATAGAGTAAAAAATAGCTATCAAGAAAACCTTTGTATTTCCAAAATGGGCACAAGATAAGGTGTTGAGAAGCAGTGGTTATTTGCACATCTCTGAATTCCGGGGTGCCCATACTAGCATGTGAGTTACAGGGCATTTCTCAAATAGACGTCTTTTTTACACACTGTCTTACATTTGGAAGGGAAAAATGTAGAGAGAAACAAGGGGCAATTACACTTGTTTTGCTATTCTATGTTCCCCCAAGTCTCCCGATAAAAATGATACCTCACTTGTGTGGGTAGGCCTAGCGCCCGCGACAGGATATGCCCCAAAACACAACGTGGACACATCACAGAAAACAGAGCTGTTTTTAGCAAAGTGCCTACCTGTAGATTTTGGCCTCTAGCTCAGCCGCCACCTAGGGAAACCTACCAAACCTGTGCATTTCTGAAAACTAGAGACCTAGGGGAATCCAAGATGGGCTGACTTGTGTGGCTCAGACCAGGTTCTGTTACCCAGAATCCTTTGCAAACCTCAAAATTTGGCTAAAAAAACACATGTTCCTCATATTTCTGTGGCAGAAAGTTCTGGAATCTGAGAGGAGCCACAAATTTCCTTCCACCCAGCGTTCCCCCACGTCTCCCGATAAAAATTATACCTCACTTGTGTGGGTAGGCCTAGCGCCCACGACAGGAAACGCCCCAAAGCGCAACGTGGACACAGCCACATTTTTGAAGGAAAACAGAGGTGTTTTTTGCAAAGTGCCTACCTGTAGATTTTGGCCTGTAGCTCAGCCGCCACCTAGGGAAACCTACCAAACCTGTGCATTTCTGAAAACTAGAGACCCAGGGGAATCCAAGATGGGGTGATTTGCGGGGCTCTGACCAGGTTCTGTTACCCAGAATCCTTTGCAAACATCAAAATTTGGCCAAAAAACACTTTTTCCTCTCATTTCGGTGACAGAAAGTTCTGGAATCTGAGAGGAGCCACAAATTTCCTTCCACCCAGCATTCCTCTAAGTCTCTCAATAAAAATGGTACCTCACTTGTGTGGGTAGGCCTAGCGCCCACGAAAGGAAATGGCCCAAAACACAACGTGGACACAACATATTTTTTCACAGAAAACAGAGGTGTTTTTTGCAAAGTGCCTACCTGTGGATTTTGGCCTCTAGCTCAGCCGGCCCCAGGTGGGGGGGGAAAATGCCCTAAAATAAATTTGATGCCCCAAACCCCCCTGCCCAGGAGCGACCCTTGCCTACGGGGTCGCTCCCCCTGCGTGACATTGGCGCCAAAAAACAAATCCCTGGTGCCTAGTGGTTTCTGCCCCCTTGGGGCAGATTGACCTAAAATCGACCAATCTGCCCCCAAGGGGGGCAGACATGGTCTAAATACAGTTTGCCCCCCAGGGGAGCGACCCTTGCCTGATGGGTCGCTCCCCATCTCTAAAAAAACAAACATACAAAAAAAAAAACACCCCAAAAAAAATTGCCCTGGCGCCTAGAGGTTTCTGCCCCCCCCCCCCCTGGTGGCAGATCGGCCTAATAATAGGCCGATCTGCCCCCAGGGGGGGCAGAAATGGCCTAAAATAAATTTGCCCCCCGCAAATCCCCCCCCCCACCCCCGTGAGCGACCCTTGCCTACGGGGTCGCTCCCCCTGCGTGACATTGGCGCCAAAAAACAAATCCCCTTGGGGGCAGATTGACCTAAAATCGACCAATCTGCCCCCAAGGGGGGCAGAAATGCTCTAAATACAGTTTGCCCCCCAGGGGAGCGACCCTTGTCTGATGGGTCGCTCCCCATCTCTAAAAAAACCAAACAAAAAAAAAAATAAAAATTTATTTTTTGCCCTGGCGCCTAGAGGTTTATGCCCCCCCTGGGGGTAGATCGGCCTAATACCAATAGGCCAATCTGCCCCCAGGGGGGGTAGAGATGGCCTAAAATAATTTTGCCCCCCCCCCCGGGGAGCGACCCTTGCCTACAAGGTCGCTCCCCTTGTGTGACGGCGCAAAAAAAAGATCCCTGGTGCCTAGTGGTTTCTGCCCCCCTTGGGGGCAGATTGACCTAAAATCGGCGATCTGCCCCCAAAGCGGGCAGAAATGGCCTAAATACATTTTGCCCCTCCAGGGGAGCGACCCTTGTCCAAGGGGTCGCTCCCCATCTGTAAAACAAAAAAACAAAAAAATCCCTGGTGCCTAGTGGTTTCTGCCCCCCTTGGGGGCAGATCAGCCGAATCAAAATAGGCAGGGGGGCAGAAATGGCCTAAAATAATCCCCCCCCCCCAGGGAGCGACCCTTGCCTAAGGGGTCGCCCCCCTTGCGTGAAATTCACGCAAAAAAAAAACTCCCTGGTGTCTAATGGTTTCTGCCCCCCTTGGGGGCAGATTGGCCTCATCAAAATAGGCCAATCTGCCCCCAAGGGGGGCAGAAATGGCCTAAATATGTATTGCCCCGTAGTGGAGAGACCCTTGCCTAAGGGATCGCTCCCCACCTAAAAAAAAAAGAAAACATCACACAAAAAAAAAAAAAAAGCTCCCTGGTGCCTAGAGGTTTCTGCCCCCCCGGGGGCAGATCGGCCTAATAATAGGCCAATCTGTCCCCAGGGGGGGCAGAAAAGGCCTTCCTAAAAAAAATGCCCCCCCTGGGAGCGACCCTTGCCCAAGGGGTCGCTCCCTTTTGACAGTTTCATGAAAAAAAAAAAATCCCTGGTGTCTAGTGGGGTTTCAAAAGCCGGATGCTTTTGAAACCCTGTGAGAGACTTCAAAGGGAAGGAAATACATTTCCTTCCCTTTGAAGCCTTTCGGGGCCTCCCCCATGGGATTGAAAGAGAAATGCAATGCATTTGGGGGAGACCCTGTGACTAATCAGCGCGAGCTCGCGCGCTGACGTCACAGGGGGGGGTTGGGGGGTTCGGGGGTGGGAGGGGAAGGAGCTTTCACAAACTAAGGGTTTTACATGGCCAAAGTTTTTGCTCAGAAGCCCGGGCCAACGCTATTGAATGTCAGAGTGCCGAATGCCAGAGGGCCAAATGTCAGGGCTGCGTAGTCTTGATTCCACCCAATTTGTCTGTAATCCACCACCAGACACTTCCTGCCCCTTTATTTCACTCTTGCGGGTTCTTTTTCATCCCTACTTTCTCCTTTTATTTCATTTTTGGTCATAAATTCCTACTTAATTTCCCCTTGTGTGTTTTTCTCTCTCTTGCTCGTGGTCAAAGTCTGACGAGGAAAAATAAGTGCGCAAAAACATGAGCACCAGTGGGCTCCTGCTGCAACCACCAATTCAAATTAACCACCCTGTGTACCAAGCTGAAAAGACTTGTCTTGTACATTTGCAAAAACTGTTAGACGTTTTAAAAAACGCGTGAAATTTTAAAGGTTCTAAATGACGCACGGACACAAACTGACGTATCTAAAGTGAACATGCACAGTATTGGAAAATGTTCCCACTACCACTGAAAGGCATAAATGGCAACAGCTTGCCTGCCAGTGCTCAGCAGCCAGACACTGGCAAACCACAGCTGCTGGAAGTTACACCATCCAAGTGACACACCTTCCAGTGGAAGGACATGCTTGCTGTACGGCTGCTGAGCCTCTACCTGTGTAATGGAATGGATTGTCTACGGTGTGAGCAGCAGGGTGGGCTGTTATGTGAACTGGGAAGTGAATTGGGCTCTAGTGACCTTTGAGTTGTGACTAGCCAGCAAGGTGTGTTTTGAGGTCAACAGAAAGAGACTGAAATAGGAGGAGAGATTGAGGAAGGAAGGCCACGAGAAAGGAAAAAATAAATGGCAGTGGTGTAGAAAAAGGGAGGTGCAAGGATAAACCATAAGGCAGAAAGGACTTAAGAAAAAAAGGCAGATTTTTAATTACAAATATGGAGGGAAAGGACATATGGAACAACTAAGAATAAAAGCATGACACAAAAAATAAAGTACAAAAAGTAACATGGAAAGCTTAATTGAGGAAAACTGAGTGAGTGTGCCTGTCTCAGCGATGTGAGTGTGACTGAGGGTGAGATTTCTATAGAACTGCAGCAGTGGAGGGGTGAGGTCAGTTGGGGTGGCAGTCAGGGGAGTTGTGGTGCCCTTTCTTGATATATTGTGGTATTTGCGGACGACTTTGGTTACAGATGGCATAATGATGTCCATCCTTGACATACTGTGTGTGTCCTTGATGTAACTGTGGCTACACAATGGATACATGCGGCTGTGGCACAATGGTGCATAATGGTGGTGAAATTCCCTGCAACATTATGGGCACCCCAGGTATTTGATGGCGATAATAAAAGAAAAACATAGTCATGCATGACAGTACGAATGAGTGTGTGAGAAAATGACAAGATGCTTTTTCGGGGTGACACCTACATTAACTAAAATAAAGGAAAATCTGTTATTTGTTTTGGAAGTGAAAACGCTTCTGTTTGGGGTTATTGAGCTTGTTTATGCAAAATAAAAAAAGTCATGGTGAAATGTCTATTTTCTGCTAACAAGAAGATGTTTCAGAAAAAAAGATTGCAGTTGTGAAAATCAATGAAAGTTGTTATTTTACGGATCATTTGAGAAATCTGGAGGCTTATAGCTGATTTGTGTTGCTTGGTAGCAAAGTACACTTAGGGGGTCATTACAACATTGGCGGTAAAAGCCGCTTACCGCCGTGCAGAAGACCGCCAATACACTGCAGCGGCCGCGGAAATCCGCCACAGCTATTATGACCCACATCTCGGAATCCGCCGAAATTCAGACACCCACACAAGTCCGCCACACCAAAGGTCAGTGATAAACTGGCGAAAACAAAACCTCCACCATCACGCCAACAGAAACACACCCATGCTATTACGACCCACGAATCCACACTGCGGTCTTTCAACCGCGGTATTCCATTGGCGGTACACACCGCCGCGCTCAGAATACAAACACATCTCCAAAACACCGCCACATTGGACAATTCCAAATACACACACCTGATACACATACAAACACCACTCCCACACACCCAACACAATATAAAACACACACCCACATCACCCACAAACCCCTACGACCAAAAATTAGAGACGAAGCGCACAGAGAGAGAGCACAGCAATAGACAACCCCACCACACAGAGGCACACAACACCATCACCCACACAACATCCACGCACAAAACACCACACACCACTACACATCACCACACTCATCACCACATACACCACCCCACACATCACCTACACCACCCCATGGCACGCCAAAGACACCCCAGGTTTTCGGAGGAGGAGCTCAGGGTTATGGTGGAGGAAATCGTACGGGTAGAGCCACAGCTCTTTGGATCACAGGTGCAGCACACCTCCATAGCTAGGAAGATGGAGCTATGGCGAAGAATCGTCGACAGGGACAACGCAGTGGGACAGCACCCAAGAAATCGGGAGGACATCAGGAAGAGGTGGAACGACCTACAGGGGAAGGTGCGTTCTGTGGTCTCCAGGCACAACATCGCGATTCAGCAGACTGGCGGCGGACCCCCACCTCCTCCCCCACAACTAACAACATGGGAGGAGCAGGTCTTGACCATCATGCATCCAGAGGGCCTCGGAGGAGTCGGTGGAGGAATGGACACTGGTAAGTCAAATCTTAATTATCATATCCCCCACCCTACCTGCATGCTATCACACACCCCCCACCCTCACCCCCTCCCCTATCACTCCAACTCCTCACTAATGTACTAATAACACAAACCACACATCCCAACACCAAGCCCTGCATGACACAACAAAGCATGGACACCCCTCACTAAAGCATGCCCACTGCACATACCCATAACAACCCCTAACCATCATCACACAAGCCCCCACACAGGAAAGCTAGCACTGGGGTACACGCTCACCCACCCATTGCACACCATGACACACACACATGCAATAATCATGCTTTTGTACCCCTGCAGGACCACTACCTAACGTCAACAGACAGGAGGTTCCAGATATCTCTACCCCACCCCCAGAAGAGGCCCACAGTGATGACAGCAGCTCTGGCCAACTGGATCAAGATGACCAGCCCGGACCATCGTGGGCCTTGGGACAGTCGGTTCCCCTCGCAGAGGCACAGCCCAACACTGACCTTCCACCCTCTGGTAACACCAGCACAGCACCCACCCAGCGGGCCCATACCTCCGTTCCCAGGACACGTCAATCAGCTGTGTGTCCACCACTACAGGGAACCCAGGATAACCCACCACCCCAACAACAACAGGGACCTGGGGGCAGTGGTAGTGGGCACACGGTCCAGGGGACGGAGGCACAGGAACACAGGGGAACTGGGAGGGCTGCTGTGCGACAGGGGGCGGACAGGCCAAGGGAACCCTCTCCACGAGGCCCTCTCCTCCATCATGGGAGCATACCACCACTCCCAGGAGACGATGGCGACGGTCCTGGCAAAGTTTCAGGAGACCCAGCGCATGCAGGACGAACTGTATTTGGGGTTCAGGGAGGAGCTCAGAACCATCAGCTCCGCCCTGGGCACCATAGTAGGGGTGCTGAAGGATATACAGAAGACCACGAGGGACACCGTGGCACTCCAAGGGGCCCCTGACACTAGCCTGGACGATGAACTTCCCACCACCTCCGCCGGCGCTAGTGGACAGGACGCCCCGCCACAGGACCACCACACCAGCACCCCACCCCCTGCAGACGGAGAACCACTCCGCAAGCGGTCCCTGAGATCCAGGAACAGGACAGAGCAAGATGGCAAGACCCCCGCCAGGAAATGAGACCACCCTGATTGTCATCCCACTGTCCCACTTTGTCACCCTGTCCAGATTGGAACTGTTCCAGCTCCACTTCCTATGCCCATATGGACAGTGCACCTGTGAGACTAATAGACTGGACTCTGCCATGGACATTCCTCCACCATCACCCATCACCATTTTGCCACCCCCTCCAATAATTAGCACTTCAATAAACACCCTTGAACCACAAAACAATCTGGAGTCAGTCTGTGATTTAGAAAATGTGTATTAGCTATGACAATGACAAAATCCGTTAGAAAATGTAATGTCAACATACCTATGTCACACATCACAAGCCCGTGAAGGATGCAAGCAGATGACACACGTTGGTAACCACACCTGTGAAACCGTAATGGAAATGTACCACTCAGTTAGCATATACTGCTTCAAATTGACAGACAGGATAGAGGTAGAAGTGTGAAAGTAAATGTAATAGTAAAAAAATGTGTTCTCACCTGTGTGTCACTGGAAATATTGCTGTATGACAGAGTCCCTGTTATTAATGTCTTCTTCCTCTGCTTCCTCCCCATCACTGTCCACAGGCTCCACAGCTGCCACAACACCGTCATCTGGACCATCCTCCTGCAGAAAAGGCACCTGGCGTCCCAAAGCAAGATTGTGAAGCATACAGCAGGCGATGATGATCTGGCACACCTTCCTTGGTGAGTAGAATAGGGAACCACCTGTCATATGCAGGCACCTGAACCTGGCCTTCAGGAGGCCGAAGGTGCGTTCGATCACCCTCCTAGTCCGCCCATGGGCCTCATTGTAGGATTCCTCTGCCCTGGGATTCCTCACTGGGGTCAATAGCTATGACAGGTTGGGGTAACCAGAGTCCCCTAATAGCCACACACGGTGCCTCTGGAGTTGACCCATCACATACGGGATGCTGCTATTCCGCAGGATGTAGGCGTCATGCACTGATCCAGGGAACATAGGATTTACCTGCGAGATGTACTGGTCTGCCAAACATACCATCTTTACATTCATCGAATGATAACTCTTCTGGTTCCTGTACACCTGTTCACTCCTGTGGGGGGGGACCAAAGCCACATGGGTCCCATCAATGGCACCAATAATGTTGGGGATATGTCCCATTGCATAGAAGTCACCTTTAACTGTAGCCAAATCCTCCACCTGAGGGAAAACGATGTAGCTCTGCATGTGTTTCAGCAGGGCAGACAACACTCTGGACAACACGTTGGAAAACATAGGCTGGGACATCCCTGATGCCATGGCCACTGTTGTTTGAAATTACCCACTTGCAAGGAAATGGAGTACTGACAGCACCTGCACTTCAGGGGGGATTCCTGTGGGATGACGGATTGGTGATATCAGATCTGGCTCCAACTAGGTACACAGTTCCTGGATTGTGGCACGGTCAAACCTGTAGGTGATGATTAAATGTCGCTCCTCCATTGTCAACAGGTCCACCAGCGGTCGGTACACCAGAGGATTCCGCCATCTCCTTACATGTCCCAGCTGACGGTGCCTAGGAAGGACAACAGCGACCACAGAGTCAAGCAACTCAGAGGTATTTACCCACAGCTACACAGTACACAATACATAATCCAAAAAGTTGTCTGTAAGTGTGTTGAGTCCAGGCCTAGGTATGTGTGACGCAGTTGTAAATGAAGCCATGTGGGCCCCTGAAATGGCGGCTGCCTGACCTCTAAACTGGGACAATTGGATGTGAGGTAACTGCGCTGGCGTACACCGTTGCGGTTGGCGGTCGAAGACCGCGGCGCAATGCTGCATTGGTTAACATTGGACCCTATAGGTCCCAGGAGCCAATGACGAAGTGCGCCGGCGGTGATGATACGCACCGCCGCGGACGTCACCGCCGTGGACGTGACCGCCATTTTCTATCTGTTGAATCACTCGATACCTGATCTTCGACAGGAGAGGACCTACACTGCAAGTGCTGCTGTGACCTCGGTCTGGAAGAGACAATGGCTCGTGCGTCTGGGGAAAGGGCCCCTGCCTTCACTGCACAGGAGTTAGAGAAGCTTGTGGATGGGGTCCTCCCCCAGTACACGCTACTCTACGGTCCTCCAGACCAACAGGTGAGTACATAGGGTGCAAGTTGTATGGGCTATGCCTGGGTGTAGAGGCCTGGATGTAAGTAGGAAGGGGGCAGAGTTATGCGACCATGAAGGAGTGTGAATGCATGCGCCACATGGCAAGGGCAGGGATGTGTGCCACTCACTTCGACGGTGCTGTTGCTAATGACTTCTCTTCTTCCCCTGTACATGTCATGTAGGTCAGCACCCACCAGAAGAAGGATATTTGGCGTGCCATCGCCAAGGAAGTCCGGACACTGGGGGTCCACCAGAGACGGAGCACCCACTGCCATAAAAGATGGGAGGACATTCGCCGCTGGAGCAAGAAGACGGCGGAGGCTCAGCTGGGGATGGCCTCCCAAGGTGGGAGGGGTGCCCGTCGCACCATGACCCCCCTGATGTTCCGGATCCTGGCGGTGGCCTCCCTGAGTTGGATGGGCGCTTGAGGGCATCACAGCAGACACAAGGGGGTGAGTACACTCACATTCTGATGACTTTGCGCGCAGTGGAGGGGTCTGGGTGGGGGAGGAGGGCTGTGGGTTTCCCTAGGCCAGGGCGAGTTCCGTAGGCTAGGCCCCTCCGGAATGCAGGCCATGTGCCACTCCACCCCACCTCTGGAGAGTGTTAAGTACAGGTAAACATGCCCCTGTGTCATCTATGTGGACAGATGACACTCATAGCCATGTAGGCCATATCCCAGGAACTGCATCTGTAGAGGCCAAGAGCAGGGCGTAGTGCAGGGGGCTGCTTTGTCTGTATTGTCCGCCAACGGTAGCGGTAAGCCATGCACTTAACCTGTCTTTCTTCTGTTCCCCCCCCCTTTTTGTGCTCTCCCTGTTCTTTTGTGCATCAGCATCATCAGGCGGCGGTACAGTGGCACCGGAGCACGAAGGAGCTTCATCCCACATGGCCATGGAGGGCTACACCACAGACTCCGAATACACCAGTGGGACGGAGGGCGAGCGGAGCTTCACGTCGGTCACCGGATCAGCAGACAGCGACACGGACTCGTCCTCCAATGGGAGCTCCCTTGTGGTGGCGGCACCATCTGTGCCCCCCACTTCTACAGGTACAGCCGCCACCCCCCCTACCAGCACCACCCTCCCAGCAGCCCCTCAGCCTTCGCTCTGTGCCTGCTCACCCAGGAGGGTGGGCATCACCTTCGCCCCAGGCACCTCAGCCCCTGCCCCAGTCACCCCTGCTTCCCTCAGTGAGGAGGCCATTGACCTCCTCAGGTCACTCACTGTTGGGCAGTCTACCATTGTGAATGCCATCCAGGGTGTAGAAAGTGAGTTGCAACACGGTAATGCATTCCTGGAGGGCATTCATTCTGGTCAGGCTGCCCTTCATCGAACCCTGCAATCTCTGGCCTCAGCACTGATGGCAGCCATTGTCCCTGTGTCTAGCCTCCCCCTCCAACTTCCTCCACCTAGACCCAGTCCCCTGTACCCGAGCCTATCCCAAGCACACCATCAGACCAGCATGCACACACCTCAACACACAAAAGTGGCTCTGGCAAACATAGGCACCACACATCCCACAGGCACTCACACAAGCATCACCCACATACAGACACAGCAACATCCACTGCCTCCACTGTGTCCCCCTCGTCGTCGTCTCCCTCCTCCCTCCCAGTGTCGTCTACACTCTCACCTGCATGCACTACATCTACAGCCACTAGGACTCACACCAGAACACCCAGCACCACACCCCGCTCACCTGCACTCACCACCCCCACTACCATTTACACGTCCCCTGTGTCCTCTCCCAGTGTGTCAGTGACACCCCCCTCCCAAAGTACACAAACGCGGGCACCCACACACCCAACATCCATCCACCTCACGACAGCCTCCATAACATGCACCTGCACCCAAATCATCTAAAGTTACACCTCCTACAACCACCTCCTCTTCCTCCACTCCCAGACCCCCTCCAGCTACCCATCCTAGTGTTCGTCAGAAACTTTTCCTGAGCAACGTTGACCTCTTTCCAACCACCCCCACCCCTCCAAATCATAGGTCCTGTACTAGCACCTCAGCCCAAAAAAAGTCCGGTTCCAGTGGTGCGTGTTAGAGGTATATGGAGTGCATCGTGCACCAGGGCAGCCAGTGTGACACGGAGCCAAAGCACTGCCAGTCCACCCCCTGTAAAGCACCAGAAGTTGGACAGTGCCCGACGGGAGAGGGTGAAGACTCCTGCCGGCAAAGCTGCTCATAAGGGTCCCGGGGGGAGTGCCGAGTCAGCTGTGACTCCTCACAAGGTGGTGAAGGGGCAGAAGAAGTCTCCAAAGTCTGGGAAGAGCAGCACGGCGGAGAAGGCCGCCATCCTCCCCGCTGGCCAGGACGCCACCGCCAGCCCCATCGTCACTGGTCCGGAGACCACCGCCAGAGTCAGTGCCCAGAAGGGCAGCACTATCGTCACTGGTCCGGAGACCACCGCCAGAGTCAGTGCCCAGGAGGGCACCGGCAGCCACAGCCCGCTGGGCACTGAGGGACCGTCATGCCACACACCGCTGCACAGGTCAGAGGCTGCAAAGTCAAGCACCGCGGAACAGGGCAAAGACCGCCATGGAAAGCACCGCTGAACAGGGCAAAGACCGCCATGGCAAGCACCGCTGAACAGGTCAGAGACAGCAAAGTCAAGCACCGCTGAACAGGGCAAAGACCGCCATGGCAAAGCACCGCTGAACAGGGCACAGACCGCCATGGCAGCACTGCTGAACAGGTCAGAGACAGCAAAGTCAAGCACCGCTGAACAGGGCACAGACCGCCATGGCAAGCACCGCTGAACAGGTCAGCGACAGCAAAGTCAAGCACCGCTGAACAGGGCAAAGACCGCCAACTCGAGCATCGTTAGCCCATGTGCAGCTGGGACAGTGACGGAACTGGGACCGTCACGGGGAGCGTGATGCACTCTGGGCACCAGTCCCCCTCCAGAACCTGTGGAGAACTGCATCCACTACCTGAATCCTTGACAGGATGAAGCACTCTGGGCACCAGTCCCCCTCGAGAACCAGTGGAGAACTGCATCCACTACCTGAATCCTTGAAAGGATGAAGCACTCTGGGCACCAGTCCCCCTCCAGAACCTGTGGAGAACTGCACCCACTACCTGAATCCTTGACAGGATGAAGCACTCTGGGCACCAGTCCCCCTCCAGAACCTGTGGAGACATGCATCGACTTGAGAGACAGTGGCTTTGCACTCCCCAGGATGGTACAGTGGGCAACCCACCCAATGCAGAGACTTGAGAGACTGTGGCTTTGCACTCCCCAGGATGGTACAGTGGGCAACCCACCCACTGTAGAGACTTGAGAGACTGTGGCTTTTCACTCTCCAGGATGGTACAGTGGGCAAGCCACCCACTGTAGAGACTTGAGAGACTGTGGCTTTGCACTCCCCAGGATGGTACAGTGGGCAACCCACCCACTGTAGAGACTTGAGAGACTGTGGCTTTGCACTCCCCAGGATACATCAATTGGCATGGAGCCCCCTCGTGGATCTGGTGTGGTGCAGTCATCCGGCTGAGGTGCCCCCCTCCCCTTCCCCCTGAGGTGCCTGTTGTATTTCTATCTGATGCCCCTGCAGTGTTCTCTCCTTTTGTGGACAGGTATCTAGTGTGGGCCTCGCCCATGCAATGTCCACGGACATTGAAATGTGCATACCTGCACTACTAATCGTGATGTATATATTTTTTATGTGTATATATTTCTGTATATATGAGCTTACTGTATTTTGATATATTACAATGGTTGCACTCATTTCCTTTTGTCTTTGCATTCTTCCAGGGGGGGGTTGGGGCTTGTTACTGTGATGTTTAGATATGCATTGGTGTGTGTGTTGTAGTGGGTGAGGGTCGGGGTGGGGGTGTTGCGCGTGTGTGTGTCCCTGACTTTTGCCTCCCCTATGTCGTAGGTGCAGTACTCACCGTTGTCTTCAGTGCTGCCGTTGCTGGTGTTCGTAGAGGAGCAGGAACACAATCGTAGAGAGTATTTGGAGTTCGGGCTCCATGGTGGCCTCCTTCCTCGTGGAGTGTGTTCGGTTGAGCGTTTTCCCTTTGCAAAAGCTGTTTCCGCCATGTTTTTATCCACAGTGAATCCGCCACGGAAAAAGTGGTGGATTGGTGTGTTGTAATACTGTGGGCAGTACTTTGTCTTCCGCCTGTCTGTTGGCGGTGACCGCCGCGCTGCTTGTCTGTACCGCTGTGGCGGTCGGAGTGTTAAAATGGCTGTCTATGTTGGCGGTTTCCGCCACGGTCATAATTCCCTTTTTTCCGCCGGCCTGTTTGCGGTATTAACGCAGCTTTAACACCGTCCGCCAGGGTTGTAATGACCCCCTTAATGTTGTGGATGTCATTTCATGACGTGTTTGTGGTACTTCATCATCTACATGATAAAGCTGTTTGGGTGCAGCTTGAGTAGCTAAATTTGAGTAACTTGTCTGATCCAGTAAGATTTATGTGGTTGAACAGTAACACTGGTTTATGCGCCTGTAAGAGCGTCTTCACTGAACAGGCAGAATGAAAAAGATAAGTAAAGGAAAATGCAGAAACGATTTAGAAAAATAAGCCATGTAAGATTGGAATCCAATATTTTTTATTACCTCCACAGAAAGCTCTTGAGGCAAATTTGCTGAAACAGCTAGTATTTTACAACCATTTTCAAAGTTTTCTTTGGAGGTGTTATCCCCAACATGCCAGCCTTGCACATCACAAAAGTATTAGAATGTTTCATTTAGGACCTCTCAGTTTTTACCCAGTTCATATCATGTGTCCTGTAAAATGCACTTTGTTTTGAAGGAGAAACCCATATCCTGCTAGAAGAAGCTAGGCTTGCTGGCTCCACTCACAGGTTCTGTCCAACCTGAAGCAGGTATTTACACCCCATCAGTTTTCAAACTCACCAGACACCACAGATTCACATTATAGACATACCATACTGATACATACATACATATATATGAGCATCTTGAGTCCAGAAAGCAGAACGCATCAGCAACTCGTGAAAGTGCAGTCTTGGTTGTTTAATCCTTTCTAAATCCATATTGAAAATTGTCCAAGAGGTTATTTGATTGAAAAGAAAGTTGGGAAACAATACAACTTTCATTCACCTTCCTCATGAAAGGTAGGCCTGATACAAGGCAGGAAATGTTAAGATTAGTAGGTTTAGTTGAGAGGTTCTTCATAACAGGTGATGATTTGACCAGTTTTCAAACAATTGTGAAATACATCTGGTTTAAGGGATAAGTTCACTAAATTGGTCCCTTTTGGTTAAAAGTGTTTGGTCAGTTCTTTACTGGTGTTACCAGGTATTGTGATGATAATGTGATTTCAGGGTTTAACAATGGAACTGATTGTAATACACTCAGGCTCCGAAATAACAGTCAAATGAGACCAGGATCTTTCATGATTCGATTCCCATCAGCCAGATGATTAGTCACTGGATGAAGTGAGAGTTCAACTATATCAAACAGATATCTTGGGCACTTTGAACCGGGGTCCAAAAGAGATTCGATATGTGAGGATTTAGACCTGAAAATATGTTTTTGGAGTTGCTTCTGGAAGCCCTGAGCTGAGCAAGACACCTGAGAGAAGGGGATTGTCCCTAAGAATTCTTTATCTTCTGAGGGATTTTCGTTACTCATATAGACCTTTCATGAACAAAGGGACAGAAGTTTTCAGTCTTTCTTCTTTCTTCCAGAGGAGCCCACTCCTCAGTCAGGCCTTTCATACAATAGTTATGCACAGCTGTGCCAGAGGAGGTCTACGGTTAGTGCTCTAAAGATGGGTAAGTTGAATTGGGATGTTCAAAAGCGTGGGTGAAAGGCACAGTTTGCCTTTTATAGCTTTCAGCAGTGTCTCAGATTTCCCCATTAATATAAGGGCAAAGATTGCAGTTGTTCCAAAGTATCCAATCTCGTGCTCATTGGCCTTCATATGGAGGCACGTAGGTTGATTATTTGGTGTAAGATACCCATATACATTGCCAATGGAATGGTAAATTTGTTTGAATGCAAGCTTGAGAAGATTGATTTTCTCCATGTGGTGTCTTGTGCTCAGAGATGTGAATGAATTGTTTGGTACGTGAGACAGGTCTGAATGGGGTGAGATGATTTAAGCAGTATCAGCGTTGACGATGGGCAGAGTGAGAGAATGCTTGTTTGCATTGATGTCCGTCATATGTAACTTTAACAACAAAAAAAGGTTTCTTGACAATTTGTTGGTGTAGGATTTCAGAGGTTTTGTAATAATCACTTTCTTGACCATGCTCTCTAAGCAGCTATAAAAACACAGACTCCAAAACATATATACTAAAATATCGACATTGTATAAATAGCTTGATAAAAATAACTTTGACCTCCACCTAATCCCAGGATCACACTATTGCCCCCTACCTTGCTAGAACTATTTTGATTTGCTGATACATTTTGACTCTGTGTGCTGACTTGCATGATATTTGGAAACAGATTGGCATAAATTCCGCATACCAAATAGTCAATTTGTGTGCAGCGGATAAAGTTTTAGGGGAAAATAAAGATGTGTTCTCCCATTTTAGCTCCAATGGTACCTTTTCTTCTTGCCTACAGCCTGGACCACTGAACGGATTTACACCAAACTTGGCATGAATGTAGAACTTTACCCAAAGTGTGCCTTCATTTGATTAATATAAATCTGTTCAGTAGTTTTTGAGATATTAGTGTTTTAAAAAAGTTGTTGCGTAGGGTAACACTGGTACACTTCTGCCATTTTAAATTGTGAGCCATGACTTGCAACCCTTGTCAATCACATTGTGAATTTCTTGAGACATATGATTACCTGGAGAAGGTCCCTGAAATATACTTATACGCCAGAATACAAACACACATTACCAGTAACCATTGATAATTTGGCCAGTCCACTGTCTTTGGCAAAGCCCTATGTTTAGTATATATTGATATGTGACATCAAAACAGCTGTTTAGGCTTTGGCCCTCCTGCACCCTGGACCGGGTAATATTCACATCTTCTCTAGCACCATGGAAAACCATCCTATATGTACCAGTATGTATGGTAAAGGCATTAAGGTACAATGGCCTGATCCCTGAACGATCTTCACAGGTCATTCACAGCAACATATGTGAAACAAAGGAAGGAAGAATCTATCTCAGGTGGATATCTGTTCTTCATAAAGCCCTTCCCCTCTGCCTTTACATTTATTAGAAAACCTAATTGTATATCATAGGAGGAGTGAAAGACACTAGGAGCGAATCACACCTACTTTAAAATGCAAACAATTCAAAACTCCTGAACCGAGACCTCTCTTGTCAAGTAAACAATTTCTGGAACTGCTTGCCCTAAGAGCTCCTGTTCAACATCAACATGCTCTCTTCCTACAAAGACTTGAAAACACAACTATTGAAGAGGTATCTAAAAGAATGACTCATTGCCAATATGCAATGTAAACCATGCTATCTCAGAATCGTATACCGTAAGTTTTGGTTACATGTAAAATGATCCATTGAGACTAGGTCAGCGGTACATAAATCTTTTTAAGAAATGTGTTGGTTCCAGTACCCTATCCAGTGTATTTATATGATTTGATTCGGAGTTTGCCACTGAAAGTGGATTATGCAGCTCTGGATCAGCCTAGGAAATGCCAGGTGTGGGAGTTGGCCATGTGGTCAGATAGGACCAGAGAGAGTTGGATAGAATCCTTAAAGATTCTTCAACGAAATCACATGCCAATGATGGTGCCTTTTGGCATCACACACAGTGGATGGTCTTGCAATATGGCCAGGGCTCAGTATCCGTGTCCAGGGTCCAAGTTCATAGCCATCCCCTTTTGGTACTGCACCCCAAGCCTTGGCCTGAATGTATTACACCTGTCCACATTGCCCATTGGCTACAACTAGACATTGGCTTCTTCAAATTAAATAATTTTTAATCCACAGCTAAAATAGTATAAATAATAAGAAATACAGAAGGAAACTTGACCTTGCTACATATAACAGTGGTTGAGGTATGACCTGAAACAGGTTAAGTAAAGCTGAAGACACAACATCAATTAGGACATCTGTACAGATACATTTTCTATTACAAGGGCAATGTGATGCTCATAGTGTAATAGGATATGCCCAAATAAACCAAACATGTTTTTTCTATTTTAGAGTCATGCCCTGCACGGAGTACACATTGGGCATAGTACACAAAAGATATGCACTGCAACCACGAGCAGTACAAAGTACATCATGATTCTAGTAATACTGATACTGCAAACAGGGCATGACTGGTTACCATGCCCTGTGTGCAATGCCAACACATATTTGTACTGCAGCCTTGCCAGGACCTTTAACCCTGCTTTACGGGCTCAATAAAACCTCACCTCTTCTCGCCAAACCTAACTCAAAACTCATCTAAATCTCCTCAATCCGTCCAGTCTATGCATATGCTGCTGATACCAACTCTGCATACACATTAGCTTGTAAGCAGCAAGGCAGTCTTGCCTATAACCCCACAAACTAGAAGAGTTCAAGTCTGCACAAGATCTACACCCTTCATCACATCATAGACAAACATAGCTATTTTAAAATAAACAACCAGTATGTATTGTTTCCCTACATTTCTTCAGAGCAAGGTTAATGGATGAAACCTGTGAAAATGGAGGTGGAAAAGACTGTAAGACACTAAATACCACAAGCCCCTCCTCCTCAGATAAGACTGATCTGAAAGAGGAGCTAAGAAGATCCATCTACAAACTGGGGCTTGAAATAAATGTGTATGCCTAGCTACTTGCTCAACAAGTCTGCAAACACGATGGGCCTCGTAAGGGGTAGGAAAGCCCTATGCAAAATCATAGAACAAACACATTTGCAAAATGTATTCTACTGACATTTACAATCCTATGTGATCAATTTCCAACACATTTCCAAAGACCGCACAATGCAATACTTAATGGGAGCCTGAAGGGAATGTGTTATAGAAACAGCTCTTTGTAACTCAGCATTGGGATGCCCACAAAAGCAGCGCCAGAAGAAAAGCTTCAGGTTTAAAGGCATGCTCCGGAAAGAATCAAGGAAGTTCATCTACCTTGGTGCATTAATTCTAAACTTAGGTGTTATTCCCAGACTACAGTAAGGAGAAATAGCCAGAAGGGGCATCTTGCAGCAAAGAGACATATACCTACCAAATTAAACATGCCCCCCTCAACCACAGTTAAAGATGACCCCTCCTTCCTGATACTGCTGGAACTCTCAGCCACCTTCAACACTGCTGATCATCTCACCCTCATCCATAACCTGAAGTACTGAATTAAATTCACTGGCATTGTACTTCACTGGTTCTCCTCCTACAGGTGTAATCTATTCCACAATGTTCAAATGAGCACCACCGTGTCTTAGAAGCTCCCAATCACTGGTGGAGTCCTCCAGAGTTCCATTGCGTCTCTAGCCACTGGCATCAAAATTAACCGATAGGTCGACAACATATAATTGCACTCTAAAGACTTCCCTGTGTCAGATACTCAGACACCCATACCTGATGCTCAACCTCACAAACACAGAGTTTATGCTATTCCCCAACAACAACAAGCAACAATTAATCCAAACTTGGCTCAACAACACGGACCTCAGTGGATTAAAATTCGAAATTTCAATGAATGTCAAATTAATCGGATTAACCCCACACACTGACTGCACCCTCAAGGAACACATCATTAAGAAAACCATGACAGACGAAAAAACCCTACTTGTAGATGAAGTGGGTTCACGCACACTATGCCACTGGAACCAAGCTATACCTAACAAATGAGCCTTTATAAGGATGAAACAGGGCTTGGATTATTTGTGTTCAGTTTCAGGAAGGACCTGGCCTGGCAGTTCGGGCTGGAATGTTCCCATTCGAGCAAGGTCAAGGCTGATTTGCATATAGTTGGGCCCAAACTGACGTGGCATAGTGTGCAAAAGAATGATTGACTGGGATGCGGCTCTACTACTTACCAGTGGCTGAGATTATTTCAAACAACTCAAGCCATCACTTTTTTTGTATACTTCTGGGTAGCAGCATAGCAAAAAATGGTGGGTAAGAATATCTTCCCCAGAAAGTAAAAGTATATTGCCTCCATTCGGGCAGTTGGAGGATGGAAATGCAGGCCCTGAAGTGAGGAGGGAGGATGGGGACAAAGCTGCCTTTAGAAATTCCATGAAGCGTTGTTAGCAAGGAGCTGCTGATCAGTTATTCCTGAGCAATGAAATGTTGTAGATGGTGGAGGCCAAGGGAGGTCTGCAAATTCTGTTGTTCAAAGTGAGGAAGTTTCTGATTACTACTTCAGTTAAGCTGGCGACAGCCAGATGTAGAGATCACACACTTTATTGTGCATCTGTTGTGGGTATTCGTTGGAGCTAGGCCCATTGCTACGTGCTGTGTAAGCCATCATTTTGCATAAAGGATGTGTTTGAAGTGCAGCCTGGAAATTACATTTGAAAGGGAACCAACACAAACCACTTATGAAGCACGAGGCAGTGGGTCCACACCCCTTGTCTGGAAAATGTGTATAAAACTGTGATTCAACCCACTCCATTTTGTTCCAGTTCCAAGCACTTTTTCACCAAGGAAGGGAGCTGCTGTGTAACCCGGTCTGGTATCTGTCCAACAGCTAGTCTCCCAGAGGTGAAGGAACATCACCTAAAGTCAACACTTTCTGGTGGAAGAGCTGAGGACTTGCAAGAAGATTCTAGAAGTTTGCATAAATGATGAGGGAGGGGAAGAGCATGCCTGACTGTGCCCATGAAGAGAAGCCCGGCATGTTAGTGGTGTGAGGAGAACACAGAGAAGGCTGCGGACCGATCTTCATGTGACCTGTGCTAAAATGGCTCTCCCAGGCTCTCTGTGCAGTTCTTGAGGAGCTGTAAGAAAGACTGTACCAATACATCATTCTGTATTACCGGGTATTACCGGGTAGCCTGCCTCAGGTTGCATGACTGGTGCTGCCACTGCCAATGAGGAGAAGGAGATTGAAGCGCTGCCAAAATGGCCAGGAGTCCACAACTACCCCAGACATCTCAAGCAAGATTTAGCATGGAGGCATCAACTTTAGCAAGCTGAAATGCTGGTCTGCAGCACCCAGAGGGCCTTTGCTGATCAAGATTGGTGCCTCAACAGACGCCTGCCCCCAGAACTAGTCCTGTGAAGATCGCCCTGCTCGTAGAAGCTGATGCAGTGACCCACAAAGGAAGAGTCCATCCTGTCCCTGTGGGAATACCACTTAGTCCTGTCGTACAATCTGTATGCTTGCCAATCACAAACAGGTTTTTGCAGGACTTGGCTGCACCTAGGGATGAGAGAAGACTGAGATGTGCAGGCATATTTGTCACAACGGCTTGAGAGATTTTGGTACAAAAGCTGCTAGAGATATTGAACTGAGCTGCAAGCCTAACTTGTGAAAACCTTTGAGTGATCTGAGCCTAATTTGTGCCTGCGCTCTAATATATTGGGGATGGTAATAGCATGATCTCGACCATAGTGGGAGGAAATATGGTTACTAGAGAAGGTAGGGGAAGTGTAGCACCTCATGGTTAAAGCTCACCTTATGACAACTCTATGTGATGTATTAATTGGAATGCGTAGTATTTACTTCTGTTGTGAGATTTAAAGTATTTTCTTTTTCTTAAAGATAAGCGCTGGGCTGAACATTACATTATGATGTTTCTTCTTTGACCTTTGAGTTCTGGACTCTTGCCTCCACATTACCTCCATGAGAAACTCAGCCATCCTATCCTGAAAGTCAAGTGCGGAAAGGGTTGTGTTTGGCCCAGTTTGCAGAGTGATAGTAGAATAGACATCAGGGCTAAACAACCTTAACCAGTACATTTAGGGCCCAGTAGCCTCTATCTGCCCTATGCACCCCCCTAAAAAAACCACAATAAATATTCCACATTAATAAAACGCTATACAAGTGAATCACTGCACTTCCAAGGCACATCAAAAATCAGGCAACATAAACCTCAGTGTAAAACGTGCATAAAAAATGCACGTTTTACAGTGAGGTTTATTTAGGCATATTTCAGTGTTGTATGGCGTTTACTGATGTGGATTATTTATTGTGTTGTAGAGCGACAATTATTGTGATTTAATCCACTCTGACACATTGTCCTGTGGATGGTCTCATGGACGGTTTGAGCATTGGGAGACAGAAACGTTGACTGTATACTCTCCATGACCCAATTGATTGCATGAGCTGCTGGAGTCCATTAGGAATGAAGTTCTGATTGTTTGAAAGACTGCATATAGAACTCAAACCTTTTGTGGTTAGAGAGTCAGGAGGCTTGGTGCTCTCCTTCTGTCCCTTGGATGTAAATGGATTGGGAACTAGTGGGGTCACCAGAGCATTTGTATAAAAACACTAACAATTCTCTTTGTTCCTTTGCTTTATTGATGAATATATTATAAAAAAAATCTTAATTTTTCCAGAAATGAATTACATGCTGTGTGAAGATTTATTCATTTATGGAATTTGATTTATGGTTAATTACAACATTAATAATATTTAATATCGCTGAAATAGTTTAGATTACCCAGTTCTGTGGGGAATATTAGGTTACCCTGTTTATTTGTAACAAGAAATAATGGAGCCACTAGCAGTGGCTGAGTCATCATGCTTTTAAAAAAAATAATTTTGTCAGATGCTGCATAGCATCGGCAAAGAATGCTTTTCGCAACTACTGCACAGTATCGGCAAACAGCATAGGCATCCCAGTTGGTCTAAAATGCAAGGCTGATTGATTTTTGCGAGTGCTTGTTTTTTTTCTTTCTTCTTTATAACCATTTTTCTCCTTGTAAAGTGAAACTGACTAGTCATGGAACACTCTTGCTGCTTGTTTCACCCCCGTACCACCTACAGCCTTAATGTGGCAGGGGATAGTTAGATTTTTCCTGGCTGGCAGGGCTCAGCGTACTTGCATCATCTAATGATGATAAAGGCAGATTGTGGATCATACCTAAGCAGTGCAACAGGTTAGCAATATGTTGACAAGTGCCCTGATACCAGTGAAGCTAGCACAAGACATGGGCCCTCATTACGACCCTGGCGGTTTGTAACCGCCAGGGCCGCTGGACGGGGAGGCACCGCCGACAGGCCGGCGGTGCCCCACGGGGCATTCTGACCGCGGCGGCTTAGCCGCAGTCAGAGAAGGGAAACCGGCGGTCTCCCGCCGGTTTCCCGCTGCCCCCAAGGAATCCTCCAAGCCGGCGCAGCTTGCTGCGCCGGCTTGGGGATTCCGACTCCCCCTCCCGCCATCCAGTTCCTGGCGGTTCTCCCGCCGGGAACCGGATGGCGGGAGGGGGAGTCGCGGGGCCCCTGGGGGCCCCTGCAGTGCCCATGCCAACGGCATGGGCACTGCAGGGGCCCCCATAAGAGGGCCCCAAAATGTATTTCACTGTCTGCCTTGCAGACAGTGAAATACGCGACGGGTGCAACAGCACCCGTCGCACCTTCCCACTCCGCCGGCTCGATTACGAGCCGGCATCCTCGTGGGAAGGGAGTTTTTCCCTGGGCTGGCGGGCGGTCTTTTGGAGACCGCCCGCCAGCCCAGGGAAAAACTCATAATACCCTCCGCGGTCTTTTGACCGCGGAGCGGTATTATGGAGGGCTGAATTCTGGCGGGCGGCCTCCGCCGCCCGCCAGAATCAGAATCAGGGCCATAGTGTCAACCTTAAAACAGTACGAGGTAGTCTAAATTTCCATGCAATGTGCCTTCTTGGCCCAAGACCAGAGTACTTGAATGAATAAGGCAGGCAAAGGCTCTGTTCTCCCAGAGCAGACCAAAGCGGAGGTATCCAGTAGACTCAATCAGCACTTTCTTCTGGCTAGAGCCAGCATTCAGAGGGATTGAACAAGGAGTTGTGCAGGACAGGAAATTACACCAATTGGCTGCGATTGTTTTAGTTCAAAGCCCTCTGGCTAAGGTGAAAGCAAAGTTATTAGGTGTGCCCTGACAATGAAGCTTCCAAGGAAAGTTAACTAGTGAAGGCATGTATAAAACATGTTTTTTTACAAAGCTCACAGGTGAGTGAAGAGCTGGGCTAATATAGAACAAATTGAGGACTAATGAGGTGCCATGATGCTGTCCTAGCTGACATAATGGAAGTGGGGTAAGTCACCTTTCACCACATTGTCTTTTTTTTACCCTGAGATGACATTCCCTACTACTAATGAAAGTGTAAGTTGTCCTAGTAGGACATTCTAGGAGGTCAGGATGATGCCTCATTATGTAAACTAGAAAGAACAAGGGTCTCTGGGCTCGAGGAAAAGTATTGGGTGTACCGAATCAGGTTGAATTTAGGACTTTTTATCATTTGTGTAGACACTGCTCAGGTTTCCATCCTCTATTGGTCTTCCACATCCTTCCTTCTTCACGGGATGCTTTTGTTCAGCAGTAGACGGTGTTTCTGCCTTTAAAAAATAAATACATGAATAAAATGGTGACTTGCTACTCCTTATGTCAGCAATTTCCATTCTTGCCTTTTTGGTACTCGTTTAATCATTCAACTGCATCTCTGCCTACATATGTCATACAGATTACTGGGCCTTCTCTAGTTACTCCCCTTTTGATCTACTAGCACATTTCCTGCTGTTCAGTGGCTAAGATGTTTAGTCCATATTACAGTTTCAATTTGTGTGAATATCTCACCCATCACCCCAACGGATGCTGTGTCCCAAACAATACAATACAATACACCGGATTTGTAAAGCGCGTGGCTACCCGGAACCAGGCTTCCCAGCACTAGCAGAGAACAGTGAGAGACAGGCACAACACATTAGGGAATAACACAATAACCACACAATGGTGGTCATCATGTCAGTCATGAAAACACTTCCTCTATAGGATCAAAACAAAACCATACACCTTACAGGGTAAAGCTTGTGTGGTTAAGCACTTTGATGGCCCAAATATGGGTTGTAAATGCTATACAAACAATGCAATACATCAAAACAAACTGAGTTTGTAACAGCACCGCATCTTTTTGAGCCAAGGTGCACTAGCAATCCTTTTAAATCTCCAGACTGGTGTGAATACCCCTTCTTTTCCCTGCATTGCTTTAAATGTTCTTTGGAGGCAGAAGGTCTATCTGTTGGCGGCAGGATATTATAATTCATTGCAATGCCACGAAAAGCAATGAAACTCAACCCTATTTATTGCCTGTCATGAGTCCGTCCCGCTGTGGCTTTGGAACTGGATGTGCTTTTTGGTACACAGTACTAGAAATTCAAACATTTACTCTGGGAATTCACCTCTGGGCATTCGCTCAGGGTCTGAGAGGTCATCTTGAAATACAGCTAGCAGGTTGCCTAAGTGGAACACACTACAGGGACCCATCACACCAGCACAGCATTGTTACTGGCACATCTTAACATGGCTGACATGCATTTAATGTTAAATTACATGTACTTCCCTATAGAGCTGCCATAAACCTAATGTTACAGTACAATCATTTCTAGGCAGAGCTGCTTTATTGGTAATTGGGTAGTACATCAATGATTGTACATTATTAGTTTGTCTGTGACCTGAGATTCTTACATTAACACAGGTTTTAGTAGACAATTCTTTCTTGAGCTTTGACCTGAATCACTGGCATTCTTGCAAGGCAAATCGTAGAACTTCTTTATTCAAAGCTATACAATGCCCAGCAAATCAAATAATATGAAATATATTTGGTTGTACTGAATTATGTTCTGCAAATAGCTACTGTTAACCAATAAATAGGTTTCAGTCTTTTGAACTACCATAATATAGATGTTTTCTGACCAAAAGTTCCCAAACCCTATGTTGGAAATGACCATCTTTTGCATAGTATCACCCCAGATTTTTGGCCTTGACTGTTTTTGCTGCCTGTAGACCTCTGTGCACTTTACCCATACTAAAGAGTAGTAAAGTGCTTGTGTTTCCCCTTTCATAATGATGAAACTGACATACCCCTGACTGACATATTTTATTTACCTGTAAGTCCCTAGTAAATGGTACAAAGTTGCACCCAGGGCCTGTAAGTTTAATGTCACAAGTAGACTGCAGCACTCATTGTATCATCCATGACAGTGAAGATGCAAACATGACTGCAGGCCTGCCTTTTGTAGCCTGACTGTGTAGGTTTAAACTGCAAATTCGACCTGTGAAAATAAGACCCTGAGAGGCCTAAACATTCCCTTTAAATATTAATATGTTATTCCTAAGTAGGCCTTACAGCCCATAAGACAGTGTGTATGATATTTAAATGTGGGACAAGTAAGCTTTTAATGGGAGGCATGTCGCTATAGTGAAAAGGCCCTATAAGCTATTTTCACTGTAGTAAGGATGGCTGCTCAATAGGAAAGCACTGAAATGTAATATTAAGGTTACTAACATTAGCTCCAGCTAGTAAGCAACTACAAATTTTATTCTTGGACATTTTGAAATAATTATTTTGAGCTCAATTTACTGCTGAAGTCGAATATGTAATAAATATCTTATACAATGTATTTTTAGAAACTTACCTTTTCCCTTTCTAAAAAACCTCTGGATGCCTATTTGCATGAGCCCAACTGTTGCCTGCCAGCTGAATAGCTCCCTTGATGAGATGCAAACTTGCACCCAGAGCTGAGACAAAGGCTTTGGGTGTAGGGTTGTGTTCTGTACCTCTCGCAGGACAACCATCTGAGATGTGTCTACCTAGATTTGTGTACCAAGGTGTTAGTTGGCACCTGGGCGGGGCTCTTTTTTTGACCCCCCTCATCAGACAGGCACCAATCCCAGAACAGAGGAAGGGTTGCTTATTTTCTTGGCCACATCTATGGGGTGGGCGCACAGACTTTGGACAAGGGGAGAACGCTATCACCATCTTGAAATTAAGCGGGCACTGTGGGGTTGTTTGTAGAAGGGCACACAGGAACTGCTGCAAAAGAGGGCAGGGTTGCCCCTGAAGACTGTTACCCTATTGGGTAGGGAGGGTCCAGAAGGCACCTACAGACTGGCCAGGCGTAAATGTGCCACTGACAGTACCCCCCTCACAGCACTTTTTGGACCTGTAGTAGAACAGAAGAGGACTGAACCTACTGTCTCTGTCCTTAGAAGAGCCAAGAAGACTAGACCTGCTCTCCCTCTTTTATTCAGGACAAAGAAGTGGCCTCCGAGGCTGATAAGGCTGCCTTCCTGTTCAAGCTACAAGAACATAACAAGCTGCAAGCTCCTGCAGCTACCCAGCTGACCAGTTCCAACAGGATCTACCCCAAACCATGCTGCTGGCCTCTTCTGAAGTGATTCTTGACCCCCAAGTGTTCCCCAAGGTCATGTAGTCTTGGCTGGTGTCAAAGTGTGCTCCTCCTAACTTTTCTTGAAATCTGGGACTTCAATCCATTTCAGCTTGAACAACCTCCAAACAACTGGGACCAACGTGGAGCCAAACGAATGAAGGTATGTTTCTTTTCCGCAGCAGCAAATCTGTTTCAGTGAGACCTCGCTGAGGTTTCTGGGCTCATGGAGTCTCTTGCAGCCACAACCTGCAGCCTTCTCCTGCTGGAAGAATCCGAGCTTGAAAAAAGTGACTAAGTTTGAATGTTGAAATCTTCACTGGGCGAAGACATGAGTATTCAGCTGGCCAGGGACCTTCTCTGGGTGTGAAATTCACATTTGTCGCACTCTGGGCTTTCCCACCTAAAGTCAAAGGCTTCATCGAGACCTCGTCCAGTGTCTATCTGATGAGATGTAGCCTTCCTTGGTCTCAACCTGCTGGCTTGCCCAGCTGAGGATTTTTTACAGTTTTATTTCAAAGACTAAGGCTAAGGCCAAAACCTTCGACTGGGTTGAACCTGGTTTCTGTATCCATTGTAGTCGGTATTAACTTGCCTCTAAGTACTAGTCAAGCGCAAACCAGATGACGGCATTTGGGGCCAGATGTAGTAAGCATTTTGCATGGTGCAAACTGCGAAAATTGCAGTTTGCGCCATGCAAAATGCTCATCGCGATGCTCATTCACATTTTTTGAGTCGGTACCGACTGGCAAAATGTGAATGCGACTCGCAAATAGGAAGGGGTGTCCCCTTCCTATTTGGGACTCGCATCGCAATGCTAAATTGCTTTGTGAACGCAAATGCGGTCACAAAGCAATTCGCAGTTACCACCAGTGTCACACTGGTGGTAACCCATTCGCAAAAAGGGAAGGGGTCCCCATGGGACCCCTTCCCCTTTGTGAATGTTGCCAAAAATGTTTTTTCAGAGCAGGCAGTGGTCCAATGGACCACTGCCTACTCTGAAAAACGAAACCAAATGGTTTCGTTATTTTTTTTGTAATGCATCTCGTTTTCCTTTAAGGAAAACGGGCTGCACTCCAAAAAAAAAAACTGCTTTATTTAAAAAGCAGTCACAGACATGGAGGTCTGCTGTCTTCAGCAGGCAACCATCCCTGTGAGTGCAGGGACTCGCTATGGGGTCGCAAAATGCGACCCACCTCATTAATATTAATATTAATGAGGTGGGTCTTTGCGACCCCATAGCGATTCGCAGACGGTGTGTGAGACACCGTTCTGCATCAGAATTTGCGATTCGGAAATTGCAAGGCGCGCCGACTCGCAATTTCCGAATCGCAAATTCTGAAATTGCTACATCTGACCCTTGGTGTTTAATGATTTTTGGACTGTTTTGACCCTTATTGAATTCTTTTTATTTTGGTTTCACTTTATTAAAATGTACTGTTTTTCAAAACTGGTATGTGATTTTTCTTGTGCTGTGGCTATATTACTGGTTTGGTACTACACCACTGCTTTACACAGTGCCTCTAAGTTAAGCCTGTCTGCTCTGTGCCATATCTAGCAGGGGGTTGTGCCCAGGTTAATTTAATTACTTCAAGGGTTCACCCTGACCACGGTTGTGAATGTTTTTTGAGGTGGTATTCACTCCTTCCCCCCTCAACTAATACTTCAATTTCTTACAGTCTCTAAAACATTTTTAAAGCAAGGAACTCACGCACATGGCTTAAAGTGTTTAACATGTCTCTTGACCTGATGAAGATTTTGTAAGTCACTTTAACAAATCTATTAATTTTAGGTGCTTTGTGTATTTTCTGTGTTGTCTAAAGATATCACTAAGATCTGGAAGTGTTTTTTTTTTTTTTTGCTTTAAACCTACAATTAATGGTTTATGTTGTATTATTTCTTTGAGTTATTACCTCTAGGGTGTGAGTCAGGGAGTATGTGTTTGTTTCTCAAGAATGTTCGTAATACAACATTGTTAGAAATGGGGTCTTTGGTTGGCAGTCAGGTTACCCCCTGTCCAAGCAAGGACCCTCACTCTAGTCAGGGTAAGTCACACACAATTCAAATTATCCTGTGCCCACCCTCTGGTAGCTTGGCACTGAGCAGTCAGGCTTAACTTAGAAGGCAATGTGTAAAGTATTTGTGCAATAAATCATACAATAACACAATATAGCACCACAAAAATACACCACACAGTGTTTAGAAAAATATATAATATTTATCTGGATATTTGCAGGTCAAAACGATAAAAGATGCAATAAGAGATTGTAAAGATATCACTGGAAAGTGATATGAAGTGTCTTAAGTCTTTAAAAAGCAAACAAAGTCTCTTTCAAGCACAAAGTACCTGGTTTGGAGTGAAAAATCGCCGCAAAGGGCCGCAGAGGAGGAGATGCGTGGAAAATGGTGTGTGCGTCGGTTTCGCCCCTTCACACACGTACTTGTGTCGTTATTTTTCACACGGTGAAGACGTTGCATCGATTTTCGGCGTGCGGACAGGTCTCCTCTGTGGGTCGCGGGGTTTTCAGATGCCCCGGGGTCTGTGCGTGGAATCCTGGGCTTGTTGTCTGGCTGCGCGTCGTTCCGGTGGGCTGTGTGTGGAATTTTCTCCCCTCGCGGCAGGCGCTGTGTCGATTTCCCCTCTGGAAGTCGGGCGGCATTGTCCAGGCGGGCCGTGCGTCGAAGTTCCGGTCGAACCGCAGGTGCCGCGTCAATCTTTTCCTCGCGAAGTAGAGCGCCTTCTTTCCGGTTCGGCGTGCAGTGAATTTCTCACCGCGGAACAAGCTGTGCGTTGAATTTTTTGCCGCACAAGGAGTCCAGTTGCAAGAGAGAAGTCTTTTTGGTCCTGAGACTTCAGGGAACAGGAGGCAAGCTCTATCCAAGCCCTTGGAGAGCACTTCTGCAGCAAAGCAAAGGAGCAGCAAGACAGCAGGGCAACAGCAAGGAAGCAGTCCTTTGTAGAAAGCAGTCAGGTGAGTCCTTTAGGCAGCCAGGTAGTTCTTCTTGTCAGGGTGCAGGTTATGGTTCAGGTTTCTTCTACAGGAAGTGTCTGAGGTGGTAGGGCAGAGGCCCTGTTTTATACCCAAATGTGCCTTTGAAGTGGGGGGAGACTTCAAAGAGTGGCTTAGAAGTGCACCAGGTCCCCTTTCAGTTCAATCCTGCCTGCCAGGGTCCCAGTAGGGGGTGTGGCAGTCCTTTGTGGTGTGAGAGCAGGCCCTCTACCCTCCCGGCCCAGGAAGACCCATTCAAAATGCAGATGTATGCAAGTGAGGCTGAGTACCCTGTGTTTGGGGTGTGTATGAGTGAATGCACAAGGAGCTGTCAACTAAACCCAGCCAGACGTGGATTGTAAGGCACATAAAGATTTAAGTGCAGAGAAATGCTCACTTTCTAAAAGTGGCATTTCTAAAATAGAAATATTAAATCCAACTTCACCAGTCAGCAGGATTTTGTATTACCATTCTGGCCATACTAAATATGACCTTCCTACTCCTTTCAGATCAGCAACTACTACTTCAACATTGTATGAGGGCAGCCCCAATGCTAGCCTATGAAGGGAGCAGGCCTCACAGTAGTGTAAAAACTAATTTAGGAGTTTTATACTACCAGGACATGTAACTTACATAGGTACACGTCCTGCCTTTTACCTACACAGCACCCTGCTCTAGGGGTTACCTAGGGCACACATTAGAGGTGACTTATATGTAGAGAAAGGGGAGTTTTAGGCTTGGCAAGTACTTTTAAATGCCAAGTCGAAGTGACAGTGAAACTGCACACACAGGCCTTGCAATGGCAAGCCTGAGACAAGGTAAAGGGGCTTCTAAAGTGGGTGGCACAATCAGCGCTGCAGGCCCACTAGTAGCATTTAATCTACAGGCCCTGGGCACATATAGTGCACTCTACTAGGGACTTACAAGTAAATCAAATAATCCAATTTGGTGTGATCCAAGTTTAAAGGGAGAGAGCATATGCACTTTAGCACTGGTTAGCAGTGGTAAAGTGCGCAGAGTCTAAAAACCAGCAAAAATGAGGTCAGAAAAAGAGAAGGAGGAAGGCAAAAAGTCTGGGGATAACCCTGCAGAAGGACCATTTCCAACAAACATGCTCAAGACTGATGCACATACTCACCTTTCCTACCACCCACCTGCTGAAAACCAACTTTTCACCGAAGAGCTCATGAAGATCATCACAGTGCACTATCTCCTACAACCCAATGCCCCTTTTTGTAGGGGAGTGAAACCTCCACTGGAATGATGACGTTGAGAATGACATGCAAGTAGCCAGTTTAAGCACTTCTTATCTAATCATAATTCCATACAAGCTTTTGCCAATCCAACCCACATCAAAGGGGTAAGGATCGATCTCATTATATTCAAAGAGGGAGCACTGAGAATTGACTCCATCCTTCTGAGCACCTGGTCTGACTATCGCCAAATCCTGTTCGACCTCACCACACGTAAACAGAGGACCAAAGGTCAAGGCTTGAAACCCAAACGCTGGATAAGAAGCACCATATCAATAGGAATAATAAATCTTAAATTTACCAACACCATCTTTTATTCCACATGGAGATGCAGGACATACATAAGCCAACCGCACACTATAACTATACAATGGCAGATATCATGGACAGAGTTGTTCCACTACATCTTGAAAGACAGAAATATACATTTTCACATCTCTGGTGTAACTAAAACCACAATGAAGAAAGAGCGAAACTCAGATTGCAGGAGAGAAGATGGAGACAGGATCCCTCACCCATACATTTATAACACCTCAGGAACGTAAGGAACCACTAACAAGAAACTAATGTGGAATGCAGATCTCAGCTCAACACTGCCAAGAAACGTTCAGGCAAACTCTTTGAAATCATTAAACAGCAAGCCAGCTCTTACTCGAACTTCAAAATCAAGGACTCTTCCCAGAAAAAACTGAAATCATTCACATCTTTCTTTGGAAATAAATAAAAGAAAAATCAATCTCTCCATCTCTTCCCAGATGGCTCACAAGGCCTCAACAAATGAATCCTGGGTCACACAAGTAGCCCCTGCCCCTCTAAACCCAAGAACAATGCAGCATGGAATTAATTCAAAACCGCCAACAAAACATAAGTTGAAATTATCATAAGAGGCCCTAAAGCCCACTTCACACTTCACTGACCCAGTTCTGTCATCTCTTGCAAGACATCTAGGATGCCTCGTTGTCCCCCTATGGGCGAAGATCATCAATGTATTTATCATCTAGGGCACAGTCTCAGGCTGGCTGAAAACTAGATAAGTGACACTGCCCCTGAAAAAGACAAATGCTGACCTGGTGGATCTAAACACCTACTACCCAATAACAAACACCCCTTTCCTGGCTAAAATACTAAAAACAAAATGTGTCCACAGCCAACTATGAAAACACATTGAAAAGTTTGACCTTGTTAGAAATGGGGTCTTTGGTTGTCAGTCAGGTTGCCCCCTGTCCAAGCAAGAACCCTCACTCTAGTCAGGGTAAAGGAGAAATACACCCGGTTAACCACCGCTCACCCTCTTGGTAGCTTGGCACGAGCAGGAAGGCTTAACCCAGAGACAATGTGTAAAGCATTTGTACTGACACACACAGTGATACAGTGAAACACTACAAAATGGACACCACACAGGTTTAGAAAAATTGTAAATATTTATCTAAATACAACAAGACCAAATACGATAAAAATATACAATACACAATTAAATATATGACTTTAGCAATTTAAAACACAAAAATAGTGCCTAGAGGCACAAATGCTGTAATCTGATGTTAAAGTTGTTTCCCACAATGCAACGCCACTGGCACTGTTTACTGAGTCACACGGACCCCCAGGTACAGTACCTTAGCAAAAAGGGTGGAAAACAGGCCGATGCACAGAGACGACGAGCGAGGCGTCGCTGGATCAGATGCGGCGTCGGTTCCGGTGCTGTAGGGTGAAAGAGCGTAGGCATCATGAAGAAGTGTTGTGTTCTTGCTGCGGAGCGGTGGAGGTGAGGCAGAGTCGGTCGCGAGGAGTCGGTCCCTCGGCACCTCTGGTTAAGTCGAAATCCGGTGAAGTCACGATCACATCACAGGCGCTGCAACGGAGTCGAGTGTCACAAACGTTGGGTGTACGACACTCCAATTCATGAGTTTCTACAGACGTCAGTGGCTGCAGCGACGTCAGTTCTACATTGATGACGAGGTCGTCACGTCTCGGCGAGGTCCGCAAATCCAGGTGTAGGTGGAGTCACAGGCTTTGTGCAGCGGTGTCCTTAGCAAAGTTGCACGGAGTCGTCCGGTGTAGTTTCATAGGATTTTCACTAGGAATTCACTTCCAGGGGGCCCAGGAACTGGAATGGCACTCTCTTGCAAACTAAAGTCCACAGCATGCAGACTCAGAGACTCATTGGTGAAGCCTTTGCTGTCCGTGAGGCTTCAAAAACAGGAGGCAGGCTCAGTCTAAGCCCTTGGCGATACCTCTCAAGCAGGAATGCACAACAAAGTCCAGTCTTTGTCCCCTTTCACAGGCAGTAGCAGCAACTCCAGGACAGCCCAACAAAGCACAGTTACAGGCAGCAGTTCTCCTCAGCTCTTCTCCTGGCAGAGGTTCCTCTTGAATCCTTGAAATAATCTAAAGTCTGTGGTTTTGGGTCCAATACTTATACCCCTTTCTGCCTTTGAAGTTGGCCAACTTCAAAGAAAAGTCTCTGTTGTTTACATGATCCTGCCTTGCCCAGGCCTGGCTCCAGAAACACACCAGGGGGTTGGAGACTGCTTTGTGTGAGGGAAGGCACAGCCCTTCCAGGTGTAAGTGACCACTCCTCCCTCCAGGCTAGCCCAGATGGTCCATTAGGCTATGAAGGTTACACCCCAGCACCCTTTGTGTCACTGTCTAGAGGAGATAAACAAACAACCCAACTGTCAGTCTGACCCAGACAAGGAATCCACAAACCGGCAGAGTCACAGAATGGTTAAGCAAGAAAATGCCCACTTTTTAAAAGGGGCATTTTTAAACTAACAATCTAAAAACTACCTTCACTAAAAGATGTATTTTTAAATTGTGAGTTCAGAGACCCCAAACTCCACATTTCTATCTGCTCTGAAAGGAAAACTGCATTTTATGGATATTTAAAGGCAGCCCCCATGCTAACCTATGAGAGAGATAGGCCTTACAACTGTGAAAACTGAAGTTGGCAGTATTTCACAGTTAGGACATGTAAAAACACATTAGTATATGTCCTACCTTAAACATACACTGCACTGTGCCCATGGTCCATCTAGGGTCTACCTTAGGGGTGCCTTACATGTAAGAAAAGGGATGGTTGGGGCCTGGCAAGTGGGTATGCTTGCCAAATCGAATTGAGAGTTTAAAAACTGCACACACAGACACTGCAGTGGCAGGTCTGAGCCATGTTTACAGGGCTACTCATGTAGGTGTGCTGCAGGCCCACTAGTAGCATTTGATTTACAGGCCCCAGGCACCTCTAGTGCACCTTACTAGGGACTGACTAGTCAATCAAATATGCCAATTGGGGATAAACCAATACAGCTTACACTGAAAGCATATGCACTTTAGCACTGGTTAGCAGTGGTAAAATGCCCAGAGTCCTTAAGCCAACAAAAAGTGCTCAGAAAAAAATAGGAGGAAGAAGGCAAAATGTTTGGGGATGACCCTGCAAAAAGGGCCAGGTCCAACAGACCTGCTCAACAATTTTTAATCCGGCTTCAGGTCAGAATGCAGCACTGAAGCTGCAACCTGACACATCATGGATGAGGCTCAGAATCCTGGATCAAAACAACTTGTGCTGTGTGCTAACAAATTTTCCCTCACCCTTCTCAGGGTTAAAAAAACCGCTTCCTTTCCCTCAGGTGGATGGATCTTTTTTCCTCAGTGAAAAGTGTGGTAACTATTTATTTACCAATCAATTCAAACCCAAACATCAAATTTAAACACCATGACCCAGGTGGTCACGGAAGAAAACTCCAATCAATGAAAGTTTTGAGCTTAAATTTATAACCACAAAACCAAAGTTACATAAGTTGTGAGCAGAATCGAATTGTAAAGATAAATGAACACCATAGGCTGACCTACGAAACAAGTTTAATCTGCTCAACATCAACACCATTAGATATTCAAGAAGAATAATGCATATTAATAAAGCAATTACTTGACAGAGAAACATTTCAGCTCGGACTGTGTATTCATCAGTCAAATCAATTTACAAAGATTCAGAATTCATGGTTTGGGACAAAGGTTCTCCTTACTACTAACCAATCAGGACAAACGATTGTGGGAGCGGGCTACACATGCAGGCAAAAGTAAAAAAGAAAATACAAAAATTATTTGAAAAACATAAATATTGGGCTAAGTTAAACTAGCTAAGAAAAATAGAAGACAGATGTCAGCATGCTAACTCTACTCAGAAAAGCAGGTCAGGGGAAAATAACATTGCATTAAAATATAGCATTCCTAGGTTTAGCATTCAATTCAGTTTTCTCAGTAAAGCATGTAGATCATCAGCAAAGTCTGTTAGAAGCACCATCAGGGGAAAAAGTGCAGAACATGGGCGGCACATGAAAAATAAAGAACATCCAAGGGAACAAGGTAACAGAACAAGATTCAAGGGGGGACTGCCACTGAAACGTAGAAAGTCCTTCCCCGATTAAGAATACCCAAATTAGTTTGAGTGGTCCTTTCGACAAGTCCACAAAAGGGACATTGTCCAATCGCATTATTACACAAATTGAGTTTGAAACATCAGGAAACTCTCCTAGGATGGGCATGAAGTAATTTCCTTTCCGTGTGACTTCAATAGTTTAACAATTTGAATATCACTTGTTGCAATCCATGTTCCTTCCCATGGCACAAGACGGTTTTCTCCTTTCTTATGGGAACAGTACTTTTAAACAATAGTATTACTCTACTTTCAGTCATTATGATCCAGTGTTGGAACAGTCAAGCACACTGCAGTGTAAAAATTACACATAATACAATAAGACTCTTTACTGGTCATGTGAAACAACCTGATGGAAACATTTATGTTAGAGGGAAAGAAATGATTCAGTGTTTCATTGCTGCTGCAACTATGAAGACTTCAGTCCTAGTTATGCTAACACAAGAAATACAATGCATTAATAAACACTCATAATATGCAAACTTATGAATTCTGCATTATTAATATATCAAAATATGCAAACACATTTTATTAAAAATGGCAATCTTTGTTAAAACATCACCTTAAGTATGACGAAGAAGTGCATTTATTTTTCTGCACACAACTTTAAACTAATTAATCATAAATAATTATAAATCATATTCATCTCTACTAAAAAAAACAAAATCATTCTAATGATTAAAATATATTTCAACATTGTTCTAAATCATGTTAGCACTTTGTCAGTTCTGGTAGGCATAACGTCTTCCATGATAGGCACAATGTCTGCCATAAATATAAATGTCAACACTTTTAAAATACGTATCAGTGCAGCTCTCTCTAGGTTAGGCTTTTTAAATATGAATATGAAAGTTATCAAATGCTGACTCCTGGTGTACTAAAAGAATTACTTAAATTTACCCTCCAACATTTCTCATTCTCCTTGACTGCTCCTTGGTGTTTGACACAGTCAACCATGTCATTCTGCTAGAGAGCCCTGAACACAGGGCCTTACAGGAAATGTACTTAAATGGTTCTCATTCCGTTTGAATAACTGTTCACAACTTATCAAATTGGAAGGCTCTAGGTCCAAACCGGATCAGACTCCAACCTCTCAACCACACTCGTCAACCTTTAGATGGAGCCACTGAAGACGATTCTCCATCAAACAAATTTTGCATACAATATGTAAGCAGACGACATCCAACTGTACTCAAAAGTGTCCTCTGCAGACAATATTATCCAGCTCAACAATTCTTTAAAAAACATCAAAAAATGGCTCAACCACCACTATTTCAAACTATGCTCCCTGAAGACTGAACTTCTCCTCTTCGAACCCCACAAGTTCACTATTGGTACAAGAATAGCTCTAACACTTGCCAGACATTGTCAGGGGTCTAGCAGGGTGATCTCTCAGGGGACTAGCTGGGCTGGATAACTGAAGTGTAACATAAACAAGAGAGTACGTGAAAGCTAGAAAGGAAGTAGGACAGAAGCTCAGGGCTGAAGCACATTGGATCAGGACTGAGGCAGGTTGGAATAGGGAACTGGAAGCCTGCAGGGAAAATACAAGTATTAACAACAGGAAGGTAAACCAGGGAAACAATAGACAAACTATCATACAATGATAGTAGTCTGCTCCTTAGAAATGATCTCTCTCTGAGGGGAAAATATATTGGAAGAAGGTAAGGAGCAGAAGAAATAGCACAGAGCTCTGGGAGACACCTACCCACTCCTATAGAGAAGGTGGCCTGTATTCTCTGTGCCAATGACACAGACTCTCCTCGAGTCGCCTTGCACAGCCAACCTTCACTAATCTTCACCACTTCAAAGGGGGTCTACCTTGTCTCCTCTTGAATAAAGACTTTTGTAATCACAAGCAAGACACTGCCACTGCTCTTCCACAGTGAGTGAAGAACTGCTAGGCGCCTAGCTACTCAGCAGCAGAACTGCACAGCAGTACATCTAATAAGAACCTAATCCCCCTTATACTGCAAGTGGAGGACATCTTGACTCTGAAAGAGGATGGCACGAGGGGAGTCACTGGGGTGTTCTTGCCTCCCCAAGTTGTCAGCTCAGTACAAGACTGTTTAAGGGCCTACTGTGGCTCTCGGGAGGAAGTTGGCTCCAGGACAAAATAGCTCCCTCTGTGTTGCTATGACCCCACCAGCTACAAGGAAAGGATCTCTATCCCGGTATTTTGCCAGGAAGGATGAGCAATTAGCAGGGTAATATCATTGCAGTCAGGAAGAACGGGGGGACCCGGGCTTGGGGAAGAAAAAGCCAACAAAGACAACAAGGACAAGAACGCCCAATCCAGACTCAGTAATATGTAAGGAGGACTCACACATTATAGATTTGAACTTCCCGCCCCTAAAACAGATTACAAAAATATCAAAATCACAACTGCATCAAAAAAAGAGGGGTACAAAATAACAGATTTTCTAACAAAACAAAAAAACATGGAATCCAGGGATGCTGTCTATCGCAACATCTAGCCCACATCTAGCGCCAGCCAATCCAGCAACGGCAGTAGAGGGGAGTAATGCCCCTACAGATAAAGAAGCCACACAAGAGGTGCATGGCGCAGGCATAAATCCACTAAGCCCAGCAATGGCAAAGCTTCATACAACACAGGTGGAAGTCCACAAAATCAGCTCAACTATGTCATTTTCATCCTTGAACCTCTCTGCCCTTAGCAAATGGGAGTTGCCTAGTTCAAGGTCCGCCCCTGCCACCTCAACAGGCCATCCCAAAGAACCAGAAATAAAGGACCAACCTTTGATCGTACTTACAGAAGCTGCACCGATCATGTATGGAGTTTCCGTAACGCAAATGACAAACCCCATTGTGCCGCTTCTAGCTCCTTTGCATGTGGCAGGACAACAAATACATACAGCAACGGTTAGTTTGAGCCAGTATGCGGTCTGTAGTAGTAGCTCACTGATAAAGGATAAGTTCCTCTTTGGAGCCAAGCCCCCCTTAAGTCCAATCAAGAAACCACCACAAATGGCAGTTTGCCTCAGGCCTAACGGCATCTGGAAGTGTGAGCTCTGTTACAAACTCAAAAACATCAGTCAAAGTGGTACCCGAAACAGTCGATACCGAAGACTCAGCTGGCGCATGGGGGGCTCTCCTGTCTGCCATAGATGCAATTAGACTTCAAACAGGAACTTCAGGTGGACCTTCTTAACATCCTGGCTGTACATGTAGTGGGCATCAACAAGAAACTGCAAGCTCTAAATGAGCTGATACAGAGAGCCCAAAATTACAACTATACTCAGGCAAGTCTTGTTTCAGTGTGCAAAAATAGGGGACAAACTACAGGTCCTCCCATTTATCCTCAATGAAATTCTGTTGGAAGTACATTCCCAATCAGTAAGACTGCATGAAATGATGCAGGTTTTAGAAGATCAAGCAAAAGACACAGCACACACTAAGTAACCCCACAGCACATCCCGTAAGTAACAGGGGTCTTTTCAGCACCCACCGCCCCATTAGTCCCTAGGTGAACAGTCCGCCAAGGCCCTCCAGCGACGCAAGGCTCTTACATCAACTTGCTGCAGATTTAGGTAGGAAGTCTGCAGTACATGAGGTTGTGGAGTCAGCAGCGCTAGCAATTACAACTGAGGAAAGGGGAAGAAACTAATCGGGCCTAACAAAAGGGGAAAAGAAAAGGCAAAGAAAAGCCTGCAAGAAAAGCAAAGCAATGATGTAAAACAGCATTTTGCAGTTATTTGCTCCACAGAGAACCTCAGCTTACCCCAATGCTGTGGAAGGAAATAATGAAGAAATAAAATCAATTGAGGATTGAAACCTCCGGAACCAACATACCTGTACCAGCAATAACTCTAAGCCCCAGAAGCTCGCACCATAGGGCAGTAAAACAAAAAAATCCAGCTATGCCCACAAATGGGCAAGTCACAACACAAAGGCTGAAAAGGCAGTCGGGTCAAATCAATAACTTATCAGGATGAAAAAGACGCAAGGCTCACATCCAAACACCCAGATAATACTGTGGAGCTCTCATCTCACGGAAATGTTGATAGTAAGAAGCAGCTAATCTAGCAGAAGTGAAATGAAATCTCACCCAGGGGAAAAGGGAGGGTCAGCATTCATTTACAACAAGACCTGATGCCACCGCTAGCCCAAGATCATGGGCTACACTGAAGTCTTGATGTGAGCCAGTAAGCAGAAATATGGATGCATGCTGGAGCAAAAGCCACCAAGTCACAAAAAGCGGCTAAACGTCTGCTTATAACGAATTATACATCGTTGAGGGCATTTGATACTTTAAACAGAGGAACTATCTTAAAGTTATTAAAGGAAATAAGGGAGCTAGCACACATTACCTCCCCCGACTCCCTGTGCATAGCATTTAAACCGCACCCCTACAGATGTGATTGAGAGGCAACTGCAACATCTTGGGCCTCCCCTGATATAATCCAGCAATTACTAGCACAGCAGAAATCTTCAATTCATGGGGGATTGAACTACAAATGATCGGACCACCACATTACCCAGGACCGCTGCTTCCCAGACAAGCTAGAACTTGCAATCCTAGCACAGCAGAAATCTTCAATTCATGGGGGATTGAACTACAAATGATCGGACCACCACATTACCCAGGACTGCTGCTTCCCAGACAAGCTAGAACTTGCAATCCTAGCACAGCAGAAATCTTCAATTCATGGGGGATTGAACTACAAATGATTGAACCGCCATGTTACCCAGGACCGCTGTTTCCCAGACAAGCTAGAACTTGCAATCCATCACAATCTACAGGAGGGAGCTCGGTCCTAAGGGGTTTGTTGGGGGCAGGTTTGGGTTCAACACACTTCGAAAATCTAAGAATAGTTAAAAACTGAAACAAGGTTTTCTAGGGTCAGGATCAGCAGGGATATAATGACATCATGGTACTCACAAGCCAGGACTGGCTATGGTCCCCGAACATCCAGGATATTAACCAGTCCTGATAGTTACAGCATCAGCGCGGCGGTTGACCCCGGTTACCTTAACATATGTTCATGGAATAAACATGGCCTTGAGAGCAAGTTACAAGATGGGGACGCTATGTCATTTCTTTAGAAATTTTACATTATTTTAACACAGGAAACTTGGAGTCATTAACCTACACCAATAGTTGGGTACGTAGAGCATCATATACGAGCTGAAATGTCTACAAACTCTGGGCAGGCCAGGGAAGCCTATTAATGTTTTCCTCTACCAAATTTAATTGGGTCATAGATACAGTACATCCAAGGATAAACTGGATCCAAGTACTCAAGCTAATACTGAAAAAAATATTGCCCCGTTCCAACGTCCCTGCTTATTTTAAATGTATACATTAATCCTAGAAAAATGGAGAGAGGGAAAAAACATCGCAATCCTGCTCAAACTAACAAAAACATTACAGAAATGACACAAGGAGGTGATCTTAATTATCTCTGGGGACTTCAACTTAGATCTAAGTTACTGCAGCATGGCAACACAAAGGAGGGCATCTATCACCTACCTGTGTGGTAGACGTTGTTCAGCAATAGACAACATGCTGGTAAGCATAGCAGCATTGCCCTTGGTGATCCAATTTCAGATTTCACCCTGCTCAGAGAGCACCCACATCCTTCAAACCATGCTTACAGGTTTACACAGCTGTGTCCAGCAAGTAGTGTAATCTCCACCCCCAGTTACACATAATCTAAAAATATTAAATTGGTGTACCCCTGGAATATTGAAGCTGATGGAAGAGGTCTATTGTTGTGCATGAACTTTCGAGGAGTTAAAAGGAGCATCTGAAAACCAAGACGCATCTAAAATGTCAGCAGGAGAAATCGAAAAAGCATGGGCAACCCTAATCTGGACTCTTCTAAAAAGAATTCCAGTCAGAATACAACCACTGAAGAGGTTACAGGGAACAACTAAGAAAGGGGTCCCAGGAAGGCAAAACTGGTACAGCATCAGGCTGTAGTAAGAGAAATGAGAAGAGCAGCAAAGGAGATAAAAACTGGGAAGTGGGACAAGAAAGCAACACTAAGAATTTTGAGACTGCAATTTCATAAAGAATGCTGGAAAGCAAAAAGAAGTTGTCAAGAGGAAATGTGGAAAGAGCTTTTATGGTCCAGTAAGCAGCCAAACAGCAAAAAATGTTGGCAAGTTGTAAACTGATTGTTTTTCTGGAAAGACTAGACACCATAATGCTGAAATAGAGGAGGTCTCCTGGGAAGCTTACATTTGTGCAATGCATGCAAAGCCATTCATTGATGGAGAAGGGGAAGGCTGCCAACCCAAAGCCGAAATTTAGGAGTCCCAAAATATCCAGCTAGCCTCTGCATTTCACGGCGCCCTGGAGAACCTAGATGAACCCAGGAGTTCCACTAAAGTCTTCCAGAACAACGCAGCCTCAATTGTGGACATTGATCAACAGGTAAAAATACTGAAAAAAACTGAAGGCTGAAGGGGCCGCAGGCCAAAAATATACTGCCTGATGCCCGCCTCAAATGTGATGTATATTATTGGGCCCACTACCTTGCTCCTCTGTTCAACCGTTTCTACTGCTCCAATGTCACTCCAGACTCCTGGAAAGGTATCTCTGCCCTATTCTTTATGATTCCCTTATCAGCCTCATCTCCTTTTATGAGATGTGTGCAGGCCCCTTCCTTGGGATCTATCACTGAATATAACAGCAAACCTTTAAACTGTAAAGTGAGGGTCCCTTCCTCTAGTGTGTCTGTCGGGTTCACAGGAATGCAGAAATGCACAAATCTGCTCGAGGGGATTCCTCTACTCGTCATGTCTTCACCAGGCAGGCATGCATTTCCCCAAAATGGAACCCAGGGCCCTACATGTAATGTAGCAGGGCAGGCAGACACATTCAGCGTATATTCACAGCACACTTACTGTCCAGTACTATCACCTCCATGCATTGTGCCCCTACAGGCACACATGCACTCAGCACACACATTCGGTCTGCTTGCACTGCTCATTACTGTAGCCTTTTTGTATTGCACCAGGGTGTGCTATTGGCAATTACACACACTGCCAGCACACACCCACACTGTACTCCCTGCTCAACATTCACCCTTCATGTATTGTACTTCATGCAAGCACACATATACCCTGCACATGCTTTTATTGCACACACACTGCACTACATCTTTCATGTCATGTATTCTTCACAGGCATACATAACCTCAGCACATGCACTAATCCCACATGTACTGCACAGCACTGCTTTATCCAAGTACTGACCCTTCCCAGGCACACATACAAGCGGAGCAGTCACTACTCCTATGCTACGCAGCACTCCACATCTACTGGATGTAGGCCAAGAGTATGTTAAGCACACAGCAGTGGATCTTTGAAAAAGGTGAGTGATCTGGTCGGCCTCACTTCAGTGACACAGAGTGAAAAGGACCTGTTCACTACTACTGATCATTACACAGTATGCTACCACCAGCATGATTCTGCTGCTTAACTTCTGATGAATAGTTATAAAGCAACAATTATACATCTAGGATTTGTGTAACCCAATAGATGTTATGGGTGTTTGGCTATCACTATGTACAATCAAAAAACGATAAATGCCAGTAACCATCTATGTCCAGTACAAGGGTTCTTTATATATATAAATTGTTAAGAACTCTAAAATACATATAATGTACAGAAAGGATCTACAAAAACAAGAATGGTGCTCTGCGAAACAGTGGTCAGACACTGCAAGTCAGTGAATAGTGACAGAATACAGAATAGTGATCATAAGAGGGGTAATAGGCAGTACAAGAGTCCAATCAAGGGCTGAATATATTCATGTTAGCTCCTAGTGGAACAGCTTGGTAATAGGATGTCTTTGTGCCTCCTAGTGTCAACTGTGTACATTATATGTAATTTGGAATTCATAACTATTTATGTATATAATGAAAAATATGCAAACAGAAAAATGGCCCTTTACACCTGCTTCATGGACTTGTCCAAAGCCTTTGATTCAGTGGACCGGAACAAGCTGTGGGGGAAACTAGCAAACCTTAAAATCCCGTCAGAGCTGCTAAAAGGAATACAGCTTCTGTACTCAGAAAATTGGGCAAGGGTGAAAGTTGGAAACAATGGAAGAGTGTCGGCCAGAATCCAGATAGACAGAGGTGATAAGCAGGGCTGTGTCCTGGCCCCAATGCTTTTCAACCTCTATCTGGCAGATCTGTGCACACAGCTAAACATAACTGGCTCCCATCCTCCCAAACTGAGCAACTATACCCTAACTGCATTACTATATGCAGACAACATCGTCTTACTGAATCTCTCAGGAACAGGACTCCAAAACATGTTAAACACCTTCAATCAATATTACACGACTAATGAGTTGGTGGTAAACACGGAAAAAACCAAGGTAATAATTTTTGGCAAATGGTTAATCAAGAAAACTAAATGATTCTGTGGTAATCAATCCGTGGAAAGAAGTGGAAGCTATAAATACCTCGGCATCTGGCTACACGAGAGCTGGTCGCATCACCTGCACCTAAACACCTTGAAAGCGAGGTTGGCATCACTGCTTGCATCAGTCCTTGCCCTGGCCTCAAAACTACAAACCCCAATCTGGTGTTCACTACTCACAGTGATAAAAGCAAAATTCCTCCCAGCCTTAACATATGGTTCGGAAATATACCCAAGCAAACTGAACGACTTCATGAACATTGCACATAGCAAGGTGTTTCGCCTTCTCTTCCGCCTCCCACACAGCTCCTCGCCAGCACAGATTAGGTTGGAATTTGGATTACAAGATCAAACATTAGTACAAGACTGGGCATTACTCAAATACACATCGATGCTAAGACTAGCCCAACCAAACACTCTAAAGGCACTGATTTGGGAGGAAATCAACAGAAACCAGGCGGAATTCCCAAACCCCTGGCTAAAGAGAATTGCTCTCGCCATAAAGCACCTGCAGGAAGAAGAGTTATAGCAAACGTTTTTACCCCATAAAAATTTTAAGCAACTTCTAAACAAACAAATTAAGTTGCTCTCCTGGAGCAAGGACAAAGATACGTTCAGAATTGGATCTAATGCTTGGATGACAATTAACACATACAAGGCTCCAACATCTCAACCTTCTATGACAAAAGTTTTTAAAACGTCAGTAAAAATTAAGGTGCTACACGCCAGACTCAGACTGCTACCTGCATTGGAGACTGAACCAAAATGGCTCAGATCCACAAACAATGGACGATGCAGACTTTGCGCACATCACAGGGAAGACTTCTTACCCATCCTTTGTGTTTGCTCCGCTCTATTACCCTGGAGAAAGCTGTATCTGAAATTTTTTTAACACCAACTGTATCAGAACATGCCTGCAGGCTATCCTGTTTAGTCTGAAAGGATTGACACCACAAACACATGGCCTGTTTTGCAAAACTTATTTTTAAAACAGAACATTCCTTAAAACATGCCATAAAAAAATCAAGATAACAAGCCCTCAACTGGCATAGAAAATGAACACTGGCAGCCCCAGGGCTCAACTGGACTAAAAATTACAAAGAAAGCAGGAATGTATTAATTGTTTTATGGTGTTCTTAACATCACCGCTTGTACAGTTGCAATGAATTTAAGTAATATTGCAATAAAGCATTAACTAAATGTATATAATGGACCATTGTACTGGATACAGATTGTTACTAGAATGTATTTGTTTGTGACTGTACTTATTGACAGTCAAACGTTTACATCATCAATTATGTTAAACCCTCCCATTCCCCGGATGAGCTGGTCTCGTCCAGGCACATGGTTGCCGTGTGCCTGGGACGAGACCAGCTCGTCTTGCACCGGGCCCACGGGGGAAACGCTAGTGCTCCCCCCGTGGGCCCCCTACCAACACCCCTCCATTAGGGATGAAATGGGAATCTCTTTCCCCTTCACCGTCGCCCTCCCCCCCCACCCCTCCAGTGACATCTGATGACGTCAGCGCGCAAATCTTGCGTTGACCTCATCAGGGGTCACCTTGGATCCCAGAAGAAAAATGCTTTTGCATTTCTCTTCCGACCAGGAGGTGGGGCGGGAGAGACAAGAAAGGAAAGATCTTTCCTTTCTTGTCTCTCACAGCATTTCTGCTGCATGATCGCAATGTGATCCGGCAGCAGAAATACCCACTAGACACCAGGGATTTTTTTTTTGTCAATTTCAGTATGGGGAGCGGCCCCTTGGGCAAGGGTCGCTCCCCAGGGGGCCAAATGATTTTTAGGCCATTTCTGCCCCCCGGGGATAGATCGGCCTAATATAATTAGGCCGCTCTGCCCCCAGGGGGGGCAGAAACCAAAAGACACCAGGGATTTTTTTTTTTTTTTATACTAACGCATAAGTGGAGCGGCCCCTTTGGCAAGAGCCACTCCCGGGGCCATTCTGCCCCCCTTGGAGCAGATCGCCCTATTTTTGTTAGGCCAATCCGCCCCCAAGGGGGCAGAAACCTCTAGACACCATGGATTGGTGTGTGTATGTGTGTGTTTTGTTTGAGGGGGGAACCCCTTGGGCAAGGGTTGCTCCCCATGGGGGCACATTACTGTTGGCCATAACTGCTCCCCTTGGATTGGCCTAATTTTGGAAGGCCCATCTGCACCCAAGGGGAGCAGAAAGCCCACCAGAGACCAGGGTAGATTTTTTTTTCTCCAAAATAAGAAGTTGGCCATACCCCCACCCCAAATAAATGGGGCCAAAGTAGTTCTGCCCACCGGGGGCAGATGGGGCAATTATCTGGGGGGGGCAGAAAGCCTACTAGATTTCAAGGATTTAAAAAAAAAAAAATAGTGGGGCTAACAGTCTTTCAGCTCTCCCCCGCACACTAAAACATCTTATCCCATGGCAAGCAAGAGGACATTTTACTATTTTTGTTTTACATTGGGCCATGAGAGCTTGGCAACTCTTTTTTTACTTTGGGATGCTGCCATGTAGAAAAATCCACAAGACCTAGACACATCTGAAAACTAAACATCTGGTTGATTCCAGGGTGGTGTGCTTCACATGCACCCCGCACCATTTCCTTACCCACAATGCCCTGCATATCTGCAGCTTTGCTGGAAAGCACAAATTTTTCCCACGTTTTTGTGATGGAACCTTCCGGAATCTGCAGGAATCCACAAAATTCCTACCACCCAGCATTGTCTCATCTATACCGATAAAAATTCTGCTGCACTTGTCAGCCTAAAAATTTTTTTTTCCAAACTGCCCTTTTGGACCCACTTTGGTTCCCCCTCAATTTCGACATGTTTTTGGCTCTTCCCTCTCACAGGCACTTGGCCTACCTACAAAAGTGAGGTATCATTTTTACCGGTAGACTGAGGGGAACGTGGATGGTAGGAAATTTGTCCCGGTGCGGTGATCTCACACAGAATTGTGAGAAAAATTTGATGTTTTAGCTAAATTTGAGGTTTGCTGAGGATTCTGGGTAAGAAAATGTTGGGGGATCCACGCAAGTCACACCTCCCTGGACTCCCTAAGGTGTCTAGTTTTCAGAAATGTCTGGGTTTGGTAGGTTTCCCTAGATGGCTGCTGAGCCCAGGACCAAAAACACAGGTGCCCCCGCAAAAACAGGTAGTTTTGTATTTGATAATTGTGATGTGTCCACACTGTGTTTTGGGGCATTTCCTGTCACGGGCACGAGGCCTACCCACACAAGTGAGGTATCATTTTTATCAGGAGACTTGGGGTAACGCTAGGTGAAAGGAAATTTGTGGCTCCTCTCAGATTCCAGAACTTTCTGTCACCGAAATATGAGGAAAAAGTGTTTTTTTAGCCAATTTTTGAGGTTTGCAAAGGATTATGGGTAACAGAACCTGGCGAGAGCCTCACAAATCACCCCATCTTGGAGTCCCCTAGCTCTCTAGTTTTCAAAAATGCACAGGTCTGGTAGGTTTCCCTGGGTGCTGGCTGAGCTAGAGGCCAAAATCCACAGGTAGGCACTTTGCAAAAAACACCTCTCTTTTCTTTGGAAAAATGTGATGTGCCCACGTTGTGTTTTGGGGCATTTCCTGTTGCAGGCGCTAGGCCTACGCACACAAGTGAGGTAACATTTTTATCGGGGGACTTGGGGGAACATAGACTAGCAAAACAAGTGTTATTGCCCCTTGTCTTTGTCTACATTGTTTCCTTCCAAATATAAGACAGGGCGTAAAAAAGACGTCTATTTGAGAAATGCCCTGTAATTCACATGCTAGTATGGGCACCGTGGAATTCAGAGATGTGCAAATAACCACTGCTCCTCAACACCTTATCTTGTGCCCATTTTGGAAATACAAAGGTTTTCTTGATACCTATTTTTCACTCTTCATAGTTCAGCAAATGATTTGCTGTACACCCGGTAAAGAATGAAAACCCACAGCAAGGTGCAGCTCATTTATTGGCTCTGGGTACATAGGGTTCTTGATGAACCTACAAGCCCTATATATCCCCGCAACCAGAAGAGTCCAGCAGATGTAACGGTATATTGCTTTAAAAAATCTGACATTGCAGGAAAAAGTTACAGAGTTACACGTAGCAAAAATGTTAAATTTCTTTTTATTTCAGTTGTTATTTTATGTAGGAAACCCTTGTAGGATCTACACAAATTACCCATTGGTGATTTCAGAATTTTGTCTACTTTTCAGAAATGTTTAGGTTTCTGGGATCCAGCATTGGTTTCACACCCATTTCTGTCACTGACTGGAGGGAGGCTGAAGGCACAAAAAAACATAAAAATGGGGTATGTCCCAGTAACATGCCAAAATTGTGTTGAAAAATTGGGTTTTCTGATTCAAGTCTGTCTGTTCCTGTAAGCTGGGAAGCTTGTAATTTTAGCACCGCAGACCCTTTGTTGATGCCATTTTCAGGGAAAAAAACACAAGCCTTCTTCTGCAGCCCTTTTTTCCCATTTTGTTTTTTAAAAACGACATTTTCACTGTATTTTGGCTAATTTCTCGGTCTCCTTCAGGGAAACCTACAAAGTTTGAGTACTTCTAGAATCCCTAGGTTGTTAGAAAAAAAGGACGCAAATTTGGCGTGGGTAGTTTATGTGGACAAAAAGTTATGAGGGCCTAAGCGCACCCTGCCCCAAATAGCCAAAAAAAGGCATAGCACCTGAGGGGGAAAAGGCCTGGCAGCGAAGGGGTTAAATGAATCCTAGAGGGATATTTATTGGTTTGTAACTATTGTATACCTCCCTAGTTGTATGTGTTGTTTCTGTGGTGAATGCAATAACTCCTGGTGAAGGCAGAAGCCTTCCACTACTATGAGGACAGCACTTTTGGCACCCATCCTGGTCCAACAAAACTGCAGTCTGTCAGACAGGCCGATGTCATGGCGCACAAGCACAATCTGTGTTGGCCTATGACCAGTGCTTTAAATGGGCCGGTACGGTCTGGGACGGAGTACCAGCAATTTTTAATTTTGAGAGGGAGAGTACCTGCACTTCTTAAGAGAAACGTAAAGATTTTAATTGGAGAGTACTGGTACTTCTCAGGAATAAGCTACAGAGTACCTGCACTTGATTTTTCCATTTCAAGCACTGCCTATGACAAAAAAAAAAATCTGCATTTGGGATCCAGAAAATCGTACAGTTGGGCACTCAGGGCAGGGGTACACATCTTTAACCACGCAGAGAAGTCTTTCCTGTCCAAACACGTTGCGTGCAGGGATGCACGTATCCGGATGCACACACCGGTCTTCTACGCTTACCAGATGAATCCATGTCACCTTGTTTCCAGTTCCAGGCTTTCGGTTAATAGTCCGATGCATTGTGGGGTGTGTGGTCTTCATACAGTAGGCTGAACTAATTAGATTAATACGTTTGACAGCATTAAATTGTGAAAGGAAAGCTGAGGAGTTAGGATGCATGTCTCCTATATCAAGAAAGCATACAGGGACACATTGCACTGTTGGTTGGTCTGCGCCTGTCATACAGAACATGATGCACTTTTGGCTTGCATGTATTTGTCATAAGCCTGACTGGATGGAAACCTCATCTCTCTCCTAGTTATCTTCTGACATATGTTACGTAGCTTCGCAGGAAGCTTTAACTGACTAATACTGTACATGGTGTATTTGCTGTTTTTTGCTCTCCCCTTTTCCCCAAAAATCAAATAAAAAGACTTGACGAAAAAAGAAACGGAAATGGAATGCGTCCCGATGTCTTAGAGTCAATTAGTAACCTTACACGTAGTTGCCTTAAGTCCGGAATCACTACTTGTAGGAGGCTGGCCTTGCTTATAGTGGGTACCTGATGGTACTTACACCTTGTGCCAGGTCCAGTTATCCCTTATTAGTAGATTAGTAAGTGTTCTAGCAGCTTAGGCTGATAGAGGTAGCTATAGCAGAGCAGCTTAGGCTGAACTAGGAGACATGCAAAGCTCCTACTATACCACTTATATCATATAGCACTATATCATAAGAATCGCAAAACTCAGTTACTAAAAAAAAAAAAAAGGTACTTTATTTTAGTGACAATGTGTCAGAAATATCTCAGAGGATATACTCGCTTAGGAGGTAAGTAAAATACACAAAATATACACATAAACCAAAATCAGGTAGGTAAACAGTTAGAAAAGTAGTGCAAACACTGTAGAATACAATAGGATGCAATAAGCCTAGGGGCAACACAATCCATATACTAAGAAAGTGCAATGTGAACCACTTAGGGACCCCAGGCCTAGTGTAGTGTATAGAGGGTCGCTGGGAGTGTAAGAAAACACAAAGAGGGTGTCCAAGATACCCAACCCAAGACCCTGAAAAGTAGGAGTAAAGTTACCCTACTTCCCCAGAAACACACTAAAGTTGTGATAGGAGCTTCTGCAAAGACCACAACAGACTGCAAAGCACTGAAGACAGATTCCTGGACCTGAGGACCTGTAAAGGAAGGGGACCAAGTTCAAGAGTCACAAAACTGTCGGGGTCACTTGGATACAGCTCCTGTGTTCCAGGGACCACGCTCGTCACGATGAGAGGGGACCCAGAGGACCGGTGAGGCAGAAGTTTGGTGCCTGCGTTAGCAGGGGGGAGATTCCTTCGACCCACTGGAGATTTCTTCTTGGCTTCCAGTACAGGGTGAAGGCAGACAGCCCACAGAGCATGCACCACCAGGAAACAGTTGAGAAATCTGTCAGGATGAGGCGCTACAATGTCGCTGGTAGTCTTCTTGCTACTTTGTTGCAGTTTTGCAGGCGTCCTGGAGCAGTCAGCGGTCGATCCTTGGCAGAAGGCGAAGAGGGAGATGCAGAGGAACTCTGGTGAGCTCTTGCATTCGTTATCTGAGGAAACGCCCACAGGAGAGACCCTAAATATCCCTCAGAGGAGGATTGGCCACCTAGGCAGGTAAGCATCTATCAGGAGGGGTCTCTGACGTCACCTGCTGGCACTGGCCACTCAGAGGCCTCCATTGTGCCCTCACACCTCTGGATTCAAGATGGCAGAGGTCTGGGACATACTGGAGGAGCTCTGGGCACCACCCCTGGGGTGGTGATGGACAGGGGAGTGGTCACTTCCCTTTCCTTTGTCCAGTTTTGTGCCAGAGCAGTGGCTGGGGGATCCCTGAACCGGTGTAGACTGGCTTATGCAAGGAGGGCACCATCTGTGCCCTTCAAAGCATTTCCAGAGGCTGGGGGAGGCTACTCCTCCCAGCCCTTAACACCTATTTCCAAAGGGAGAGGGCATAACACCCTCTCTCAGAGGAAATTCTTTGTTCTGCCTTTCTGGGACTACGCTGCCCAGACCCCAGGAGGGCAGAAGCCTGCCTGTGGGATGGCAGCAGCAGTAGCTGCAGTGAAAACCCCAGGGAGTTGGTTTGGCAGTACCCGGGGTCCATGCTGGATCCCCAGGGATGCATGGGATTGGCACCCCAATACCAGGTTTGGCATGGGGGGACAATTCCATGATCTTAGACATGTTACATGGCCATATTCGGAGTTACCATTGTGAAGCTACATATAGGTACTGACCTATAACAAAGTCCAGGGAAATTGCCCTGAACTACGTGGGGGCACCTTGGCTACTGCCAGGGTGCCCTCACACTTAGTAACTTTGCACCTAACCTTCACAAAGTGAGGGTTAGACATATAGGTGACTTATAAGTTACTTAAGTGCAGTGTAAAATGGCTGTGAAATAACGTGGATGTTATTTCACTCAAGCTGCAGTGGCAGTCCTGTGTAAGAATTGTCTGAGCTCCCTATGGGTGGCAAAAGAAATGCTGCAGCCCATAGGGATCTCCTGGAACCCCAATACCCTGGGTACCTATGTAACATATACTAGGGAATTATAAGGGTGTTCTAGTGTGCCAATCAGAATTGGTAAAAATGGTCACTAGCCTGCAGTGACAATTTTAAAGGCAGAGAGAACATAAGCGGTGAGGTTCTGGCTAACAGAGCCTCAGTGACACAGTCAGGCACTACACAGTGAACACACATTCAGGCCACAACTATGAGCACTGGGGTCCTGGCTAGCAGGATCCCATTGAGACAGGCAAAAACAAACTGACACACAAGTATAAATGGGGGTAACATGCCAGGCAAGATTGTACTTTCCTACACTACTACATTTCCTATATGCCTGTGAATTGTTTTTTTGTGTGTGTATACATGGATAAATACCCAGGTATACACAAAGTCCCTTAGTTATGTGCCAATGTACAAAAAGCGCACAGAGCACCGTATGTGCAGGGATTCATTCCAACTGCCATTTTTCAAACACAGACTGACAGACATATTCTTAACAAAATTCTGTGACCCAAAAAAAAGTAGGATTTTTCAAGTTTCAAAAGCTCATATAAGTATATGGTGTCACCAGAAAATGCTGAATAACCTTTGGCCTGGTATTGACATCACAGGGAATCACGTCACAAGATATGAGACATAGATGAGAGGAAATTAATGTGTGCTTCTAACCCAAATTACATGATGAAAAATAAAGCACAGTAAACAAATGAGTGGCCTTTGAATACTGAGCCCTGTCTTAAACTAATCCCACTACTCTAACACATGTCTAAATCCACAAACATACCAATGCATTGTTGTCAGTCAGTAACTCCAGCAGCCACTTACGTTTACCAGATACTCCATGCCACGAAAAATGCTATGCTCAATCCTGGACTTTTATTTTACAACTGATTGTTTTCAGGGGGTGTTATTTCAAGTGGGTCAACTGAATAACGGGACTACTATTCCCATAATGCCCTATGCTGCTAAATAAAGACTCGTGACTGGATCACGTTATTTCTGACGGCATGAAATGCTTGGTAACCCAGTTAGCGCTACTGACGGTCTGTTGGTAATCTGTATCCTACCCAGGGGGCTGGTTTGAACAGAGAGAAGCGTCCCTGAAAGAAGCAGCCTAACTCGACCAAATCTAGAGCGTTGTCAACAATGCATTAGCCTGTTCTCTAACTAAGTGGGGTTAGGAAGCATGACAATGCACCATAGCCAATATGTCGGATCTGCTTTAGACGCTATGATTAAAGTTTTAAGCATCCTACGGTTGTCTGCTACCCGTCCACGAAGCGCTTCGGCGTGTCGTCAGGAACAGAAAGCGCTACATGAATGCGAGCGCTAAAATGCACAAATAATACGGTTCGATAATACAAAACTCTGCCCAGGAAGAACAACACGAAGCTCTCCCAGTAACTATCCCACATCTCCCAGAGCAGCAAGACGTTCCTCCCTTAAGGCCACTTACATTGCGACAGCACAGACAGCGCCTACGCCTTTCCTTGCAATCCCAGGTATAGCCATGGCAGTGCAGAGGAAACGCGATCTACGGCTCACGAATCCCCTTCCCGCCCCCTTCGGTACCCCTTGGCCATTCATACATGTTGTCCTTAACACATGACCCTGTGTCTCAGAATGTATATCTTTCCCGGGCTGCTGCAGCCTTTAAATCGAAACTCGAGGGCATCGTCGCCCATACTGCTCCCCCTCCCCTGTCTCTCGAATGGTACGTTCAGGCAGAAGAGTCTCTTACTGTCTGCTCAGCCGGTTCAATTATTGCTGTTCTTGAAGGGGCGCTCTCGTGTACAGCTGTGACAGGCCGCTTGTGGCTCCTGCCCGAGAGTGGCAGGCATGGCCTGATGACAAAGCATCCAGTCAAAGGGGCTTGACGTTTTTTTCCCTTTCATTACATAACCTTTTGTTTAATTTGTTTTCTGAAAGTAAGTAGGTGTGGTGAACTTTGCCTCACAAACCTTTCCTCTAGTACAGTTATGGCAATCACGGCACGGTATCTGACTATTTAAGGCTCACGTAGTGATTCACTGGCTGCTGCCAAATACCTCACAAGTTAAGACATTCTTCCTTGCCATCGTGCCGGAAATGACAGCCAGCAACGAATTGCTGTGGTTTACAGCGGTAGAACAAGCTGAAAACCGCGTTTTTCCTTGTTATGTCATGATGTCGAGGAAGTTGGAATAAACTGCATTTCGGTTTAGTTTGGACCAGAGTGGTAAATTGTCGGCTTCTATCGCATATCTGCATAACAATTCAGAAACACTGTTAAGTGTGAAACCGAGCTAGCTAGGGGTTTTCCAGGGAGCCGGTAATTCCTGATAAGACAATTGATGTCTGGGATGATTCACAACCGAGATGATGCAAACATGCTCATACCTACTGTTGGAAATGGCACTTTTTGCACGGTCATCCCCAGTCTTTTTGCCTCCTTCCTCCTATTTTTTCTGACCTGTTTTTGTTGGCTTTAGGACTCAGGGCACTTTACCACTGCTAACCAGTGCTAAAGTGCATATGTTCACTCTGTAAAGTGTACTGCTAATTGGTTTATCCATGATTGGCATATTTGATTTACTGGTAAGTCCCTAGTAAAGTGCACTAGAGGTGCCCAGGACCTGTAAATCAAAAGTTACTAGTGGGCAGGCAGCACTGGTTGTGCCACCCACTTTAGTAGCCCTGTAAACATGGCTCAGACCTGCCACTGCAGTGTCAGTGTGTGCAGTTTTAAACTGCCAATTCGCTAAACCTTCCCTTTTACTACATGTAAGGCACCCCTAGGGTAGGCCCTAGGCTGCCCCATGGGCAGGGTGCAGTGTATGTTTAAGGTAGGACATATACTAGTGTGTTTAAATGTCCTAACAGTGAAATACTGCCAAATTCGGTTTTCACTGTGTAAGGCTTCTCTCTCTCATAGGTTAACCTTGGGGGCTGCCTTTAAATATCCTTAAAGCACAGATTCTCTTTGAGAGCAGATAGAAATTTGGAGTTTAGGGTCTCTGAACTCACAATTTAAAAATACATATTTTAGTGAAGTTGGTTTTTAAATTGTCTGTTTGAAAATGCCACTTTTAGAAAGTAGACATTTTCTTATGTATACCATTCTGTGACTCTGCCTATTTATGGATTGTCTGTTTTGGTCAGTTTGACAGTTCAGCTGTTTTGCACCTCTCTAGACAGTGTCACAAAAGGGGGCGGGGTTGTAACTGGCATATCCTGATGAGCCATCTTAGCTAGAGAGGAGGGTGGAGTGGTCGTTCACACCTGAAAAACTGTGCCTGCCCTCACACAGTGCAGTCTCCGACCCCCTGGTGTGCGTCTGGGGCCTGGCCTGGATAAGGAAGGATCTTGCAAACACTTGAGACTTTGCTTTGAAGTTTGCCAACTTCAAAGGCAGAAGTGGGTATAAGAAGAAGACCCAAAACTGGCTTGGACCTACTGACGATAGCGCTTCAGCAACGACGATGACGCTGCATGCACCGTGACCTGTGGACCCCGCCCATCGCACCGCCCTGCTTCACACCGCAGCCCTGGTCTCACCGACGCTGCTAGACGCCGTCACCGAGCCGCTGCCTGTACCATGACCTGTGGGCACCGCACGTCGCATCGTCCCGCTCTGCACTGCGGCCCGACGCCATCCACACCAGCGCACCTGACTTTATCAGCCCAGAGTTCGATCGCAACACGTATGAACTTCAAGGGCTCGACGACTCCCGCACCGACTCCAGAACCGACACTGCGAGGATCACGACGCCCTGCAAATCCAAGGTACTGCTTGCGGGTCTTCCTGACACCGTAGCTAGCCTGCGACGCCGCGGACGGCCTGAACTGTTGGTTTTGTTGCTCACGACGCCGTGATAGCCCCAGGTGGAACTATTGACTTAAGGGAACTGTATTTTTGAGTACATCTTGTAGAATTCACATTTTTGTTACTGTATGTTGGTTTTTCTTGTATTTGGTCTTGTTTTAAATAGATAAATATTGGCTATTTTTCTAAAACTGGTGTGGTGTCCTTTTGTAGTGTTTTCACTGTGTTACTATGTGTTATGTGCAAATGCTTTACACATTGTTTCTGAGATAAGCCTGACTGCTCGTGCCAAGCTACCAAGGGGGTGAGAGGGGTTATCTGAGCGGGTATCTCCTTTATCCTGACTAGAGTGACGGTCCCTACTTGGACAGGGTGCAAATCGACTGCCAACTAGAGACCCCATTTCTAACACCTACCATGGAACACTCCCCGGAAACCCTCTGTCCATCTGCAGAACCAGCCTCTGATTGACATCCAGGTTCCCTCCAGGCCAAATAGTGCTTTTTATGTCAGGCATACACACTTAGACAAAAGAGTGAGTTTTCAAGCTTATATTGTCGTCACAGAGTTAATTACACCAAGGGAACACCACAGATTAAAGTTTTGAATAAACACACATAAAGAGTGTTCTGTGCACAGTGGGTGTTAAATACTTGTGAAAGTGCTCATGATATTACAATAAATCATTTACAATTGACTAGAACAATTAGAGCTATTTCTCCATCCCTTACATGGGTGTGACTGTATGGTCACATATACAGTCACTTATGTAAGTGATTGTATGGTCACAAATACTGTCCTGTAGTAAAAGCCAGCTTCAGTGGTACAGAGAAAATTCTAATCAGCGACGTTTTGACACCAATTGTCCAATGTGTGTCTGAAAACATCAGTAGGGCCTTCATCAGGAGTGATGCAGAATGCTGCAGCACTAGGCGATGTGACATTTTGACATTGGACAATAGCTATCAGACTCCGTCTGAGGGGCCCAAGAGGCAGAAAAGGTCTATAAGCCTCAACTGTGGAAGTTGACGTCGTTTACCACTGGTTTTCCAGAGCCCTTCCTACTACGGCTCTGCGAACTGAGCTCAGCAAACCTCTTTTGGCACTTGACTGGCATTGTAGCGAGGGCAGTTGTCACAGCTTCTCAGGGAGGTTATGTGGAGCGTAGAGATCAGCATTAAAAAATCAGCCTCCAAACACAATTATCTTTATTTCCTGCCAAGTGGTTTTCTGTACAAGAAAAACAGTACTTTAAGCACACCGTTGCATAAAATACTACACAAAATCAATGATCATACAAGTCTGTGTTTCTGAGTGTGATTCCTGGAAGGTGTTACATCTGCCTTGACCCATCGACTTCTCCATCCCGGACTCTATCCTGTGTGTCCACCCTAGCTCTGTGTTCCACTCTTGAGAAATCAGGGATTGCATGAATCAAGCTCAAGTGTAGTTTTTATTCCCACAGTCAATTGCATGCTCACTGTGCTTTGGTCTGACCCACTGTTGTGGATGGATGGCACTTTCATAGTCTTCGTTCACCTCCTTTCATTGGGGGATGAGGACCCCAATGTTCCCAGCAAATCTGCTGAAGAATGTTGGGCTTCGGGGTCAGGCCGCATCTACCAGTATGCCTACTGAGCTTCTGCCAGTGAAGCTGCAGCACCAGGGCTTGTACAAGTGCAGCTGCGGTCTTTTATTGTTGCGGTGATGCTGCCCCAATTGGGCTGATGCACATGCATCTCGGTGATGGGTTGAGGCAATCTCAGTGATCCCAAATGGACCAAAGGTGTGTGCAGCCCCAGTTGGAACAACAGTCACAGAGTAGTAGTCACATCTAGGGCTACTGCCGTCACAAATTTATAGCCATTGACCAGGCCTCCGGCAATCACACAAATGCAGCCAACATCTGGTCCTACATTAGTCCCACTTTTGTGGGACTCGGCCTACGAAGAGCACAATGTAGAAGATCCTGTCAGAAACCTAAATGGGTGATCAGGAGGACATAGAAAGACACGAGTCCTCTCTAGTTCATTCTTGAGTAGTCCGCTCTCCCAGGGACCGGCAATGCACTGGGCAGCACTCTTCCTGGACAGTCTCTCTCTCTGCAGGGGCAAGCAGACTTCTTTTCCTCTCACCAGGCAGGCAAACAGGCTTCAAGGTACTTCAAGACTGAGCCACAGCTTCTCCAGTAGAAGGTTCAGACTTGGTGATGCTTGCTCACCTGTGGGAGACAAGCTGTTAGGGACAGTCCTCCTTACAGAGCAGTCTTTAGAGTAATCTACTGAGCACTCCCTTTTTTGTTCATAAAGGACTTTGAACTTAAACTAATTTGGGTGATTCGGGCCTTCACTTATAGATAACTTCTAGAAGGGGATGTGGATCCATTGTCTCAAACTGTAGAATTGATTTGGGGTGGTTCTTCTTTCAAGTGTTCTCCTCAGGGTGTTCTCCAGATACAACATTTCTGTAGAGTGATGATTCTCACAGCAGGTGACTCTTGTACTGTCTCTAAAATGGAGCACTCATAACCATGACACACAAAAGTGTGAGCGTTCTGCACCTAGCTGCAATCAGCCCAACTAAAGAGGTAATGAAGGACAGAAAAAAAAGCAGGCTTGGCCTAGAAACATTGTCACATAAGACAACAGAACTTTCAGTCTCGCCTTTCACCCCTACCATCAACCAAATGGCAATGCTAAGGAAGAACTAATCAGCGGCTCCTTGCTAATAAAAGGCCTCATTGAACAGCTAAAGATAGTTCTATTGCTAGTCAATTGACCGTAGTAGCTGGATCTCTTCCCTCCCAATTTAGGAAAGCATGCAGTACATTTCCAAGCCTGGGAGTACTATTCTTGCCCTCCATCTTGTTCAAGGTCAGGCCAGGGGCACCCAAAAAGGATTCCATTGGTCTCCATTACTAAGGCTCAACACCATGCATTTGTTACACTCTCCACATAGGCACTTGACACAGGTAGACAGAATAACAGTGCAACAGTATGGGCATACACATTAAACTGGAACTTTAACAGGTGGGTCAGTAGTCCCCATCTCATAGAGACTCAAATAAGAAGGTATGCTCACACTATTGATCCTCTTGAACATGGTATGCTGCTACCACCACTTGAAGTGCTGTACCAAAAATAGGGACAGTAGTCCGTTGCCGGCCCCTTCCGGTCACAGGACAGGTCCAGGGCCTCACATAATCAGGAAGGACGGGCCTAGGCATCTGTGTACATGCTTAGATTAGCGTAACACCAGGTCCAAAATAAAAATCTGGCTTCCAGATATACATGCAGTTGGGAACTCAGGGCAGGGGAAGATACCCGTGTAATATGCAACAGACATTATTGTGCCAACAAGATTTGATCCTAGGAAAATATTGAACTGAATGACCTGGGTGTCAAAAAGTAACCTGTGAGGCTAGGATCAAGTAAAGCCTACCTCAGGCAGTGGTGTCTTGGACCCTATAGTAAGCAAGTGAAATGCCCTCTGTCACCTTCTGGGATAGTATAAGACAGCCATATCTACATGGTTATGGGCCTCATACCTCTGAGCCACAGGTTCACTGCTACACTAATGATAGCTACACCTTTGGCTACAGGTCCACTGGAGGAAATCTAGATCTTAACTATCAGATGCCCAAGGGCTAGCTGAGTGGTGTGCAGATTATCTTCTAAAGTATCATGATTCATCCTGGCATGGAGCAAGTATCCTCACTCAGATTTCTGGGTAGATTGTAGTACAGATATGCTATTACAGCAGCTTATATGCAGATGTATAGGAATACCCTGGTAAGGAAACTGCTTTTCTGCACTACATTCCTCTTAACATTTAAGAACATGTTATGAACATGTTAGGAGTATGACTTTGTAATGTATGTTCATATATTTATGTGCTTATGAGGAAAAAGCCCACCTCAGAAATGCAAAGTTAAAGCTTTCTAATGAATACATGAACTGAACAAATCAAATAATGAAAACAATTGTATGATGGTATCCCACAGTATGATCAACTCAATTCACTGAAGTGGATGGGTATCAAATAATAGTAGGGAGAGGAGGTAACAGAGGCTGAGTGCAGGAAGCTGGCTCTGTATATACTATATCAAAATGAGATCTAGGCCCTCATTACAACCCTGGCAGTCGGTGATAAAGCAGCGGTAATACCGCCAACAAGCTGGCGGTAACCAAAATGGAGTTATGACCACTGCGAAACCGCTCATACAGACAGCCCCTTTAACACACCGACCGCCAGGGCGGTATCAACAAGCACCACGGCGGTAACTGCCAACGGCCAGGCGGAAGACAATGTACTGCCCACACTATTAAGACAGGCCTATCCGCCACTTTTTCCGGGGCTATACCAACGACATCAAAAGCATGGAGGAAACACTGCACAGAAGTCAAAGGACTCACCTGTGGAGACTCAGGGAACAACCACGATGCCATGGAGCCCGAGCTGCACATATTTCCGATGCTCGTCTACCTTTTTCTGCATTATGAACATCAACGCCAGCGAAGACGACCACGGTGAGCACTGCCGCCTAGCACACAAGGGAGGGGGGAGGAAAAAAGAGAGTGACACACACACGCAACACCCCCAGCCCCAACACCATACACACAACCCGATGCACAAACAGTACATATTCACCCTGTACCCCTCAGGGATAATGCAAGGACAAAATAATTTGAAGAAAGTGAGTGTAATACGATAAAATTACATGAATAAGTGCATCAAAATACAAACGTATATACATATTTACAAATGTAGGGACACTGCCCAGTCCTCAATGTCTGTGGGCCACAGGTCCACAACACATAGGCCAAGGCCCCACCTCACTCCTGCAAAAACACAGAGAGAACACTGCAGGGGCATCAGTTCAAAAATACACAGGCACCTCATGGGGACGGGGAGGAGGGGCACCTCACCCGGCAGATGGTACAACACCACTGGTCCTGAAGGGGGCTACATGCCTTATGCGCTGTCTTGGGGAGTGCAAGGCCACAGTCTCTCTAGTGGGTGATATGCCCACTGCTTGGTCCCAGGGAGTGCAAGGCCACAGTCTCTCTATTGGGTGGTTTGCCTACTGCTTGGTCCTGGGGAGTGCAAGGCCACAGTCTCTCTAGTGGGTGGTTTGCCTACTGCTTGGTCCTGGGGAGTGCAAGACCACAGTCTCTCTAGTGGGTGGCTTGCCCACTGCTTGGTCCTGGGGAGTGCAAGGCCGCAGTCTCTCTAGTGGATGGCTTCTTCCACTGGTTGTGGAGGGGGCCTTGTGCCCAGTGTGCTTTGTCCTGGGAAGGATGGGGCGAGTGGATGGCTTCTTCCCCTGGTTCTGGAGGGGGCCTTGTGCCCAGTGTACTTCATCCTGGGAAGGATGGGGTGAGTGGATAGCTTCTACACTGGTTCTGGAGGGGGCATTGTGCCCTGTGATGCAGATCTTGGGGAGTGCAAGGTCACAGTCTCTCACCTGGGTGTCAGACCTATAGGATTTGCAGGGGCCAGGATGCACAACAGCCAATGGACGCAGTACTACACACTGTCCACCAGCGGTGACGGCTGCTCAGTGGTGGCAGTGGCAGGGCTGGTGTTGGTGCTGGCAGTGGTGGGGGGAGGCTCCAGCCCATCCCCTGCAGCCTCAGACGGCTGCCCACTGGGGCTGCTGCTGTTGGCAGTGGTGCCGGTAGTGGTGCTGGCAGTGGTGGGGGGAGGCTCCAGCCCATCCCCTGCAGCCTCGGATGGCTGCCCACTGGGGCTGCTACTGCTGGCAGTGGTGCTGGTGGCAGTGCTGCCAGTGGTGGGGGGAGGCTCCAGCCCATCCCCTGCGGCCTCGGACGGCTGAAGCACTATGGTTGGTTGTGGGGGCTCCGAATTAGTCCCAGCACCAGGCCTCCTGTCCTTCCTGCCTGCAGGTGCAGGCCCCTTGCCCTTCCTGCCAGCAGCCAGGGATTGCCCCTTGCCCTTCCCTCCTGCAGCTGGTGGTGCCTCCTTGCCCTTCCCTGTCACAGCTGGTGGTGCCTCCTTGCCCTTCCCTGTCGCAACTGGTGGTGCCTCCTTGCCCTTCTCTGTCGCAGCTGGTGGTGCCTCCTTGCCCTTTCTAGATGCTGCTGGTGGTGCCTCCTTGCCCTTCCCTGTCGGAGCTGGTGGTGCCTCCTTGCCCTTCCTAGACGCTGCTGGTGGTGCCTCCTTGCCCTTTCCTTTCGCAGCTGGTGATGCTTCCTTGCCCTTCCTTGATGCACCTGGTGCAGGCACCCTTTCAGTGTTGCTGCCTGGTGCCCGGGATCCTCTCCCACCTGCAGTAGCTGTCGACACTACTGTGGCCGTGGACTGGGTGGCTGAGGTGCTCGCCTGGGTTCTGACCACCCTGGCCCGACGTGAAGGACGGTGGGGGGGAGTGGTAGGGAAGAGGTCAACGGTTGAGAGGAAAAGCTTCTTAGGGACATTGGGGTGGGAAGAGGGTGAAGGTTTGGGATTGGAGGTCGAGGAAGTGGTTGTAGGAGGTGTCTGCTGTGTTTGGGTGCAGGTGCATGGGCTGGATGCTGTTGTGAGGTGGATAGCTGTTGGGTGTCTGAGTGCTTGCGTTTGTGTACTTTGGGAGGAGGCGGTACAGACACAGTGGAGAGGACACAGGGGACATGTGCATGGATGTTGGGGTGGTGACTGCCAGTGAGGGGGTGTAGTAATAGGCGTGATGGTGGTAGTGGATGAGGACGTAGTGCATGCAGGTGTGAGTGTAGACGCTACTGGGAGGGAGATGGACGAGGAGGAGGTGGGGGACACCTTGGAGGCAGTGGATGTTGGTATGTCTGCATCTGGATGGTGTTTGTGTGAGTGCCTGTGGGATGGGTGCATGCTGGTCTGCCAGTGTGCTTGGGATAGGTTGGGGTTGAGGGGAATGGGATTGGGTAGAGGAATTTGGAGGGTGGAGGCTAGAAACAGGGACAATGGCTGCCATCAGGGAAGAGGCCAGAGCCTGGATTGATCTCTGTTGGGCCGCCATGCCAGAGTGAATGCCCTCCAGGAATGCATTTATTTGTTGCAAATGGGCAGCCAGCCCCTGGATGGCATTCACAATGGTTGACTGCCCAACAGAGATGGATCGCAGGAGGCCAATAGCCTCCTCACTGAGGGCAGCAGGGCTAACTGGGGCAGGGCCTGAGGTGCCTGGGGCTAAGGAGATGCCCACCCTCCTGGGTGAGCGGGCATGGGAGACGTGCTGAGGGGCTGCTGGGGGGGCAGTGCTGGTACGGGGGCTGTAGTTGGGGTGGTCACAGAGGTGTCTGCCACCACCAGGGAGCTTCTATCGGAGGAGGTATCACTGTCAGAACTGTCCCCTCCAGTCTCCGCCGTGGTGCTTCCCCGCCCTCCGTCCCACTGGTGCCCTCACTGTCGGTGGATTCGGCCTCCTGGGCCCTGTGGGATGCAGCTCCCTCCATCGCCGGTGCCTCTGCTCCTCCGCCAGATGATGCTAATGCACATAAGGACAGGGTGACAAAACAAAAAGGGGGGGAGACACAAAGGATACCCTTGGTCAATTGCGGCAACAACACCACCGTTGGCGTACACGACACACACAGGGAACAGCCCTACGCACTAGACAATGCACTAACAGTCACAATGCTAGTCACCAGCCCATGGACAGGGATACCTAATGCCAATTGCAGCATACCTGAGACCCACAGACCCCTGCCCAGTAGTGGATGCCTACTAGCTTGGTTTGAGGAGGTTTACATCAGACCCTGCCCAACATGGGCCCTACACTACAATGTCCGGCCTGGCATAGGATCACTCACAGGACCACATCCCCCACCCGGATACCACCCCACCAGGTGCGAGTAGTATATTGGGGCACTGTACTCACCCCCTTGTGGCTGCTGTGATGCCCCCAAGCACCCATCCAGCTACTGATAGGCCGCCAGGGGGGTCAGGGTTCGACGGGCACCCCTTCCTCGTTGGGAGGCCATCACCAGCTGGGCCTCTGCTGTCTTCCGTGCCCAGCGTCTCAGGTCCTCCCACCGTTTGCGACAGTGGGTGCTCCACCTGCCGTAGACCCCCAGGGTCCGCACGTCCTTGGCAATGGCACGTCATATGCCCTTTTTTTGATGGGCGCTGACCTGCAGAGGAATACACATAGGAAAAGGTATTAGTCCTGCCTGTTACACTCATGGCCCACCATAGCCCTCACATCCCCTTACGCACAGACATTGCCCACCATACATGCAGCACGCTGCTCAGGGCCCTTCCACCAACCCCCCTTCACGAGGCCCTCACACACAGCACTCCATGCATTCATACCCCATGCATTGTGCTCACAGTGTACTCACCTGTTGGTCTGGAGGCCTATACAGCATTCGGTACTGGGGTAGGACCCCATCCACCAGTGTCTCTAACTCTGCAGCGGTGAAGGCAGGGACCCTTTCCCCAGTGACACGAGCCATTGTCGGTTCCAGACACAGGTCACAGCAGCACTTGCAGTGTAGGTTCTCTACTGTTGAATGTCAGGTAGCAAGTGAGTGAACAGATAGAAAATGGTGGTCACGTCTGCGGCGGTGCGTACCGTCACCACCGGCGTACTTCACCCTTGGCCACTGTAACCCATAGGGCCCAATGGTATCCAGTGAGGAGTTGCACGGCGGTTCTCGACCGCCTCCTGCAACGGCGCACAACGTCAGAGGAATTACCTCATTTCCACATGTCCCTCCATACATGACAGGCGGACGCCATTTCAGGGGGGGGCAGGCCATTGCACCTAACTGCGTCACAGTACACATAGCCACCATTTGGGCCTATCCAACAATATACTGTTACAGTCACAACATGCAATGCAGTGTAGTGTTTGGACATATGGAATACTGACCAGCTGCTCACATTTTGCCCCCTAGATTGCAACTGCTGCGGATGAATAGGAGATGGAGACATCCCCTGTGTACAGGCCCCTGGTGGACTTGGCAACAATGGAGGACAGGCACATTATCCTCACCTATAGACTGGACAGGACCACAATCACAGAGCTGTGTGCCCAATAGGAACCTGACGTGATATCTGCTATTCGTCAGCCCACCAGGATCCCCTCTCTTGTGCAAATCCTATCTGTGCTCCATTTCCTGGCAACTGGCTCCTTCCAAGTGACGGTGGGCTTGGCAGCAGGAATATCTCAGCCAGTGTTCTCAATATTGCTGACAAGAGTGTTGTCTGCCCTGATTAAACACATGTGCAGCTACATCGTTTTCCCCAAGGTGGAGGATTTGGCCACAGTGAAGGCTGACTTCTATGCAATGGGACATATCCCCAACATAATTGGGGTGATGGATGGAACTCATATTGCATTTGATCCCCCCGGGCAAAATGAACAGGTGTTCAGAAATCGTAAGAGTTTTCACTCCATGAATGTACAGATGGTGTGCTTGGCGGACCAGTATATCTCCCATGTCAATGCTAAGTATCCTGGGTCGGTGCATGATGCCTTTATCCTGAGGAATAGCAGCATCCCAAATGTGATAGCCCAACTACAGAGGCACCGGGTGTGGCTAATAGGTGAGCCCTGGTTCCCACCCATTAGATGTTGGTGTATGGGTATGGTGTGGGCCATATAGGATAGTGTGTGCCTAAATGTTGTCCCTCGATATTTGCAGGTGACTCTGGTTACCCCAATCTCTCATCGCTACTGACCCCTGTGAGGAATCCCAGGACAAGGGCAGAGGAACGTTACAATGAGGTACATGGGCGAACAAGAAGAATCGTAGAAAGGACATTCTGCCTCCTGAAGGCCAGGTTTTGTTGTCTCCATCTAACAGGTGGATCCCTGTACTACTCACCCAAGAAGGTGTGCCAGATCATCGTGGCATGCTGTATGTTGCACACTCTTGCCTTACGTCGCCAGGTGCCTTTTCTGCAGGAGGATGAGGCTGGAGATGGGTGTGTGGCAGCAGTGGACCCTGTGGACAGTGAAGATGAGGAGGCAGAGGATGAGGATGAGGACAACAGAAGTGCAATACTACGACAATACTTCCAATGACACAAAGGTAAGACACTGTAAATTCACTTTAGATTGACAGTTTTGTGTTTGACATTGACACTGGCAGGTTGAGTTTCCCACTTCTGTGGCCACTCACTGTACCCTTTGGCATCTCTATTTTCTGATATTTGTTCCCCACTATCGCTCCTGGTGTGTCATGACTGCAGCCAACTACAGGTCATTCCTATGTATACATTACTGTACAGTTGTATTGCAGTGTTTAAAGCTTGTTAAACGAATACATAGCTCAATCATTTGACAGACTCCATACTTGTATTTATTAAAATTATGTTTATTTAAGTGCTAATAAGTAGAGGGGGATGCGCAATGGGCTGGGGTGATGGTGGAGGAATGTCCAGGATAGAGTCCAGTCTATTTGTATCACAGGTGCATTGTCCAAGGGGGCATGGGAAGTGGAGCAATGGCAGTTCAAGGTGGACAGGGTGACAGAGTGGGACACTAGGGTGACAATCAGGAGAGTCTTATTTCCTGGCAGGGGTCTTGGCAATAGTCTCTGGCTTCTGCCTGGATCACAGGGACCGTTTGTAGGGTGGTTCTCCTTCTGCAGGGGGTGGGGTGCTGGTGGCCTGTTGTTCCTGTGACAGGGCCTCCTGTCCACTAGCGACAGCAGAGGTGGAAGGCTGTTCATCGGTTTGGCTAGTGTCAGGGGCCTGCTGGTGTGCCACTGCCTCCCTCATGGTGTTGGCCATGTCTGCCAGCACCCCTGAAATGGTGATCTGAGTGGTGTTGATGTTCTTCAAGTCCTCCCTGATCCCCAGGTACTGTCCCTCCTGCAGCCACTGGGTCTCCTGCAACTTCTCAAGTATCTGGCCCATCGTCTCCTCGGAATGGTGGTATGCTCCCAGGATGTTGGCGAGTGCCTCCTGGAGAGTCGGTTCCCTGGGCCTGTCCTCCCCCGTCACACAGCCGTTCTCCCAGCTTCCCTGTTGTCCTGTGCCCCTGTCCCATGAACCGTGTGCCCAATGCCACTGACCCCAGGTCCCTGATCGTCCTGTGTTTGTGGTGTGCCCTGGGGTTCCTGTAATGGTGGAAACACTGCTGATTGACGTGTCCTGGGGACAGAGGTATGGGCCTGATGGGTGGGTGCTGTGCTGGTGTTTCCTGAGGGGGTGGGTCTGTGGTAGTATGTGACTGTGCCTGGGTAACCGACTGTTTGGAGATCCCTGATGGGCCAGGTTGGTCATCCAGATACAGGCGTCCAGAGCTGCTATCGTCACTGTGGGCCTCTTCTGGGGGTGGACTGGATGTTGCTGGCACCTCCTTTCCGGTGAAGTTGGGTGGGGGACCTGTAGGAATGTAAATGCAGTGTTATTGTTTCTGTGTGTGACATTTTGTGCATGGGTGTGTTGCCTTCTATAGTTGTTATTGCCCTGGCAGCTTTGCCTTGTGTGAGTAGTTATGTGGTGGACTAGGTGATTCTCTCTAGTGTGCATGCTTTAGTGATGGGTGTCCATGCAGGTCTGTGATGGGGGTCCATGCATTGGTGTTATTTGCAGGGCTTGGTATTGGGAGGGGTTGGTTGTGATGGTGGGGTGTGTGTGAGGTGGTGGAGTGATGGGAGTGAGGGTAAGGGTGGGGATATGTGATGGCATGCAGGTGGAGTGGGGGTGAAAGTAGTAAAGAGTTGACTTACCAGAGTCCAGTCCTCCTCCTACTCCTGCCAGGCCCTCAGGATGCATGATTGCCAAGACTTGCTCCTCCCATGTTGTTAGTTGTGGGGGAGGAGGTGGGGGTCCACCACCAGTCCTCTGTACAGCTATTTGGTGTCTTGCAGCTATGGTATGCACCTTCCCCCGTAGGTCGTTCCACCTCTTCCAGCTGTCGTCCCTTGTTCTGGGATGCTGTCCCACCACGTTGACCCTGTCCACGATCCTCCGCCATAGCTCCATCTTCCTAGCAATGGATGTCTGCTGCACCTGTGATCCGAATAGCTGTGGCTCTACCCAGATGATTTCCTCCACCATGACCCTTAGATCCTCCTCAGAGAACCTAGGGTGTTGTTGTGGTGCCATGGGTGTAGTGTGAGTGGTGTGGGTGAGGGTGTGTGGGGTGATGTGTTGGGGTGTGTGATGTAGGCTGCGTGAATGACGTATAGGCGATGGTGGTGTGTGTCTGTGGTCTTGTCTGTGGTCTTGATATCTCTCCGGTGGCACTTGCTTGTATTGGTAAAGGGTTGTGGGTAATGTGGGTGTGTGTTTTATAGTGGTGTGGGTGTGTGGTGTGTATATGTGTGTCAAGTGTGTGTTATTCAAATTGTCCAATGTGGTGTGGTTTTGTATGTGTGTATGTATTTTGAGCACAGCGGTATGTACCGCCAATGGTTTAGCGCCATTGAATGTCTGCTGCGGTGATTCGTGGGTCATAATTCGGTGGGCGTAGTTCTGTTGGCGTAACGGTGTGGCTTTTGCTACTGCCAGTTTATCACCGACCTTTGGGCTGGCGGATTTGTGTTTATGGCTGTATAGTGATGGATTGCTATGTGTGTGTCATAATATGAGTAGCGGTAATCCGCTGCAGCAGCGGTATGTTGGCGGCAGTCAGCATGGCGGTAAGTGGTACTTACCACCAATGTCATATTGAGTGCTGTAGTGTGCACAGAGTCCAGGGGTTCTCCAAGAGGCTTGACAGAGGCTAAAGTAGATAATGCTAATGCTCTATTTGTGGTAGTGTGGTCATGCAGTTAGGCTTATCAGAGAGTAGTGTTAAGCATTTGTTGTACACACATAAGCAATAAGTGAAAACACACACTCACTGGCAACTCCAGACCAATAGGTTTTTATATAGAAAAATATCTTTTGTTAATTTATTTCTAGAACCATAAGATTCAGTTTGCAGGTAAGTACATTAAATGAAAGGTATTTTGCAGAGGTAAGTTCAGTACTTTGAATTAAATCGACATTACATACAGTTTTCTTTAAAATGGCAAAAAGCTATTTTAAAAGTGAACCCTGCAATTTTCAACAGTTCCTGGGGGAGGAAAATACAGTACTGTTTTGGAGGTAAGTAATCGACTTACAGACTCAGTCTCCGGGGCACAGGTAGCCCACCCTTGGAGGTTCAAGATAACCCCAAACACCCAACACAGAGCCGGTTAGGTGCAGAGGTCAAACAGGAGGCAAAATAACGTGGGTGCCTATGGAGACAGGGGGTACTCCGGTTCCGGTCTGCTTGCAGGTAAGTACCTGCGTTGTCAGAGAGCAGACCAGGGGGGTTTAGAGGAGCACTGGGGGGGCCCCAAGTAGGCACCAAACACGCACCCTCAGCGGCACGGGGTAGCCAGGTGCAGGGTGCAAACAGAGTGTGGGGTTCCCAATCGAACTCAATGGGTGGGCCCCGTGGGTCACTTAGGGGCTGCAGGTAAGACACAGGGGGGCTTCTCGGGCAAGCTACCGACTGGACAGGGTGGAGGGCCACCTGTTGGTCACTGTTGCACCGGTGGTTGGTTTCTCTCGAGTCTGGGGGCCTCTGGTGCAGTGCTTCTCCAGGCGTCGGATATCTTTGTCCCATTCAGGGGGGTCCTCAGGATTCCCTCTGCAGGTGTCGTCGGGGAGGGGTGGAGAGGTCAGCGCATGGTGGACACTTGGTCAGAATCGCATGGGGGTCCTCTGTAGCTAGTTGGTTTCTCTGGACATGGGCCAGGGGCGTCAGGTGCAGAGTAGTTTTGGACTCACGCTTCTGGGGTGAGGTGGGAGTCCCTTTAAAGATGGTTGCTTTTTCTTCTTGTTGGACAGGTCCGCTGTCTACGGGAGTTTCTTGGTCCTCGGTGATGCAGGCAGTCACCTGGAGGCTTTTCAGGGGACGCAGGTCCTGTAGAATGCGTTGCTTCTTCTTTTGCAGCTTTTTTGAAGCAGGAGACGGGCCGGTAGGGCTGGGGCCAAGTCAGTTGTTGTCTCCTTCTCTTCTCTGCGGGGTTGTCAGGTCATCAGTCCTTCTTCTTTTCTTGGGGTCATCAGGAATGTAAATCTCTTGGTTCAGGGAGCCCTTAAATACAAGATTTAGGGCGTTTTTAGGGGTCAGAGGGCAGTAGCCAATGGCTCCTGTCCCTGAGGGTGGCTACACCCTCCTTGTGCTCACTCCCTTTGGGGATGGGAGCACATCCCTATCCCTATTGGTCCTAATCCTCCAAAGCAAGATGGAGGATGTCTTCAGGAGGGGGTCACTTCAGCTCTGGACACCTTAGGCATTGTCCTGGCTGAGGGGGTGACTCCTCCTTGTTTTTCTCATTATCCCTCTGGACTTGACACCAAAAGTTGGGACTTGTCCGGAGGCGGGCATCTCCACTATCTGGAGTGCCTTGGGGGCACTGTAACATGAGGTCTGAGCCTTTGAGGCTCACCGCCAGGTGTTACAGTTCCTGCAGGGGGAGGTGTGAAGCACCTCCACCCAGGACAGGCTTTGTTTCTGACCACACAGTGCACAAAGGCACTCACCCCATGTGGTCAGAAACTTGTCTGGAAGTGGCACGCTGGCATAGACCAGTCAGTCCTACACTACCAGGCTGGCTGACATACAGGGGTTATCTCTAAGATGCCCTCTATGTGCATTTTTCAATAAATCCCACACTGGCATCAGTGTGGGTTTATTGTTCTGAGAAGTTTGATTCCAAACTTCCCAGTATTCAGTGTAGCCATTATGGTGCTGTGGAGTTCGTAATGACAAACTCCCAGACCATATACTCAGTATGGCTACCTTGCACTTACAATGTCTAAGATCTGATTTAGACACTGCAGGGGCATATTGCTCATACATCTATGCCCTTACCTGTGGTATAGTATAGTGCATCCTGCCTTAGGGCTGTGAGGCCTTCTAGAGGGGTGACTTACCTATGCCAAAGGCATTGGTTTGTGGGCATGGCACTCTGAGGGGAGTGCCATGTCAACTTTGTCTTTTCTCCCCACCAGCACACACAAGCTGCAAGGCACTGACGGGTCCCTTAGGGTGGCATCATAAATGCTGCACCCCTTGAGGAGCTTCACTGACCACAGGACCCTTGGTACCAGGGGTACCTTTTATAAGGGACTTAACTGTGTTCCAGGGCAGTGCCAATTGGGTAACCAAGATGCAGTTTTTGGGAAAGAACACTGGTGCTGGGGCCTGGTTAGCACACTTCCAATCAAAGCTGGCATCAACATTAGGCAAAAAGTGAGGGGGTAACCATGCCAACAGTGGCATTTTCCTACAGTGAGCAAATTGGCTCTGGGCCAGACTCTTACAGAAAGGCAAGATATTTGTCTTGAAACATAATGGGTGCAGCGAAACACATTTTAGATCTTGAGTAGTCATCCAATACAAGGAGAAAAGAATGAAAAGGGAGCAAACAGAAATTTGCCAAAACCGTCTTCTATGACTAATAGGGGGTCATTCTGACCCTGGCGGTCGGTGATAAAGCGGCGGCCAACCCGCCAACAGGCCGGCGGTCAAAAAAATGCAATTCTGACCCTGGCGGGAACCGCCAACACAGCCCGCCGCATTAACACTCCGACCGCCACGGCGGAACAAACAAACAGCGCGGCGGTCACAGCCAACAGCCAGGCGGCAGACAATGTACCGCCCACCCTATCACGACCCACCAATCCGCCACCTTTTCCGATAAAAACACGGCGGAAACAGACATTTCCAATGGAAAACGCTCACCTCGAGACACTCCACGCGGAATCCGGACAGCATGGAAACCCGAATTGAACATCATACCTGCTCTCGTCTACCTGCTCATCTACCACGAGTACGAACTCCGGCGCAGACGTCAACGGTGAGTACTGCACCTACGACACACGGGAGGGGGGAGGAAGAAAGGTTACGGGCATACACATATGCGACCCCCCCAATATGTACACACCAATGCAGAGCAGGAAGTCACAGTGACACCACACAAAGACCCTTTAAAAATACAATGACACAACCAAATTTGGAATAAATTTTCATGTACAAAAAAAGCACCTGGAAATAATTGAGCAACCGTGAAAAATATTTACAAAAACCAAAAAGATATACACATCAGTGTATCACTGAAGTAACAAGTCCTGCACATCCTACGAATCTAACATGTCCGTGGGCCAAGGTTCTGCGAAACAAGGGCAAAGCCCACACACGAGACCTGAGTCCTTTGGAGAGAACACTGCAGGGGCATCTGATGTCAAAACTACAGGCACCTCAGGGGGAAGGGAAGGGGGGGCCACCACAGCCACATGAGTCCACGACGCCAGATCCACGAGGAGCCACCATGCCCACTGTACCATCCTGGGAGTGCAAAGCCACAGTCTCTCAAGTCTCTGCAGTGGGTGGGTTGCCCACTGGACCATCCTGGGGAGTGCAAAGCCACAGTCTTTCAATGTCTCTACAGTGGGTGGGTTGCCCACTGGACCATCCTGGGGAGTGCAAAGCCACAGTCTCTCAATGTCTCTACAGTGGGTGGGTTGCCCACTGGACCATCCTGGGGAGTGCAAAGCCACAGTCTCTCAAGTCTCTGCAGTGGGTGGATTGCCCACTGGACCATCCTGGGGAGTGCAAAGCCACAGTCTCTCAGGTGGATTACAGAGTCCACTGGTCAAGGAGGAGGCATGGTGGGCACAGTGAACCATAAACAGTGCCTGAGACGGCGGGACCCAGCGCAGCGGTGCATGACATGGCGATGTCCAGCGGAGCGGTGCTTGAGAGGAAGGGCCCAGCGGAGCGGTGCTTGACAGGAAGGGCCCAGCGGAGCGGTGCTTGAGACGGCGGGGCCCTGTTCAGCGGTACCTGTCTTCACGGCGGGGCCCTGTTCAGCGGTGCTCTTCTGCACGGCGGGGCCCTGTTCAGCGGTACCTGTCTTCACGGCGGGGCCCTGTTCAGCGGTACCTGTCTTCACGGCGGGGCCCTGTTCAGCGGTGCTCTTCTGCACGGCGGGCCCTGTTCAGCGGTACCTGTCTTCACGGCGGGGCCCTGTTCAGCGGTACCTGTCTTCACGGCGGGGCCCTGTTCAGCGGTGCTCTTCTGCACGGCGGGGCCCTGTTCAGCGGTACCTTTCTTCACGGCGGGGCCCTGTTCAGCGGTACCTGTCTTCACGGCGGGGCCCTGTTCAGCGGTACCTGTCTTCACGGCGGGGCCCTGTTCAGCGGTACCTGTCTTCACGGCGGGGCCCTGTTCAGCGGTACCTGTCTTCACGGCGGGGCCCTGTTCAGCGGTACCTGTCTTCACGGCGGGGCCCTGTCCAGCGGTGCTCTTCTGCACGGCGGGGCCCTGTTCAGCGGTACCTGTCTTCACGGCTGGGCCCTGTTCAGCGGTACCTGTCTTCACGGCGGGGCCCTGTTCAGCGGTGCTCTTCTGCACGGCGGGGCCCTGTTCAGCGGTACCTGTCTTCACGGCGGGGCCCTGTTCAGCGGTGCTCTTCTGCACGGCGGGGCCCTGTTCAGCGGTACCTGTCTTCACGGCGGAGCCCTGTTCAGCGGTACCTGTCTTCACGGCGGGGCCCTGTTCAGCGGTGCTCTTCTGCACGGCGGGGCCCTGTTCAGCGGTACCTGTCTTCACGGCGGGGCCCTGTTCAGCGGTACCTGTCTTCACGGCGGGGCCCTGTTCAGCGGTACCTGTCTTCACAGCGGGGCCCTGTTCAGCGGTACCTGTCTTCACGGCGGGGCCCTGTTCAGCGGTACCTGTCTTCACGGCGGGGCCCTGTCCAGCGGTGCTCTTCTGCACGGCGGGGCCCTGTTCAGCGGTACCTGTCTTCACGGCGGGGCCCTGTTCAGCGGTACCTGTCTTCACGGCGGGGCCCTGTTCAGCGGTGCTCTTCTGCACGGCGGGGCCCTGTTCAGCGGTACCTGTCTTCACAGCGGGGCCCTGTTCAGCGGTACCTGTCTTCACGGCGGGGCCCTGTTCAGCGGTGCTCTTCTGCACGGCGGGGCCCTGTTCAGCGGTACCTGTCTTCACGGCGGGGCCCTGTTCAGCGGTACCTGTCTTCACGGCGGGGCCCTGTTCAGCGGTACCTGTCTTCACGGTGGGGCCCTGTTCAGCGGTGCTCTTCTGCACGGCGGGGCCCTGTTCAGCGGTACCTGTCTTCACGGCGGGGCCCTGTTCAGCGGTACCTGTCTTCACGGCGGGGCCCTGTTCAGCGGTACCTGTCTTCACGGCGGGGCCCTGTTCAGCGGTACCTGTCTTCACGGCGGGGCCCTGTTCAGCGGTGCTCTTGCAGTATGTCAAGGGAGTCATACCTGGCCTGGACACCCTGCTCACTCGCCCTCCGACCGTGCTGTGTCAGGCCCCTTCGGGGAGTGAGTCCTGGGCCCTTTGGTGTCGTCCCTTGCAGCCGGGATGGGGCTTGTGGGGCCCTCCTGCTCCGCGCTCCTGGTGGTTGTCCTCTCCGCCCTGCTGTCCTTCCGCTCCTTAGATGGGGCTCTCGGGCCCTTACCTCCCCTGGCTGCTGTGGCCGGTGAAGTGGCCGGAGTCACCTCCTTGGGGGCAGCCATCTCTGTCCGCTCACGGTGGCCCTTCAATTTCCGGGTCCTCTTGCCTGGGGGGGGGGGGGGCTGGCTGTCCCCTTGCTGCTCACCGAAGTGTTACTGCCGCCAAAGGGTGGACTCCACATGCCATGCACCACTTGCACTGTAGAAGTTGGGCTGGTGGTGGCTGAGGTGCCCTTGGGACTTTTCCCAGTTGGAAGGGGTGGGTCGGGGGAGGGAAAGAGGTCAAAACTGGAGAGGTAATTTTTCTTGGGACCAAGGTAAGGGGTAGGAGTAGTGGTGAGAGAAGTGGAGGAAGAGGATGTGGTTGTATGAGAGCCAGGTGTGCTGTCCTTGGGTGCAGGTGACTGGGACGTAGGCTGTGGTGAGGTGGTTGGCTGTTGTTTGGGTGTCTGCCTGCGTTTATGTGTCTTGGAAGAGGGGGTGACAGACAAAGTGGGAGAGGACACAGGGGACGTGTAAATGCCAGTGGGGGTGGTGACTGCAGGTGTGCGGACTGTAGTGGAGGGTTTGCTGGTGGTGGAAGAACTGGCTGATGTTGGGGTGCATGCAGGTGTGAGTGTAGACGTCACAGGGAGGGAGGAGGGAGACGAGGAGGACGGGGACACAGAGGTGGTAGTGACTGTTGATATGTCTGCATCTGTGTGTTGCTTGGGTGAATGCTTGTGTTTTCTGTGGTGCTTATGTTTGGATGAGCTGGCCTTGGGTGTTGAGGTGTGTGCAGGCTGGTCTGATGGTGTGGATGGGATAGGTTGAGGTACAGGAGACAGAGAAAGGGTGGAGGCAGATAGAAGAGGGAGACTGGAGACAGGGACAATGGCTGCCGTCAGTGCTGAGGCCAGAGCAGTGAACGCTCGTTGATGGGCAGCCTGACCCGAATGAATGCCCTCCAGGTAGGCATTGCTCCGATGCACCTCCCTTTCCACCCCCTGGATGGCATTCAGAAGGGTAGTCTGCCCAACAATGACCGTCCTCACCAGGTCAATGAGCTCCGCACTGAGGGCAGCAGGGGTAACAGAGGCAGGGGCTGAGGTGCCTGGGGCGAAGGAGACGCGCGCCTTCCTGGCCGAGCGGCCACGGAGCGAAGACTGAGGGGCTGCTGGGAGGGCGGTGCTGGTGCGCTGGGTGGCGGCTGTACCTGTTGTTGCGGGGGGCACAGATGGTGCCGCCACCGCTAGGGAGCTCCCAAACGAGGACGTGTCCGTGTCGCTGGTGTCTCCACAGGCCCCCGTTGTGGTGCTCCCCTCGCCCTCCGGATCACTGGTGCCCTCGGTGTCTGTGTCAGTGCCCACCGGGGCCTGTTGACCTGCAGCTCCCTCCTGCTCCGACGCCAAATCTCCTCCGCCGGATGATGCTAAAACACAAGAAGACAAAGATTTAGGGTGGGGGGAGAAATGAAACAAAGTTGAGTGCATGCCTTAGCAATACCCTTTGCGGAGAGGACAGACACAGGTGCCTCGTGCACTAAGTCGCGAACTTGGGGTACACTACTCAGTACTTCTGACTAGGCAAACAGGTCTAGGGACAACACACGCGCACATGTGTGATGCTGGAGCATGGGTAGCTGCACTTGGCACCCTACAGAGGTGGGGGGCGGGGGCACAGGGCCATGCCTAAGGGAGCGGACTACACTACAGAGAGCTCCCTGGCCTAATGTCACCCACAGCCCTCCTCCCCCACCCAGACGCCTCCAATGCGCATACAGATAGGAGAATGTGCGGATACTCACCCCCTTGTGTCTGCTGTGCTGTCCTCAAGCGCCCATCCAAATTAGGGTAGGCCACCGCCAGGATCCGGGACATCAGGGGGGTCATGGTGCGACTGGCACCCCTCCTAGGTCGGGAGGCCATCCCCAGCAGTGTTTCTGCGGTCTTCCTCGTTCCGCGGCGGATGTCCTCCCACCTCTTGCGGCAGTGGGTGCCCCGTCTGTTGTAGACCCCCAAGTTCCGGACTTCCTTGGCGATGGCACGCCAAATATCGATTTTCTGGTGGGCGCTCACCTGTTTGACATGTACAGGGTGGGAAAGAGAAACCGTCACATATCTGCATGTTTGGAGTACATGCCCCTCCCTCCCCAACCTTGTCATGGTTGCCATTCTCTCATCTGTCGTGCGTTGCACTCCTCATTCCCTCCACACCCCACCAACTTACATCCCCCCCCTCCACACAGGCATAACCCATTCAATGTGCACTGAGTGTACTCACCTGTTGGTCTGGAGGACCGTAGAGTAGCGCATACTGGGGGAGGACCCCGTCCACGAGCTTCTCCAACTCTTCTGAACTGAAGGCGGGGGCCCTTTCACCAGTAGCAGCAGCCATTGTCACTTCCAGACCGAGTTCACAGCAGCACTTGCAGTATAGGTCCTCTCCTGTGGATGATCAGGTCTCGAATGATTGAGCAGATAGAAAATGGCGGTCACGCCCGCGGCGGTGCGTACCGCGGCGGTGCGTCCCGCGACCGCCGGCGCACATCGTCATTGGCTCCTGAAACCCATAGGCTTCAATGTTAACCAATGCGTCTTCGCACAGCGGTCTTCGACCGCCTACCGCCACGGTGTGCCCCGCCAGCGCAGTGACCTCACATCCCATTGTCCCACTTCACAGGTCAGGCATCGGCCATTTCAAGGGCCCACATGGCTTAATTTCTAATGCGTCACACAGGCCTAGGCCTTGCAATGGCACACATACAAACATATCAAACCATACATTTACCTGTACTGTGCAAGCTGTGTTGTACGTACCTGTGAGTGGATTGACTCTGTACTCCATATTCTCCTTCCTAGGCACCGTCCGCTGGGACTAGCGATGAGAAGGAGGAATCCTCGCGTGTACCGGCCGCTGGTGGACCTGTCCACAATGGAAGAACGCAACATAATACTACGATACCGACTTGACCGAGCCTCCATCCATGAACTGTGTGCCCAGCTGGAGCCAGCCCTGATGTCCCCCATCCGCCAACCCACAGGAATTCCCCCTCTAGTGCAGGTTCTGTCTGTCCTCCATTTCTTTGCAACTGGCTCATTCCAGACAACAGTGGCCATGTCATCTGGGATGTCTCAGCCTATGTTTTCCAAGATCTTATCCAGAGTGTTGTCTGCCCTGATGAAACTCATGCGGAGCTACATCATTTTCCCAGAGGAGGGTGATTTGCCTACAGTGAAAGCTGATTTCTATGCCCTTGGACACATCCCCAACATCATTGGTGCAATTGATGGGACCCATGTGGCTTTAGTCCCCCCAAATGACGATGAACAGGTGTACAGGAACAGGAAGAATTACCATTCAATGAATATCCAGGTGGTCTGTTTGGCTGACCAGTACATCTCCCATGTAAATGCCAAGTTCCCAGGGTCAGTGCATGACGCGTATGTTATGCGAAATAGCAGTATTCCCTATGTGATGGAACAGCTACAGAGACAGCGTGTGTGGCTAATAGGTGACTCTGGTTACCCCAACCTGCCGTGGCTATTGACCCCAGTGAGGAATCCCAGGACCAGGGCAGAGGAACGGTACAATGAGGCCCATGGGCGTACTAGGAGGGTGATTGAGCGAACCTTTGGGCTCCTGAAGGCCAGGTTTAGGTGCCTGCATATGACAGGTGGATCCCTAATGTACTCACCAAAGAAGGTGTGCCATATCATCGTGGCGTGCTGTATGCTCCACAACCTGGCTTTGCGACGCCAGGTGCCTTTCCTGCAGGAGGATGGTCCAGATGGTGGTGTTGTAGAAGCCGTGGAGCCTGTGGAGAGTGAAGAGGAGGAAGACTCTGAGGACGACACAGACAATAGGGACAGAGTGACACAACAGTATTTCCAGTAACACACAGGTAAGAATCACCTACGCCATTTCACAATTGCTTATAGCCTCCTGCATCTGTACTTTCTGTAGTTCCCCACAGATGTTTTTCATTAATTTTTGCCTTTCCCTTCCCTTCTCAGTGCTGTCTGACTCAGTACCTGACTTCTGCTTGGTTCGCCCATGAAATACAGCGTATTGACATTGGTATGTTGTCATGACTAATTGACAGAACAGAAATTGAACAGTAATATGTAATACATTTGTTAATAATACAGCATGACTCAAAACAGATTTGTGTGCAAAATGTGATTTATTTACAGTGCTAGATATCGGTATATGTGATTCTAAGGGTGATGGGTGGGGGTGGAGGAATATCCATGGCCGAGTCCAGTTCTCAGTCTCACAGGTGCATTGTCCTTTTGCCTGTGGAAGGATGGAGCATAGGCAGTTCATGGTTGGACAGGGTGGCAATGTGGGACAGTGGGAAGACTTGAGGGGGTATGTCCTGCTGGCGGGGGTCTTGACATCCTACTCTGTCTTTTTCTTTGGTCTCAGGCTCCTCTTACGGGGTGGTTGTTCTTCAGCAGGAGGTGGGGTTCTGGGGGGCTGTCGAGGTGTTGGGACCTCCTGTCCACTAGCGCCGGCGGAGGTGGTAGGCTGTTCCTGGTCCGGGCTAGTGACAGGGGCCCTGTGTGGTGCACCATGGTCCCGCAACGCGTCCTCTATCCTGTGGAGGGCCAGGACGATGGTCCCCATTGCGGTCCCGATGATTCTCAGCTCCTCCCTGAACCCCATGTAGCGTTCCTCCTGCTGTGCCTGGATCTCAGTGAACCTGGCCAGTACCGTCGCCATCGTTTCTTGGGAGTGGTGGTATGCCCCCATGAGGGTGGTGAGGGCCTCTTGGAGAGTGGGTTCCTTGGGCCTCTCCTCCCCCCCCCTGTCGCACAGCAGCCCTCCGAGCTGCCCGGTTTCCCCCGGCCTCTGTCCCCTGGACGGTGTGCCCGCTACCACTGCCCCCAGGTCCCTGTTGTTGTTGGGGTGTTGGGTTAGCCTGGGTGCCCTGTAGTGGCAGACACACCGCTGATTGAGCTGTCCTAGAGACAGAGGCATGGGCCCGCTGGGTGGGAGCTGTGCTGGTGTTGGCAGAGGGGGTCGGGTCTGGTGTGGCCTGTGGCTGCCTGAGGGGAACCGACTGCCCAGAGGTCCCCGATGGTCCGGGCTGGTCATCAGGTTCACTGTCGACAGAGCTGCTATCCTCAGTGTGGGCCTGTTCCGGTGGTGGGATGGACACTTCTGGACCCTCCTGGCTGGTGTGTTGTCGTTCGGGTCCTGCATGGGGTAAGAGAGTTTGGTTATTGTTTCTGTGTGTGCAATAGCGTGCGTGTTATGGGTGCCCTTGTCCCCCAGTGCAGGCATTCCCTTGAGGGAGGTGTTGTGAGGGTAGTTAGTGGGGGGTGGGGGGGTTAGTGCAGTGGTCATGCTTAGGTGATGGGTGCCCATGATTTGTGTTGGCATGCAGGAGTTGGTGTTGGGATGGGTGGGTTGTGCTGGTGAGACATTGTCAGGGAGGATGTGTGCTGGGGGGCTGGGGGTGAGGGTGGGGGTGTGGGTTGGCATGCTGGTGGGGTGGGGGGGATATAGTAGTTGAGATTGGACTTACCAGAGTCCATTCCTCCGGCTACTCCTGCGAGGCCCTGAGGATGCAGGATGTTCAAGACCTCTTGCTCCCACGATGTGAATTCGGGAGGGGGGGGTGGGGGTCCGCCGCCAGTCTTCTGGACCGCGATATTGTGCCTGGAGACCATCGATCGGACCTTCCCCCGTAGGTCGTTCCATCTTTTGCGGATGTCCTCCCTATTCCTGGGATGCTGTCCCACCGCGTTGACCCTGTCCACGATCCGCTGCCATAGCTCCGCCTTCCTAGCTATACTGGTGTGCTGCACCTGCGAGCCGAAGAGCTGGGGTTCCACTCTTAGGATTTCCTCCACCATGACCCGGAGTTCTTGGTCCGAAAAGCGTGGGTGCCTTTGGGGTGCCATGGGGTGGTGTGGGTGAGGTGTGGGGTGGTGTATGTGATGATAAGTATGTTGGTGAGTGGTGCTTTGTGCTACTATGTGGTGTGTGTGATGGTGTAGTGTGCCTCAGTGTGTCTTGCTATGGATTGTCTGCTGTGTCTCTCTCTCCTTCTCTCAGTAATTATGGTCGCAGGGGTTTGTGGGTGATGTGGGTGTGTGTTTTATAGTTGGTTGATTGTGTGGGAGTGGTGTGTGTATGTGTATCAGGTGTGTGTATTTCAAATTGTCCAATGTGGCTGTGTTTTGGTGCTGTGTGTGTATTCTGACCGCGGCGGTGTGTAGCGCCAATGGAATACCGCGTTTGAATGACCGCCGTGTGGATTCGTGGGTCGTAATGGCATGGGCGTATTTCTGTTGGCGTGACGGTGGAGGTTTGGTCATCTCCAGTTTCTCGCTGCCCGCTGATGTGGCGGGCTGCAGTGGAGGACGGATTTTTGGAGGTTTGGCCGTTGTGGGTCAGAATGACCGTGGCGGTTAACCGCGGCGGTGTTATGGCGGTCTTCTGACCGGCGGTAAGGGCCTTTTACCGCCGAGGTCAGAATGACCCCCATAGTCTTGATGGAGTGCACAAATGTGTAAGCATGCCTGGACTACAAATGTTTGGCACATGACACCACATGCAACCAGTTTATCCACACCTGGAAAGACGAATTTGTTTTGGCTATTCCCTGATAGGCCGGGTTAATTATCTATTTTTGTGAACTATTTTGGTATCTTTAAACTTAGTAAAACATGGTGTCACATTACTGAAGCCTTGGCGTTGAAGAGAACCTCACTCTAAAAACAATTCTGTCATGGAGTCAGTGCAAGTCACAAGGTTTGGAATGAGCTGCTGCTGCACTTTGTCCAGAAAACTCCACAGATGATATCTGTCACCACCTTAATGTCTTGATGGGCTTGATCAATTTAGGAATAGGGAGGAAAGCCATTGAATCAAGAGTAGACAACTGAGGTAGCCAAAAATCCACCCCGTCACAAGCAAAGGACAGACCCAAAGCCCACTCTAAGTGTATGTGTGCATCAGAAGCAACTGTACTGCCAGTTCTGTCTGTAGCTGAGACTTAAAATAGATTGACACTAAAGTGCCACAATTCTGAAGTGATTCTACTGGTCAGTGCTTTCAAATGTGTTTAGCAATAATCCTTATCTTGGTCTGGGAAAATCGCCTGATATTTTGAATAACAGGCTGGGTTTCACGAAGTTAATACACATTTATTCAGCATACTGCCACAAGACTACACATTCAGTTTTGAACTCCTTAAACTACAATTTCATTTTGTTTCTGATCAGCTCGTTGGACTAGGGTGATTAACCTTGTATCTCTCCTAATCTGCAGAGGAGGTATGTTTAACGACTAAGGGGGTCATTCTGACCTCGGCGGTAAAAGGCCCTTACCGCCGGTCAGAAGTCCGCCATTATACCGCCGCGGCCGCAGTAAACCGCCACAGTCATTCTGACCTCCAACTGGCAAACCGCCAAAAACCCGACATCCACGGAAGGCCGCCTCATCAGCGGGCAGCGATAAACTGGAGATGACCAAACCTCCACCGTCACGCCAACACAAACACGCCCATGCCATTACGACCCACGAATCCACGCGGCGGTCTTTCAACCGCGGTATTCCATTGGCGGTACACACCGCCGCGCTCAAAATACACACACACATACAAAACACAGCCACATTGGACAATTCAAAATACACACACCTGATACACATACACACACCACTCCCACACACCCATCACCATATAAAACACACACCCACATCACCCACAAACCCCCACAAATCGAAATTCAGAGACAAGGCGCAATACACAGAGAGAGAGCACAGGGAACGCAAACCACAACACACACAGGAACCCACCATCATCACCCACACCACATCTACGCACACATCACCACACACCACCACTCACATCACCACAAACACCACCCCACACCTCATCCACACCACCCCATGGCACCCCAAAGACACCCCAGGTTCTCGGACCAAGAACTCAGGGTCATGGTGGAGGAAATAATAAGGGTAGAGCCCCAGCTCTTCGGCACACAGGTGCAGCACACCACAATAGCCAGGAAGGCGGAGCTATGGCAAAGGATCGTCGACAGGGTCAACACTGTGGGACAGCATTTCAGAAATCGGGAAGACATCCGAAAGCGCTGGAACGACCTACGGGGGAAGGTGCGGTCGATGGTGTCAAGACACAACATCGCTGTGCAGAAGACTGGCGGCGGACCCCCACCCACTCCACCCGAATTCACAGCATGGGAGCAAGAGGTCTTTAACATCCTGCATCCTGACGGCCTCGCTGGAGTAGCCGGAGGAATGGACTCTGGTAAGTCTAATCTCAACTACTTCACCCCCCCCAACCACCAGCATGCCAACCCACACCCCCACCCTCACCCCCAAACCCCCAGCACACATCCTCCCTGCCAATGTCTCACCAGCACAACCCACCCAACCCAACACCAACCCCTGAATGCCAACACAAACCATGGACACCCATCACCTATGCATGACCACTGCACATACCCATCCCCCCCCACAAACCACCCTCACAACTCCTCCCACAAGGGAATGCCAGCACTGGGCAACAAGGGCACACACAAATCGCACACCATGGCACACACAGAAGCAATAACCATACTCTTTTACCCCTGCAGGGCCCGAACGCGAACACACCGGCCAGGAGGGTCCAGATTTGTCCATCCCACCCCCAGAACAGGCACCCAGTGATGACAGCAGCTCTGTCGACCTAGAACCTGATGACCAGCCCGGACCATCGGGGACCTCTGGACAGTCGATTCCCCACACACAGACACAGGCCACAGCAGACCCAACCCCCTCTGGGAATATCAGCACAGCTCCCACCCAGCGGGCCCATGCCTCTGTCTCCAGGACGCGTCAATCAGCGGTGTGTCCGCCACTACAGGGCACCCAGGCTGACCCACCACCCCAACAACAACAGGGACCTGGGGGCAGTGGTAGTGAGCACACCGTCCAGGGGACAGAGGCCCGGTGAAACAGGGGAACTGGGAGGGCTGCCGTGCGACAGGGGGGGGAGGACAGGCCCAGGGAACCCACTCTCCAAGAGGCCCTCACCACCATCATGGGAGCATACCACCACTCCCAGGAGACGATGGCGACGGTACTGGCCAGGTTCCAGGAGATCCAGGCACAGCAGGAGGAACGGTACATGGGGTTCAGAGACGAACTCAGGAACATCGGTTCCGCAAAGGGGCCCTCAACCAGATAGTCACCACATTGCGGGACCAGGAACAGCCTACCACCTCCGCCGGCGCTAGTGGACAGGAGGCCCCCACACAACGACAGGCCACCAGAACCCCACCTCCTGCTGAAGAACAACCACCCCGCAAGAGGAACCTGAGATCACAAAAGAAGACAGAGTAGGATGCCAAGACCCCAGCCAGCATAAGATACCCCCTGATGTCATCCCACTGTCCCACATTGTCACCCTGTCCAACCTTAAAACAGCCCCTGCTCCATCCTTCCACAGGCATATGGACAATGCACCTGTGAAACTGAGAACTGGACTCTGCCATGGACATTACTCCACCCCCACCCATCACCGTTTTACTATCATGGACCTATATGTAGCACTAAAAATAAATCACTAATTGCACTTCAAAAATCTGGAGTCTGCTTGTATTCTTAACAAATGTATTACACATAACGGTTCAATAATGTTCAGTTACATTGTGATGACAACATACCAATGTCAATGAGCTTTAGTCCATGGGCAAACAAAGCAGAAGTCACGCAGTTGGTCAAACAGCTCTGAAAAGTGAATGGAAAGTCACAATTCAGTGAAAAGGAAATGGTGGGGAACACAGAAAGTAGAAATGCAGGAGGCCAGAAGTAAATGTAAAATGGCGTGGGTGATTCTTACCTGTGTGCTACTGAAAATACTGTTGTATAACTGTATCCCTGTTGTCCGTGTCGTCCCCGTCGTCTTCCTCCTCTTCACTCTCCACAGGCTCCACAGCTGCTACAACACCACCATCTGGAGCATCCTCCTGCAGGAAAGGCACCTGGCGTCGCAATGCAAGATTGTGAAGCATACAGCAGGCCACGATGATCTGGCACACCTTCTTTGGTGAGTACATTAGGGATCTACCTGTCATATGCAGGCACCTGAACCTGGCCTTCAGGAGCCCGAAGGTCCTTTCTATGATCCTCCTAGTTCGCCCATGGGCCTCATTGTACCGTTCCTCTGCCCTGGTCCGGGGATTCCTCACTGGGGTCAATAGCCAAGGCAGGTTGGGGTAACCAGAGTCACCTATTAGCCACACACGTTGTCTCTGTAGCTGTTCCATCACATAAGGGATGCTGCTATTTCGCATAACATACACGTCATGCACTGACCCAGGGAACTTGGCATTTACATGGGAGATGTACTGGTCTGCCAAACAGACCACCTGGACATTCATCGAATGGTAATTTTTTCTGTTTCTGTACACCTGCTCATTGTCTTTTGGGGGGACTAAAGCCACATGGGTCCCATCAATGGCACCAATGATGTTGGGGATATGTCCAAGTGCATATAAATCACCCTTCACAGTGGCCAAATCACCCTCCTCAGGGAAAACAATGTAGCTCCGCATGTATTTCATCAGGGCAGACAACACTCTGGACAAAACCTTAGAAAACATAGGCTGAGACATCCCTGATGACATGGCCACTGTTGTCTGAAAAGACCCACTTGCCAAAAAATGGAGGACTGACAGAACCTGCACCAGAGGGGCAATTCCTGTGGGTTGGCGGATGGGGGACATCAGGGCTGGCTCCAGCTGGGCACACAGTTCATGTATAGTGGCTCGGTCAAGTCGGTATCGAAGTATAATATGTCATTCTTCCATTGTCGACAGGTCCACCAGCGGTCGGTACACGGGAGGATTCCTCCTTCTCCTCGCAAGTCCCAGCGGACGGTGCCTAGGAAGGACAACATGGAGCACAGAGTCAAGCAACCCACAGGTACGTAACCACAGCTTGCACAGTACACGAATCGCTATGCATTGAATGACTTGTATGAGTGGCAATGCAAGGCCTAGGCCTGTGTGACGCAGTAGAAATTAAGCCATGTGGTCCCTTGAAATGGCGGCTGCCTGACCTGAGAAGTGTGACAGTGGGATGTGAGGTCAATGCGCTGGCGTGGCACACCGTGGCGGTAGGCGATCGAAGACCACTGTGCGAAGCCGCATTGGTTAACATTGACGCCTATGGGTTTCAGGAGCCAATGACGAGGTGCGCCGGCGGTCGCGGTACGCACCGCGGCGGCACGCACCGCCGCGGGCGTGACCGCCATTTTCTATCTGAATAATCACTCGAGACCTGATCATCCACAGGAGAGGACCTATACTGCAAGTGCTGCTGTGACCTCGGTCTGGAATAGACAATGGCTGCTGCGACTGGGGAAAGGGCCCCTGCCTTCACTTCTGAAGAGTTGGAGAAACTTGTGGATGGGGTCCTCCCCCAGTATGCGCTACTCTACGGTCCTCCAGACCAACAGGTAAGTACACTGGGTGCACGTTGAATGGGCTATGCCTGGGTTGTGTCTGGTGGATGTAAGATGGTGGGGTGGGGAGAGAATGAGGAGTGCAAGGCACGACAGATGAGAGCATGTGCCACATGGCAAGGTTGGGGAGGGGGGGGCAATCACATCTAACATGCAGAAAAATGATGATATTTCCTATTCCACCCTGTACATGTGAAATAGGTCAGCGCCCATCAGAAAGTCGACATTTGGCGTGCCATCGCCAAGGAAGTCCGGGCCCTGGGGGTCCACAACAGACGGGGCACCCACTGCCGAAAGAGGTGGGAGGACATCCGCCGCGGGACCAGGAAGACCGCTGAGTCACTGCTGGGGATGGCCTCCCAACATAGGAGGGGTGCCAGTCGTACCTTGACCTCCCTGATGTCCCGGATCCTGGCGGTGGCCTACCCTGATTTGGATGGGCGCGTGAGGACATCACAGCAGACACAAGGGGGTGAGTACCAGCACATTCTGCTATCTTTACACGCAGTGGAGGCGTCTGGGTGGGGGAGGAGGGCTGTGGGTGACATTAGGCCAGGGCGCTTTCTGTAGTGTAGTCCCCTCCTTTAGGCATGGCCCTGTGCCCCCGCCCCCCACCTCTGTAGGGTGACAAGTACAGCAATCGATGGTCCAGCATCACCCATGTGCGCATTTGTTGTCCATAGACCTGTTGGCCTAGTGACAAGTACTGAGTAGTGTACCCCGATTGCGCGGCGTAGTGCATGAGGCTCCTGTGTCTGTCCTCTCCGCCAACGGTGTTGACAATGCATGCTCTCAACCTGTTTTTATTTCTCCCCCCACCCTTTTTCTTTATCTTCTTGTGCATGTGTGCATTAGCATCATCAGGTGGAGGAGAATTGGCATCGGAGCACGAGGGAGCTGCAACTCACAAGGCCCGGTGGGCCATGGTACAGACACCGAGGTCACCAGTGATACGGAGGGCGAGGGGAGCACCACAACGGGGACCCGTGGTGACACCAGCGACACCGACACATCCTCGGATGGGAGCTCCCTAGCGGTGGCGGCAACATCCGGGCCCCCCGCCTCTACAGGTACAGCCGCCACCCAGCGCACCAGCCCCGCCCTCCCAGCAGCCCCTCAGCCTTCGCTCCGTGCCCGCTCGCCCAAGAAGGCGGGCATCTCCTTCGCCCCAGGCACCTCAGGCCCTGCCCCTGTTACCCCTGCTGCCCTCAGTGAGGAGGTCATTGACCTCCTACAGACCATCATTGTTGGGCAGTCTACCCTTTTGAATGCCATCCAGGGGGTAGAGAGGGAGGTGCATCGGAGCAATGCATACCTAGAGGGCATTCATTCGGGTCAGGCTGCCCATCAACAATCGTTCAATACTCTGGCCTCAGCACTGACGGCAGCCATTGTCCCTGTTTCCAGCCTCCCTCTTCTAACTGCCTCCACCCTGTCTCTGTCTCCTGTTCCTCAGCCTATCCCATCCACACCATCAGACCAGCCTGCACACACCTCAACACCCAAGGGCAGCTCATCCAGACATAAGCACCACAGATCCCACAAGCATTCACCCAAGCAACACCCAGATGCAGACATGCCAACAGTCACTACCACCTCTGTGTCCCCCTCCTCCTCGTCTCCCTCCTCCCTCCCTGTGACGTCTCCACTCACACCTGCATGCACACCACCATCAGCCAGTACTTCCATCACCAGCACACCCTCCAGTACAGTCCGCACACGTGCAGTCACCACCCCCACTGCCATGTACACGTCCCCTGTGTCCTCTCCCACTGTGTCTGTCACCCCCTCTTCCAAGACATACAAACGCAGGCAGCCACCCACCCAACAGCCAACCACCTCACGACAGCCTACGTCACAAGCATCTGCACCCAAAGACAGCACACCTGACTCTCCTACAACCACATCCTCTTCCTCCACTCCCATTCCCACTGCACCTACCCTTTACATTGGTCCTAAAAAACTTTACCTCTCCAAACTTAACCTCCACCCCCTCCATCTGGTAAGAGTCCCTTGAGCACCTCAGCCACCACCAGCCCTGCTTCAAGTGTCAGCATTGTGCACGGGTTTTGGAGTCCCCCCTTTCCCAGCACTGATACATCGGCCAGCAGCAAGGGGACAGCCAGCCCCCCCCTGGAAAGAGGACCCGTAAAATCAAGGGCCGCCGCGAGAAGACTGACACGGCTGCCCCAAGGAGCAAAGTCCTGGGCCGTCACCTGCCACAACATCCAGGGGAGGCAAGGGCCAGAGAGCCTCATCGAAGGAGGGCAAGGGCAGCAGGGCGGAGAAGTCAGCCAGCAGGGGCGCGGACCAGGAGGGCCCCACAAGCCCCATCCCGGGTGTGACGGAGGACACCCACGGGCCCAGGACTCCGTCACAGAAGGGTCCAGCAACTACACGGTCGGAGGGCGACTGAGCAGGGAGTCCTGGCCAGGTCTGGCTCCCTTGAATGACTGGACAAGCACCGCTGAAGAGAGCCCCGCCGTGAAGAAAGGCACCGCTGAAGAGGGCCCCGCCGTGCTGAAAGGCACCGCTGAAGAGGGCCCCGCCGTGCTGAAAGGCACCGCTGAAGAGGGCCCCGCCGTGAAGAAAGGCACCGCTGAAGAGGGCCCTGCCGTGAAGAAAGGCACCGCTGAAGAGGGCCCCGCCGTGCTGAAAGGCACCGCTGAAGAGGGCCCCGCCGTGCTGAAAGGCACCGCTGAAGAGGGCCCCGCCGTGAAGAAAGGCACCGCTGAAGAGGGCCCCGCCGTGAAGAAAGGCACAGTTGAAGAGGGCCCCGCCGTGCTGAAAGGCACCGCTGAAGAGGGCCCCGCCGTCTCAAGCACCGCTGAACAGGGCCCTTCCTGTCAAGCACCGCTCCGCTGGGCCCTTCCTGTCAAGCACCGCTCCGCTGGGCCCCGCCGTCTCAAGCACCGCTCCGCTGGGCCCTTCCTGTCAAGCACCGCTCTGCTGGGCCCTTCCTGTCAAGCACCGCTCCGCTGGGCCCTTCCTGTCACGCACCGCTCTGCTGGGCCCCGCCGTGCCCCGCCGTCTCAAGCACCGCTCCGCTGGGCCCTTCCTGTCAAGCACCGCTCCGCTGGGCCCTTCCTGTCAAGCACCGCTCCGCTGGGCCCCGCCGTCTCAAGCACCGCTCCGCTGGGCCCTTCCTGTCAAGCACCGCTCCGCTGGGCCCTGCCGTCTCAAGCACCGCTCCGCTGGGCCCTTCCTGTCAAGCACCGCTCTGCTGGGCCCTTCCTGTCAAGCACCGCTCCGCTGGGCCCCGCCGTCTCAAGCACCACTGGCCCATTGACAGTGCCGGTACTGTCTCGAGCTATTGTTCACGCTGCACTCTGGGCACCCTGCCTCCTCCATAACCAGTGGAGTCTGTAATCCACCTGATGGACTGTAGCTTTGCACTCCCCAGGATGTAACAGTGGGCAAGCCACCCACTGTATAGACTTGAGAGACTGTGGCTTTGCACTCCCCAGGATGTAACAGTGGGCAAGCCACCCACTGTATAGACTTGAGAGACTGTGGCTTTGCACTCCCCAGGATGTAACAGTGGGCAACCCATCCACTGTAGAGACTTGTGAGACTGTGGCTTTGCACTCCCCAGGATGTAACAGTGGGCAACCCACCCACTGTAGAGACTTGAGAGACTGTGGCTTTGCACTCCCCAGGATGGCACAGTGGGCATGGTGGCCCCTTCGTGGTTCTGGCGTCGTGGACTCATGTGGCTGAGGTGCCCCCCCCCTTCCCTTCCCCCTGAGGTGCCTGTCGTTTTGTCATCTGATGCCCCAGCAGTGTTCTCTCCAACGGACTCAGGTCTCCTGTGTGGGCTTTGCCCATGTGTTTGGTGGACATTGGCCCACGGACTGTGGATATTCGAAAAACTGAGCTGGACTTATTGACTTTGTACATAGCTTTCGCACTGTTCATTATTTATGGTTTGATATTTCATTTCGTAAATTATCCATGACTTCAATGAACCTAATTTTTACATAAATTTAACGTAACATTTTTATTATGTCTTTGCATTTTTCAGGGGGGTTTGGGGGTGTCACTCAGTTGTTGCTCTGCATTGGTGTGTTGATGGTTGGGGGGGGGGGGGGGCCGATGTGTGTGCCCGTAACCTTTCGTCCTCCCCCTCCCCTGTGTCGTAGGTGCAGTACTCACCGTTGTCTTCTGCGCCGGAGTTCGTACTCGTGGTAGATGAGCAGGTAGACAATAGCTGGTAGGATGTTTAATTCAGGCTCCATGCTGTCCTCCGTCCTCGTGGAGTGCGTAGAGGTGAGCGTTTTCCCGTTCGTAGTCTGTTTCCGCTGTGTTTTTATCGGCGGTGCTCCCGTCCCGGAAAAGGTGGCGGATTGGTGAGTTGTGATAGGGTGGGCGGTACATTGTCTGCCGCCTGCCTGTTGGCGGTGACCGCCGCACTGTTTGTCTGTCCCGCTGTGGCGGTCGGAGTGTTAAAGTGGCGGGCTGTGTTGGCGGTTCCCGCCAGGGTCAGAATTCCATTTTTTGGACCGCCAGCCTGTTGGCGGGTTGGCCGCCGCTTTAACACCGACCGCCAGGGTTGGAATCACCCCCTAAGTTGCTTTCTAATGATTCTGCCACCCTGGGTTCTAAATTTAAGGTGCCTTAACTGTGCAACAACACTATATATGGGGCAGGAGGTAGGTGTTATGATGCCTTAATGCAATCCGCAATATATTTTACATGCTGTGGCCTTGAAATGTTGTGCTTGTTTCCCATGGAAATTACAAACCCAATAAACAGATATATTACAAAAAATGCAAAGTAACTATGCACAACCCACAGTATAGCAGCCTGTCCAGTAGTCGGACTGCACTAGCTGTATTGTTGTAACCCAATACTGGTTTAAGCAGAGCATCTCAGATGGACCCTGCTTATGCTAACAAAGAATTCTATTAAAGTGTTCTTTTGGTCTTTGTAGCTAGATACCATTTCCCCCAAATGCATAAAAATGACCTATAGAAAAGATAGCTGTCACTTATTGGTAAGAAGGCAAACTATCCCAAAGTTGGGACATTAATATGGGATTTTGACTTTCAAATCTGTGGATTTCTATCCACTGGAATGACCAACCAGCTCTGAAATGAGACTGATTATTGCTCTCTTGGGACAGTGTGAGTTAAATTAACTGTTACTCGAATGCGGATTTACCTTAAAGAAATTAATGACAAGAGGCGTTTGGCAAAACAGGAACAGTTGGTTTCATTAAACTTAGCGGCTGGGAGAGCGCAGTACAGAGTTGGGGTCCGATGACTGTCTCTCACACTCTACACTGGTAACTGTCTGAACTTTGCACGGAGTACACTTGCTATATGTCGACGTGTAACTAGTTAGTGCTGGCTGCCACCTTCCCTCAGTGGAGAAAGGCAGGGAAAATGTCTATGATTTTCACTAGCCAGAGTTATACATTTTTTAAATAGTAGACCCTTTAATACGCTTTGGCTTTTCTTCAGGGCTTCCCTGAACATGCAAGGACTCCTACTCGAAGGCCAGTACCTGAGATACATCTGGACTTCATGAGAACCTTTGCTGCACAAGGACAGATTGGACAGGGCCCTGAAAGTTAGTCTTTCAGCCCAAGGCACGTAGACTGGTTGTGGACATGGGAGCGCCCTAGGTCTGTTCCTTGACTACTGAGGAGAGGTGGTGGTGAGAGGAACGGGTCCCGACCAGGAAAGCAGGACCAAGCGGGCTGATTAATCCTGAGCTGCTGCCATTGCCCATGTCAGTAATCACTAGGGCCCAAGGTGCCCCTGGTACTTAAACTTTAGCTAGAACCACTGACCCTTGGCATTCTGTAATCATTTCCTTAGGCTGGAGATACAGTTTCACTTATTGTGACTTTTTTGTGTGTTTAAGAATTTTGTGGCCTGTGTGACAGTGTGGCAGATTCTCATATCCATTGCTTAAACCTACTGAGTTGCCTCTTTTTGCACACAGTCGCTCTAAAAAGTAGACCAAAGAACATGCACACTTGAGAGTACTGTATGTATTGTAACATTTTGTCTTGCACATTTAGTTCCACTGACCCGGAACTGGTGAGAGCACAGAAAGCTGAAGGTTTCTAAGGATAGATCAGGACATTCAAGCAGGAACCCTTGCTATTTCAATTGTAACAATTGTACAATGGGTAACTGTGTCTAGGGTCGAATCTGGTCCTCGATAGGTGCTCCAACTATCTAGCTTAGTTTGTTGTTCTTTGTGTTTACTGCGTTACATTGTCCACATGCTATTAGATTCCTATTCATGTTAAATGTACAGCTGTGAGAGAGCATTGAGTTTAATGTCTGCGATTAATGTGTCAGATTGTATCTAAAACTGAATTCTGCTACTGCGTCCCTCAGTAAACCTTCAGGGGTTGACCTCGCTGACCTTGAAGAGTCAAGTATACGAAGGGAGTAACTTAGTTATCCAAATGAGGTATGAAAGTAAATAGAGCCCTGCAACTGTATCTCAAAGGATGCTGCCCTGGTATCCACTGCTGTACCAGGGAAAAAGCCTCAGACCATTAACAATGCATTTTTTCATAAACATAAATCAATTTGTCAAATCTAATGTTATAAAGTATGCCCCACCTTAATGTGTGTGTGTCACACAATGACAGACAGCGCTTTTAAGGCTGGCACAGATTAGGTTAGAGGGTCCTCGGACCCAAACTACTCTGAAATTCACCTGCAGAGAGGATCCTAAATCAAAATCATTTCACATGGCAGGTTTTAGCACACACTACTCTAAGGAGCACAGCTATGAAAAAAAAAAAACACTTCCAAAGCAGGCCAAGTGACGCTGACTCACTTGTGCCATGGTTGATCGTCAGACACCTGCTCCAAAAGGCCCTTCATGGGCAAGTCCATAACCATAGACTTACCCTTAGCAGCCACTAAGCTCTGGTATACCAGTGACTGTTTGCAGTATTGAATTTGCTTGCTAAACATAGCATAATAACATATTAGGCTTCAGACAACTTGCATAATGTTCTCCTTTGAACTGATGTGCAGGAAAAATGCATGTCATTGTGTAGCCCGGGAACCTCTTGCGGAACGCGTGCTTTTTGTTATTTGGTGTAAATCCATTTAGCCATTTCTGAGAGATTTGCGTGTAAATAGGTCCTCATGGTAAGCGTGTAGGGGTTAAAATGTAGGTCTATCTGGAGATTAGTCCCACGGGAGTCCTGTGGTACTCAATCAATCAATCAGGCTGTATTTCTAGAGCGTGACTTATCACTATCACCCAGGTGGGTATCCATGCATAGTGCTGAGGGTCTTAGTCGAAGAGCCAGATCTTGAGTCCCTTCCTAAAGTCCGTCAGCGATGGTGATGTGCGGAGGAGGAGGGAAAGGGTTTCCAGGACTTGGCAGTAAAGTGGGAGAAGGAGTGTCTTCTGGTGCAGCAGATGTGTGGTATGTGTGCAAGGGTGAGGTGAGCAGAGGTTTCTGGATGGTAGGTGTAAATTAAAAAAATAGAGCCAAAGGTGATGCACAGCAGGGGGATTCGCTGCTCTCAGGGGTTGGGTGCAGAACATATTATAGGCCAGGCCCTGTGGCCAAACTCCTCCTGTGCATAGCCAAAGGACATGCGTAGTGGGGTGTTGGCCATTGGTGAAGTGTTGGGTGCATGTTCTGGGAGTGCCTGGCCAGAGGCCAGGATTTACAGCCAATCCACTGCTGCCCACAGCTTTAGGTCGTGCTCAGCAGGGGATTGCCACCCGTGAAGCTGGCCACCTGCTGCCTGCCAACCCTGCAAGGTTGGTTGCCTGTGGCAGTGCTAGATGCAGGACCTGGACGGAGACCTGGCCCTGCTTCCAACTCATGGCTGTACATGGCGAAAGGCTGTCCACAATGGGGGAGGGTGACCACTCACAGGAGGTTGGGTTCAGGGTCTAGCTAGAGGCAACTCACCTGACAACATTGTTGACATCACTGAGTGTACATGAATAGGAGCATAGCATGAAAATAGCCTCAGCCCTGGAGCCAAGTATGGTTGTGCATGTTGAAAGTTATATGTGCACTGTTTACAAATAACTAAAGTTTGGAGTGGAAGTAGTATGCCATGCTAAACAAAGTAAAGACTGAGTCACTTGAAGTGGTTGAAGAAGTTGTTTCAAAGTATGTTGTGGCTTGAAGCCAAAGTCTGTTGCAAAAAATGCGTGAAAAAGGCCAAAGCTTCTATTGGCAGTAGATTAGCCACCAGTGAATATCTGGGCACGTGCCTATGTTAAATAGGTGTAATACAGTTCTATAAATAAATTCTATGTGGTGAGAACATTTATAACATGTGAGTGTTTATTTCCAGAACTTTGCCTAAGGGTGTCCCACTTAGGGGTGGTTTATCTCACATTGGTGTTGTAAGCATTACTCTAAGTTTACAGATCCTGGTGACCATCTCAAGAATGTGGGTAGTAGATTTTACCAAACTATGGAGGGTTTCCAAAGGGCTTTGCCAAAGGTGTCTGTTCAATGGCAAGTGCATTCCTGTCAATCTCTTGACTCACAATTGTGGGCCATGTGAAGCTTTTAAGAGGTTGATCCCATCAGGGTGAATAGAGGATGAACTCTTTTGTTGCAGAGTGTTCAAGGTTGAAATAAAGACCAACCCTTTTAAAGTCTATGTAAACATTTTGTTTGTTAGCTGGGTGAAAGCCAGTAAAAAGAGGATAACATCCTTGTATGGCAACTTGACAGATAAGCTGTTTGTCTAGCATGTGGGCAAAGGTTATGTCCACTGTCATGTAACTGGGCACAGGTGTACCATGTTGAGTCATTTTCATAAACCCTATAGGACGTTGTCTGTGACAATGACTTATAATCTCATCAGTGATGTCATGTGAGATATCATCAGTGATGTCTTTTAACATGTCATGAGTGATGTAATATGTGAGACCATAAGCAGTGCATGGCAAGGGAACAAGTCATAGTTAGTCCAGGAAACTATAACTGCTAATTTTCAGTGTTTCTTTTGGTTTTAAACATTAGTTTTCATCTTATTCCAGCACCTAACTATCACATTATTTTAATCTTAGTTTTTTTCAGTATTTTTTTTCATTGAATTTCTAGGATTATTTAAATGTAAGTCAAGATCTTATTACAACACCTAACTATGACACCACTTTAACCTTTTGTTTTTTTCAGTGAATATTATACTGGTGTGCTTTCTAAATGAATGTTTCCCAGTGGTTCCAAATCTCATATTTAAAAAAAAGAGGTCTTACTGTCAATTATTTCTCATCATTCATAGTGATGATTTCATTTGCAGGATATTTATCTTCCCTAAACAAATAAAAATGTAAACCCAGCAGTTCATCTTTCTTTTAACCCCTTCAATGCGGGCGTCGGCCATTGGCCGACGCCCGCCTTACCTCCCTGGTGCGGGTCACGACCAGTGGTCGACACCAGGGAGGGGGTTAATAAATCCTCGGGTGCGTTGCACCCGAGGATTTAATTTTTTATTTTTTGCTCCCAGGGAGACACGGAAGCTCTTCCATGTCTCCCCCCGCCCCCCCACCCGCCCCTTTGTGACGCGCTGACGTAACAAAGTTGATTTCCCCATCAGAGCAGGAAGCAGCCTTGCGGCCGCTTCCTGCTCCGATGGGGGAAAACGGCCTTCCCCACGTTCGGGAAGGCCTCGTAAGAAAGGGGAGAGTCTCCCCTTTCTGACGAGGCCTTCTGAAAGTGTTTCCTGGCCCCCGATCGCAGCACAGCTGCGATTGGGGGCCAGGAAACACCACTAGACGCTAGGGATTTCACTTGAGGGGGTCGGCCCCCTCGGAAAACGGGCCGACCCCCCCCCCGGGGGCATATTTTTTTTTAAAAAAAGGTAGGTGCCCCCTCGGGGCAATATTTTTTTTAGTTGTTGTAGGGTTTCCCTGGGGGCCATTTTATATATCTATATATCTATATATATATATCTATATATATAGATATATCTATGTACATGGATATATCTATAGATAGATCTATAGATATATATAGATATATGTATATATACATATATATATATATAGATCTATCTGTAGATATATCTATGTAGATAGATATATATATATAGAGATAGATCTATATATATTTATATATATCACTTTTGTCAATATGTGTGTGGTTTCCCTGGGGGCTGCGATCGACCCCCAGGAAAACCAGACCCACATATAAAAGTGATATATATATATATATATATATATATATATATATATATATATATATATATAGATCTGCCACCAGTTGTCTTGCAGTTGCAGCTTGCGTCTTCAAAGCAATGCACATACTTCAACTGACGCTTTTCAACTGTAGCTTTTAGGCAGCAATAGAAAAGTCAAGTAAGTATTGTGATTATGTTTCTGCTACAAAAGGGTCAGACTTGTCTAGTGACAGTTTTAGTGCCATAAAGAAGTGCAGAAGGTTTATATGCCTACTGCAAAGAGCAAATCTGTATTTTATGTAAATAGCTGAGTACATTAGTAAAGTCAGCCATTATCTGCGCTATAATACAAATGAAATGTATGTGCGGGGTGGAGGTGGCTATGGAGAGATGAAGGGCACTTTTGCTGGGTGGTAATGAGGGAATCCGAGGAGAAGGGAGTGGGAGCACCAATAATGATTGTTGGACTGGGCGCAGGAGGTGCTAAAGACTGTGACGAATGGTATGTGACAAGGCGTTTTTTGAGTGTCTTGAAAGAACGTGCTGATTGAGGGAAGAAGCGCAGGTAAGGTGGCCTCTACTGTTGCACGTATCTCACACACACACCATCGATTTTGTGACTGTCTACGTAGGCTAGTGTTTTAGAGCAATAGTTTAGCCAATAGCAGAGATGGCATCTTGATGGATGACTGCTGCCGGCACTTGGGTTATAGAGGACAGCTCTGACATAGGATCAGAGACTGAGACATCAGATAGTGAGACAGCATCTGAGGGATAGGACAATGGAGCAGACTCTGGGAGTTATTTTTCAGTCGGAGGAGTCCCATTCGATAACTCCTCTTCCAGTACATTATGAGGGAGGTGATGAGGACAGTCCTGCTGTCCCTTCGCAAGCAGTCTGTGCAACTGGGTAATAGTGGGTTAGCCCAACCCAGAGAGCAGGTGAATGCGGCGGCAAGAAGGGAGAGAGAGAGAGTGCTCTCTTGGGAGCTTCCCAATTTAGTTCAGCCCCAAATTCCTGGGATCCACAAAATTCCTACCACCCAGTGATTCCTCACCGGTCCTGATAAAAACACTACCCCACTTGAGTGCCTACACCTAGTGCCTGCGTCAGGAATGGATCACCCCAGGGTCAACAGCTGCCTCATGTAAGGACCAACATTGACCGTTGTGTGATCTATTCCTGTCACGGGCACCAGGCCTACCCACACAAGTGAGGTACCATTTTTATCGGGAGACTTGGGGGAATGCTGGGTGGAAGGAAATGTGTGGCTCCTCTCAGATTCCAGAACTTTCTGTCACCGAAATGAGAGGAAAAAGTGTTTTTTTAGCCACGTTTTGAGGTTTGCAAAGGATTCTGGGTAACAGAACCTGGTCAGAGCCCCACAGGTCACCCCATATTGGATTCCCCTAGGTCTCTAGTTTTAAAAAATGCACAGGGTTGGTAGGTTTCCCTATGTGCCGGCTGAGCTAGAGGCCAAAATCTACAGGTAGGCACTTTGCAAAAAACAGCTCTGTTTTCTGTCAAAAAATGGGATGTGTCCACGTTATGTTTTGGGGCATTTCCTGTCGCGGGTGCTAGGCCTACCCACACAAGTGAGGTATAATTTTTATCGGGAGACTTGGGGGAACGCTGGGTGGAAGGAAATTTGTGGCTCCTCTCAGATTCCAGAACTTTCTGTCACCGAAATGAGAGGACAACGTGTTTTTTTAGCCACATTTTGAGGTTTGCAAAGGATTCTGGGTAACAGAACCTGGTCAGAGCCCCACAAGTCACCCCATCTTGGATTCTCCTAGGTCTCTAGTTTTCAAAAATGCACAGGGTTGGTAGGTTTCCCTAGATGCAGGCTGAGCTAGAGGCCAAAATCCACAGCTAGGCACTTTGCAAAAAACAGCTCTGTTTTCTGTCAAAAAAATGGGATGTGTCCACGTTGTGTTTTGGGGAATTTCCTGTCGCGGGCGCTAGGCCTACCCACACAAGTGAGGTATAGTTTTTATCGGGAGACTTTGGGGAACATAGAATAGCAAAACAAGTGCTATTGCCCCTTATCTTTCTCTACATTTTTTCCTTCCAAATATAAGAGAGTGTGTAAAAAAGACGTCTATTTGAGAAATGCCCTGCAATGCACATGCTAGTATGGGCACCCCGGAATTCAGAGATGTGCAAATAACCACTGCTCCTCAAAACCTTATCTTGAGCCCATTTTGGAAATGCAAAGGTTTTCTTGATACCTATTTTTCACTCTTCATATTTCAGCAAATTAATTGCTGTATACCCAGTATAGAATGAAAACCAACTGCAGGGTGCAGCTCATTTATTGGCTCTGGGTACCTAGGGTTCTTGATGAACCTACAAGCCCTTTATATCCCCGCAACCAGAAGAGTCCAGCAGACATAACAGTATATTGCTTTCAAAAATCTGACATCGCAGGAAAAAGTTACAGTGTAAAACATAAAGAAAAATGGCTGTTGTTTTCAGCTCAATTTCAATATTCTTTTATTTCAGCTGTTATTTTCTGTAGGAAAACCTTGTAGTATCTACACAAATGACCCCTTGCTGAATTCAAAGTTTTGTCTAGTTTTTAGAAATGTTTAGCTTTCCAGGATCCAGCATTGGTTTCACACCCATTCCTGTCACTAACTGGAAGGAGGCTGAAAGCACCAAAAATAGTAAAAATGGGGTATGTCCCAGTAAAATGCCAAATTTGTGTTGAAAAATGTGGTTTTATGATTCAAGTCTGCCCGTTCCTGAAAGGTGGGAAGATGGTGATTGTAGCACCACAAACCCTTTGTTGATTGCATTTTCAGGGAAAAAACCACAAGCCTTCTTCGGCAGCCCTTTTTTCCCATTTTTTTGGAAAAAACGAACTTTTCACTGTATTTTGGCTAATTTCTTGGTCTCCTCCAGGGGAAACCACTAACTCTGGGTACCGTCAGACTCCCTAGGATGTTGGAAAAAAAGGACGCAAATTTGGCGTGGATAGCTTAGGTGGAAAAAAAGTTTTGAAGGCCTAAGTGCGAACCACCCCAAATAGCCAAAAAAGGGCTCAGCACTGGGGGGAGGGGGAAGCCCAGCAGCTAAGAGGTTAATGCTTTCACAATGACAGTGCTGCCCCTAGACCAGGGGGGGTCTCCAAACTTTTCTGTAACAAGAGCAACTTATGTTTGAAAATCATCCTGAGCTACTAATGTTAGTGATATAGTAGTGACTACATCCTGCAAGATTGTCAGCAGTGATCACAATGCATTAGGTGGGGTCGCCAGTGATAAAATAAAAAACATTATCAATTTGGAATGTCACTAAATGGGTAATACATAACAGACATAGCTGCAACGCCCCTGGCACCAAGGCAATAATGTGAGCGATAAATCTCTCCAACTCAAATAATAGTTTTAAATGCATTTTGAGTATTCAACCATTTTTCTCCAAACACCTTATAAGTACTGAAAATACACACATTTACATTTGAAATTTATACTTTTTAATATTTTTATACATATAATACTTCAACCAAGCAAAAGATCCTCTAGTAGTAGCTTGGGCTGCACATGGGAGAGCTACTCACAGGGCACTGGAGAGCTACTGGTAGCTCATGAACTACTTGTGGAGACACCTGCCCCAGACCGTTAATCAGCACACCTGATAAACACATCCTTGCAGGCCCATCCTTGGTGTAAGTATCTGCCAATAAATCCTCACCAATGTGTAAAATTGCATATTGTAAATACAGAACCCTGTCAACAAAAAGTTACACTGTACCCCATTACACTTTATTTTATTTCTATATATAAATATATGTTTTGTTAAATCTGCTCTAAGATGTCAATATGCTACAAAAGAAAAGCACATTTTAGAATTCATTTTTGTAATCATATTTACATTTAACATTTGACATAATTATATACATTTTTGCCTAAAATACATTTTTAGTATTAGCACATTGTCCCCAATGAAACACACTTTTCTCAAAACATTGAAGGGCATGTCTGCAGTCTCAGGCAAACAATGAATATTCAATGGATGATGCTCAAACGTTCTAAATCTTTCTAAAGAGTGCTAAAATCAATTACTATATCTTGTAAGATAAAAAATACATAACAAGTAATGTGTTATATGGTCCTGCATTGCCATCTTGGGGTTCCAGTGACATTTATTTTATAACCCATTTGAGCTTCAGCCTTGTAGTTTGTATGGGTCACCAAAGACTATTGATGGTAAACATCTATCTATCTATCTATCTATCTATCTATCTATCTATCTATCTATCTATCTATCTATCTATCTATCTATCTATCTATCTATCTATCTATCTATCTATCTATCTATCCAGATTTAAGGTCCTTTGTATAGCCCATCTAGTCAAACTTTGGGGGCAACACAACTTTTTGAAAAAATAAAACAAGTTGCATATTAGCCCTTCCTTAAGAGTTGGGATGGGCAATAAATTTAACTCCACGAGTGGAGTTTGCGGAGTTTTGGCCACTGGAGTTCTGACCAAATTCCATCGACCGCTGTGTGGTGGAGTTTTTTCCCAAGCATGGCTCACCAACTGTAAGTTTTTTGACCATGAGTGAGAATTGGCATCCCTGAGCACGATTTTCGGGCGTTAGGCGGGCACCCGGTGAAATGAGAAAATCTAATCGAGCACCAAGCGAAAACCAACTCAAGCAGCATCACCCTCTGGCGTGCCGTGTGGTGCTGTTTGCTCTGATTTCTCAGTGCGAAACAAGCTCTTGGTTCTACAAATCAGTGCAAAATACCTATTTCCGTCCACTCATGGAACTCAGTGGAACCTAGTGGAGTTTTTGTGTAACTCTGCGGAATTCCATGGAGTGAAACTCTGTGAGTTCCGTGGACCCACTTTCTCCTCCGTGTTCTCAGTTTTTTGGCATGTGTTCTCGGGGGTGCAACTAGATCCAAGCTTTGGGGGATGAGGGGATTAACACTTCGAACTGTGGGGGCAGAGACATCTTCAGACCTAGAGTGAAAATGACTTTTCTGAGCAATATTTCGTAAATGATGCATCAAGGGCCACTAAAATTGGTGTGAGCTGTAGATTTTTTACAGGGGTTAAGTGTTTTCCTAAAGAAGGTGTAAACAAATGCATGGAAAATGATGTTTTATTAAACACACTGGGCCAGCAGACAGAGCAGGATTTGAAATGTCATGTTCTTGTGTCAGCTACAATCGATGGTGCATTCGTAAATACACTGAGCAAGTCGCATTGGCTTCTACCTTAAAAACAACTTTTATAAGGTATTTAGGCATCCTCTTCAAAAGAACATACTGGAAAATCTATATCAAATATTGTTGTATAAGCACATTCCTCTAAGTATTGTTTTGCTCATACTGCACTCCACAGCAGAGAATCTGTGCACTCTTTGCACTCTATGATGTTAGTATGCAAGACTACTCTCGCGTTCAGGAGAAAGGATCCTTTATGTCCTTGCTCTGTACCACGTAGACTGTGGAGACTGTACTCCATGGTACCACAGGCCGACCCGTGGTTCAACCTCCCATCAAATACCCATGGCTTTTATTTGCTTGGTCACTGCTACAGCCTGAAATGCAACACTTTTAGATAGATAGATTTGGCTACTAGTGTCACATGGATCACAGAAACGGGCCAGGTGTGAATATTCATGGTGTCCTCACAGCGCACACTGACATCAATCAGATGTAAATGTAGTAGAAGCAGCTACATTAGAAAGGCAATTTCATACCCTGGCAATGCCATTGCTACCATTGGTCTCATGGCTTACAAAGGTTTGTGCAAGATAGGCAAGTGAACACAGCTCCAAAAGCCCAGTTTTCTTTCTGAGTTTGTTGACGCCAGGTAGCCTTTGGATAGTACTTAGGAGGCTCTTGAATGCTTAAGTGTGGATCAAAGGGCCAAACCGTATGGTCAGATTGGTGGTCAATTGGTGTGTGATGCCACTTCTAATCGAATGGTGTGAAGTCACCTCTAGTCCTATTGACATTTGACTGAAGTACAGGGCAAAACAATACCCAAATCTGCACCATATCACTAGCAACAGAAGAATGTTAAATTGTAATAACCTTTGCAACGATGCTTGGCAATTATGCATGAAGATCAACTGGTACAACTTAAACACTTCTGAGTTTTTACATATGCAGTAGCGCTCGTGTGTGAGGCAAAGGAATGATAAATTAAGACCTCTTAGGGGTATGGGCAGTAGTAGTATAGCAGAGGACATCCGGAAAGAATAGTAAACACATCAAACTGACATTCAGCTAAAGAGATGGGGTTAAAACAGAAACATGGAAAAAAGCTTTGGATAAATTAGACTAATCATAGTGTGCTAAAAGGTTTGTGTTACCAACATACTGGAGTCTGCTGGGCCATAGCAGGAAGAAATTTGGTTCAATAGATGGGTTATACCATTATTTCTTCCCTTAATTTGGGGAACACTCCAGCAAAATCCACCAGTAAACAGCAATGCACTAGAAACAAACTGAAGCAGGAAGAAAATGAAATCAAGATGATGGAAAATTGCCGTCAGGAATCAAGGTGGCACAGGAACCTCATACACGATGATACACATGCTGCTATGATGCTGCCCAGAGGTCTCCAGATAGACACTGAAGAATTAGCTGCCACAGGTGGAATAGCAGGTGCCTCTGGCATAGCTGCTAAAGATGCACACCACCACAGTACAGCTGAGATTTGACCTCATGTGGCTGGTGTATGTTAGGGCATCACCTGTTCATTGCATGGCGCTACCACCAAGCCCTGTTTCTGAGCAAAAATGTGCCTGAAGCAGGAGTTCTGCAACTACATGGTGGGATAGTCTAGAATAGAGGTCTCCAACCATTTCTATAGTGAGAGCTACTTCTGATCAATGGAACGTATCCTGAGCTACACCCTTATATGTGTTAGATAAGGATTCATAAAGGGCAGGCAACTTCACCTCTGCCTTTTTAGAGCACCCAGTCCTGATGCAGTGGGCACAGATCATCAATTTCACAAGAGCTGTAGATTGAAAGTTTACTTGTGGGGTCTCCAAAAAAACAGTTTTGTCCATTTGTTCTTACTTGTGAACTGCTTCTTAGAGATAAGTGTTTCACTGGGGTCTATGATGTCTCTCATGCAATACATTGGAGGACAGTGCTTTGAATATATAAGCTAGGGCCACAAAGACACCACTCATCTAGCTAATTGCCATGGAGTCCTTTGGTTGTTAACCAGAAACAGGCCCAACCTTAATGACTCGAGATTAAGAATTACTGGTGGCAGGAACGGTATATGTTTCATAGGCAAGAGTTTTATGGTCCCTAGGGGAATCTGAGAGGTGCATGGAGATTGCACAGTGCTCTACAAGAAAACATATCTACACACGTCCCTCCATCTTGATGCATATGGGAAAACCTATGAGCCACTAATGCAGAACAAATTAATGAATAAGAAGATTAAATTGGGAAGTTTAGTCGTATTTAAGAAAAGGGAGATAAAGACAGAGGAAGGAGAGAAAGAAAATGGTAAGAGAGAAAGGATAAAGAAGGTAAAGAGGGCGAAATAAATGAAGGACAGGAACAGGAGGAGAAGAGTAAGAAAGAAAGAAACAGAGGATGTGCAGAAAGGAAAATACAGGAGTGAAGCATATACGGAAGAAAGGTAGGATGGGCAGAAAAGATGGAGGAATTAAAGGAAGAGAAGAAGAAATGATTCATGGTGAGGATGGAAACAAGAAATGAGGTAAGGAAAGGATGGATTAGGAGCAAGGGTACCAGGGGAGGAAGCAATGAGAGAAAGAGGGTAATGAAGGAAGGGTAGCAAGAAATAAAAGAAGCAAGAATGCAAAGTAAAGAGATTAAACAAAGGTACAGAGGTGAGAAGGAAAGGGAAGAAGGGATGAAACAAAGGAAAAGAAGAGAGAAGGAAGCAATGCACAAGGAGAAAGTGAGACTGGAGCAAAGGAAGCAAATAATGGGGAAAGAAGAAAAAGAAAATAGAAGGATTGATGTAGAGAATTAAATAAACACATAAGCAAACAAGGAAAGGATAGAGAGCGACAGAAAGGAGACCAAGAAAAAGGAGCGAGAAAGAACCAAAGGAAAATAATGAGAAAGAAAGAGACAGAAAGGAAGAAGTAAATAAATAAAGAAGACAAAGGAAGAGTAGAAAAACAGATCAAAGAGTGTGCTCTGAGGCATTTATTAGTTGTCAGGCTTCCTACCAGGCGGAAGCTTGGGACTGTTTATTTAACAAGAGGATGGGCTGCATATTACTCCTGCACTGTACCTTTTGGAAGCTTCAAATACTTGGGTACAGAGTGTTTTAAGATGCATCATTGGCTGGGCTAAAGTCCTTTCAGGCCGATGGACGTTGCACACCTGATTATCATCACATGAGTTGCAAGAATTTGAAGCTGCACCTTTCCGAGAAGCTTTCAGAATATCACTCCGGGCACATAACATGTATTGCACTGGTCCAGAAGTAGAGGAAATTGCGTTGGTGCAGAAATCGAGAGACCAATCTTTTGTGCTGTTTTGCTTCTTGCATAAATACTGCAAATGGTACAAAAGAGCGCGTGCTTTAGTTCATATATACCAAGGCAAAAACTGAGCAAAATAAATATACTACATTTGTTTTTGTTTTTAAATAAAAGTATGTCACGAATTTACTTTTTCTCCACTTTCAAAAAAGTGAATTATGAAACTATGTTGGAGGCAAAGTCAGATTGGTGCCGTACCTAATCAGCCAAAAAAGATGCAAAAGAGCCCATTGCCCTTGGCTGATGCTTTTCAGTTGTATTTACAGACCCTGGGAGCTGAGGACTAGTATCTGGGCTTGTTGTTTGCATTATAAAATACAGCATTAATCATTGTTCAGACATACTTCACAAATCTCAGAGATTTCCAAATCGAAAACTTCTTTCCTGAGATTGTGTCTGCTGAACCTTTTGTTGCTTGCTTGTGGGAGGAGCCCGTTTCCATGGTGACAAGCCACAACAAACGTGCACAAGAGCGTGGAGCTGTGAGACCGCTGACCCCCTGCCTTCAGCAAACAGAATTTGAGAAATGCAGCACTGTTTTTTGCTTTCAAGGCGGTTCCGTTTCAGCTGATTAAGGAAAAAAAACAGCTGAAGAAATTAATTTTGAGCACGAGGCTCCCTTCTCCGCGGAAACCAGGGCATACGACCAGGAGGCAGAGGTGATGCTTACACTGCATTTAGTTCATTATTTAACTAATACGGCATTTGCATGGTTTTTGGGGGATAAAATCACATGGGAATATTTTTAAGATTTTGTTTAGTGTATGGTTTTTATGCTGTTGTGTCGCCTGATAAATGCTCCATGGAAGAAACGCTTGTACTGAACCGTTGCAGATTGTCAGAGAATACAGAAGCACTTATTTCTAAATATTGTGGCATGAATAGGAATATTTAATAGGTTCATCGTTTGGGCGCAGCAGGAAATATCAACTGATACCCTTGTTGCTGTTTTCAACCCCTGTGATTTGTTTTCACCTCAGTGCATTACCAATGCAACCAATGTGCCGAGCTGCCGACTTTGGAGCTCGGAAACGAAGCTCGGGTCTCGGCGTCTGCTTAAAATCTTGTGATTCTGGGCAAACCACAGTCTCCCCGTGCCTGCCAAACATGAAGGTGTCCTTGTGTACTGATGCTCATGTACAGCGCTCCCAGTGCTTAATTTGTGCTTGTTGTTTCCGGTGCAGAGCACTGGCACTTATTTTTGAGGGCCGGCACTTATTTTTCTGCCTCAGGCATTTACTATGAGCAAAAGAAACATATGGGAAAGATGGAGGAAGAGAAAAAACGAAAAAGCGTCACAAAGGTAGAAAGTGAAAAGCTGCTACAGTGAGCTGAAGGGGCAGGGAGTGGCTTTAAATGGATTCAAGAGGCCCGGTGTCGAGCAAGAGAGCAAAGGTGAATAATGGTGAGCAAATCCGCATGATTGTTCAAGAATGTTTAAAATCAATGGCGCCATTATTATTTGCGAATGCTGGGGGAGCGTGCAAAGCAAAAGGGTCCGGGGGCACAGTATCCAAGGGGGACCCACCCACCAGTGACACCCTGGGTAAGGGGTCCCAGGCAATCAGAGCAGAAGGGCCACGTGCACAATGCCCATCACCTGACAATGGGGAGGAGGAGGCAGCATCCACAAGCGCCATGGCACTACCAACCCAGGTGTGGGGCACTGACTCAGATAAGAATGCGCGCAGGCGGCACAGCCCATCAGCTGACGGTCTGGCCCCGGAGGCATACAAAAGGAGGGAGCCTAGGGAGCCCTTACATGGTAGCAAGAGCACCACGGCTGGCAAGCATGATACCATTAGCTGTGAAAGAACGAATATGGCGTAGGGAATTTATCGACATATTCACGCTACTAGAGATTCAAGTCGAGGGCCTAGGTTTGACCACGGCGGACAAGAAAGAGGAAGAGAGGAGAGAGACAAACAGAGTAAGGAAAGAGAGGAATTTTGACAACGGGCTGGATGCCTTTAGAATCATGGCATGTATAATAGTTATCAAAATTCTCACATTGTGCAAAAGATTTATGGCTCTACAAATCTAAAATACACGAGGCACAGATTCAATTTACAGGGGATGCATGGCTAGATTACAACATCAAACAGCAAAAATGCAAGCCCACCCAGCGATAGAATGGGATGAGGAAGATGTAGTGGGTTACATGCACAAAATGATGATAGCAAGAGAGGCCAAGAGCTGGGCGAACAAGGGCGAACAGCACTTTCGCGGGAGCTACCAGAAAGGAAGACACGAGAAGGTGAAGCCCTTCTACAAGAGGCAGCAATACACACAGTGGAAGGGGCCACAAGATGGGAAGGCAACGACAGCAGTATGCTACAATTTTGACAAGAACGAGTGCACCTGGGGTGCAGCCTGCAAATTCAGACATGTGTGCACCTCATGCGGGGGGGGGGGCATCCCGCAGCAGATTATAGGAGAAGGGGAGGAAGCAACCTCAAGAGGGAGAAAGATTTTTTTTTAAATAGTCACACCAGCACGGTAGCCTGGCTGGGGAGAGAAGTGGAGTTGGCTAGATCCCCCATGAACACAGGCAGATTGAGGTAACTGGCCAATGAATATGACAACAAAGGGGACGCAAGATTAATATGTGAAGGCTTCGAACAAGGTTTTAGAATACCTTCTAGTTTGAGAACTCACAAGTCAGAACCCATGAACCTGCGCTCTGCTAATGAATACCCCAAAACAGTAAGGGAAAAAAGCAACAAGGAGAAGGAGCTGGGGAGGGTGGAAGGCCCTCTTCAGGGCCCCATCCTGCCTGTCCTAATCATTTCACCCCTGGGAGAGGTCCCCAAAAAAGATCAGGGCAAATTTAGGCTTATTCACCACCTGTCCTACCCCGAGGGCAAATTGGTAAACAATGGCATTGACCCGGTCCACTGCGCGGTGGGGTACGCTACAGTGGAAGCCGCAGTAGATTTACTATGCACAAAAGGGCGGGGTGTGCTGATGGCGAAAGCAGACACAGAATCAGCTTTAAGGCTTCTCCCCGTCCACCCTGAGAGCTACCATCTCCTGGGATTCAAATTTGAGGGGGAAACTTATTTCGACAAGGCGCTGCCAATGGGAGGCCCCATTTCCTGTGCATATTTCAAATAATTCAGCACATTCCTGGAATGTGCATTACACAAACAACACCCAAAGGGTGGGAAGCTGCACTACTTAGACGATTTCCTATTCGTAGGACAGCCCAGCGGGTCAGAGTGTCAGGATTTACTAGATTAACCCTTTCCGCTTCCGCCCAACTCACAGCGGGGCCGAAAACGGGGGCAGGGTTGATTTACTTTGCAGAGAGACCACTTCCGGTCCCCCGCCCTTTCGTTGTTTGCGTGCCCCATCTATGGGGCTTTTGCTCGGGGACCTCGGTGGGGTTTCTGCTCCGGCCCCTCGAGCTCCATACGGTCGCGGGTCTTCACCCAAAACCCCTCCAGACGGCCCATTCCCGCAATGACTTTACATAGTACAACAGTCGGTTATTTTGTTTGGGAAATGTTGGCCGCAGTTTTATTAGCGTTGGTTTATAGCATTTTTGCTCTGCTTTTATGAGGGCCATAAATCATTGTGTGATATCACTGTTACAAGCAATTAGAGGTTCTGAGGTTGTCATAATTCGAGATATCTCCCATGAGGTTAAAGACCCTAGATGTGTGATTCACATTGGTACATTTGTGTCATACATTGCTTTGTATCTTAACAACCCTATACTTATCGATATTTGCCGGTTACATGCCCATCAATCAATTCACCCTCAATCAGTCTCATGTTTTAGACCTTTGGCGTTAGTCCTTTTTATGTAGGAGGGTTCTCATTTCCTTTTAGGCTTACCTCGCTACCTTGTTTAGTCCTTGTGTCCAGCTCTCCGGCGGACCCGGGCTGCGAGTGCCGTATTTCCGTGTACCTCTCCCGAATGCCTTACTCTGCCGTGAAGCATTCCAAGGTAAGTAGCCCTGCCACCCCGCTGTGTTGGGTGTGGCCTTTGTTGTCCTTTATCTCTATTTTCCACCTCCATTACCTTGTCCTTTCACCCAGCCTGCGACAATCTGGGTGCCTAGCGTTAGGTGTGGGTGGGTGGGTGTCCTTCTTGTGTCGCTGACTGGCTGCCCTGGATACGAAAAGGGGTTCCGTGCCGGGCAGCCCGCTTTTAAGCCCCACTTCTGCCTTTGGGGCATGGTGGGGAAATTTGAAAAATGCATTGGTCCCATTGGGCCATTGGTTCCTTCCGTGCCCACCCTTTCCTCTTCCGCCCTGTGCCCAACTCGTGGCGGGGCCGAAAGGGGGGGACAGGGTGATTTACTTTGTGTGGAGACCACTTCCAGTCCCCCGCCCTTTCTTTGTTTGCGCGCCCCATCCGGCGCGATTTTGCTAGGGGACCTCGGCGGGGTTTCCGCTCTGGCCCCTTGAGCTTCCTACGGTCGCAGGCCTTTGCCCCAAACCACTCCAGACTGCGCATTCCTGCAAAGACTTTACATAGTACAACAGTCGGTTATTTTGTTTGGGAAATGTTGCCCGCAGTTATATTAGCATTAGTTTACAGCATGTTTGCGCTGCTTTTATGAGGGCCATAAATCATTGTGTCATATCTCTGTTACAAGCAATTAGAGGTTCTGAGGTTGTCATAATTCGCAATATCTCCCATGAGGTTAAAGACCCTGGATGTGTGATTCACATTGGTACATTTGTGTCATACATCGCTTTGTATCTTAACAACCCTATACTTATCGATATTTGCCGGTCACATGCCCATCAAATCAGTTCGCCCCCAATCAGTCTCAGTTTGCCTCCTTAACTCCGCTTGATTTTCTTAGTGAAAGACATGCATACTTCATGCCTTTTCTGGTGTTTAGCCCTCCTCGAGTGCACCAGCCAACTACTGAAAACATACGAGGCTCCATGTTTTCAGCCTGGTTTCTGCACTACTTTATCTTTTTATTTTCCATGCAGCATGATCGAGCGGGCTTTTACATAGCGCAATAGCGCTTGTTTTTTTCTTTCAATTTATGTGGCAAGAAAAGTCCGGTTAGGAGTTTACAACACTAGTAGCTCTAACTCAAGCAAATGCAAGACACTTTGCATTGCAAATGCTTGTTTTTACTTCTTTAGAAAAGTACTGAAAGATTACCACCTATGTATGCACATGCATGGGTGGGATTTTTTTATGGTTTCGTAAAAATTAAAAAAAAACTGAAAAATATCTGCCTGTGTGTGTGGATGCATGAGCCTGCATGGTCAGCCATTTTAAATCATTTTTGTAGAAAACCGATGAAGAAGATTTGCAAGTGGACAGGTAGAAGTATCAGCAGAGAAGCAGGGCCCCCGCAAACTGAAAAAAAAATTAAAAGGCACATGTTTTATTAATGAAAAAGCTCCCATTAGGCCAATAGTCCCTCGCTCTTACAGGGTCTAACCTTTGGGCAGATATGCACATCATGCAGGATGCTGTCACTCTGACTGAGGTAGCCTGTTTTAGAAGTTGGCTGACCCTGTTCCCCATGCAGTAGTGGGTAGAAGAAACATGTTAGTGACACAACAACAGAGAAGTGGATGAAAAATGCTGACTGATTTATTGAAATGAAGAGGTCTTGGCTAACACCAGACCTATTACGCCTATACATGGAGGAGCACACACGGTTAGTTGTAATATGGTTCCTTTTTTAATGTCACATAGGTAATTATAGGGTTGCATATTTTTTGTGGGGTCCTTCAAGGGATCCTATGCACCTATAGTCAAACCTTTAGCTGCTTTACTTATGTGGCTGTAGTAATTGTTGTTCTACTTGTGTTGGATGAACAATTTATGGTTTATTATAACCGAGTAAACATTTGATTGATTTGGTTTTTTATATGAGCCAGCATTTATCACATGTTGTATAGCATGTGCCCAGGAACATGATGTGGACGATGTGAAGTGATTGTCGTTGTCCCTTATTTGTCAAAATATGATTGACTTTAAAAATTACCAGTCAAATGTTAGACTTAGCCGCCATCGTCATGAAAATTAGGCATATTTATAGTTCTGAAAGAACTTTTCAAAATAAACATGGATTATGTTTTATTCTTGCCACATATGAAGTAAGCATTACACTAGGCTGACTGCTGTTATGTTATGTCTATTTGTATAGCACACTAATCACCCCTGAAGACATCCAGGTCCTTGCACAGTTTAAGTGAAGCAGGCAAAATTTTAAAATCTGCATGGAATAAACTTGTATTTTCCCACTTCTCCACATGACAGAGCCATGAGAATTGACAGCAACTATGAAACATATTAAACAAAGTTTATGGTACTCTATTTCCCATCTCTTCTGTGCAATGGCAACCCTGAAAGAAAACAAAGGAGTAAACCATGCCAAAATGACACCATTGTCTTATAACATTTTGGCATTTAGATGTGCCATTTTCTTGCCACAATATTTGATATTTGTACGCTCTGAATGAGTGTCTCCTCTTGTTGTGTTTCCCTTAGTAGATCCATATTTTTACTCCATCATTCCTGACATAAACAACTTGATTGCCCTTTCTCACACAATGTAGTTGGCCAGCCCCTTGCCATTTGGCAGGAGCGGGGCTGACTGCTGTGCAGGACAAAACTCAAACCATACATGTTATGAACCATGTAGGAAAGTGCCCTCTTTTTGGCATGGTTACCCCCACGTTTTCCTGCTATCAGTATGCTTAGACTCTTCACTGGGATCCTGCTAACCAGGGCCCTAGTGATTGTGCTCTCTCCCTCTAAATTTGGTTGCCTAGGACTTTCTAAACTCCATAATTGGCATACTGGCACCCCCTTATAAGTCCCTAGTGTATGGTACTTAGGTACCCAGAGCTTTGGGGCACCAGGGGTTCCCCATGGGCTGCAACATGTATTCTGCCACCCATGGGAGCCCATTCAAAATGTGTCTGCAGGCCTGCTATTGCAGCTTGCATGCAAAGATGCATACACCCTTTCATCAAAGGCCACTGCACAAGGTCACTGTAAGTCACCCCTATGGCAGGCCCTTCTAGCCCAGAGGACAGGGTGCAGGTCCCTTTGTGTGAGGGCACTCCTACAAAAGCAGAGGTGCCCCTGCGAACTCCAGTTCCATTGCACTGGACTTCGTAAGTGCGGGGAAGTCATTTTACCTGTGTACTGTACACAGGTGTCCAGCTACATAATGGTAACTCCGAACCTGGGCATGTTTCATAGCAGACATATCGAAATCATACACCAATACTGTTGCCAGTTTTGGTTGTATGATTCCATGCACTCTGCGGGCTCCTTAGAGGAGACCCCCAGTATTGCTCCTACCAGTCTTCTAGGGTTTTCCAGGCAGCCCGCCCTGCTGCCACCCTCAGACAGGTTTCTGCCCTCATGCTGCTTGACCATCTCTAGCAGGGGAAGTGTGGGACGCTGGCCTGGCTTATAGTGGGTACCTGATGGTACTTACACCTTGTGCCAGGTCCAGTTATCCCTTATTAGTAGATTAGTAGTGTTCTAGCAGCTTAGGCTAGACATGCAAAGCTCCTACTATACCACTTATATCATATAGCACTATATCATAAGAAACACAATACTCAGAGTTACTAAAAACAAAGGTACTTTATTTTAGTGACAATGTGTCAGAAATATCTCAGAGGATATACTCCCTTAAGAAAATAAAATACACAAAATATACACACAAACCAAAATCAGGTAAGTAAACATTTACAAAAGTAGTGCAAACACTGTAGCACACAATAGGATGCAATAGGCCTAGGGGAAACACAAACCAAATACTCTAAAAGTGGATTGCGAACCACGAATGGACCCCAGGCATAGTGTAGTGTGTAGAGGGCCGCTGGGAGTGTAAGAAAACACTAAGGGTGTCCAAGATACCCCAGCCCAAGACCCTGAAAAGTAGGAGTAAAGTTACCCTACTTCCACAGAATCACACTAACATCGTGATAGGAGATTCTGCAAAGGCAACAACTGATTGCAAAGTACTGAAGACGGATTCCTGGACCTGAGGACCTGTAAAGGAAGGGGACCAAGTCCAATAGTCACGCAAGTGTCCAGGGGGGGCAGAAGCGCACTAAACCCCGGATGAAGGTGCAAAATGGCTGCCTCTGGGTGGAAGAAGCTGAAGATTCTGCAACAACGGAAGATGCCAGGAACTTCTCCTTTGCCCAGAAGATGTCCTATGGTGTGCTGGAGGATGCAGAGTTGTTTCCATGGAGAAAGACCACAAACAAGCCTTGCTAGCTGCAAAGGACTTGTTTGAAGATAATAGGTGCTGCATGGGCCCAGGAAGGACCAGGAGGTCGCCCCTTGGAGGAGGAGACAGAGGGGGCGCTCAGCAGCACAGAGAGCCCCTGCAGAAGCAGGCAGCACCTGCAGAAGCACTTGAACAAGCGTGCAAGAAATCTGAGCACGGCGGTTGTCTCAACACTACAAAGGAGGGTCCCACAAAGCCAGTGATCAGCTCAGCGAGTTGAACAATGCAGGACGGAGTGCTGGGGACCTGGGCTATGCTCTTCATAAAGGATTCCTTGCAAAAGTGCACAGAAGCCCTAGCAGCTGCAGTTCTCGCAGTACACAGGATTACTGTCTGGCGTGGGAAGGCAAGGACTTATCGCCACCAAATTTGGACAGAAGGACCACCGGACTGTCGGGGTCACTTGGATCCAGCTCCTGTATTCCAGGGACCACGCTCGTCAAGATTAGAGATGACCCAGAGGACCAGAGAAGCAGAAGTTTGGTGCCTGCGTTAGCAGGGGGAAGATTCAATTGACTCATGGGAGATTTCTTCTTGGCTTCCAGTGCAGGGTGAAGGCAGACAGCCCTCAGAGCATGCACCACCAGGAAACAGTCAAGAAAGCCAGCAGGATTAGGCGCTACAATGTTGCTGGTAGTCATCTTGCTACTTTGTTGTGGTTTTGCAGGTGTCCTGGAGCAGCAGTCGATCCTTGGCAGAAGTCAAAGAGAGAGATGCAGAGGAACTTTGGTGAGCTCATGCATTTGTTATCTGAAGAGAAACCCATAGGAGTGACCCTAAATAGCTCTCAGAGGAGGATTGGCCACCTAATCAGGTAAGCACCTATCAGGAGGGGTCTCTGACGTCACCTGCCGGCACTGGCCACTCGGAGGCCTCCATTGTGCCCTCACACCTCTGCATTCAAGATGGCAGACGTCTGGGACACACTGGAAGAGCTCTGGGCACCACTCCTGGGGTGGTGATGGACAGGGGAGTGGTCACTCCCCTTTCATTTGTCCAGTTTCATGCCAGAGCAGGGGCTGGGGGATCTCTGAACCGATGTAGGCTGGTTTATGCAAGGAGGGCACCATGTGTGCCCTTCAAAGCATCCCCAGAGGCCAGGAGAGGCTACTCATCTTAGGCCCTTAACACCTATTTCCAAAGGGAGACGGTGTAACACCCTCTCTCAGAGAAAATCCTTTGTTCTGCCTTCCTGGGACTGGGCTGCCCAGACCCCAGGAGGGCAGAAGCCTGTCTGAGGGTTGGCAGCAGCGGTAGCTGCAGTGAAAACCCCAGAGAGATAGTTTGGCAGTACCCCGGGTCCATGCTGGAGCCCCGGGGATGCATGGGATTGGCACCACAATACCAGATTTGGCATGCAGGGATAATTCTATGATCTTAGACATGTTACATGGCCATATTCAGAGTTACCATTGTGAAGCTACATTTAGGTATTGACCTATATGTAGTGCACGCATGTAATGGTGTCCCTGCACTCACAAAGTCCGGGGAAATGGCCCTGATAATGGCTTTGAAATGACGTGGACGTTATTTCACTCAGGCTGCAATGGCAGGCCTGTGTAAGAATTGTCTGAGCTCCCTATGGGTGGCAAAAGAAATGCTGCAGCCCATGGGGATCGCCTGGAACCCTAATACCCTGGGTACCTAGGTACCATATACTAGGGAATTATAAGGGTGTTCCAGTATGCCAATCAGAATTGGTCAACATGTCCCTAGCCTGCAGTGACAATTTTAAAAGCAGAGAGAACATAAACACTGAGGTTCTGGTTAGCAGACCCTCAGTGATACAGTGGGCACCACACAGGTAACACATATAGGCCACAATCTATGAGCACTGGGGTCCTGGCTAGCAGGATCCCAGTGACACAAAACAAACTGACACACAAGTAAAAATGGGGGTAACGTGCCAGGCAAGATGGTACTTTCCTACAGGAAGGCAGTAGAAAGGATTTTCTGTGGAGAGGGAGGCAACAACCTCTCCCTTGGAAACAGGTGTTAGATGGCTAGGGAGGGTTGCCTCCAGAAGCCACCAGTTTGCTTTGAAGGGCACATTTGGTGCCCTCCTTGCATAAACCAGATTGCACCAGTTAAGGCACTGCTCTGGCGCGAAACTGTACACATGAAAGGGGAGTGACCACTCCCCTGCCCATCACCACCCCAGAGGTGGTGCCCAGAGCTCCTCCAGGTGGCCACCTGATTCTGCCAACTTGAAACCAAGATGTGCAGAGGCCCCTTGTAGCATCTGAATGGCCAGGTCAGGCAGGTGATGTCACAGACACCTCCTGATATATGGTCACCTTGCTAGGTCACCAAGTCCCCTTTTAGGGTTATTTAGGGACTCCCTTGTTGGTGGGTCCCCAGTTCTGATTGCAAGACTCCACTAGGACTCCTCTGCATCGTTTACTTTGACTTCTGGCCACTGGAACTGCAACTGGACTCTTCAGGAACTGACAAGACTGCAACATCCGAGACAACCTCGACTTGCAACATTGTTTCTCTGGCTCTTTCTAGCAACTGCAACATTTCCCCAGCTGTGCATCCTCTGGAGTCAGCGAGTATTCAGTCTGCACCAAGAAGCAAGAAGGGATCTCCCTTGGAGTGAAGGAGTCACTCCCTTGCATCTTTAGGCACCTACAGCAACGACATCTGGCTGTGTGAATCTGCTCTCCTCTGGAACTGCATGGATCCTGCATCACATGTGGTGGTCTGGAGTAGTCCCCTTGGTCCCCTCTACCTGCTGTCCAACGTGGGAGACGGTGAGCCCTTGCCTGTCCTTGCCTGACAGTACCCCTGTGCACTGCAATTCTTGCAGTTACCAAGTTGCCTCCTGCTCCAAGGGATCATCAGGCTGTGAGTAGCCCTGGCCCCCAGGACTTGTTCCTGCCAAGCACGGTCTCCTCTCTGCTGCTCCAGCGACATGGGACTCCTCTTCAGGTGTGCTGACTGGGCCTCACTGCGACTTACTGTGCCTGCTGCCAGTGGGTTCCCTGTAGGGGCTGTGATTGCTTCTTTTGGCTCTCCCAACTGCTGAGGGTCAGCCTAGACTCCCCTCCTAGGGTCAAGTCCCCTGGACCTTGCTGGTCCTTTTCAGCCTTGCAACTCTTCTTTTGCTCCTCTTGCATTTGCTAAGGCTTGTTGGTGGTTCTCCTACACCACCAACCATCTGCAACCCAACAACCGACGTGATACACCATCTGCACCACTCTAAGAACTCAGCTCCTGGCCTCCACAGGTGGTCATCTTTTTCCCCTGTCAACCTGATTCTTCAGCCACGGAAGGGTGGGTAGTAGCTCCAGCCCTCACTGGATACTCCACCATGGACTGGGCTCTGTCCCCTTCTTTTGTAGGTTCCCTTCTTTAGGAATTCGCCATTGGGTTCTTCTAGATTGGTTCTGTTCTTGCACAATCCATTTTCTAAGTCCTCCTGAGCTTAATACATTCCAAAGATAGGAAAGAATGAAGATCTCTAGATAGCACTAAGCAGTTCTGAGTTCATTGATCATTCTGTATTCAGCTCAGCTGTTGAAGACTCTGATTCTAGTGGGATATAATCCTACTCATTATACAGATTTTCATATGAGAAGAACATTGCTTACATTAATTTCTTTAGTTACTCATTAGTGCTGTAGACCAGTTACCCCCTTATGAGAATCTTCCCAACTGTTATAATTTCATACATCAGGGTGTCCAAATGAGAGGAATTTCGCACATCTTGCTTGCAGTTGTAAACAGGGATAGTGTTTCAAGTAATTGCAGGATCCACGAAGCAGCTTGTAGTCTGACGAATGTTACCTAAAAGTACAGCATCCTTTGCTTTCCTCCCTATTCCATCCAACTTTCACTTGTAAATGCAGCACCAGCACTCCTCTCCTCTGCTGGTGGTGTGGGTGACCATGTTTAGACAGCATATGTAAATCAAAAATATAGTGGGACAGAATAGTGTGTCAAAAAAAATGAGGGTTAGGCAGGGCCGGTTTTAGGGTGGTGCGAGTGGTGGGGCCGCACCGGGTGCTGACCTCAGGGGGGCGCTGTGTTTAGCAATAACTTACGAAACTGCTGAAAAGTTCATTGTGCGTCCTGCCTTCAAGACGCAATTAAAATGTCAAGATACCTCTTGTGATTAATGTTCATGCTAGAGGGAGAGATCAGAGGTTTGTCTAGCGGCAGCTTTGACTCACCATTAAGTAGGTAGAGGGTTAATATGTCTGCTGCAAAGAAAAGAATGATATTTTATGTGGATAGCTGAGTGGATTAGTAAAGCCAGTGTTTACAAGCGCTTTATAACAAATGTATGTATGTGAAAGGGGGACTATGGAGAGATGAGGGGCACATTTGCTGGGTGGTAGTGAGGGAATCCGAGAAGGTGGTCATGGGGTGCGGGGTGCCAAAAAAGACTGTCGCACAGGGCGCCACCAGCCCTGGGGTTAGGTATATATCTTTAAATGACTTCAACTCTATATAGTTTATTTATGTGTATTTAATAGACCAGCACAACTCATTCGTAGACACAGAAAATACTTTTTGCAAAGTATCATTTATTGTATAATGTGTTATGTCATCTTTAAATGACTTCAACTCTATATAGTTTATTTATGTGTATTTATGTGTATGCGTATTTTATACACCAGCACAATTCATTCGTAGACACAGAAAATACTTTTTGCAAAGTATCATTTATTGTACAATGTATTATGTCATCAGCATTTGCATAACATACCATTATCATGGCCTCTTAGTACATTGTTTTTTTTTCTGATGGGTGTTTTCACATGGTTTTAGAGTTTTCTACATGATCTCAGTCATCGTGATGATGTGTTCCAGCTATTGTGTCCTGGTCCACCCTTAAGCCTGTGAGAGTCACGTGTGACATGAAGGGTGACCATGGAGTTCAGTTGTTCTAGCACTTTAAGGGCCTGATTTATACTTTTTTAGCACCGCATTTGCATCATTTTCTGACGCAAAAGCGGTGTAAACTTACAAAATATAATTGAATTTTGTAAGTTTGCGCCGCTTTTGCGTCAAATAATGACGTAAATGCGGCGCTAAAAAAGTATAAACCAGGCCCTAAGTGTTTATGTTCTGTGGCTGGGTGACAATAAAATATTCTTTGAACTCAGAGTACATGAATTTGGTGTAAGGGAAAGTGACGGGAGACCTTGATATATGCCTTTATATGTATACATATGCCCTGAACGGTATTAGTGCGGGTGGGACAGTTTTGGGCAATTTTAAGTGGCCCGGGGTTTACAGAAAAATCTGTTATAATGGGAGTGGGTATGCACCCTCTAATATCACGAATGACTCCAGGCAGGAAATGTAGTCAGAGGCGAAGTACCGCACCTGCCCACCCCTTTCTGTCTGAGTCACGCAAGAGGAAAGCAGAAGGGGAATTATGCTGTAGGCCCCCGTGCTTTCCAGTGTCCCACCGTCCTCCAACAACATTTATTTATAGGTTTTTATTTGAAAGCAAGCCTGCCCTCTGTATTAACAAGCATTGACATTACCAATAGGTCTGGTGTTGACAACCAGCCTTTTGGCTTTGGCAAGTTTGTTCTTTGTCATGGTTTATGCAAAACGTTATTGTTGGAGGAGCTGCTGAGCCCTAGTCAATCAAAAAAAAAAAGTGGCTAAAGGCAAACATGTTTTCATTGCTCTCAAAAAAAGAGCACATTGCCATAGCACCCCCTGGCACTAAGAGGAACTACTGTGTGTGTGTGTGTGCGCCTTGCGAAAGGGTAAACTGCCGTAATTCACTCTGAAGTCAGCCAATGGATGAAGTGCGCTGACTCACTGCGCCATTGTGTAAATTGCAGTGGGAGGAAGAAAAAAGTGAATGAGACAACCACAGACTAAAGGATGAAGTCTGCCTGGAATAAAACCATAAAACAAACTATTATACACCGAATTTTAGTAAAATCAAAGGCTATCGGCTAGCACGAAACCTAAAAAATGGCAATCAGTCTGGGCTGGCTGCCAGCCTCTTGCCATTTCTATACAAAATGTTGTAATGTTTTTGTAAACCTTTCATACAAATAGTTACAGAGAGTTGAAAAGATAGCTACATAGAGAGTGTTGAAAAGGTAGATAAACAGAGAGATTTGCAAAGACAGAGAGAATTGTGTGAATAGATAGATAGATAGATAGATAGATAGATAGATAGATAGATAAATAGATAGATTGGGTATTGAGGGAGTAAAAACCCTGCTCTAGCAGCAACCACACCCCCTGTCACTAGAACGACAAACGTCACCAAATTAATGTGTGCTTAGCCCTCTGGCAGTTTGGCAGAAAGTGGTTAGGCGTAATATAGTGACAATATGTAAGGAATTTATAGAGCATACAAACTGAAATTAAGTGAAAACTCAAACTGCAAATAGGAATGCAAAATGTTTGGAGGAAGACCACACCAAAGGCTGTCAGGTGAGATAGATAGATAGATAGATAGATAGATAGATAGATAGATAGATAGATAGATAGATAGATAGATAGATAGATGTGCTTAGATAGTGAAGTAGAGAGATAAACCGGTAGATAGATAGGAACAGGAAAGTGGAATATATGGCACAGGATTAATTAGTAATATAACAGTTAAATGTTTTAAAAGCACTTCATAGGAAAGCACCGAAAGCTAACTAGAAAGCCAGACGTGCAGATCATACAGACTAATCTAGTTTACAAGTACAACTGTAGTCTTAAATTAAAATACATACAAGCATGACATACAGGAGTGCAATTCTAAATCTCCTTCATTGTGTGCAAGCTAAGAAAGGTGTGCTGTGCAATAGCAGCAGTCAGATAACTGCAGGCCAGTCCGGGGCGGCTGCTTTCTTAGGGCTTCGGAGCCACACCCTTCCAATTTTCTGCATCATCGTACAGGTCAATGTATTGCTCTCCTTAACACAAATTTTTAAAGTAGCACTTTTAAAATTAGTGTTAAAGTTGACAATATAATGTCAGTTTCTGGCTGTCGCTCTATGACCTTTACTTTAGCCAGAACTATTTACAAGTACATGCGCAAGAGCGCATGTCCGTGGCTTCAAGTACTTTATTTAAGCAAGTTAAGGGCTTACCAGCATCCAGCCCGGGCCTGCCATTTTAAGGGTCTTCAGGAACTACCCCTTGATGATGCACAGTGATGTCACTTTTTTTATGTCACCCCTGGGCGCTTTAGGTTTAAGCCCTATACATCTCGGCAGTATGCCAGTCATTGCTGCTTCAGTGCACATGATTGAGTTGTGCTCTTTTTTGTCATCACATTTGATTCGATGTGATGAGAAAAGACAAAGAGGGACAGTGAAATAAGGGAATTGTAATTATTAAGGGCAAAGAGGTAGAGTCAAATAAGGCAATTGCCTAGGATGGCACAATTTGGTCATGCGAGGAAGCTGGGCTAGGTGGCAGGTTTCCTGGTTGAATGTTGTGCAATTCTCTACAGATGGATATTTTCAAATATAAAACATTCATGACCCCCTCCTCCCTCGCAATAATGCCAGCAACAAATGGAGAGATAAGTCAGTTATCATGTGCACCTTATATGTTGCCTAGGTTGTCATCATATATAAAGCAACATTATAGTCTAATACAATGTCTTTAAGAGAGATTTTTGAATAGTGCACCTCAAAGTACTCTTAAATGTGATGGTAGAGGAAAAGGAGGCACAGTGAAGTAAGTCCATCAATACTCTAGTATCGCACAGTTTGGACAAGCAGAAAAACTGGGATTGGCCCAGGTTTCCTGATTTATGTTGTGCCATTCCGCCATTAGGTGAGTTTCTTTGTCTTGTTCACATTTTACCCAAAAGGGGGAGATCCCAAACCCTCTTGCCTGGTGTCCACACCCTTGGGTAGCTCAAATTAGATTGACAGACTAGAAATTTTATGTAATATTTTATTAAGTATAATTTAGAAATGCCAGTAACAACATTCATTGTCAATTTATTATAGAAATTGTGCTGGAAAATACATAATTTATTCCAAGTTTTGGGGGGTATGAACACCACTGAACATCCCTTGGAAATGTCCAGCTCACTTGCTATGCTCACATGCCAAATTTCATTGATTGATCTTACTTACCACTTTCAAACTACACCAGCTGCAACTGGACCAGTCCAAAGGAATTTAAAGGCACTTTAGTAGGAGACATAAACTGATAAAGCTGGAATGTGACCTGTGCTCATATCTGGTTGAAAGCATCATACCATCACATCAGACTCCACACACAAAGATAGCACTGAAGTAGTAATAAAATAAAAATGAAAAAACACTGTCCCTGGAGGGGGATTACCTTGTGTACAAATGTGCTCCTTGTGAAAGGGCTAATTGCAGTCACTCAAAGTGAAGGTAGCCAGTAACTGAAGTAGGTTGACCCACTGCCCTATGCTGCCTTCTGTAAAGGTTGGAAGAAAAATGTGAATGACACAACGACAGCCCAATGGATGAAGAGAGCTGTCTGAAAGCCATTTTAAGCTTATATATATTACTCATCAATTTCAGTAAAATCAAGAGGTCTTGGCTAACGGCAGACTTAATAATAAGACTCATTGTTTGGCTACACCACTAGATGGCGCCAGACACAATGTTTTCTCTTTATTTGAAGTACACTTCTTTAGGTCTCGCCTAGTCAGCGCATGCGTCGTCTCTTTGAGACATGCTGTATCTGCTCTGTGGGTTTAGAGCCCACTCATCACTTTTAATTTGTTGCTTTGTGTGTCCTTCACAAAGGCTTGCTGCTCTGTGGTCAATATTTGTTATATGTCACTCCTTTTTGTGTGTCGACCCTTCCAATGGAGCATGGCTCTATTACTTGTAGTCTTGCTCTTTTCTGCATGAGGTATGTTAAAGCGCACTATTTTTTCAATTGTTTCTGCCCATGTTTTCAAAATGTCAGCTTTTCTTCCTGTACACGTTTAACCAACGGAAGTTCAGCAACAATTGCCTTAGTGGTAATAAACGTAAGTATCAGCATTTGTCATTTTGTTTCTGTTCCGTATTTTGTTTTCAATCGGCCTTTTTTGGGGTTTCGCCATTGTTGTATTTTGTTTACGATCTCCTTTCTTTTTGTAAGCACAGGAGAGCCGACCCCAAGACTCAAACCCGCTTCTCCAGTTCCAAAGTCAGCAGCTTGAGATGTTACTCTGCATCCTCTCAGACCGAGATCAAATGTCAGATGCTGTTTTTTTCTCTGGCTTTAAAGTGATTGCTTAAATGTCAATGTCACAGGCGATCGAGGTGCCTGGCTGCCTAATTTACATTCTGCGAGCAGCCCAGAAAGCTCCACCCACACCTTCCTTCTTGTCTGAACTCATCAATTTTTCATGTACTGCTTTGTTCCTGGGTTACCTACTCTGGGTGATTTCAGTTTCTACGCATTAGAGGGCAGAGGTTCAGAATTGCTAACTTGAAAAGCAAATTTATTTTGCTGGGCTCACCATATTCATTTTGGATGCCCTCTTCGTAATCATAGACCTTCTTATCGGGTATTACCTCCCCTGGGTATACTCCTTGCCAATGATTGGTCAAGAGCTTCTGAAGCTCTCCTGTTATTGGATGTCTAGTGCTCATTTTCTAGCTGTCAGACATAAACTGCTGCTATAAATTCGGCTTTTTAAAATAAGCCATTAACAAAATGCTTTTGGAACTAAAGCAGCCCAGAAACGTCCACAAGTGACTGGCAAAATCATTAAAAAAATAACTGGGATGAAAGAAGCTCTATATTGCATACCAGAAGCATGCATGACATCGCAGGGGCCATATTTTCTAGGGGTCAGGTAGTTTTTCTAACCAATCATAGGATGTATGGACACCAACTCTTTCCTATCACTTTCCTGTCTCCTGTCAATCATTATGAACTAGCTTTCCGATTTTAACCTCTTAGCTTCAGTTACTGAAGTTGGTTAAAGTCTGCAGGAATTCAAAAGCAACTGGACGTTTTTTCAGCACATTCGGAATACGGAAGGTAAGTGTAACATTTGGGAATCTCCTGCACTTACAGAGTCTACATTTTTTGGTCTGCATATTTTGATGAATTATTTTGCTCCTCTGCTTTAATAGAACACAGCTAAGGCATAGGGCCGCATTTAATAAACATTCTGTCAGTCCAGTTCTGCTTTGATATTTTCACAGACAACATCCAACAAACATAGGCAAAGCCAGTAGCTCTTGCCTATGCCAGATCTGTTGGCTTTATCAATGTTCATCTAAACAAATTACCAAAGACAATAGATCATGAGTATGCAAGGCCTGTTGGCTTTGCCAATGCTTGTTATGCCTAGAAACCAGCGCTCCTTAGCAAATTCTGGCCAACATAGAAGAAGCATACAACGGATCCTGCATTATGTTTGGCTGCAGGCTTCGTACTCATTTCTAACAAGCCTTTCTCCTAGACCACAGAGAGAGCAGGTAATGCTCACCCTAGCATTTTTATGTCCTGTGGCACCCTCCTTACTCTCCCTTTCCCTGTGCCCGCTTGCCCCCAACACATAGCACCTCTCACATTGGCACTTACCACCTGTTCAAAATAGTTGGTAAATGGCAGTGGTAAGACCTGTTATTGGGCTCATAACTGAGACAAATATGTGGAAGATCCAATATTCAAGGGGCTACATCTTATTCCCCATTCTAGGGTCAATAGCTTGTAATGCCTGTTATTTGGTTCAGGCATCTGGCCCGTCAGTCTTCCCTTGTTAAATAAAAGGCTACTTGTATTTAGGACCTAAATGGTAATCATTTTTGGGAGAAACATAATCACCGACTACCTGGCACATCTATGCTTTGTTGGGTATGTTTGAGATGTTCTGTGTGGCATGTGTTTCCTTAAAGTGTAACTGATGGTGATTGCTGTTGGAAATTATTTTACAGCCTCCAATATTGCATTTCTGTGTTGTGTTGGTTGTACCTGAGATGTTCTGTTGCATCTGTGAGTGGTGTTTCTAGATGTCCAGAGCATGTCATAGGTGTGGTGTGTTGGATTCATGTGAAATATGTGTTTACTGAGGTGGATCTATGGTTAATGTTCTTTCTAATATATTTTGTTAAATTTGGCTTTGCAATTATATCTGGGTAGTGCTGTTGGAAGCACTATTTAGTGGAGGGCATTTGTTCATGAGTTACATGTGACTAAATGCACTCAAACCTGGTGTTTGATTGTTGTGTTAACAGTAGTAAGGATGAGATCTCCAGGTTATGACTTTGCATGTTTGATGTATTGCATGAGGAGGAAATATATTTTTCTGGAACTTTATCCTTATACTTAGTGCACAGTTAGTTTGTTTTTCTTAGTAGATATAGGTTTGTTTCTTTTTGTTGTAAACTAATGTCTCTGTTAGAACTCACATTGGTAAATTTACTAGAAGACAGTAGCTTTTGGACGTCTTTGGATCCAGAACTCAGATGACCATCCAAACCATTAACATTTAATAAGATTCACAACGTATCTTTGTTCCAAAAGGCTAGCCTCTTCTGATCTGACTTCACTGGGCCAGTGCCCCCACTCTGCCTGGCTGAGTAGGATACTACCAGACACTGCATTATGTTAAGCCCACCATACTATTGAGATTGAAGCACAAATCTTCTAAGAGGTTCCACCATCTAATTAATATCTTTTTTCCTCTGCCCTTGGATATATTGTAGTCTTCAGCACGGCAAAGTGAGAATTTACAATGCTGAACAATGGTTGCTTTGTGGTGAAATATCACAGTGTACCATACAAGATAAAGTAAAGTAAATTGATATTTTTGTGATGTCTGCATGTGAGGGTGAAGGTTTGAACTTCCTTTTCAATGTATGAACAGTTTCACTCTACTAATGGAAGGGATCTTGGAATGGATAGCTGTTTACTGTCAGATCAAGTCTCTATGACCTAAGGGGCTCAAGGAGCAAGTGGGCAATACTGTTTTCGGTTATCCCTGGAATCATGATAGCTGGATACCACTTCTAACTCTTTGAATTGGGAAGCAGCTCCTTCACAAGCCCAGACTTTCACAGGATAGAGAGGACAAACTGTCAAGACTTACTCTTGAAGGTTGGTGTGGGATGACACAGTTAACAGATGGCTAACACTGCGTACTATCAAATACACTCTACCCACAATCTGTGTGATTAAGTGAAAAGCTTATATTCTTGGCCTCTCCTATCTGATCAATAGTTACTGAGGCCTCTCTCGCATATTGAATTGTTAGTCTCCAAAATCTCCCCACTGGCCCATATTTGTTCCTATTGTGTTTGCCATGCCTCCAATGCAAACACAAATATCTCCTCATAAGCCTCACCTGTCTATTCCCTGGCATACCTTCGCTACACAATCTCCATTTCTACTTATCCTCTTTGACCCCTCATGTGGATGGTCACCTGCTGGCTCTTTTTTCTTCTCATTCACTATCTGTGTTCAACCAGGGCTTTATGTATCCTCTTCAGCCTTCACATCTACCTTCTAATTCCCATATCTCTCTGTGGAACACATGGATTGCCAAAGTGGTATTGTCTTTCCATCAGCTGCTATGATCTCACATTTCTCCCTAATGCCCTTGCCTATGTACATTATCCTCCATAGCTTGCCATGACCCCAAATGGCTCACCATTTGCCCTAAAGGTCTCCCCTCTGATCTCCTAATGCATTACCATTTATCGTCAGGTGGTCAGTGGTGCACTCCAGGACGCTTCTTCTGGTTTCATAGTGGTGGTATCAAGCATTACAGATCACTATCAATGCTGATGTGCAGGCAGTGCGCGGTGCAGCTTTGCTGATGGCAACTCAGTGTCCAAGTGGCTGATAGTGACTTTTGAAGACCAGCATGACTGATTCCATGGAACATGATAGACAAAATTGACTTATATTTCACTTCCCAGTAATCTTCATGTAAACCTTCAGGCTGTAGTATTAAACGCAAACATAAACACTCAACTACTAAAATTAGGAAAGAAGGAACTTATATTGTCCATGTTATTCCAGCCTTTGACAAAATGTCGGACATGACAGAACTTCACCAAGCGGCTGCTTTGGGAGATTACGACCTTGTGGCAGAGGTTTTGAGGAAAGGCTTGTGTGACCCGAACCACAAAGATATGGATTGGAATGACAGGACGCCTTTGCACTGGGCTGCAGCAAAAGGTAATCCTTTATTTTATTGTTTACTTTTTTTTATGTTATAGCGCGTAAGATAAGGATGTCATTTTCACCCCACTAACTTGTAACAAACTCAAAACTCTGCTAATTTCACCTAAATGGAACTTTGTCTAAAAAAGGAGGCTGAAATCACAATTTCAGTAACATTTCATTGACAGTGAAGCAGATTTTGCCCCCACAGTAATGACAGATAAGAGCAGATTACAAAACCATAAAGGTTTATTAATAGATACTTAAAGTTCCAATCTCCAGCCATATCAATTACGCAAAATTGATACTCACCTGAATACAGCATACATTAATATAATCCAAGCATGCCAATTAGTAACGCCTAAATTGCAATTTGAAATGTAGTTTATGCAAATCAAAGCAAAGTCTTTTTCCACAAAGGAAACTCCCTAATTCTATGATAAAGCTGTGGGCAGGTTAGGGAAATTCAGAAACAGCTAATGTCAGCAAATATAAATTTGAAAGAAGAACCATATAGAGGAACCGGATAAAAGTTCCAATTAGAATGAGAATTTAATGACCCTTCCCTTGAGAGTATTTCTATGAGCAGAAAATAAAGAGCATTGGTCTCAGGAGATGAGAAAGGACGCCTGCCTGCAAAAGTTGACAGGGATAAGTGATTTAACTAACTAAAAAGCTTCTCACAATTAAAACATAACATTCTGTCCAAATGATACAATCTTCAGGTTTCCTACCAAGTGATGACCAGTCAAAGCCCAATGTTCTCTACGTACTTGGTGATGGCCTTCTTCTCACAAAATAATACAATGCCAACTACTTCTCAGACCTCGACCTTCTCAATATCACACAACGGAGTTTTGCCTTCTTAATCTTCTCATCCACAGCAGGTGTTGTATTTTCAGTCCTACACAACTGATCACTAAACTAGGACCTTCAAAATGTAAGCTAGAAAAGAATAAAATTATAAATGAGCACACAGTGACTCCAGTATCGAAAACAGAATAATGTTATGCATAGCAAATACAACCTTTTTTCAAGATGGAGTAAGGCACCTAATCCCACTCATGTCAACTTTATATGTCATTTGGCTAACTAAAGAAAATCAAATATCGTTCTGCTATATCCCAATATAAACGATTTGAAAAATAATAAGTGACATAATATGAGGAAAAAAATGAATAAATTGTGTGTAAATCATTTAAGCTATAGTTAGCGCGGGTTACATATTAACATGTTATTTAAGTGCAAATACAATTTTTCAGCATAATCACCTCATGGCACAGCCAGCACTACAGATTGAATGTTCAGTTTCCTGTAGACCAAACACCGAAGTTAGGCTTGCCTAAAGCGCCTGATGATCCATCAGCAGAAATGCAATAATTTTGTAGTCTGATCTTCTCGCTACCAAGGTTCCTCCCTCTGGAAGTCACTCCAGCGGGAACCAGATACGCTGATGCTCCCAGGGGAACAAGAAGTGCGTCATTTTCTTCTCCTTCTGGACTTTAGCAGTTTTCTCTACTCTCAATTGCTTACTTACTTTGTTCTGTCTCTACATAACCACTTCGATGTGGCCCTAGGCTGTGGGTCTGATCTTCAATATAATAAGGTAAATAGTACATATATGCAGAGACATTATGAAAGGCAGATTTTGAGTGTGTGCTACTTCACATGAATGTAGAAGAACAACATAGTTACAAGTTTGCAGATAAGGCATAATGAGGTTGATAGTGCAATTTTTGTGATGTCATTTTAATTCTTTTCTGAAACTCACAAAGTTTTATATCTTTTGATTTTGACTGGTTGGGTGATTTGACTGAGGTTGATAACTGAAGAGCACTTGAATACAGATATCAGGGCCAGCTTTAGTGCTGGTGGTGCCCTGTGCGACAGTCTTTTTTGGCACCTGCCACCCCATGGCCACCTCCTTGGATTCCCTAACTACCACCTGGAAAGTGTGCCCCTCATCTCTCCATAGCCCCCTTTCACATACATTAATTTGTATTAAAGCGCTTGTAAAGGCTGGCTTGACTAATCCACCCAGCTATCCACATGAAATATAGTTCTGTTCTTTGCAGCAGGCATATTGAACCTCTACGTTAGTTTATGGCGAGTCAAAGCTGCCCTAGACAAAACTCCCATCTCTCTCCCTAGCAGGAACATTAATCCCAAGAGTTATCTTGATATTTTAATTCATTCTTGAGGGCTGGGCGCACAAGGAACTTTTCAGCAGGTGCCTTTAAATTGTAAGTTTCTAAGTTATTGCTAAACACAGTGCCCCTCTGAGGCCAGAGCCCCCTCATCCAGGTCAGCACCCGGTGGGGCCGAACCTCTTGCACCCCCCTAATGCCGGCTCTGGCAGATGTACAGATTTAATTTGGAATACAACACAGTACACTCTATAACTCGTACAATGTTGGGAAATAGTGAGGTGCCAGATTATTGCAATAGCTAGAACGTTTATCCTATCACACTTTGTGAATGATGTGCACTCTGGATTCCACCAGAAGCCAGTGTATTTTTTTCAGAGCTGACTGATATGGCGGAGTGTTTAAGTACACACACTTTTGGGCCACTTGATTCTAGACTCTTTGTAGTTTGGAGATTAGATTTTAAGAAAGCCGTTGATCAAATATTTTATGATCAGGGCTCATGTCAACTCAACTCATTGTTTAGTTTGATGGAATGGGATACTGTTCCTAATTAGTAGTAATTTAATGTTTGTTGAGCTCTACAACTACGTTTTGATGTGGACCAAATATTTCATCACTAATTTTAAAGAAAGGCAAGTCACCCTACCTAGTCCTAGAGCCTTTTCAGGTGCCTGGTTTGGCCATCCTTATCATAACGCGTTGATTGGTTGAAGAATATCAAGGAAGCTTGTTCACCTACGTCAAGGGTGACGCATACGTCTTCTCTGATTTTAGCCAGAATGGATTCTGTCCCTTGTAGAGATGTTTCCCTTCTCTGAAGATTATTGTAGATATTGATTTGCTCCACATATTATTGTAGTTGTTCTGTTCATGATGTTACTCAGAAATGGGAAATTGAAGATTGGATGGTAGTCACGCATCACGGTACAGTTAAAAAAACATATGTTGGGGCTATTGTGCTAAATAGAAAGAGCATTTAAAAGCTTAAAGTGATCCCACAGTTTAAGACAAAATGAATAATAAAAACACGATTGAACATTTCTACCACAAAATGGTATCAAGTTGTAGCTGTGCTGTTTAAAATACTCTGCTTTTCACAAAGCACTGTTCACTAAGAATACAGATTGTAAACCTTTCTCATGAGAAACCGTGATCCAATGTTACTCTAGGGAGTTCCAGTACAATGGCTAGCACTAGAGCTGCCCAGAGAGCTGAAAGAATTCAACATAGGGCACAACGGAGAAGCTCTTGGGGTCCTTTACAGAGAATATAGATATTTACTTTAAGAACTCCCTGGGGGACTGATTATTTACCCTTCCACTAATATTTGTATTTTTTTATGGTACATTTTTAGACAAACCAAAATCCCAAAACAGTAAATTCACAATATCAAACTTTGATTAAACATGTTACATCCTATTAAAGTGTCAATTTTATCTTACCTTTCTAACCAGCCCAGGTGGCCCCAGGGGGTCCTGGTCGAATGAATTGATGGGGTTTTTTTAGCTGCAGAAAGCACTTTCTTCAACATGGCGAGAGCACTTTTAGGTGAAAAAGGAAAGATTGAATGCCAGCCCATCATGTCACAGCTTTTATTTTGTTTTCCAAACATAATAACTCAAAGAGGGAGTATGTGTTTGAAAAAGTAAAACATATTTTCCTAGTTAGGATGAGAGGTTTTTTTCAATGTGTGGGAAAACTGATCATTTCTCATGTTTGAGGCCACTATGGTAAGTATGATTAACCTAAACATGGAAAAGCTGACTAGACTAGTGTCAGAAACCTGGACTGTGTAAGCTGGGCACTACAACACCATTCTCGGGGGGAGGGAGATTGTTTCTGATGGCAGAAGCCGGTGAGATTCTGCAATCAGAAACAACATTTCCTCCGCCTCTAAATGATGTGGGTACAAAAAATCGGGTGTTGAGGTTAATCCATTTTTTGACGATGCTCTCTTACCCACTCCCCAACTCGAGGCCCTGTGTCTGCTGCATGGTGCTCGACAGTGACGATTTTCCCTTGGAGAGTCGCCCAGGTCGGGGAGGTCTTGCACTGTCAGTAAGTCCTGTTCAGTGTCGCTTTGCCCTTTTTGGTTGGAGATCGTTTTCTGGGCTTTTGCTTTGATTTGAATGTGTTTTGCAGCTTAGATTTCTCAGTTGAGACAATCTGTGTGTAAATGTGTGAAGCAAATATCAGTACTTTCTGTGACCCTTTATTTTATTTCAGGTTGCTCAATTACACTTTTGTCTTTACTTAACGGGTATGTTCACACAAACGTATATATCTGTGAATTTATCCTTCGGTCTAGGTTGGCGAGAGATTCCGACGTGATGTTTGCTTGGTGTGTGTGAGTACAGAACACACTGGGGATCGGTCTGTCTGTCTTGGCAGGCCTGACCGGGACCCCAAAGCAGCCCTGGCAAAGGTTGTTAGACCACCCCCCATACTGTGCACAGCAAGTGCAGACAGCGAGCTGGGCTACTTCAAGGGGGTTGGGAGGTGTTTCCCCCTAAGTACATTTGAGAAAATTACAAAAATGGTGCAATCTTTATTGGGGCTCTTCAATGTTTCCCTCTCTGTCACCCTTCAACAGCGCCTCGCATCTCTCCATTCTTTCTAAAGCCCCACTGTCACGTGTACTTCATTTGTTTTATAGCACCTCTCATACTAGTGTAGGGTGTCAAAGCACTTTACATCACACACACACACACACACACACACACACACACATAGTGAGTGGTTGGTCTGGGAAGCACAAACCCAGGATTCAGAACATAACAGTCCTTAGAGTTGACTTTACTAACAAGAATTTATTTCTATGCAAACAAAACCCTTTTGAGCAAAATTAGGATAATGAAAGACCAGGAAAAACATAACTTTCCGTAATTTATGAATATGAACTGCACAGTAAAAAACGAATCTCTGTGATAAAAGCAGCATCCCACTGAAGTATACACCTAAAATACTGTTCTGTGATCTGCATAGTACACGTTCTTTGCAGCAGGCATATTTACCCTCTGTGCTACCTTAGATCAGTCAAAACTGTCACTAGACAAAACCCAGATCTCTCTCCAGCAACTAAATGAATCACCCCTTCCATCCTTCCAGCCTCCCAGGGAAATGCCCGATGCCTGCTAGGGCAAGTCCGGCCTCGCATCTTGGCATTCTTTCTTTCAGTGAGCCTGATGAGTACTAACAAGTACTATTTGTTAATTATGACACTTGCCCCCTGAAAATGGGGCAACTGTTTGTCAGTCTTTTCCTCTAAAATATTGATCAATCCACCCACTTATATATCCATTCTACTATCTCGTCAGTAATCCGTCTGTCCGCCCGAACATCCATCCATCTATTCATCCATCCACTCACTCACTCTCATATACATGTATCACTCAAACACCAACCGTGCGTATTAAGCCGCCCACGCTAAATCTTTCATCAGCCTAACAATTCATACATCCATCTGCCCACATCTATGCATCCCTCTATCCAACCACCTCTATGCATTTGTTCACTTTTTGCATATTCATAAGCCGGGTCTTCTCGGTCCTGGTTGCCAGGCGCTGTCAATATCCGAGCCATCACCTTCTGCTTAATTTCCGTGGAGCGCTAAAAGCCTGTTTCTTCTCTCGCTAATGTGTTGCCTCTCAGGCTCTGGGTATGCTCTTCTGTGCATCTGTTATCGCCAGGACACCTTTTAGGTATCTGTGCGCTTTTTAAATTTTAATAATAATAATCAATAAAAATGAATAATCGACCCCTCCCCCCGTTCTCACACGAATGCATCCACTTGCCCAGCAACCGATGTACCAAAGCAGTAACCTATGTGAGCCCTTACGCATCCTTCAGCCTATGCATAAATCCTCTCATTCATCCATCCACCCACGGATGCATCCATCAAGCGCCCACTCATGCTTCTACACTTCCACTTACACATTCATCCATCCACTCAATCATGTGTCCCTGTAGGCACTCTTTCATTCATAGTTTACTCATTCACCTGTCGTGGTTCTATGTTGCTACCTAGCATGTTATTACGTCAGCACTCTTCTTAAAAAAGTAGCCAGCCCCCTTTTTTCCATTGCCGTGTCAGAATTTCTTTGCTCTGGATCAGTGTAAGGTCCTGAGTTGATGTCGAACTTCATATCTCTATGCAGAATGTCTTGTCGCCACCTGTTCTCTTCATTTTTAATTTCTGTAATGGCGTAAATCTGCAACTTGTACGTCTCATAATTACGGTTGGCTTTCAGGTACTATATATATCTATGTGTGTGTCTGTATATATATAGGTTTATATATATACACACACACAGACATATATATATATATATATATGCACAAACATATATATATTTGTGCGTGTATATATATATATATATATATATATATATATATGTGTAAACACATTATGAAAATTACTTACCTTCATTGTAAAGTGCCACGATGTAAAGATACTGAAAACGGTCTTCAATAAACTCATCTGTGATTTAAAAAAATGTGTCACTCACTTTTCTGACATGTGTCCATCCATCTAGTGAACCATTAATCTATCCACCTATTGATGCATCCAATCATTGACACATGCATCCATTTACCTAATGCATTCACTCAATCTGCCTAACTGTACAGTTATCCTTTCTTTACGCCTCCAATATCCACCCCTTCTTCTGTCATCTACCCCATCGATCCACCCCCTCCATATCTATTTATCCATTCAGAGACCTTTTCAGGCATCCATTCATCCACCTCCCCTCCGTATACATTCATTCATCCATATCATCCATCCACCCAAGCACTCATCCCGGTACTCTTTATCTCCCATCCGTTCAACATGCAGTGATCTGTGGTCTCATGGGTTTGTATTCTCTATGTGTATGGTTGAATCTATGTGTTGTCTGTTATCTGGGAACCTGTATGTTCCACCTGTATGCACGTGGGTACTTATGTGTGCCTGCATTCATGCTGTTTTTGTGCACGTTTATGCTGGTAGGTTTTTTGGTCTCAAAGTATGAGTAATTGTGTATCAGTAAGTTTGGTGGCTTCTGCTTGCATAGATGCCTGGATATGTGTTGAAGTGTGTGCATGTGTGAACGTATGTTGTATGCTTTTGTTCGCAAACATTAGACAATAGCCATACCTGTTTCGTTTGTGAATGTTATTTTTTAAAGTTCTAGTACATGGCTTCCCTTTTCTTCTGCCTGTTCTCTGCAGGGCAATCGGACATGGTGAAACTGCTGATTGAGAAAGGAGCCCGCTCCTGCCTGCGAACTGACGCAGGATGGACTCCGGCCCACTTTGCTGCAGAGTCGGGCAGATTGGTGGTACTACGGTGCCTTCATTCACTGCATGCGCCCATTGATTTACCAGATTTGGGTGGTGACACCCCTAAAAGGATTGCAGAGATCTATGGGCACCAAGACTGCGTGAAGTACCTAGAGACGTGAGTGTTTGTCCTATAAAATGGAACTGCTTTATTTGTCGAATAAGAGAGATCACGGCATACAACCTGCATATCAAAGGGACACACGCTTCACCAGCATGTGTACCCACTTACCCTCTTTTTCAGGGCACCACAGACCCTATTGTACCTTTTACTTACCTATTACTATGGATTGGTTTACCTTTCCTGTGTCTTTTTAGGTCTAGGTTTCTGAAAGCTTGAGCTGTCTGTTGGCAAGTCCTGTCCTCTCCAATATAATAACATACACTTAGAGTGTGATTTGGGTTTAATCCTTGTTCATGATTGGAAGGCCTTGATGACCATCTCAGGTATCCTTTAACCACTGACTTCACTGGACTCTTTTTAGGATCTGGCCACAGATAGCTGTCTGGGAAGACCTTATTTCAGAACTAAACACAAGACACAACTCACAACGTAAGAAGCAACACACAGCATATACTAACATGCAGAAATGGACTTCAAGTCAGTCTTGTTTAACCAATGGGTTGTTTGCGCGGGACCCTTTTAGCCATAAACTTGCTGCCACAAGACACCTTGCCAAACTCTTCCCCACCCCAAAATCTCAGTGTTGATGGATGAGAGTCTTTAAGAACCACCAGTGCGTGCTGGAGCCCTGTGCCCCTCCCGTAGCCTGACAGCACCCGATAGATCCCACCTGCAGATGTAGGAAGCCTTCTCAACTCTCCCGCAGCCTGACATCACCCCCAGCGCATCTGCCTTGACCCCTGTATCCATACAGCACCTAACAAGCATGTAGCTACAGAGGCAGCTCCTCCATTAGGGCGGTGGAGTGTCCCCCAGGCCCCCGCCAGCAGCAGCTACAAATCCTTTACAAGAAAACGATGATAAACTGTGTTTATTATCATTTTCTTGTAAAGGGGCAGGGCATTGGGGATGACGAGCACTTAGGGGAGTCCACAGTGCACTCCCCTCAGTGCGCATGTATGTCTCCAGCTGGCCAAACACATGTGCAGTAGGCTCTCTCCAGCCCAGCAACACAGTTGCTGGGCTGACGCAGTTGCTGGGCTGGAGAGAGCCTGTACAGGCTCCCAGTCTGCCTGGGAGTGCCCTGGCTGGGCGCTCCCAGCCAATCCTAATGCTAACTTGAGCAGCGTCAGGATTGGCCGCAGGGCAGGCTAGGAGCCTGTGCCTGCAGCCTGGAGCGACAAGGGAACGAGGAGCGGCGTGGCGGCAATGGCGGAGTTAAGTTTTAATTAATTTTTTTAATTAAATGCCGCCCGAGCACCACACCCGCCCCTTCAGTTCAGAAGCCAGCGAGCCGTGACTGTGTGGCTGTAGTTACCCATGGGGCATTTACAGTTGTGCCTCAGTCCACCACGGTTGAAATGGAAACCAAAATCAGTCCTGACAAAATGTTGAAACCAGACCCACCACTGCAGCAGGAGCCAAATAAAATTGAGCCAGACGGCATACTAGAGTCATGGCAGCCTAACTTGTTCTGAAAGTCCTGAACTTACAGCCTTCTGGGAAGTGGCGGAGTAGTAGAATGGCCTTCAGAGCAGCTTGCCCTTGAATACTGCTGCTCTCTAGCTTCAGGTCTGCGAGCACAGAGCAGTGCTCCAAGACACAGTGTACTATCTGCTGTGCTTTGAAATCCGGTGCTGTGGTTCTCTGCCGCACCCCTGTTCTCTTGGTGCTGTGCAGTGAAAAAACACAATAATTATTTTACTAACAACTAAATCCAAGAAGAGCAGAAAAGTCCATGGGAATTATTTAGTTATGGAATTAGGCTATTTCCGCAAACAGAAAAACACTCACTGAAGATACAGTTAGTCCTAAATGAGATGGACGCTGCTCATGGCCTGTGCACCCCCTTTCCCCTATCTCACACACTCATTCCCTACGCTGCAGCCCCCCACATCTGCCACTTGAGAGTCACCATGACACACGCCATGCAATGTCGTGGGTTGGCTCTCAAGTTGCCCATTCATAACCACCCTCGTATAAACACACTTCCCTGGTGGGAAGATTGCTGTGAAATTCAAAGTGTTGTGGAAAGCAATGCACTTTTGCAGAACTTTTTTAAACTTTACAGTGCATAGAATACGCAATTGTTATCATAACCAGATGTGAATCACAGCTAGACATATTACTTGCCTTTGTACTGGGCGGATATATCAAGTTCAAAATACATAGCTCGACAATGAAGACTCTCATTATGCTTCACCTGGTCACATCTTATACTCTGATCAAAGCAATAGCCAGTTGCATCAGATTAGTTCATTTTGTTTTTTTCAGTTTTAAGTTGCGGACATGGAAGCTGGGATTTTTTTTCCAAAGGGCTAAACCAGGAGCAGCAAAGCATGTGAGGTTTATTGAATGATGAATTGGCTATTATAGTTGGCTTGGTTATCCCCATTTGCATTCTTTGCCATTTTAAATTGGATTTTATGCTTTACTCAGTGGGATATTGCTTGGATTTAATCTGCGTTACTTATTGTAGGAAGCCGGCTGTTTATATAGTAGACCAAAATGGGGTACACTGTCCAAAGAGCCCAGACAAACCCCAGAAGTATCACAGAGGCACAAACGACACCCTAAATGCTCTCTTTTATGGTAGTGTGGTCGAGCAGTTAGGCATATCAGTGGGTAGTGCTAAGCATGTACTGTACACACACACACACAATATAGAAATCCGACACCAAGTTATAAAAATAACATAATTTTATGTAAACTTTGATACCAAGATCACCAGAATATGGTGAGTAGTTTTCGAGATATAGATTTTTAGAGTTTTTAAAAGTTGACACACTACAATTTTTGGGTGCAGTAATGTTATCCTATGGGGGAAAAACGTACTGCATTTGGACATTTCACAGCAACCTACTGGACTGTTCTCCGTGACTTAAGGTGAGTAGGGGACAAGGTTCAATACCACACCAACAGGTCACCTTAGGAGGCATTGGAGCCTCCGGGTGCTGAGGTGTGTTATGAGTCAGGTGTCCCTTTCACTTCAATGGGGAACGGCACGGTCACAGAGTTGTTGCAGGGATGGACTGGAAGGTCAGTCCAGGGGAACCCACAGGGTTGCTTGACCCTTGAGGTCCTTGGGCATGTGGGGACACCAGGGTTCCACTCCTCCTCCTCGGGCTGTATGGCACCGGTGCAGTGCTGTCTTCTGACTTCAGGACTAGTGCTGGAGTGTCTTGCAGTTGCAGGTGGGGCCAGCAGAAACAGTCTGCAGGCGTGAAATGGGGGTCCAGTCTTACCAAGCCAATAAAGGGGCTTAGGTCTCATGAGGCTCGGAGATGCAGGGACACCCTTGGTTCTCTTTGCCTCGGTCCGGGGCGAATGGGTGCAGTGGTGTCCTGAGTCATCAGGTTTCTGTCTCTTGGTCACTTGCGTTTGCAGTGGGGGTAATCAGCAGAAAAAGGCTGCAGACACCATCTCAAAGTCCTCAGTGGGTGAACTCAGAGTGGGCTTTGTCTCTTGAGGGCCTGAGGACCACACTGACAATGTTGGCCCACTTCAACGTGGGCTTGGCACATGGATGTCTATTCACCAAAATGCCTGGGGTAGTGGAAATGATCCACTAAGTGGAAATGATTTTACACACCCTTTGACCATAATAATATTTCAAGAAGTAACATCATATGACCTTTGACCATACATCTTTCCAGGATGTGATGTCACATGAAGACACCAGGATAATTGATATCACTGATGTTTCAAAATAATAGCACAGTTAGTAAAACACAACAAAGGCTGTTGTATACTATACCTATCTTAGGGTGCTGACATGGTATTCCAAAGCAACATTCCTAATTTCTCTTTGTATTACATGAACTATTATGTGTTTGTCTGAAAATAATTTAGTAGTACAAAACGGAAAAGCACTGGGAATTGAAACTATCTAAACCACAACTGTCAAGATTTATTAGCTATTTTAATATATACTAAAATGAGAAAGTGATTGATAAATCATATGGAGAGAAAACAAAAGAGCTAGAAACCATAGTCACATTCACATGTATTAATTGATATCAATAATGTATTTTCAGTATGAACTATATTGTTTGCTTAAATTACTCTGTGTTGTTTTTCGATGTATAATTATTTGCAAGGCGCTTTCACTTGTTTGAAGCACAAAGTTAAAGGTTTTATTCAAACAAACACTTTTTTCAAGTATACACAATTAAGAAAGAACTTGTTTAAAATGTATTTTAGTTCATTTTTTTAAATCAGTAGACTGTGCATTTCAATGCTGAATTTATTTATTTTATAAGACCTAATGTGTAGTATCTCTGTGGAAGCTACAGAAAATACGCAGGTACTCATCAACATATGGTTTACCTTTTGGTCTTACAGAAGCGACTGTTGATCTTTGAAAGTGGTGCAGTGTATTACTTGCCCTGAATTGACACAAGTGAGCCCAACCTTCTCTAGGGTCACATAGTATACTTTAAAGCACAATGTTCACAAAAATTTGCTAGAACATCATAGGCACTGAAAGGGCACTAAATATTCTAGCCCTCTTATAGTGTGCCGGGCCAATGAAACTGGGCGTTCTTCACGAGTGGATCCAATTGTTTCAAAATTAGCTATGAATGTCCCTGTATGTCCAAAATTACTTCCACTGTGCCAGGGCCAGCATTATGTCATGGATGTCCCACATGTACCTCAGGTGCACCCTGAGGCCATAAATTACGTACAATACGCCAGTGCAAGAAATTGGGCTTTAGTGCCGCCCTTGTGCCCTGTGTGACCCTTATGCACAAAATTATGTCTAGTAAGTCGGAGAGCATTTTTTCATGGTTGCCCCCATATGTCACAATTGTTTTTCCTTATGGCAAAAATTACCTCCAATGTACCAATGCCATAATTTTGCCAATGATGCACCAATGCCAAGAATTTCCTACAGTGTACCAGCACTAGCATTTTTCCACAAGAGTCCCATGCAAGTAATTACCACAAGTATGCCAACGGTAGCATTTTGCCATGGTTGTCCCCCATATGCCAAGTACTACATCTAGTATACCCGTGCCAGTATTCGGTCACAAATGCCTGTGAATAGCTGTCCCAGTATGCCAGCACCAACATTTGCTATGGGTGCCTTTGTAAGCCAAGAATTGTGCGGCAGGATGAACTGCAGACTTGCAAGCACAGTACCACATAGTCACTCATGCTGACATTGCTCATTCACACTCATTCCCACTACTACCTACCCCCTGTCATTTATTCTTACTCACTTTGGCGCTCACTCATTATCCCTTACTAGTACACAGTCTTTTTCTCACTCCAACTCATTGATTCACACTCACTTACACTCATAGTTACTCTTACTTTCCTTTGTGGTCACTCTTACTCACTTCATACTCTAATATTTTCTCACTTACTCTGACTCACTGATACCACTTTTTCTCATTCGCTACCTGTCACGCACTCACTGACATATATGCTCATCCATGCAAAGGCTGACACATAAACATCTCTCTGTGGCACAAACATATTCTCACCCGCATACATGCACACAACATGCATTTAAAAGCATTTTGTTTTACTTACCTCGTATGCCAGCAAATGTCCCATTACAGCTCCTGGTGCTCCATATTGTATTACACTGATAGTGATTAATACTGACATTCCCTAGTGGTATAATAACAAGCATTGGTAAATGAATTAGGTTTCACCTATGTGATTAATATTAATTTTTTGTTGTAAGATTTCACTTGGTGAGAGGTTGTGCAATATGTTACTGAAACTACATAAAAGTGTTATAACTTGTTTATTGAGAAAGCTGATATATTGTGCAGTTACTGGTGGTAATATAATGCCAGGATTGTTAATTAAAGTTACCAGCATTGCTTGCCACATTGCTTCACATGGGTTATAGTGCAGAACTTGGCAAAGTGCAATCGCAGCGCCGTCAAGCGCGGAGGGATGAGGGTGTGCTTCCCACAGTCACAGCAATACGCAGCACATAACCTTCACTAAGCACAGTGCATTTGGACTAGTTTAGGGCCATGCGGTAATGACTGAATGAACGGTAATTGTATCACCGCAAATTTCTGACTTCTAGGGCTGTCACATAGCTCATGTTATTTATTACTGTTTCCTTCCAGTTTTTGTTTTTATTTTTAATGTATCCATCTTAAAGTCAAGTCCAGTACACAGAAAAGTAAAGAGCACCTTCCTGGTTTGCTTGTCTTTATTATTATTTATATAATTAGTAATACTTACCCTCAGCTCTATCTCTAGGCACAATGAAAATTTGAGTAGCAGGTGAGACTTGGTATGGAGAATGTTCCGAAAGAGGGGCTTACAGCTTTGTACAGAAGTATCTGCTGGTGCACAGGATATCAGAATACCACACTGCACACTTGTGTGAGCCTGGGCAACTGTAGCATGACTCCTCTTCCTGAAGTCAAACCACACAAAGTTTCAGGAATTGGTGGCAGTGCCTTTTTTGTCTTGGGTTTTTGGTTTCAAGAAAAATCCATGCTTTCGCTTCCCACAGGCCTGTTGATGCTTTTTGTGTATAGTTGTTGTTCTAGAAGTGCTGTTTGTGCTTTAGCCAATTCTTGTTCCCATTTATAAGATCTGCACACAAAAGAAGTTTACCGGCTCTGCCAGAGGTATGGCCTTGCTTGAGTTGTTACAGGGGTATCATGGTTTCCTTAGTATAGAGCCCGTCGACTTTGCATTATTGGAGCAACCTGCAGGTCCAGGAGATGGGCAACTGTTGAGTTCTTGTTAAACATATTAATCCACAGACAGAGATTGAACATTGCCGACTCATGTCTCCATTAAAACCAGGTCAGTACCTTCCACCAATGAGAATTCTGATGACTGTGCTTCTAGGCGCATGCTACATCATGCACCACAATGCACTTTCTGATGATTTGAATTCAGTTGTTTCTTTTTGAGTCATGTTTGAGGCAGAAGTTTACATACTCAAACACAGTGCACCGTGTTGGTAACATCTGTCACTGCAGTGAGTTTGTGACTTTGAGAGTATATTGTGGTGTCTGCCCTATGCTTTGTGAAAAAAAATCTAACAATATTGGTATACATACTAAATCTAATGGGCTTTAGGCCATTCATGGAAGGATGCACTGGAAGATGAATGCCCTGCTTGCTGTAAATGAGGCCCCACATATTATAGTCCCATGGGGAGGTAATACCTACTGGAAATGCCATCATGTACATGTCTTGACTAGTGGGTGGAGAACACATGGCGTGCCTGGTAACAGGCTCTGGCAAGGCTTTGTGCATATCTTCAGCTGAATGATATCAAACCATGTGGTGGGAATGGATAAAACAAACAAACTTAATAGAAACCATTATATTTCAGATAACACTTAATAAATGCAGTGTTACTGTTGTGCTGCAATTGTATGGCCTTTAGCACATTGTGTAGCCTTTAGCAGGTGTAGTGATACTTCCACGCCACGCCGCCATGCCCCTTCCACACTCCGTGACCCATGGCTGCACCCTATGTGAGTGATCTGTGAAATGGTTTTCAAATAGTTCGACAAGGGGGCTGATGAGTGCTGACATGAAAATCCTTGCCAAGCTGTGTGTCTGGTATGCATGGGGGCCTGCAGTGCTGTCACTTGTGGGGGGAGTCAACGCTGTAAGAGGAGTTCCCAGTAGGCACCCTATAGGCAAACGAAAGCTCTGCAGACTGAGCACAAGGGTTATTTAGTGGAGTTGACTTCTCAGGCATTCAATGAACGTATAGAGCCACAGCCCAGAAACAAGCAGCAGAGAATTCAGGCATTGCTACCGGATCCCTGCAAGGTTCGAGTCCGGATATGCTCACATCAAAGATAACATCTGTCCAGAATAACCTCGGGTGTCCAAGCTAGGTCTAAAAGAGTCAGAATCAATTCAGTTGTGGAACATGCATTTAAATTCAATTATTCGAAATTGAATGTAAATGATGAATCCAGATTAACCTGAAAGTGGGGATGGATCTGGCCCTCCATATACACCTTCGACAGGTCTTCGGTTCTGTAGAAAGTTTAATACAGTATTGCTTGAAAAATATAAGATAACCCTGGTGACAGCCACTCTTTTTACCCACCCCCTGGGCATGTGAAGTATTTTGGTTGTAGCCCCAGTAAATAAAAAAAGCTATTCATTATAATTGTGGTTCTGTATACCACACGTGTTTACATTACTGTGTGCTATTATGCTCGTTGTTCATGAATACTTTTTTCTGATACGTGGTACGCGTCCTGTGCATGCTTTCACATGTTCCCATGTAGTTTCACACTTTTGACTTTAAGGAAAAATTGTGTCTTTTCTGAGATCTTTTATTTATTTGTTTGCGCTTTTCAAAGTAATTATGCCTAAATCCAGGAATTGGCTCTGCGCTAACACTAGAGAATCCCCCCACCAAGACTTCCTACTGCTTCACTACAAACTCAGCTATAAATTATTCCTTCTCAGATTAAAAAAAACAAACCAAGCATTTAGTGATGCAATGTAAATAGCTAAAAACACTTACTTGCAGGCTCACAATAGATTAGGGGATTATGGAGAAAGAAAATGTATACACATCCAAAATTAGCCACATAAATAAGTAAGCAGTTCTTGTGGCGGGCGAGGAATAAGGCCATTTTACCACTGGTCCTTATACATTCCCTGAAACTGGCACCGAAGGATGCGATAATCTACGCAGGCCGGGGTGGATGATGGCAGTAGGAGGGAGCAGGGTGGGACCGTGTCGTCTGTCAGACGTGCATGTGGTCACTCGCACTGTTGTGTCAGGCATGAAGGGGGCCAGCATAGCGGCGGGAGGTCCCCCATGCACCCTGCAGACAATGGACTCACAAACAGTACTTCAAGGTCTCAGCAGCTCACACGTTTGTTTTCCGTTGTTTATTTTAGTTCTGTTATCACGCTTTCAGTTCACCTGCGGCCTGTAGGTTTCACGGCTGTCAGGTGTTAGGTGGGGGGAGCCTGCCAGCTGATGAGGAAGATGGGTCGCAGGTGCCAGACCGGTAAACAGCTTTAGAAGGTAGATCCCAGCTGCAGCACAGCATTGCCACGACAATCAGAGTGTTGAGCTGACCACAGAGGCGCTGCAGGCACGACTCTTGGAAGTTGCTTGGGTGCCTCCAGTGCTGGATGTCCCTCCCTCGCTGAATGAATCAGCCGGTGGGAATGGGCAATACACAGACAGTGCTTGGAACACACAGTGATGGGTAGCCCTGTTATTGGCTGATTGCAATGATGTGGCTGCAGCCTGAGCTGGCGGTAATCAGTCAGTCAGAAGAGATGTTCTTTGTCTCCCTTGAGACTTAAGCCATTTATTTTTACGGGTCTGTTTTCGCCTTGAACTAGGCAAACTGTTATACAGCAGGTATAATGTGTGTGGTGTAGGTGTTTTGGGTGCGCTTGTCATGGCGATGGGGGTAGTCTTGTTTTTTTTGTACTGATTTCACCACCTCTGATCCAGGGGTTGGAAAAACAGAACCAGGGTTCGTGAAGGTCAAGTTAAAATGACGTCCATTGCTAGGTGGCTTGGTGCAGTGGTGATGTCTGCTTTGGGTTTTTGACAGTCGTGGTCCTCTCATTTCTTTCCAGGGTGCCTGTGGATACAGGGGAGTAGCTCCTCTACTCCAAGGGAGCTCTTCTGGGAGATTTGCAAAGCACTTTCAGCTCTCACAGTTTCTTAGAGGCTGCAGCAACAAGACATGTCAGTTGCTCCTCAAGGGTCAGGTGCAGCAGGCAGGCCGGCAAGGTTTTTGCCAAATCAGTTGTGCACTTCGGTTCTCGGGTTCAGCAGGCTTCTTGTCCACTCCTTGTTTTGTGTCCAGTGAAGATCTGTTTTCCTGGTTTCAAGGGGTCCCCTAGTCAATTTAGGGGGCGTTAAGCGGAGTGAACAGTAGTAGCCAATGGGCTACTTACCCCTGGGGTCACTACACCCCCTAGATAACCACTTCCTGTGGGGAATGAGCATCGCCCCCTCCAGAGTTCCTAAATTCCACCACACACAAGATGGTGGAATTTCCTGTTGTGTTCACTTCATTCTGGTCATCCTGGGCCCTCGGACAGGGGGAGTCAATATCCTCCTCTGAGGAATGCCAGTTCTGTATACCAAAGGCGGTGGACTTCTTTGAAGCTCCCAGCCTTGGAATGCAGATTTGCTGGTCATCCTATTTGGAGGGGTGTGTTAACACCCCGACCAGAGCAGGCTTTGTTTCTGTCCTCTTCATAGTGGGGCTGTGACCCTGGGAGGTCAGATTCTCGTCTGTTGGTGGCAGGCTGGCCAGAAGTGGTCAAGGAGCTCACCAGCAGTTGGTAGGGTTTTCAGAGGGCACCTCTAAGTTGCCCTCTCGGTGCATGTATTAATAAATTCAACACTGGAATCAGTGAGGCTTTATTAATATGAGGTGTTAGATACCAAAACAGCACATGTATTTAAAATGGCTTCCCTGTTCACTTACTATGTCTAAGAATCAATAAAGGCATAATAGGGGCATATCTGCTCGTGGACATATATCCTCACATATAATATAATGCACCCTGCCTTGGACTGCTATAGGGGTGACTTACAGATATTACATGCAGTACTTAGGGGGACATGGTACACAGTGTGTATACCATCGGGTGTTTTCACTTTTAGGGAACACCTTGTCACAACTGCAATGGCAGTCTGGCATGAGGTTGGTGCCGGATCCCTTAGAGTGGCACAAGTTGTGCTGCAGCTCTTAGGGCCCATCTTCAGTACCCGTGTCCTAGGCACCATTTACTAGGGACTTACAGAGGTGCTAAAGGGCCTGGCCACTTGGGGATCAAGTGACCAGTTGTCTTGATGTAGGGAAGCAACACTAGCACTGGGGGCCTGGTTAGCAAGAACCCTGTGCACTCCAGTCTAAGTTGCATCAAAAACCCAGGCAAAAAGTAGGGGGTACCGCAACCAGAACTGAGCTTCCTACATGTATCTTTGAAGAAACTGGGAGCAGTTTGTAGGTGTTTATTCCTATTGTTGTTTACAGTGAATAAAGTAATAAACGTAACCGCCATGAAAAGAGGAGGAAGACGTTTTGAGAAATGTGCTCACAGCTTACTGTAATGAGAAGTATAGTGTAAGCAATTAGGTTACTGGTTGAGGAAGGTAAAACCTTTCTCACGCAGCAACCACAATTCTACCGGTGAAGTCACAAGCAAAACCTAAATTAACCTGTGCTCATTTCTTTGGCAGCTTGGCACTGAGCAGTCAGGATTAACTCAGAGCCAATGTTTAAAGTATTTGTACAATGCTTCAAACAGTAACCCAGTGTAATCACACCCCACAAAGGATCCCACACTGTTAGGAATGTAGAATAAAATGTAATAAATAAAACAAGACCAAAATGACAAAAATCCAATCAGTAGAACAAAAAGCACAAAACACCAAGTCGGGATATTTGGTTGCTCTGGACCGGGTCAAATTCACACTTACAGGCCAACTACGATGGAGCTCAGGTTAGATACAGACATCATGTTAGGCCCACTGAAGTTTACCTTCTCAGGTATGTGCCAAAAGTCACTTTTGCGTTGAAGGTCTTGAGGAGCAAGGATAGCATCACTGGAGGCTGTAGGTGAAGTATGAAGACCTCACCTGTGTTGTGGGTGTGTGTTGCTGGAGCTTTGCGTTGGCAGTCACCACGAGCAGTTGATTCTGGAGGATGAAGAGTCAGGCCGATGGAGCTTTGCACTGAATCGGCGTGCATGCAGTGAGGTCTTGGTGCAAACAGGCTCCTTTGCTGTCGTGAAGAGCCCATAAGCTTGATTTCAGCTCACTGAGCCACACCAAGGGACCAGGACCTGAGAGGCACCAGATGAGGGTTATGGGCGTACTGCAGCTGGGTCCACGGGCTGGTGTGGGAGGTTGAGTAGCCTTATATGTCCCTGAGGCTCATATCAGGAGGCCAGCAGACTAGCCCTTGGACTCACTCTGGGAACCCTGGGTTCAAGATGAAATTGCAGGTCCTGTTCTTCCTCCCTAGGCAAAAGGGCAGCAGGCCAGCCCAGCAGGGCAGCAGTTCCTTCAGAGCAGCAGTCCAGCAGAGTGGCAGTCCTTTTAGCAGCACAGCAGTCCTTCTTTCTGGCAGAGTATCCACAGGTCCAGAAGTACACTGAAGAGTTGGTATCTGAGGTCCAGTATTCGTACCCAGTTGTGCCTTTGCAATGGGGAAAAGCTTCTACATGTTTCCGTTTGAAGTCCCCAGGCATCCTGCCTTCCCTGCCCTGGCTCCAGACTAACTACAGGGACTATGCAGCACTTTGTGTGGAGACAGGACACAGTCTATTCAAGTCTATGTGGAGCTGTTCCCACCTCCTCCATCCCATCTTGGCAATGATGGCCCATCCAGGCACACCTAAGCTCCCTATTGTGTGTGGCTGTTGAGGAGGAATACACAAAGCTCAACTGTCAGCTTCACCAGTCATGTGACCAGAGACAGGCTACAGGCACTAAATGGCTAAGGCAGGAAAATGCCAACTTTCTAAAAGTGGCATGTGCAAAATTGTAATTTAAAATCTGACTTCAATATAGGTTAGGATTTTAAATTACATCCCAGAGACACCAAACATGAACTGATTACCTCTTCCCATTTGGAAATTACAATTATAAAATGTAATAATGTAACTCTAATGTTACTTTATGGGAAATGTAGGCCTTCCAGTAGTGAAAAATCAGTTTACGATTTTTTCACTACCAGGACATGTCAAACTCAAACATACATTCCCTACTTTTTAAATACATTGCACCCAGCCATCTCGACTGTCCAGGACCTACCCTAGGGGTGATTTATATGTATTAAAAAGGAAGGTTTAAACCCGGCAAAAGGTTTCTTTTGCCAGGTCAAAATTGCAGTTTCAAACTGCACACACAGACTGCAATGACAGGCTTGAAACATGGTTAAAGGGCTACTTAAGTGGGCAGGACAATCAGTGCTGCAGGCCCACTAACAGCATTTAATTTACATGCCCTTGGCACATGTAGTGCCACTTTATTAGGGACCTATACATAAATTAAACATGGCAGTTGGGTATGAGCCAATGTAACTATGTTTTAAGGACTGAGCATATGCACTTTAGCACTGGTTAGCAGCAGTAAAGTGTGCCGGGTCCTAAGGCCAGCAAAAACGAGGTCAGTAAAAATGGAGGAGGAACTCAAAAAGTTTGGGGGAAGACCAGCCTAAGGCTGACAGGTCTAACATATAGATGACAGGTGCACATATTTCACTTCGTGGACATAAAGGTGGGGAATGGCATTTACTGAGTGATTAACATCCCATTACAAATTCCTACAAATGTAAAATGGAAATGCCAATCGATCTGTATGTTTTTATTTACAGTGCTCTTGCATGAATGCCTGGCTACCATGGCCTATAGTTGCCCTGGTCACTCTGTTTATGAATCATTTTACACAGCCACTTTTATCCTCTTCTTGACAGACAACTTCTTGCAAGGCGGCATCTTTGAGAAACTTCTATTTCTCACAACAGTTCAGCTTGTACTTCAGTGATCTGTCTGTGTTCGTTTTCTGCTGTGTTCATTTTAATTTTTTGAAAGAGTCAGACCTTGGGAGATTTGGAACCCCTTACAGGCAGCAACATATTTGTAACAAGTAAAAGTTAAATTTGATTATCCTGGTTCACTTAGCTATAGCGGGTTTAGCTGAAATAGTTCAGTTGTCCTGCAGTACCCTTGCTCTTATGGAATTTATGTATGTTTATGCACTTATATCAGGGAAGAGGTTTTCAGATAATGCACACTAAGAATGAAATGGTCTCTAGGCACTAGAGAAAATGCATATTGTGGAAAAGGTGCTTATCGTTGCAGAGCACAGGTGAGTAAATCATGAACGTTTTACATATACCCAGTGTTTAATTTGTAAATAAAAACGTGCCGGTGCTCAAAGCCCTCCTCTGAAACAAGTGGCTGCTGCAATTAATTGTGTGAACACGGAATACTGAGGCAGCGTAATCCTGAAGCCTTCATGGGCCTCTTCAGTCCATTTACAGCCACTCCCTGCCTCTTCAGCTGACTTTTGCAGCTTTCTACTTTGTCCCATTGTAACACGTTTTCGTTTTTCTCTTCCTCCGTCTTTACCATATTTGTCTTTTGCTCGCAGCAAATGCTTGAGGCAGAAGAATAAGCTCTGGCCCTCAAAAATAAGTGCCGGTGCTCAGCACTGGAAAGAACAAGCACAAATTAAGCACTGCACATACCCCGAAGATTTGATATACAAATCATGCACAATCTTTAAACTGTCAAACGTCTCAACCAATGATGTCAAGCGCTGCGCCCTCTCAGGGCACCCTCTCAGGGCACCCAATGCCAGCCTGTGGTACTACAGGCTTCATGGTACTAACTCTCGGAAAATGTAGTCTCATATTGCGGTGCATCTCTCTCAGGACACCTCATACAGCCTCCACCGCAGGCTTTTGCAGCTCAATTTTGAGACACTTGGCAATGGCAAAACCAACAGGTCCGGCTTTGATGTGCTAATGCCTGCAAATAGCATTTTGCATACAAGTGTTCATTTGTGTTAGCGCGTTAAAGTCAGATTTACTGGTCTTGCTAATGTTTCTTTAATGTTGCATTCCAGAGTCCATGGAAGTGCATGTGTTTCCTGCTTCTCATCAATGCTTGTTAATGTGCCCCGCCCCCCATGCACTCTCTTTTTATTCGTCTTCCCTCTCCATTCTCTGATGCTCTCCATATTTCTCGTTGTCCGACTCCCTATTTTATTAATGAATTTATTCATTTCTTTTACCAGGGGCCTAGAAGTGCTATTGGATCGCTGAATTCCTTATTTTGTCGTCATGTACACTTTATTTTTCATTATATTTTTTAATTCATTACTCAAAAATGGTTGTCCACAATGTTAAAATGGTAAATTAAAAATGGCAACCATGTTTCACTGTGCTAGTGCATGCACACATAACAATTCATGCGTGCCCATCTGTTGTGACACATGCGCATCCATCATGATGCACGCATGTATCAAAAGACATTCTTACACAGTGGCGGCCACCTTGGAATGGGATTGCTTTTGTAGAAATCCCAGCGCAGAATTAGGCTCTTTGTTCACATGTATGCACATACGTCATGATGAATGCATTCATGTGCAAAAGCAAATTCAAAATCACTGGAAAGCCAATACTTTGGACTTTTAGAACAAAGACATATTGGGGGTCATTCTGACCCTGGAGGTCATCGACCGCCAGGGTCGACGACCACGGAAGCACCGCCAATAGGCTGGCGGTGCTTCCAGGGCCATTCTGACCGCGGTGGTAAAGCCGCGGTCAGAAAAGGGGAACCAGCGGTTTCCCGCCGGATTTCCCCTGGCCCAGAGAATCCTCCATGGCGGCGCTGCTTACAGCACCGCCATGGGGATTCCGACCCCCTTCCCGCCAGCCTATTTCTGGCGGTTTACACCGCCAGAAACCGGATGGCGGGAACGGGTGTCGTGGGGCCCCTGGGGGCCCCTGCACTGCCCATGCCACTGGCATGGGCAGTGCCGGGGCCTCCTAACAGGGCCCCATAAAGATTTTCACTGTCTGCTTTGCAGACAGTGAAAATCGCGACGGGTGCAACTGCACCCGTCGCACCCCTGCAACTCTGCCGGCTCCATTCGGAGCCGGCTTCCTTGTTGCAGGGTCTTTCCCGCTGGGCCAGCGGGCGCCCTTTTGGCGGTCGTCCGCCCGCCCAGCGGGAAAGTCGAAATGACCCCCGCGGTCTTTCGACGGGGGTACTTTGGCGGGCGGCTTCCGCCGCCCGCCAAAGTTGGAATGACCCCCATTGTCTTTTCCGTTCCCTGCTTTAAATAATTTTTAGATTTGTCTCACCTATGCCGAAAATGTAATCATGCATTGGTTTCTTTACCTAGATTTTTTTGGGAATGCTATTCTGAAATTTTTCCTCCAGGTTTATAATGTGAGTTCTAGTTCTAGGGGTAGCCATAAGCTGATAAATGCTTCGGTCTTGTGTTTATCCACTTTACAAATATATTTGTGTATTTGAGCACTCTCATTTCTCCAGTGTACACGTGCTCAGAGTCTCTTGTAAGGACTCCGCCTCTGTGCAGTTGTCTGTTTTTATCCCTCTGAACACCAGCAACAATAGTGTGAATCAACACTTTGTGCAGGTTTTCGTGGACACCCACAGCCTGGTACTTCCTTTCTACATTTCATTATTCCGAACTAAGTCCAGGTAAGAGAAGAGAAGATCTTCTTATCAGAAAAAGCACAGCTCACTGGTGCTTGGATTGCATTACATATTTCCCATAAATATTCCCCTGTTTCTGTCCGGAGTTACATGAGCAGTTACAGATTATCCTGAAAACTTAGCAGAAGTGCTGAAGTGTCTCGATAGGCCCAGTTGCTCAAATGAGCAAGCAGCGACTGAGCATCTCCTTTTCTTGAGTATCATTTGCTTGAATTTGTAAAACTCTGTTCTCATCAGGGGTGCTGTTCAGGCCTGGGACCTGCCCCTGAAGAACATAAGGAAGCCACCGTAGTAGCTTTGATCCTAAGTTCATACTGTCCAAGGAGTACATGATTTAACCTTTCTAACCTGAAGGTGGGAAAGCCCATTATCAGTGCACCACATCATGCGAGATCGAGCCGTTTTAGAAGAATGACGGGAAATGCAACTATAATTGTAAATTCTGGGGCCTGGCAAGTCAGTATGCATTTGTATGGTACAGGCATCTCCAACCTTTTCTTTTACAAGAGCTATTTATGATCAATAAAATCATCCCGAGATACTACTATCATTAGTGTTGTAATAGTGATCACACCAGACAAGATTACATTAGTGGCTACCTTATGGAAAATTACCTGCAGTGATCATCTCTGCATCAGGTAGAATTGCCAGCTCTAAAGTGAAAAAGGCTTTGTCAATTTGGAATGCCTTTACGCAGGTAATACATAACAGCCATAGCTTAAATGTCCCTGGCAACAAGGTAATATAACATGAGTAATAAACCTGCCCAACGCCACATGATTTATCTCTCAAATATCAGTTTGAAATATATTTTGGAAATTCACCTGTCAACTTATTAGTTCTGAAAATACAGACATTTTCATTATGAATACACATTTTTCAAGTCTTGGTGTACATACAATAATTGAAGTCAACAAAAGCTTCTAATTTAGTAGGCTGGACTAAACTCAGGGGAGCTACTTTTAGATAGCTGGAGAGCTACCAGTAGCTCATGAGCTACTAGTTGGCGAAGCCTGGTATACTATATAGATAAAAGAGGCCTGGTGGTAAACCTAAAACTAAAATGTGAGCCATTGACCGAACACCCCAGCATTATGGACTCCTAGCATGGCAGGATCTAAGTACAGGTCAGACAGAAGACATCACACCCAGAACAAACTGAGCTAATCACAATCGAGATGACAACAAGCAGAGATGGTGAAAAAGTAAACTTGCATAGAACCTTTAAGAAATCACATTTCATAACACCAAAGTTGTACTGAAAAAGCTATTTTTCAATGCTGCATCACTATGACGACTTGCAAGGCACTGTGGGTGACTACCCACCCGTATTAAGATAAATTGTGGGGCCGTGTAGTAATGTCTCCTCCAAGCATCCATGTTGACTGTTTTGCCATTGATTTGTTGTAGTATTGTTTAAGAACAAGGGAGAGTAACGCTGTAGGCAATGAAAGCAATAGATGCACAAGATGGGCAGGCTGAATGGGAGTGGATGTGTTATAATGAAAAGAGATCAATGGTTCTTTAGAATCACGCTTTATTTTCATCTCCACTTCTCCTCATCAGCTCTTCACATCTCCTCTTCTCTCAGCTCTCTCTCCCAACATTCTATTGTGAACTCCTCTACCTAACAGTCAGAACATTCCATTCTAAAGGGAAGGTGAGGGGGGAACGTACCACTTATATTTAACTATGTCATAACCTCTAATCTAACAAAATCTGCCTATATGTAATTACATGTTGCTACCTTAAAATATTACAACTAAATTACAACACATCTTCCCTTCCACACACAATATATACAAAGTGATCAAAAATATATACATTCAATAATAATTTGACATACCTACATTGATGTTTTAAATATATACATTCAATAGATAATTTGACATACACTACATCGATGTTTTAAAAAAAGTTCTATTGGTACTCTCTGTACCGGCGTCACGTCTCTGCTGAATCTCCTCACTCTCGCCATTCTCCATGGAATTTCCTTCACTCCTCACGAGGGCTGATGGCTGTTGGACAATCCTGTCCATACTCCAACACTGACCATTTGTTAACGTAACCACATTGTTTTTCACTTTGGCAATATCAAAAGGACCGGAAAATTTAGTGCCTCGCATATTCGGACAAAAACCCCTTACAGGATTTTTAACATAAACCTTATCCCCCACTTTCCACTGTCGTTGTTTAGTACCATGTTTAGTATTGTATCTTTTTTTGTAATTGTTTTGATGATTTTCTATTCTAAGTCTGAATTGTGGAGTTATGGCATCACTTTTTCCTCCTCCACCTAACCATGAAGGGAAAAATTTGGTACTTGGTTTCCTGCCCTTTAGAGCAGAAAATGGAGAGATTTTTGTAACTGAATTTGGAGTAGAATGGTACGCCCATAACATGTCTCGAATAGCATTTTCAATGATTATTTGGTTTACACTAGCTAACTGGATGCACTCTTTAATCATGCGGTTGGTCCTTTCGACTAAACCATTTGCCCTGGGACAATATAGCGCTGTAGTGAGGTGGTTTATGTTTAAAGAGTTAAGAAAATCTTTCATTTTTGATGAAGTTAATTGAACTCCATTGTCAGTGATCAAGGTGGCGGGTATTCCTTCCATAGCAAAAGCATCTTTAAGGAAATTTATAACTGATTCAGTGGTGATTTGGCTTACCATTTTTACATTAATCCAATGCGAGTAATAATCAATCAGTACTAAAGCAAAACGTTTCACAACACCTTTCATGTTGATAGGCCCTATGATGTCTAATGCCAATTTTGTCCAAGGCTTGTCTGGTACAGCCACAGGATATATAGGAGTTTTACGAATAATTTTAGTTTTGTCACTGCACACACATTTAATGCAATTTTTTACTTCATTTTCTATCATAGAGTCCATATTAGGAAACCAATATCTTTCTCTAACACAAGCTTTTGTGAGGCTCCTGCCTAAATGACCTTCATGAGCCAGATTGATAATTTTGTGTATCAATCCTGCCGGTGGTATTATCTTATCATTTCTTAAAACAAAATTCCCGTTTTCATTTATTTCATGTCTAACCTCCCAATAGTTTTTTAGTGTTTCGTCCAGATCCCTCCTAAATTCCGGCCATCCCTCCTTCGCTAATGTTCTCAATAAGGATAGGGATTCATCCTTATCATCAGCCAACTTCCATTCTTCTTCACTGATAGCCAGAGTACAAACAACCATTACTGGGTATTCCGGGGTCTCATATTCTTCATTTATAGTCAACGGTACTCTAGATAGAAAATCCGCAGCACAATTCTTATTACCCGGTAGGTACTCAATCTTAAAACAAAAGCTTTCCAGGCCTAAAACCCATCTAGCAATTCTAGCTGTACAGTTGTAGAAACTTTTTGTAGAGAAAACATAAACTAGTGGTTTGTGGTCTGTACGTAAAGTAAATTGTGTACCCCAAAGGAAGAATTTAAAATGTTTTATAGCCCAGAAACAAGCCAGAGCTTCTCTTTCAATTACTGAATAATTGGATTCTGCCTTATTTAAAGCCCTAGAAGCAAATGCTACAATTATCTCTTTACCATCAACCACTTGGGATAAAGTGGCTCCCAAACCTTTTTTGCTCGCGTCAGTAGTAAGAATAGTCTTCCTTTCATGATTGAAAGTACCCAGGAATGGTGCTGTTACAATGGCTTGTTTAATCCTTTGAAATGCAGATTCATGACATTCTATCCATTTGTAAGGTGTGTGGTTTTTTAGTAACTCTCTTAGGTCATATATCTCTGAGAATCCCTTGACATAATTTGTCATATACTCAGCAAGGCCTAGAAAAGATTTTAATTCTTCCTTGTTTTTTGGTGCCTCTGCCTTCTTAACAGCTTCCACTAGTGAAGTTTTAGGTTTGAACCCATCTTTAGAAATAGTGTGCCCTAAATAATCAACTGAATCTACTCTAATTTGACACTTATCCTTTCTCAATGTCAAACCCGCCATTTTTAGTTTACTAAGTACCTTTTTCAAGTTTGTATCATGTTCCTCTACATTTGCTCCATATATTAAAATGTCATCCTGAAAATATAGAGTCTTAGGGGTATCTTCCAAAACACGTTGCATGATTTTTTGAAATACGCCCGCAGCTGATGCAAGCCCAAACGGCATTCTATTGAACATATACGATCCTAGGGGTGTAGTGAAAGCTGTGAGCCATTTAGAATCTGGGTGAAGTTCAACCTGGTGGTATGCGCTGGAGAGATCCAGCATGGAAAAACATGCTGCCTCCCCCATGGTGCTTAATATTTCATGAATAACAGGAAGTGGATGTCTTTCCACCCAAATATTTCTGTTCAAATCTCTCAAATCAATGCACACCCTAATGTCGTCACAATTATGTTTCTTGGCAATTACGATGGGAGATAACCATTCTGAACTCTCAATTGGTTGAATAATTCCTAGCGATTCTAGTCTCTTAAGTTCCTTTTTAAGAGGGTCTCTAAGTAAGTGTGGAATTTGTCTAGTTTTATGTACTATCGGTTTAGCCTTAGGTTTTAATTTAATTTTATGTTGGAAGCCTGCCAGTAGACCTAACTTTTCAGTAAAAATCTCAGGGAATTCCTGGAAAATCAACTCATTGGAGTTATTTTTGTCCATGAGCAGTACTTGTTCCGGATTATTAGGGTCCAGTTTGATTCCCAACTCCTTCTGATGCTGCCAACCCAGTAAACTGGATCCTTCTTCAACTACATAAACTTTCCCTACAGTGGTACGACCCTTAAATGATATTAAAGCCTTGAACATCCCTTTAAGAGGGATGGGGTCTTTGTTATAACCCTTGGGATTAATGTCTGGTTTTGACAATCTGGCGGACATTTCTTTACCAATACCTTTAAAATCCAGTTCATTTATGATTGTAAAGGGTGAGCAAGAGTCAGCGAAAACTGTTACTGGACTGCCATCAAGGGAAATATTACACTGAGGATATTGAAAAGAATTTTCCTGTTCCTTTTTAACTTGCAGTATTATCTTTTTAACTTCTTGAGAATCATCTACCTTTTTATGCTCATATTGTTTATCAAATTTAGACACCGCCCTACACACTCTGGCAAAATGGCCTTTTTTATTACATTTTCTACATATGGCTGTCCTGGCTTGACAAAAGGTAGAGTTCGCCAAATGAGTGCTGCTCCCACAGCGGTAACATTTTAATCTTGTTGTAGGATTAGTGGTTTTTATAGGTTGTTTACCTCCAGTTTTAATTTTCATAACTTTTTCTTCTTCTGCATTTACCTTAATCTCTGCAACTTGATCAGGAGAAGCAGAAGGAGATCTGATTTATTGTAAACATAGCTGTGTGTGCTCAATGGATTTTGCTATTTCCACTGCTTCCTGCAGATCAGGTTGTTTTTGTAGTAATTTTTCCTGAATTTTTACATTACTAGTACAACGGACTATTTGGTCTCGAATCAGTGAGTCATTAAGATTCCCAAAGTTACATAATGTACTCAATCCCCTTAGAGCAGCCACGTAATTAGTCACACTCTCTTGTTTGCCTTGGGAACGACAGAAAAATTTATGACGTTCTAAGACCACATTTACTCTGTCTCCAAGCTGTTTTTCCAATTTCGTATATGCGGTGACATAATCATCCTGTACTTGTCCATCTGGAAAATCAGGTTCAGGTAATGTATCATAAATTTTTCTGCCATGTGTCCCTAAATTGTGTAACAATATGTGTTGTTTCCTGAGTGGGTTGAATTTATCTCCACCAATGGCAATTAAATATGATTCAAAAATTTTGAACCATTCTTTCCATGGGATGTTAGGTTCTCCAGTTTCATTTAAAAATGGAATTGGCTGGGACATGCCCGCTGCAGCCATTTCTAAAGGATAGTGTGATTTAAATAGTTATGTATGTATAAAATATAGCAATTACTATGTACTATCAAGTGTATTATCAAAGTGCAACTATAAACATTAAAAAGTTAGAAAATAAATATAGCAATCATCACATGTTATTAAATCTAAATAGTAACAGTTGAATGCATATTTATGAAGACATTAAAGAAAATGCACAGTCTAGTGTTGCAGCCGATTTAGAGGAAAAGACCTGAGAACAGTAGGCTGATTTAGAGGAAAAGCCCTGAGAACAGTAAATTTCCCACAATGCCACAAGCAGGAAAGAGCTGTGCCTGTCAGCGTTACCACCAACAGGCTAATATCATTACCAATGCTTCTTAAACGTTCATGCTATGCCAGTCAGCGTCACAAAAATATGCAGGTCCAATTGCTGGAGTAAGACAATTCAGTGAAACTGCGTTTGAAACCGAAGTACAGGTGATCCTCAACCTTTTCAAAAACTCCACTACAGCTGAGGTAATTAGCAAAGTACAACCTCTTGTGGATTAAAAGTTAATGAGATATGCTCCTCATGTAATTGTGCGCGCTTCCAAACAGTTAAATATAATACGAACGTTCCGTTTCAGAGCTGCCTTTCATAAAATGTCATCAGAAAAAGACCCGTTTATTTTCTTGTGCATTCATTTTGCATTATTGTCAGTAGAGACGATTAACTTGTGTTATTTAAAAATATATCCTCATAGATGAAATACTTGTGTGTGATTGATTGATTTTCTTGACCTTCCCTCTCAGAAAAGGTCGCTGTTCATAACCTGTGCTTGCCTCTCATGAAATAATGCTGGTGAAAGACACATTTATTTTCCTTTCCTTCCAGGAATATCTGTCATGTGATTGATTGTGTCTTCTTGACCTTTCCTCTCAGAAAAGGTTCATAATGTGTGCCTTATTTTATTTTCCTTGTAAAATTATTGTTGAATTGAAAGGCTAACCTTATGAACTCTTCTTGCCCGTTTCATATCACTTCTTCCTGAATAAGTATGATAATTCCACATAGGTTTACGCTCTTCTTTCTAAATTAACTTTGCCAATATCAGGTTTCGTTTTGTTTTGTCAACACTATGCTTAATATTTTAAGACTTGAAAAATCAGTAATAGTGCTATCTGCATAGCTGCATTTTGTAGTAAAGTACTTGTTGAATAAACGGGATGATCCTTATGACTCCTAGATTATCCAGTCATTTAATTAAGAATAACAGTACCTCAAGTAAATGGTGGTCACTTTGATGAGGATGCAGCACAAGGGGTAGAGATGAAAGTGCCCCCTTTCGCACTCCAATCGTCGCCAGTGTTATAATGAAAAGAGATCAATGGTTCTTTAGAATCACGCTTTATTTTCATCTCCACTTCTCCTCATCAGCTCTTCACATCTCCTCTTCTCTCAGCTCTCTCTCCCAACATTCTATTGTGAACTCCTCTACCTAACAGTCAGAACATTCCATTCTAAAGGGAAGGTGAGGGGGGAACGTACCACTTATATTTAACTATGTCATAACCTCTAATCTAACAAAATCTGCCTATATGTAATTACATGTTGCTACCTTAAAATATTACAACTAAATTACAACAGGATGTCTTTATATACTGGAAAATGTGTTGAATAATGTTCTCTCTCTCACACAACACACACACACACGCACACACCCACCCCCACGGCACACCTATAACTATGAGGACCGGCCATTGACCATAATGAAGTGTGTATTTACTATTCTAACTTCACGCGCACATTGATAGTAGGGAAGGCTATAAAGCGGACCGAGACAAATATAACTGCACTTTACATTTTTTTATACACTCACTCAAAACTACCTAACAACACTACAGGGACCGGTCCTAATAACACACCGGTCCTAACATGGATAGTGTTTGTCTAGAACTGACAGTGTTTACCCACGCTATGGGGACCGAACTGGTCCTCACAGCGCGGGCTACACACACACACGCGCACACACACACACACACACACACACACACACTGAAAACACATGCTATCATTGGATGCTTCCTCATCTTCAGAGACATAATTGCTTATAAATTTGACCAAGACAGAAGCAAAAACTGTTAAACAGGAAGATACACATGGGTTACCAATACTTTTCATTTACTTATGTAGCTCAGTGAACTAGTAGCATTATACACCCGGAAGAGGTTGCAGATCTAGTGACACGGAATACTTCTCAGAAGTAAAACCAAAGCCCGCCCAGGGTAATGAACCCGCACCCGGAGTTTATGTGTGTAGTTGCTGTGTTTATAAAGTGCAGCACCACACCCACAAGAGCCACTTGTTGTGGTGTTTCAGTGCCATATAGTGGGAGAGACAAAAATAAATGATTTTAGAAGGTTAAAGGGAATTCGAGAAGCAGAGGAGAACAAAGCAATCTTCGTGGTTTTTCTGAATTTCATTCTGAGGTCTTTTGTGTGGAATCCTAAGGTATATTAATGTGGACAACGAAATATAGCATCTTCTTTACACTGGGGTTTTTACCTTCTATTTTCCTTTACTACTGTCGTTAAATAGAATTGGTCCGGATCAGGAAAATCACCTGTAGATAGCCAATTTGCATTTGAGTACAATTTCAGTGGTATTTGGCAACACGTTAAATATGCTATTTTGCTCCATTTCGTTCTGCAATGGTCAGTTATGTTTTAAAGAAGCATAACTCGATGCGCGTATTTTGTCTACAAAGGAATGCAGCAAAAAGCACACTTTTACCGTTTGTGATACAGTGATCAGTGATGTTTTTGTTCCATTTTCTTTCTCAGCAGTCAGTGCTGTTTTGCAGCAAAAACAGAAACAACTAATTTTTGCTATCGTAAAACAGCACTGACTGTTTCACGAAAAACGTTACACTATAGCCTCACAATATGTAATGTTGTGCTATATCAGTTGCACAAATGGGGCAGTTCATCGAATCTGTCCAGTCAGTATGGTTACATTGCAAACAAGAATTCGCAGAATATGGCAGTAGTTCAGTGGCGTAACGAAACTTTTGAGTGCCCCCCTGCAAAGTGCCTGGAGGGGCCCCCTCCCCCCGGACCCAGTCAGGGGCCTGCCGCCCATGCACCGTGTTCTGTCCTTTTGGGTTCCCCCTGGAGCTTTGGGCCCTCCGCACAGTGGGGGCTGCAGTGGCCTTTGTTAAACCAGCACAGTAGTTAAGGACCACCAGGCAGATGTAGCCTGTATATCTGCATATTTGAAATTGACGTAATGTCTCAAAATGACGTCTAGCGTTGTACTAGCTTTAATGTACCATTACACCCTCGTACAATGACCTTGGCCTCTAGTTCAAAGAGTTCTCTTCTTCTGAAACATGTATTGCCTCTTTACCTGTGACCTTCCTCCTTAGGAAGCCCTATGCCTATTGTTATCTCCAATTCCTATTAGTAGTTACCTTTGAGCTCTCCTTTATAGAACTTGAGCGGTCGCCTCTAGCTCTACCTTTGTTTCCCTCCTTGAGATGGACCCTCTGAGTTGGACACCAGTCTTCAGATGGATCTCATCAGGGTCATGGAAAACAATAACCGAACCTCTTTTTTCCACCTTTTATACCATTCCCTCAGCATTCTAAAACTTCTCTTTCTCTTTAGATGGTCTTGATTATTTTTTTTTAATCCATATTGAGGTCATCAGTTCCATTAGACAAGGGACCTCCAACCTTTTCTGCAGCAAAAGTGACTTATGTTCAAAGAAAATCTTAATCATAAAACTTTATTTCGATCGCCTAGATCTTAAAGAGTACGTTTCACAAAATTGCATAATATAATTAACAATTTTAACCTTGGAAGGAAAGTGAGCAAGCACACAGGCCTGCCTTTCTAGAGAGAAGGGGGACAACCAAATAGAGAACACAATACAACAACAACTAAAAAGAAAAAATAGAGTTTACAACCCCACTCAAACATAGGAATGGGGCCCAGTGCTTAAAACGTAAAAAACAAAAAAATCACTAACTGTGATAGTAAAACCACAACATAATATTGTGTGAATAATATCACTCTATGCAATTTGAGCATCTAATCCAGAGGGCCATCAAAATGTGACTATTCCAAACACCACAACTCTCCTTGTATCAGTGCTAAGGATTCTGAGTGCCCAAGATGGTGTCTGGAGCCAACACTCCTACATAAAGGGACTATCCACTTAGGCCTCAAATGTTTATAAGAAGGACAAAAGAATAATAAATGCACCAAGGATTCTGGTCCTTCCTCACAGGCTGGACACTGATCATCAAAGGGAGCTTGAGTTTTCCATTTACTGCAAAAAAATTTAGTAGGGAGTGACCTGTACTTAAATTGAAGAAACAGTTTCCTTGCCATAGGTGGAGCGATCTCATCAATTGTGCATTCATATTGAAGGTAGGGTTTGAAATCTATGAACGCTGAGGTAAGCGATCCCGTGGGTTTGATCACACTTTCCACCATGATAGATTCCCTGTAAATTTCTTTAATTTGTCCTCTCGATATCCGGGACAGCTTCTCCGGATCTTTCCAGTATAATTCCGACCCTCCAGTCTCCAGTCCTCCCATCTTCCTATGGGCCAAATCTAGAAAAGCTGGAGTTAAAGGGATGCTTGCTGGAAGATTGTGTAAGGATCTTATGAAACAATGCTCAATTACAGATAACCTATCAGTAACCCCACATTCCTACCGTTCTGCCCCATACATAACTGATCCCAGAGTCTTGATGTTGTAAATTTCAAGTGCAGAGGCCACTTTCCTTGAGACTGCCCTTCTTTATTATATTAAAGGTCTGCTGGATAAGGAGTAGATTTGCCTTGTCAAGATGTGGAGCCCAGCGCAATTTTGGGGTGAGCCTTACACCTAGATAGTCAGAGGATGAAATCAATTTGGGTTCTCCCCAACATGCATGCATCTCATAGGTGGCTTCAAAACATCATTACAGAAAACCATATACTTGGTCTTTGTGTCATTTAACTCCAACCCACGCACATCACAGAAAAACTTATAATCATGCAGTAACTGTTGGAGCCCTTGGGGAGATTTTGATAACAATAGGGTGTTGTCGGCGAAGAGTAAGACTGGGGCCCTTCTCCCACTGACGTTAAGCGCATCACACCCATCTCTATCCAAGTGGCCCACAACCCCATTAATGAATAACGAGAACAAGGTGGGAGCTAGGACACACTCCTGCCTAACTCCACGTTTGATCTTAAAAGGCTCAGTGAGTTGTCCATCCTGTCCCCACCTGACCTGGGCAATGTTATCTGCATGTATTTGTCTTAGAATTCCATATGTAGGTCATATGGAATCCTATCTGGGCCTGGAGCTCTAGCTGGCATACTTGTATTAATTTCTGCATACGTTTATTTGGGGGAAAATACAAGAACATGTTGCCTACTGGGTTTGGCCTTTGACAATGGGTTAGAATCTTCCTCTTCCTCACAGCTTCCACAGGTATACAATCCACCATAGTGTTTCACCCACTCGTTTGGCTAAACAAAGAATTCAACAGCAGCCTTGGTAACAATCAGACATAACCCTTCTTTCTTCCAAAATTACTTATTGTCTCTTCCTGCAGAACTGTATGGAGAGAGGAACATAAAGAGTACTTACATTCCCTTGTGGCATGATCTAGTGTCAATCTATATCTAGCCCTACTCCTCACTAAGTCCTGTTGTGAAGTAGATTTTGCGGCAGCTAAAACCTCGCCCTTCTCCTTCCTACATTTTTGATTGTTCCATACCATTGCCTTAGGCAGTTTCCTCCCTACCTGATTGACTTAGCCCAGAATGTCCCTGGTCTGCGAATATAGTGAATCATGCATGGTTTTCATTCTCTGTAGCCTTCCTTCTTGAGGAACGGAAGACAGTAGATCCACCTGCTTTGTAACCTTGCTCTTGACTGTTTTGAGGGCCACAGGGTTTTTGTCCACCCAAACCCAGCTTGGGACAAAACACTCCAATCCCCGGGACCCCTGTGGACAGCTTCCATCCCTGGCATGTCAAGCATGGTTAGGCTTAAGGTGTTGTGGTTGCTATCTATTCTTTTGACCACCTCCATGTTGTGTACAACAGACCAGAGCCTACATTCAACCAAGCAAGAATCAATGCGACTTAAGCGTCCAGTTCTGTTATATGACATTTTGCCCTTTCGATCAGAACTGGTTCTTCCATTTGTGGCCCTCAAATCATACTGAAGAGTTAAGGCTGACACCTGGTCTACTTTTCTGTGCACTTAACAGTAGGGAGCACAAGCTGGGGGATTTACCAATTTTTGTCCCACTCTAAAGTCAAATCTAAGGGGGTACTTGCGAATGGCTCAAAAGTGCAGTTGAAGTCCCCTGCCACCAATAGTGGATTACTGCCCATATATTCCGCGATAACGGAGTCAAGAATTGCTACGGTGCTACCTTCCATCTTACTGAATCTCACCTGGTGATACACATTGTAGGCTCTTGTCTTCAAACCAGAAAGGAGGGCCAGATCAATGGCCATGATGTGCAGGCAGTCAACAGGGAGAATTTTAATCTTGCACTGAAGAAAATCATCCTGAGCTACTACTATTATTAATGTTGTAATAGTGACCACACCAGACAAGATTTCAATAGTTCATACCCTATGCAAAATTGCTAGCTGTGATCACCTCAGTGCACCAGGCAGGGTAGCCAGCAGTAGTGTAAAATAGTCTTTGGCAATTTGGAATTCCATAGCTTCGATACTCTTGGCACAAAGGTACTAATATCAGCAATAAGTCTCCACAACGCCACATGATTTATTACTCAAATATCAGGTTTAACACATTTTAGGCGTTTAGCCATTTTACTCCAAACATCAGCTCATGAGTTCTGAAAATACACACATTGAGCTAAAATTGCCTAATGAATGCGGTTTTTCAACAAGGACAATGCAGCCAAATCTGCAGTTCGGAAAACCACTGTGTAACCTTTTGCCAGTGACGACGAAATTGAAGGGGCTGTCCAATTTAAAGTATCCCTTTTGATTCCATTCCCACTGATACTTGTTCTTTCTGTGACCCCCATGTCTAGATATTGTGGTCCAGGAAGGAACCAGTCCGCAAATGTCCCCCATGCTCCGGATACCAATCTCTGCATGTGTGGAACATTAGTAGTGTCATTTCTGAAGAAAGACCCCTACTTTGAAAGCCTGTGTCACAAAATGTCATAATATGTGATTAAGAGAAATTCTAAAGTGCTCAAATTTGGGCCGCTTTCAGGGCCAGATGATCTGCCCCAACCCAGCCACTTAGCACCCAACTGTTCCTAGGTTCACTGGGAGCCAGTGTAGTCCTGCGTAGGAATTTGTATTCTGAATGTGTGTATTTAGCACAAACTTGTCTGGACGCAACAGAGTGTTTTACATTAATGGGGTGCGATAGGGGGTTGTTGAGAGATGATACAAAATTTCATCCACTGAGTATTGATTCACGTGTTTGAATTACGCAATTTAATTTTTTTAACGTATCACTAAATTACATATTTACAGTTTGAGGCACGGGGTAAAGCAATTTGACCCACAACACACATTTTTATGCTTATATTGCTAATAGCCAGGATTAGACTCCTAGGTTAAGAATTCAAATCTAAGTCACTATATGTAATACATCTTCTAATGTACCTGAAACAATCAGAGAGAGTAGGTAGGTAAAAGGGCATATATGCTGTTTACATAAAATAGGAAACCGAAGATGAAAAACTTAACTCTGTCCAGAGTCCTGGAGGGAGCATCACTTGACGAACATGTCTGAGTGCGAGCTTCCTTCACTTCCAAACGTTTTTGCACTTCCAAAAACTGAACTAACCTGGACCAGAAGCATCCGCGACTGCATGGACAAGGACAATTTGACAATGGTGTCACTGTAACTTTATCCTTTTATGTAAATATTGTATATTATTTTAACCAATAAGTGATGGGTTGCGACTTGATTATATAGTACTGAAAAGAAAAGTTTGTTTTACATTTTCCTGCTTTCATTTATAGTATTTAAGATAAGCTTGTATATATTTGCTAGGGACCTTTCTATTTTTTACTTTTTGATTAAATAATGAGTGTACATGTGGACCGATTTGGAGTTCCAAATCGTGAAATAATATAAATTGAATAAGTGTATGCTAATATAACTCTTGGTCTCTTTTCTTTGTTTACTAGAGCTGAGATGGAATGCCGGGACTTCCGGCTCATGGCGGAACTACAGGGAGAACCCTTGGACGAGACTGATGAAGACTGGGAAGCCAAAAAGAAAGAGTATGAGGAATGCGAATTAATAAACAAAACCCCACGTGCAAGAACCACAGATGAGCCAAAGGCGCCGCCCTCCATCTCGGCTAAGAAAAGATACGGGAAAGACACAAAAACAGGAAGACGTTGAGCTGCGGCGGAGGCAGCTGATGGTTATGTGATAAAGGGGCAGGAAAGAACACGCTATTTTGGAAACAGGCCTTCTTGATATATTTTAAAGCAGCAAATCAAATGAAAAAGGTTCTCAAAGAAACATATCTCGGACTCTGCACCGTCTTTCAGTTTTTTAATGCCTGATGCCCCAATGCCTAAGAAAGTGGTCTGGCCTCTGCTTCTGTCAACATGGTACATGGGACCATGTGTGCCCGCAGAACATCCAGGGGTAGCCATATGACAAGAGAAGGTACCGCACATTTGCCGAAGGAAAAGGGGTGCGGTATTTGGGAAAAGCCACCAGTGCAGCGGCTGTTCGCAGGGCGGAAGTCACTGTGGCCACATTAGAAATGTTAAGCTTTTTTTCCCCTCTGACTGGAATTAAAATCGTAGACTTGGTAGGGTGCTTCCCTAGTTAGCATAAACAACGCTTTTTTGGTAAAGTTTCAAGAAATCCTAAAAGAGAGTCCTCGCTGCAAAAATGTTCAAAGGGGTCATGTGTCAAGTGGAATCTGAAAATTCTACACTGACAATTCGACCGATTTATACATTTGAACATTATTTTTTAAGGCCGTACTTTGGGGGCTCTAAAGAAGGTTATATGCTCTGAATAATATTTGCAGTTGCTCCCTTTAAATGTGATGTTCACTCATTCAGTTATTGGAAGTTTCGATTCATTTCGCTGCTCTAAGTGAAATAAAATGCCTCAGTGGTAGGATGCGTTTTTTATTGTTCCAGAGACCACTTCTCCAGCTGGCAGTAATGCATCTGAAGGAGCCATTGAGACTCCAACTGGAAGTTACTCCATTGCACCATCGTTGAATTCTATTTTGAGTAGCCAATATAATCAAAACCAGGACTGCTTGCATGTTTAGAATAGGCTGTCACTTATTAATCCATTCTTTGGAAATGTACCGTAACATGATTAAAAAATACAGTCACATTGTGTATGGCCTGCCTGGGTGACCTACCAATAACTGAATGAGTAGGGCTTGCAGATAAAGTGATACTTTTTTAAGGTCTCTCATTGTATTAGTTGCGACTCCATCTTGGAAAGTGTGAAAAAGTGTGAAGATCTGCACCTCTAAGCCCTACCAACAAGGCCACTCCCAAACCCTGGATCTTTGTTTGGCTTAAGGATAACTCCTATTATAAAAAACCTGAAAAGCATCAATTGAACATGCAAAAGTAAGGGTTGCATTTTTTAATTTAATTTGCTGTGGTTGTATAAAGCACAGACTAGGCCCGTTCGATTTGACTGTTCTTTTGTGCGTGAGGTTGGAAACGTGCTAACATTCAAACTGCAAGGTTAGTGTTGGTCTTTCATCTCCAAGGCAAATGTTTAATTCTTTCCTTTTAGATACTCCAACACAGAGGGTTTTGTAGGTTTGGATCATCTATTTACTGCCACTGCAGCTACAGTACACTGCCACTAAGTAATAGTTTGGTTCCCCTACATTACGTAATTTATATTATATATGTACTTATTTTGCAGGTTTGTACCAGGGTATAAGCACATGCCACAAATATCTATAGGTACTAGACAATCTTCTAATAGATACAGGACATAAATGGCAGAGCCCAGGTCCCTGGAGGGAGCTGGAAAAGTTTGAAATGTTCAAGACTCTGGCGAGCAGCCACAAGTAAATTCACCCAAGGGTCAGGAGAAGGAAGCCTCTGAAGTCAGATCCTTCCTTTTGGAACATCTCCTTACATACCTTCATACACGTTGAGTGCAGAAAATGTCATAAAGATATGCATTCACTTTGAATTTGTGATGCAATGGATTGATAAAGTGGAAGAGGGCCGCCTTCAGCAATTCTATTTAGGAAACAAACTGTTGGTTCCACAGTCACCAATAAACCACTAATTACGATGTTAGATTTGACCATACAATGTCATGAAAATTAACAGAACTACCCACTCAAAACACTTACTAAATAGAAGAGATTTAAGATGATGTCGTATCAGCAGGAAATATATAACAAGCCTTAAGAGTTCTGGAAGAGCATTCCAAGTGTGTGTGCCAGAAAAAGTAAAGAGCTAGATTACTTGTCTATCCATTGCTAGTCGGTTGTATTTTCAATAGTAAAGATTAGGCATCCGTAAGGAGGAGAGATGGGCCAGTCTTACTGCCTCAGACATAATATAATCTACTTGAAACCGCTGGATACACATTACATTAAGGAGGAACTGTTCCTGTTCGGCTGTGAAGCACCATTCACTTTGTGTGCCAGGCGCAAACAGTAACAGTGCACCCTATTACTGAAAATGTGCTGCCCGCACAGCAGCCACAAACTCATGCTTCCCAAGAGGCTGCACATTGGTGAAAGGTGGAACGACTGTAGTAGAGTACAATAGGGACCTCTTAGTGCTTCCATTTTAAAATGCACATTTTAACTTACCATTTCTTTTCTGAGGGTGACCTTTTACATTACTTCCACTGATGCAATAATATACTGAGAATTGAATGTACATCCAGTTTGTTTCTTCTAAGTGTTGCTGCCATCCAGTCTAGACACTCAGTCCAAGGCTAGGCACACCGAACGCGATGCCCCAGAATTGTGACTGTCCGTGCAGACAGCTCCTTACTTGCAGACATATCATTGCATTGGCCGTGCACCTCTGACACAGGGGGACGCAAGCGGTGCTTGTATTGTAAATACTGCCTCTTCACCACATTCAGCAGAGGAGCAGTTTGGCTAGGATTATCCTAGAACATGGCGCACAGTGGCCACGATGCAGCTGCGCTGACTTTGATGCTGACTCTAACCTCTACCCTGCACAGAAAAATAGCCTGCACTACACCAGACTGGCTTCCTGGTACAACTTACCCAAGTAAGTATGGGGGGGGGGGAGATTAGGCTGTCCCAATTGATCTGGCAGAGGATACTCCCACCATGCAAATATCTTGTACCCTGGTGTGTTTAGGGGTTTAGATTGGGCACTGTGAGCTAGCTAAGAACCGTGTCAACATTTCCTGATGGCATAGATGGACTGAGTCCCTATACACTCACATTTACGTTGACCAGATACATAGTCCTACTTGATTCATAGGAGCCGTATAACCTGACTGGTTGAAGTAGCCAGTCCATCTTCTCAATGCAGATTGTGTCTGGGGCCATAATACGGTAAGGGTGCTCTGTCCCTGATGGTGCAGCAGCACATCTTTAACTTGGAGCACAGGGGGTGGATAGAGACAGTGCCCCCATGATATATAGTACAGAAGGAAGAAGGGCAACCCAGTAACCCCCTGTAAACTTAGGTAACAGCATAAACTAAAGCAAACGGCCAACAAGGAAATTATTTACAAAAACAAAGAGATATTGTAAATAAATGAAACCTATAACACTCTGAATGAAATTCACAAGAATGAATGAGCTATCTAATATTACAGATTCATGCAACAAAAACACCAAGGGCCAGATTTATGAAAGGACTGTGTTGCCCTTAAGTCATGCAAGAGTGCCAGCATTGACGCAAGGGTGCCTGTGTTGGTGCTAGGCTGCACTGTGTGTGCCAGCGCAGGGAGACAGCCAAAATGCGCCAGAACTCGGTAGATATGGTGCATTCCTATCCTCTTCAGGTGACACAGCACAGCAAGTTGTCAAGTTGTCTTGCTGTGTTGTGCTCTGTCACATCTTCGTAAATCTAGCCCTCAATGAAGAAGCAGGCATACCAGCAATATAATGAAAATCAGTTGGTTTGTATTTGAGCAAGAAGTTTCAAGGGGTTCTTTTAAAAGCAAAACAAAATGCACATATTTCCAGAGGGATGCCCTTGGGAGAAGAATTCTGATTATGAGCTCTAGGAATTTTGCTGTCTCAACAATGGGTCTGCTTAGCACGACGCACAAACCTTTGTACCATACTGCAAATATGGCAGCGCCATGTCGAGCCAAGGTTCTGTACTGGAAATGTACACTTCCAGTAGAAAATACTATGCTTAGACTAACTTTAAAACTTTTCCCACTTCAGATATGTGGTGTACAGTGCAGCAGACATGCAAAGTGGGAAGGGTAAGGAGAATTAAAAGCATTTCTCCTTTTTATGTCTGCATCAAAGTCCCAATATTTTTTTATTGGTGCAAAATCCAGTCTACTATTGTTATTAGATAGGGGTTTGCGTCAAAAACCATGGTTGATAACATGGGAACGCCCCCTTGATGTAGAGTAATGCAAATGACAGCTTTGTGCTTTTTCCCATTACTTTAAGCAACTTTCCAGTGCAAACCAAGTTTTGTGCTGGAAATAAAATAAAAAAAACATTTTGGGCAGGTTTGCGTCACTTTTGGGACACACATGTCCCAGAAACTGCACCCTGCATGTAGCTGCGTACAGAGGCTCGTGGGTATGGTCAAATGTGAACCTGTGGATAAGCCGGAAACCCGAAAGTGACACCTCAGAGGAACAAGCACATATACTAGTGGTGAAGTCTGCTCCATCTGACTAGCTGTGGACGAATGCTTGGGGATCTGATCGCGCATATTCATCAAATAAAAAGGGTGTACACTGCAGTGCAAATTCTAAGGGAGATTAAAGGACTTGTTTCTCTGCACTGCCTCAGTAAGCATACAACATTTCAATATGCAACATTCACCTTTACGAAGTATGTCAGTTTTCATTGATACATTTTAGACTGTGAGTGAGTGAGTGAGTGAGCGAGTGACTGGGTGATGACATTTATAAAGCGCACATCACCCAGGGGTGATGGTGCTGAAGCAAACAAATGAGTCTTCAGTTTCTGCTTGAAGCTCCTAGGTGTAGATAAGTGCCTAATGCATAGAAGGAAAGGGTTCCAGTGTACAGGGCTCTGTAATGAAAAGGTGCAGCAAGCAGGTGACTGGAGATTATATGTGGGCATCATGCCCTGCTGCTAAAGTCTTGAGCTGGTACATATTGATGGATTTCAGGGCTCAGTTACCTAGGAAATGACTGGTGCAAGTACTTATATACAAAGGATAGGCTTGAACACAATACACTCTCCAACGGAGAGCCAATGCAGTGCTGGACAAACTTTCCATAATTGCCCTCCTTTTTTAATCCAGTAATTGCACATGCAGCATTATTTTGTGCCCTCTGAAATCTGTCCAAGAGATAGCTGGGGGGCCAGCATATAGGGCATTTGGAGTAGTCCAACTGAGCATTAACTGAGCCCCTGATAGCCAGGGCCACTTACTATAGAATTAAGACACATAGTCCCTCATTACGAGCCTGGCGGTCTGTGACCGCCAGGCTCGCGGTTGGCGGGAGCACCGCCGACAGCCTGGCGGTGCCCCTTAGGGCATTCTGACCGCGGCGCTTTGGCCGCGGTCAGTGCAGGAAAACCGGCGGTCTCCCGCCGGTTTTCCGCTGCCCGTCAGAATCCTCCAAGGCGGCGCAGCATGCTGCGCCGCCTTGGGGATTCTGACACCCCCTACCGCCATCCTAACCGCCAGGAACAGGATGGCGGTAGGGGGTGTCGCGGGGCCCCTGGGGGCCCCTGCAGTGCCCATGCCAATGGCATGGGCACTGCAGGGGCCCCCGTAAGAGGGCCCCGCTTGTATTTCACTGTCTGCATAGCAGACAGTGAAATACGCGACGGGTGCAGTAGCACCCGTCGCACCTTCCCACTCCGCCGGCTCGATTACGAGCCGGCTTCATGGTGGGAAGGTCGTTTTCCCCTGGGCTGGCGGGCGGCCTTTTGAAGGCTGCCCGCCAGCCCAGGGGAGAACTCAAAATACCCGCCGCGGTCTTGCGACCGCGGTACGGTATTTTGGCGGCTCCCGCCAGGCGCGCGGTCACCGCGTCCGGCGGGAGTCGTAATGACCCCCATAGTAACCCCTTGTGTCACATTATGCCTGTACCAGGCATAAAATATAAAAGGGGGGCGGGGCGTTCGTCTGTTAGGAGGCCACGAAAAATGGCGCTGTGAAATTTACAAGATTTCACTGCACCACTTTTAGCGTCATTTTTACCGCTTGCCTTAGGCAGGCATTAAAGTGACGCTCCCATTGTATTCAATGGGCCTCCCTTGACTTTGGTGGATTGGCGCTAATCCACCAAAGCGCCACAGTAGCGTCAATATTTTGTAAATACGGCACACACATGGTGTAGATAGGGGGGCGCAAGAAAAGTGGCATATCAAATATAATGCACCACTTTCTTGTACATATGCCCCAAAATGGTTAAGAAACAACTTTTAGTCACTTCTTGTATTTTTTTATTTAAATGGGAGTAAATATCAAAGAGGACTCCCAAATAATTTGCTTCTCCTTTGGTAGGGATTTTTTTTCTCTCTAAGATGGTGGGTCCCCCTTGGGATTACAAGGTGGATCTTCCTTTCGCAATAAATAAATAATTATTTCTGCCTTACACTGAGAAATTGCAGAAAATGAATATTCATCCAGTCCTGAATTTCTAACAAGAGAAGAGTTAAGTCTAACTGGGGTTGTAAGTCTTTTCAAAACGTAATAAACATCTGGATCGACATTTGACAAATAGATATTAAATAGAGCAGGAGTAAAACAAAGTGCTCTGTAGACCCTTTAGATAATCTTTTTAGATTCAGACATATGTGCTCAGCAGAGTACTGCAACCAATAGAATATAGAGACAGTATAAACATGACAACAGAACAACAGTGTACAGGCATTAGAAAGGTCTGGATTTGCAGATTGGCCTTAGAAGGTTCCACAACATAAGGGCTTGCAATAATGGGCGCAGCCTACGGGTCAACGCAGGCAATATGTTTGTTAGTTACCCTACCCCACAATTGCGGGCCTGCCCTTCATTCGAGGGCCCACAATGAGGGAAAGATAAATGAACGGTATTAGTGCCCTGCAGCTGAGGGCAGGAAGTCTAACACCAAGTTGACCACAATATGAGGGAGTTCAGCAAGAGTAGGAGCGCCATCTCACCATGAGCAGTGGTGACTCCAGCACACTGAGTCAGTTCAGTCTAACAGTTTTTCTGTAAATCTTCGCCTCTCCACTGCCATGGTCTGATGGGTTTGTTTGACTGAAAGGGCACTGTGGGCTCAAAAACTGCTGAAAAATAGAAAAAATGACCAACACACTTGTATTGTTTATTTCTCTTAACTGCTCAGCAGCTTTAGGGCTTACATCGCCCACGGTGGCAGCGAGCAGGGCGAATATGGAGGACCCACTGAAGGGAGCGGGTGCAGTGTGCTGCATTCTCCCCTGCGTGCTCTGAGCACCAGAAAGAGGTGAGTGCTTCAGCCGTAGCAAAAGTGGAACAACACACACCAGGGATACGATGATGTGGAAGCTATGGGATACTTCCTTAACAGGCCTTTACTGGTAGTTGTAGGTCACCATGGAACATTCTGATTGGTTGATCAGCTCTCAACGTTCTGCTCTGGATGCTAATTTTATGAAGCTTAAAACAATCAAAAAGCAAGGGAGGCATGTTTTAGTGACAGATGGTGTAGTATGGGACAGTGCTCGGAGGAGTCACCATGAAAGTGAGGATGTATTACACAATGTAATGGGCCAAGAACATAGAACACACAAGTACATATTTACATTCTGGTTAGACAATAAAAAATTCTAGCTCATCTAATACCAGAAACTTGTTAGAAGAGAGACCTATTTTTTTACATGTTTATGTAGTGGTTAGCAACTCTTCCTTCACTTGCGCAGTCCTCCTTTGATACTTTGTTTTTCTCTCCCCCTACTTCCATGGTCTGAGAACGAAGAATCTTACTATGCCCTGGTCAAATTCAGATATACTCTCATCAAAATGACATCAGAGGTTATAGCATGTAGATAAGTACCTTTTTTGTTGCAAATAGGCCCATAGGGGTGAATGGAGTCCCATTTCCTAATACCGATTTCCTAATAGTGATTGCGAATTTTAAGAAATCGCTTATAGGGAATCCCTATTTTCTTACATACCATTTTGCATTTCTTAAATAGTGATTTCTTAAAATTCGTTATTTAGAAAATGCTAAATGGTACTTTCATACATCTGGCCCCAGGTTTTTTCCATGGTGGAATCAGGACATTTAATTTCTGCCTTCCTACCCAACACTTCACTTGCTTCTATGAGTACCACACTTATCAGATACTGATAAAACAATATCAACCTTATCATGGGAGAGTCCCAGTAGCTTGATTGTTTGTAAGGCGATCTGCTTAGTCATAAGACATCTAATCCGAAAGGCTGTTTACTTGGCATGGGGTGTAAGCATTTCTCCTTAAGTAAGATCTTGCAGACGTTTGGTACCTTTGCTCCAAGAATTGCCACAACTCATGAAAAATAAAACCAAATCTGATTATTTTTCTGGAATGGCACATATGACAAGATATATTCTTCAGCCAGCACACCAGAAGCCATATAATGTATGTAACGCACTTTCCCTTTTTGCTCCATGGTGCTTTTTTCAAAAGGTGCATGGCAAGCAAAAAAGGAAAGTGCACCATATTACAAAGAATGCACAGCCCCCAGGTCATCCGCAAACTTGCATTGCCTTGGAAGCAGCGCATTCAGGTGAAATACAGAGAGCTTCTTTAAAGCCACAGTGCAGGCGGCAACATGCTTGCAGTTTCAAGAGGTATTAGAGATGCTCTTGGAGGCGGGTGCAGTGAGTGACTGCTTCCATCTGCAAAGGGATGTCTGGTGGGTCCATGTTCCCTGAGGGATAGTGCTACAAGTGCATCAGTGTTATCAGTATTACAGAAGGGGCGCCGCAAACGTCTGGGGCTGTTAGAATTGGGATCTTTAGTTGGCAGACGTATACACCCTTGTCCAAGTAGGGACCACAATTCTAGTCAGGGTAAGTCACAGCACAAACCAAATTATCCTGTGCCCATCCACTGGTAGCTTGGCATTGAGCAGTCAGGTTTAACTTAGAAGGCAATGTGTAAAGTATTTGTGCAATAAATCATACAGTAACACAGTGAAAAATAGATAATATTTATCCAAATAAAATAAGGTAAAAACGACAAAGATCCAGTAAGCACAAGTTAAAATATCAATTTTAAAAGGTTTAAAAGAGTCTCAATCCTTAGAAATAAACAGTTGTTTCTTTGTAACACACAGTACCTGGGATGCATCAAAAATATCAACGCACGGAGACCGCAGAAGAGGAGATGTGTGGAAAAATAAGGTGCTGCGTTGGATTTTCCAGCGCGGCACAGATGATGTGTCATTTCTTTCCACGCTGCAAGGGTTTGTGTTGTTTTTCCAGTGCGCAATCTTGGTTCCTCACTGTGATGCAGGGGTATTTTGACGCCCAGGGACAATGAGTTGAAAATTCTTGACACGCTGGTAGAAGGAGCAGGCGCTGCTTCGATCCGGTAGGTGATGCGTTGAATTTTCCATTGCAAGGCAGGTGCTGCATCGAATTCAGTCGGGAAGTCAGTGCTGCATCGTTCCAGTTGGCGGTGCGGCGATTTCTCAGCTGCTATGCAGGCTTTGGGTCGATTTCTGCAGGTGTTGGGTCAATTTTTTGACACACAAGGAGTTTCTTTGAAGAGGTGAAGTCTTTGTTTGCCCTGAGACTTCAGAAACTGGAGGCAAGCTCAATCCAAGAGCACTTCAGGGGGAAGGCAGAGTCCTTCCACCAGAGTCAGAGGCCAGCAGGGCAACAAGCAGGACAGCAGTCCTTCTCAGAAAAGCAGTCCAGATGAGTCCTTTGGGCAGCCAGGCAGTTCCTCTGACAGAGTGCAGGTGTAGGTCCAGAAGTGTCTGAGTTGGTGGGGTCAGAGACCCAGTTTATATACCCAAGAATGCCTTTAAAGTGGGGGAGACTTCAAAGAGTGGTTTTGAAGAGCACAAGTTCCTCTTTTAGCCCAGTCCTGTCTGCCAGGGTCCCTGCGGGGGTTATCAGTCCTTTGTGTGAGGGCAGGCCAAAGGTCTCTGAAATGTAAGTGTCAGGCCCTCCACCCTTCCAGCCCAGGAAGACCCATTCAGTAGGCAGATAAATGCAGGTGTGACTAATAGTCTCTTAAGGAAGCGTTGATTAACATCCAAAAACTCTCCTCAATACAATTGTGTCATTCTGTTTTAAGCTTTATTAAATCGGCCATGGCCATTAGGAAGCGATATGAACCGATTGAAGCAGTTACACACTAACATAAACTGGCAATATATGATTTTATCTTGATGTTGGGTATTTTTATTTCTGTACTGCATATGATTACATTTTATATGGGTCGTCGGACGGACTGATAAAGGCAATGTATATAATTTTGTAATATTGCTGATTGAAGATGCTTTGTTATTACTGTTTTCTTTTAATCTATTTGTACTGTATTTTAATTATTTAAACTTTTTAGCTTGAAATGTATTGTGCTTTTATGGCATATTGCCGAATAAAGATTCTTTGACTGACTGACTAAGTGTCTGTGTTTGTGGTTGTCTGGGTGAAATGCACAAGGGAGCTGTCAACCAGCACAAACCAATTGTTGATTGGAGACAGGCTGTAAGGCACAGATGGTTTTAAGTGGTGGAGAGAAATGCTCACTTTATAAAAGTGGCATTTCTAAAATAGTAATATAAAATCCAACCCCACCAATAAGCAGGATTTTCTTTTACCATTCTGGCCATACTAAATATGACCTGGTTACCCCTTTCAAATCAGAATCTACCACTCAAAAAGTATATGAGGGTAGTCCTAATGCTAGCCTATGAAAGGAGCAGGCCTCACAGTAGTGAAAACGAATTTAGGAGTTTTTCACTACCAGGACATATAAAACACATACAGGCCTTGCAATGGCAGGCCTGAGGCATGGTTAAGGGGCTACTTATGTGGGTGGCACAATCAGTGCTGCAGGCCCACTAGTAGAATGTAATTTACATGCCCTGAGCACATGTAGTAGATTTTACTAGGGACTTATGAGTAAATCAAATATGCCAATTGGGGATGAACCAATGTTACTATATTTAAGGGAGAGAGCATATGCACTCTAATATTGGTTAGCAGTGGTAAAGTGTGCAGAGTCATAAAACCAGCAAAACAGTGTCAGAAATGTGGAGGGAGGCAGGCAAAAAGATGGGGGATGACCACACTAAGGCTGTCAGGTCTAACAGGGGCCCTTTCTGTAATACCAAATTTCCCCAGAGGCACACAAAACAGGCGGACAAGCCTCTTGGCACCCAGGACACTTTCTGTAATACAACCCCTGGTGCCCTAACAAATAAAATGCCCCAGAAGCGCACCAGATGTCTACAACCCTTAGGCACTTTAGTATGCTAGAACGGGCCACAACACTTGTGCAGCTACTTCTGTAAAACAGATAGCACCAACACCACCCTAAAAGGGCATTCTCTCGTTTGCATGAGGACGTTGCCTCAAGGAACTGAGGGAAACAAAATGCCTCTCCATCTGAGACATATTATGAAATTGGGTGCAAAGGCAAACAGGCCATTATCAGGTGCAATGACTATATGTTATACCTTCAATAGCAACTTAATCATGCACACACGTGTCAATGGCCTAACAACATCAAACCAGCGTCCTCCAAAAAATCGAAGCCATCAACCCAGCCAAAGAATTGAAAACCATAGTCCAATCCGTGGTCCTCACAAAACTTGACTATGGAAATGGACTTCTGACTGGCCTTCCCAAAATACATGCAACACCTCTAAGAGCAGCACTAAGCTGGGCAGCTCGCCTGATATCAGGCTTCAAACAATATGACCACACCTCTTCCATACTGATCACCCTCAAGTGGCTTCCCCTTGAAGCTAGAAACCAAATCACAATAGGTTGTGTTATCCACAAGGCTCTTCTCAGATGTCTCCAAACTACCTAGTCTGCAAACTTGTTGTCTTCGGGGGGTCCAGAGAACTTAGAAGTTCAGATTCCATTTGCCTCAAAACCCTACTCTTCAAATTCTGTACACCTAATCAACCCTCCTGGCGCAGCGCACCAAAGAACCGGACCTCTATCCTTGCTCCAAGGCCTCTTCAAGAATACCTTAAATTATTTCTCTTTCTTTGCTTTAACCATTTATGAGTGAGTTACATTCAGAAACACCCTGTTGGTCACCCAGCCCAGGAAGAAAGGGAGAATTTTTGGAAATTACAATAAATAACTGTTATCAGGCCCTATGTTATTTGCTTACTCTATTTTCCATTAGAAAGTGATTCTTTGACCTTTGTTTTACATGTTCCGTTTCAGATTCCATCATGTACGTCATTCATCCTCCTGTCCTCGCCACTAAAGAACTTGTTATCCTTTATCCCTTTGTCTATATATACAATATTTACTTTAAAGATGTAAATCGCTCTGATACCCAAATGAGCCTGATTTACGCTATGTAAATATATTCATAAATAAATAAAGATAGATAACTCGGTTCAGTAGAGTTCTGCTGGGTCTACATTTCTTATGTAGCACAATTCAATACCTCAATATGACCATGTGCCTTACAGAAGGATTGAGGGGGGCGTGGCATGAGGCCGATGACGGCGGCAGCTAATTGAAAAGCACCCTAGCCGGGGCCCCTAATACTCACATATCCTGCAGTGCATCCCAGTGCAAGGAACCGTCAGAGAGGAGTGGACCTGCTGGGGGAGTGAGAGGCACCTTTCTGCGCTGAGAGAAGGTGCAGAGGGGTTCCAATCAGTGACAAGCCGGGGAGCGCGGCCAAAAATGGAACAGCACAAAATGTCGGCCGAGGGCACAGAGATGGTGCCTGAACGCGACCGGCGGACTCTCCCCAAACACTGAGGATGACCTGGCAACAGGAGGCCTGAGGGGACCAAAGACGTTGGCGGTGGGGCACCCCTGCCCCGCCGGCCCCGCCGGAGGACAAGAACTGAGAGGTGAGGGGGGCGGAAGAGACGCGGCAATAGTATCTGGAGGCCGCGGCCCGGATGTAGGGAAGGCGACGGCCACCTTCGAAGGCCCAAACAGGCTGGTAGTGGGACAAAGCAGCCCAGAAGAGGAGGGCTGCGACAGAGTTAAAAGGTGTGGTCCACCCCCGCGATGAGAAGCTGCGGAGCGGCACCACAGATAGGATGGTAGCGGCGTCCGAACGTGCACCACAATAAGATGGACCTGGGGGAGCGGCCAGCACCTAAAGAGCCTGCCGGATAACACAGCCGGTGCAGTTGAGCTGGTGAGGGAGTGCATAAACCCAAACCTGCCTCCTCCTGGAGGTTTTCCAGGGGGGAGATTGTACCCCTACAGAGAGAGCTGAGGAGATGCCTGCCGGGGGTAGTGATCCCTCGATTAATCACCGCTGCCAAATCAGAAGTAGATACCTGGTTAATGCACATGGAAACCTTGCTCTCCCTTTTACAGATAGGCTGTCTAACAGAGGTTTGGACTGTCCATGGAGCGGAGAAGAATAGGGGTGCAAGAAGGTCAATACACTGCTCAGAGCTGCCTGTTGCCACTATCTGTACCTGGAAAAGATCATGACAGTGGCATAAGAGGAGATACAAGATGTGACAATTGGTCTCAAGACTGTTGAGGAGCATCAATAACAGACACAGCAAGAGGAGGCGCTGGGGTAGGGGGGCGAATCAGCTCCAGCCCACTTAGGCATACGTGAAAGTGAAGCTAAATCTACTGACACGGTCACAGGATACTTTGCTACTGGACAGCAGAGGTGACCATGGGAAAGGCTGCAAGAAAGAGAGACACTGTCCCCCCAAACAATGAGGAACCAGAGGCAGACGTGGAAATGCAACAGGACCCGATGCTGCATGATGTCATCCAAGCCACTACGGCGACTAGGGAGGTGCTAAAAACCAAAATGGATACTTTGGGGGCAGATTTGAGCCTGCTGAGATATGACCACAGCTGCCTGGTGGAACGTGTCGCCACGGCGAAGAGAGAGGTGGCATACTTGCCCCTGGCGGTTGCAGAGCTGACAACTCCCTTGACAGCCATGGAAGCAAAAGTTAAGACTTTGGAGCTGTGAGCCGAGGATGTAGAGAATAGATCCTGTCACAATCATATTCACCTGGTAGGGCTGCCGGAACAAGTAGAAGGGAGCAGCATGATCACCTAACTAGAGGCTTTTATTAAGACCCAGTTTTCTCAGGAAGTACTATCACTCTTTTTCGCGCTCGAGCGGGCGCATAGAGTGCCGACTAGACTGCCCCCGCCAGGGGCTCTGCCACAACCACTCGTGGCAAGGCTACTATTGTACAAAGACTGAGATTACATACTGGAACAGGCCAGATGGAAAGCAGAGTTGGTGGTGGACAACAACAGAGTACAGAGGTACCTGGACTTTTCCAGTGAAGTACAGAAACGGCGCGCTACTTTCAATGACGCTGAGACACCTCCACCAGATGGAGGTGCCTTATAGCTTGCTGTTTCCGGCATGACTCAGACTGGTGACGGCTGGGAGGTCCTCTTTTTCCCTTCCCCTCTGGAATCCTGGAACTGGATCGATAATCACCCGCAACCTGGACCCAGCAGGGTGCGAAGGGAGCGACCCCCATTGCGTAATGGAAGAAGAAGACAAACCTACCCACACAGGCAAAAACCTCCATCAGAGGAAGAATTGTACAGCGAAAAGAAAAAAGCAGTTGAGGCAGTAGTGCACATGGCTGACTCAGGCAGTAGGACCCCCCTGGAGGTGAGGAATGGTTGCGAGGGGGACTCTGATTCAGACGTGGCCTCCAGCGGGTCAAACACTTCTACCATAATACTCCCTCATGTCACGCCTGGGACAGCGGACGATATAATATAGAAACAGACCAACGGTCGTCGGGTGCCTGGCATCAACTACAGGGTACATCAGAGGTGCACTGACTAAGGATGCACGTAACTGCTTATGGTTTATAATATGATCCTGATTGGGGCTCTAGATGGGGAGCCCGACGGGAGGTTTCTGGCCTACAATTTCCCCATGTTTATTGTGTGGATTAACCCACATAGTTTAGTTCAACTTGAGCTGGTTTGGACAGGGGGCCTGGCACGATTTGTCCTGGGGAGGGGTTGGGTGTTGAAGAGTTGCGTGTTTACTGGTTTGCAGTGATGACAGTTGCATCGATGTAGAATGCGAATTGGCACATTTGGGTGTACCAGGGACACACAAGGGGGGCTCGGGAACAGAACTGCAAGACTTTCTGACCATTTATGGTTATCATGGCTCCGCAAACTAACTATAAATTGATTTTAGGGGCATGCACACCATTTTTAAACAGTATAACATCTTCTCATATTTAAATAGATGGGGCATACATATAGCACTGTTACAGGAAACTCACCTGACGGCCAAGGAGGGGCTGGCATTACATCATAGATGGCGCAGCCAGGCGTATTACACCAGATACTCTGCCTTTGCTAGAGGGGTTCTCATCTGGGTGAGAGCGGGATGCCTTTCCAATGTACAGCACAGGTAACGGATCCTGAGGGGAGGTATGTAGTTGTGAACGTGATGCTGGAAGGGAGGAACCTGATGCTGGTTAACGTCTATGCTCCAAATGTAGAACAAGGGTAATTTATAATGAACTTATCAGGTCTGTTAGCCAATTATTTGACAAATACAATACTGATTGGGGGGACTTCGATTGTGTGGCAGATATAGGGATGGACAGATCACATCCTCCGCTGAGAGATGCCCCAGCGCGGAGGCTGGCGTGGACTTTCTCGACCTGGCAGAGGGAGTGGGGGCTGGTGGACACGTGGCGAGTGACACATCCTCATGGCAGGGATTATTCATATTTTTCTAGTTTATATAATTTGCATGTGTGACTAGATACATTTCTATGTTCTCTTGATGTGCTTAGCATGGTGATGAATGTAGAAGTCTTGGCTCGTACAATTTCAGACCACAATCCTATATTACTGAGCTGTGGATAGAACTGACCTCGGCCTCAGATTTCCACCTGGAGGCTTAAGACTGAAATGCTTGAGGATCAAATAGTCAAGGAGGAGTTAATGCAGGGTATGGCTAATTACTTCGCGACTAATGAAGAGATGGCCTCTATCACACAGGCGGAATAAGAAGCATTCAAAATCACTTTAGGGGGCAATGTTTAGCAACAGGGATGGGAGTTAGACAGTCCTTAGTGGAGGAAGTACAAACTGCTGCAGAAGAATTGCGCCAGATTGAGTGCCAGAGACCAGAACTCTCAGAAATGCAGCAGTCTCTGCTAGATAAGAAGGAGGAGGTGGCAGCCAAAGTAGAGAGACTCAGTTGCTTTGACTATAAGGACTACATGGCGCGTGCGCATGTGAAGAGGGATACAGCAGGCACTTTGTTAGCCTGGCTAGCCAACCCTACTAAGCGAGGGACCCCAATTCTAGAATTGGAAACAGATGAAGGGGAGTGAGAAGTCAGACAACAGGGGATTAATGATTGTTTCCTTCAGCACTACACTCAGTTATACCTGAGCACGAGCACCTCCGAGGTAGACGCAGGGGGGGCATATCTAGATTCAATAGGTCTGTCGCAGCTTACACCTGAGGAAGCTGAGGACTTGGGGGCAGCTATCACCCAACAGGAGATCAAAGTAGCCATAAAGAGCATGGCAAGGGGGAAAACGCTGGGAACGGATGGCTTCCCACCAGAATGGTATATGACATATGCAGACTTATTGGAACCCACACTTGGGAAACTCTATAATGAAGCCAGAACAATGGGCCATCTGCCTGACACTACTCGGGAGGCACTGATAGTGCCATTACTGAAACCTGGCAAGCCTCCCTGGGATTATAGGCATATCACCCCCTCTCAATGTTAAATGTTGATTATAAAATTCTCAATAAAATACTTTTCCCACATGCCTCGGCTAGTTCAACTGGACGAAGCTGGGTTTATCCCTGGACGTAATACGGTTATTAACATCAGACGCCTGCTATCTATTATGGACCAGGGGGCCCCAGACTATGATGGGGCAGTAACCATGGCTATTGACATAGAAAAGGCATTTGATAGTCTAGAATGGGATTATCTGTATGTGGTGATGTCCCGAATGGGGCTGGGGAGTGGCTTTGTGGCCTGGACTAAGCTGCTATATACGGGCCCAACAGCACATGTGCAAATGAATAAGGTGATTTCGGAGTGCTACAAGATGGAGAGGAGGACGCAACAGGGGTGCCAACTGTCCCCACTACTGTTTGCTCTAGCTGTGATGCCCCTGGCAGCCAGGGCTCATTTGGGAACGCATTATAAAGGGCTGAAAGTGAAAGGACATTGGCATAGAATAGCCTTATATGCAGATAATATGCTACTATGTCTGCAAGTTGCGGCGGGGAAACTGGCGGGGTCTAGAACTATATTGGAGGGTTATGGGAAACTATCAGGCCTTAAGGTTAACTGGCAGAAATCCTGGGTGTTCCCAATAGTAGTGGAACTGACACCGCCAGAAGACCTGGCCCGCTGCAATTGGCCTGAGATGTGTTACTTATTTGGGTGTTAGGATATACCTTGATCGAGCGGACCTCTTGGGGGGGAATGTGGGCAGTGCCCTGTGGGCCCTGAAAACTAGCAAAGCATTCTGGACAACCGTTCCTCTGTCAGTCATAGGTAGAATCACATTCTTGAAGATGATTGCCCTTCCTCGCCTCCTACACTACTTTGGAGCATTACCCTTGTTGATACCACGGGTAACTTTTTAGAGAGTTGGACTTGATAATGATAGCATTCATATGGGGTTCCATTCGTAGACGGGTTGCACTAGCTACCCTACTACGTCCAGTGGGAGAGGGTTGACTAGCGTTGCCAGATTTTGAGGCATACTATCTGGTGGCCCAGTTGCAGTGGTTTGTCCAATGGTTCACTGGTATGCAAAGACAAGAGGAGGAGAGAGTCCCGTTTATACCAGGGATGACTGAGTTGACAAGAATACTACTGAGGATCAGACGCGCCTCTGTGTCCGACACTGAAGAACTTAGGGTGATCACCAGGTGCTGGGATAGATGTCTATGACAGGCCCATGTTATCATACCCTACTCACCTGATCTGCCAATAACGCTGCTAAAAGCCCTCCTGCATGGAGGGGATATGAGAAACCTTGCGGACTGGACAGAAGCAGGGGTGTGCACACTGGGAAACCTCTATGGAGAATAGAGATGGGGAAATGCTCACCTTTGAGGATCTTAGAGCAGACCTTGATAACTCTAGGGGCACCTCCTCTTACACAGGGTGGTAACCTCAGCAATATGGTGCAATTGGAGAAATGGCACGGTTGAGCTGCTAGGGATAGGCACTTGTAGATATGTGGCCTGCTCCTCAGGCAATACTAAAGTGGTATCTGGTATGTACAAGGCCATAGGAGGAGATTGCCGCCAACCGCTTGAAAAACTGAGGCCTTACTGGGAGGAAGATTTGGATACCCCGATATCGGAGACAGCCTGGAGCACCATTTAAACTGATTTATTTCTATGTGTTACAGAGGGCGTATTTGACTCCTGAGCAATACTTTCGGGTGGAGGAGGCAGGTTGCCCCCGATGCGGTGAGATTGGAGCAGGACTGCTCTACATGCTGTGGAGTTGCCCTCAGTTGCATCCATACTGGTAGGGGGTCACAGCACAGCTGACCACTGTACTAGATAGGACCATCCCTTGTACGCCGGGACATTGTCTGCTGAGTTGGTTCCTTCAACTTCAAAAAACAAAGCCACAAGTTTCAAGACTTGGCGCTTCTACTAGTGAAGTGCAAGGTAACACATAATTGGAAAACAGCAGGGGGGACTTCTACTGGTGAGTTGGCGTAGAGAATTGGAGAAATGGGCAACAATAGAAGTTTCAGTGTTACTAAGTGAGGCAAAAAGAGGGATTGGGTGCCTAGAGAAAGCACTGGCATGGGAAGCCATAGTAGCTGACTTTCGAGCAGCTTTGGAAGATACTGCTGCATCACCATGAGAAGGTATTATTCTGAAGATGAACCATACTGCCTGGGGTGGCCTAGGCAGGGGGGCTTGCTTTCTGTCCTTAATCCGCCTGAATCCTTGCGGGGAACTATGACTGTCACCTGAGCACTGACCACACTGTGCTGCCTGGAATTAATTTGGGTCACAACTGTTTTAAAATCCTACAGTAAATGCAACTGAGGGGGGTGTGACAGATCGAACAGTATAAAGGCAACTGAGAGGTAAGGAGTTGATTATATAAGTGGTTTATTCTGAGTAATGGTTAGCAATAAAGGGTTATGATAGAGGTGGTTGTTCTTCCCGCACTTGTGGACTTGTTCGTCTGCTTTTCCCTCTTTCAGGTGGCGTGGTGGCTTGTCCTCTCAGGGGAATCCAGGATGGTACCGGAAATAGAAGGACAAAACGCCCGGGTAAGTATAGGGTCCTATAACAGGGTTTTCCCTCTTTTTCTAGTATGGACTGGGGAAAAAGGGCAAAACACAAGGAGGGGTTGGTGGGCGTGAGGAAGTGGGGAAATAAGTGTGCCCAGAAAACTAATATTGGTGGGAAAAGGTGCCACACAGGTGTTCGTCGATGTGCCCCTTATTAATCCTCCCTTTCCACCCCTCCTCTATATTCCCTCCCCAGTCCCTTTTTTAGTTGTACCCCTTGTCTGTGTCCACAAGGACCGTACCTTGGTGAGCCACGACCCTACAGGGTCGTGGCTGGCGTTGTAGCAGTCCTCCTGCTGCACTCTTCTGCCAGGGCTTCTCCGCTCGGTCTCCTCGGGGTCTTCCGTCTTTCCTCGTTCTTCCGTCCAGGTAAGTATTTAGCTCGGGTCCTCCTGCTCGCCGGTGATCTCCTCGGGTCTCCTGCTCTCCTTTTCCCCGACGGGCTCTCCCCCTCGTTGCGGCGCGTCCTCCTTTTTACCCTCGCTGTGCCGGGAAACCCTAATGGTTTCCCCGGCAACGGCAGGCTGCCAGTCTCGCTCTCGTCGCGTTTCCCCGGCAACGGGGAGACGCGGAAATGACGTATCGGCATTGTCCGATACGTCATTGGGAGCGTTCTGTGCCGGGGACACCCGGTCACACACCCCCCCCCCACGAAAGGTCCTGTTCGAGGACCGCAGTAGAGTCCGGGAACCTAGACAAATAATCAGCCGGGGCTTGTTGTGGTCCTGGTATGTGACGGACCTGAAAGGAAAATGGTTGGAGTTCAAGGAACCACCTCAAAATCCGTGAATTCGTATCTTTATGAGCAGATAACCAAGTGAGGGGAGCATGGTCCGTAAACAATATAAAGGGCCGACCTAAAAGGTAATATTGTAAGGTCTCCACGGCCCATTTTATGGCCAGACATTCCTTTTCGATGGTAGGATAGTGTCGTTCTCGGGGAAATAGCTTCCTACTGACATACACTACTGGGTGGTCCCTACCTTCCCCATCTGGTTGGGTCAGTACACCCCCCAACCCCACATCAGAGGCATCCGTATATAGATGGAAGGGTTTTGAGAAATCCGGGCACCGTAGTATTGGATCCCTAGTCAGACAGGACTTTAGGTACTCAAAACTAGCCTTCTGTTGCTCCGAAAAAGGGGCTAACCGATTAGGATGAGATTTAGACAGAAGATCAGTGAGGGGAGCGGCTAGGGTGGAATAGTCGGGTATGAACCGTCGATAGTAGCCCACCAACCCGAGGAATGAGCGCAATTCTTTTTTTGTTGTAGGGTTAGGTGCATTCAGAATGGCATCTACTTTCTTAGTTTGAGGTTGCAGGTTCCCCTGACTGATTTTGTATCCTAAGTATGCTATGTCTGATTGTCCTATAACGCACTTTTTGGGGTTGGCGGTTAAACCAGCGTTTGCAAGAGTGTGGAATATCTGTTGTAAATGTATTAGATGATCATCCCAAGTTTCACTAAAGATAACAACGTCATCCAAGTAAGCTGCTGTAAATGTTTGAAATGGATTCAAGAGCCTATCCATTAACCGTTGGAACGTGGCTGGGGCTTCATGCAGTCCGAACGGTAACACGGTGAAATGATAAAGACCGGACTGAGTGGCAAAAGCCGTTTTCTCCTTATCCTCTGGGGCTAATGGAATCTGCCAATATCCTTTAGTCAAATCAAGTGTGGACATATACTTTGCCTTTCCCAGTTTTTCTAGTACGTCATCCACTCTAGGTATGGGATATGTGTCGAACATGGAATTTTCGTTAAGCTTACGGAAATCAATACAGAATCGAATAGTACCCTCAGGTTTCGGTACTAGAACAACTGGGGAGCACCAGGGACTAGTTGAAGGCTCTATCACTCCTAGGTCTAACATTTTCTGGATTTCGTTCTCCATAATCTGTCTCCTAGCCTCGGGGATACGGTATGGCCTTAACCTAACAATTTTACCCGGTGTAGTCCTTATTTTATGGGTTATCATGGTGGTTTTGCCTGGCATTTCTGAAAATAACTTCCTGAAGGGTTTTAGTAGGCTATATACCTGTTCCTTTTCTGATTTTGTTAAGGTTTCGTTTACTACTGGTAGCCCCTCCCCAGCATGGGGTTCGGTTGGGCAAAACTCGATATGCCCGTTTTTGTTAGGACATACGAATCGGCCCATTGCTTCGACAGAGTTGGAATTGTTTGGTTCTTCCCATTTTTTAAAGAGATTTATGTGATAAATTTGGGTTTTCTGAGGAGTGTTCGAGATTTCAATCAAGTAAGTGACTGGAGAAACGGATCGTAACACCTTATAGGGACCCTGCCATTTGGCCACCAGTTTTTGGTCAGACGTGGGACGCATAATTAGTACTTGATCTCCAGGTTGTAAAACCCTTAACTTACTTCCTCGGTCATAATACTGTTTTTGGTTTTGTTGAGCTCGTTCCATATTTGCTCTGACTGTTTCCCATAAATCGTGTAGTTGAGAACGTAAATTGTGGGTATATTCTAATAAGGGTTTTCCCCCTTCCTCCGCCTCTTCCTCCCAGGTTTCAATGGCCATGTCCAAAAGGGACCGTGGCTGTCTCCCGAACACGAGTTCAAAAGGGCTATGGCCTGTTGAAGCCTGTTCATGGGTTCGTATTGCGTATAACACTAATGGTAACTTCTGATCCCAGTCTCTCCCCGTGTCCTCCACTACTTTCCTCAGTAAGGTTTTTATTGTTCAGTTGTACCTTTCTACCAGTCCATCCGTCTGTGGATGGTACACCGAAGTTCGAATTTGGGAGATACCTAATGTCTTACACACCTGCTTCATAAGTGTAAACATAAAAGGAGTTCCCTGGTCGGTGAGTATTTCATGAGGGAATCCAACTCGAGAAAAGACATTTATCATAGCTTGGGCAACGGTCTTGGTTGTCATACTTTTTAGAGGTACGGCCTCAGGGTATCGAGTGGCATAATCCACCATAACTAAGATATACGTGTGACCTTTAGTCGAGGGTACCACAGGACCAATCAGGTCCATTCCCATCCTACTAAAAGGTATATCTATGATGGGTAGGGGCATTAGGGGTGCTTTTTCAAGTCTACCTGGTTCAGTGAGTTGGCACCTGGGACATTGGGAGCAATATTTGCGTATGTGGGCGAAAACCCCCGGCCAATAAAACCGCCGAAGAAGGTACTCTTCGTTTTTTTTCCTCCCAAAATGACCTCCACCCGGTTGACAATGAGCTAAAGTGAGGACCTGTTCTCTATAATACTCGGGCACTAACAATTGTAGTTTATGGTCCCCCGTACGGGTAGTGGTTACCCTGTATAAAAGGTTTTTCTTAATTAAGAAGTAGGGACCCACCTCCTCGGTTTCTTCTGATTTAGCAGACTTCCAGGCTTGGGCAAGAGAAGGGTCTTCTCTCTGTCGTTGGGGAAAACTGATAGGTACCTCATGTGTTTCGGCAACAAGACCTAGATTCTGTCCTGATCCCTCTCTTCCCTGATGATTCGCTTTGTCTGCCCGCTTCTCTCTACGTGACAATTTCCTACGGGTTATGGGACATTCAATATCACTGTCAGAAAAGGGAGCTTCCCCCCACCAGTCCTGTGTCCATTTGGGTTTTCTGACGTGATCCAGGAGTTCTTGGAAATGTTCATAATCTGTCCCAATGATACACTCTTCGATCAGATCAGTCATTATCCCCATAGGGAGGACATCCCTGTAATTTCTCCACTCTACTGTTAGATCATGTAAGGGATACTGTTCTTTATCCCCGTGAATACAGCAAATATTCACCCATCGCCCTGCTTCTTTGCCTGCTATGTTTACTATATCGTTCCTCACTACGGATTGGCTGCACCCGGAATCAATAAGGGCCCACACCGCTCGTCCATTAATGTTCAAGGTATGTTTATACTTCAGGTCACCTCGGCCTGTACATAGTACCCGCCGTCGAGTTACTCCGATTTCCATTGGCTCACTACTATCCTGTTTCCTCGGGCACATGCGGGCGATGTGTCCCCACTCCCCACAGTTGTAACATTGGGGTCCAGTCACTGGTGGATGGTCGATGAGCCTGCGAGGAACGGGTTCGTCTGGGAGGGCTCTGGGAGTGTTTCTAGGGTTGGATATCCCTGGTTTTATGCTGGGTCGGGTTGGTACATTCCTTACATCCACCGAGCGATGATAGGCACATGCTAGATCGATTGCCATTTCCGTAATCACTTTTGGATGTTGACGAATCCAATGTTTTGTCGCCGTAGGCAAAGCATCTAGATATTGTTCGAGTACAATTGTTTGGATCACTTCTTCTCTACTATTACCGGAGGGACCCAACCACTTCAAAGCTAAATCCTTTACACGATAGTAAAAAGTTCGGGGGTCTTCATTCGGTCCCCATTTGATTTTCCGGAATTTGACCCTATAATATTCCGTGTCATGTCCTACCCGTTCTAGGATACTAGTCTTTATTTCTTGGTATGGCGTGGTCCCCCCCGGGTTTGCTACTTGGTATGCTGCTTGTAATATCCCTGTAAGAAGGGGCGCTACATACTGACCCCATCTATCCTCGGGCCATTGGGCAATGAAGCTACCCTCTCGAAATTAGTAAAAAAGGCTTTGGGGTCTTCACCCTCTTGATACTTCTGTAACACAGAACTTGGGACATTGGGGTGAACCTTACTAACATCAATAGTTTCAGTTAATTTCTTCATGGCCGTCTCATGAACCAGTTGATTATTTGCAAGGATTGTTGCCTGGCTCTTCAGTGCCGATTGCAAGGCTTCCCTGTCTTCTTTTGCTTCTCGCTGGTGCGCCTCCCACACGAGCTGCAGGTGTCGCTGTCCTTCGGCCAATTGTTTAATCATATCCTCCAACGAGGGGGTGTCGCTCATGATGTATACTGTTCGGTTGTCTGGGAAGACGTCCTAGACAAGATCCCACTTCTGACACCACTGTGACAGATCGAACAATATAAAGGCAACTGAGAGGTAAGGAGTTGATTATATAAGTGGTTTATTCTGAGTAATGGTTAGCAATAAAGGGTTATGATAGAGGTGGTTGTTCTTCCCGCACTTGTGGACTTGTTCGTCTGCTTTTCCCTCTTCCCGGATTGATGTTGTCTTCTAATTGTTGTCTTCTCTTTCAGGTGGCGTGGTGGCTTGTCCTCTCAGGGGAATCCAGGATGGTACCGGAAATAGAAGGACAAAACGCCCAGGTAAGTGTAGGGTCCTATAACAGGGTTTTCCCTCTTTTTCTAGTATGGACTGGGGAAAAAGGGCAAAACACAAGGAGGGGTTGGTGGCCGTGAGGAAGTGGGGAAATAAGTGTGCCCAGAAAACTAATATTGGTGGGAAAAGGTGCCACACAGGTGTTCGTCGATGTGCCCCTTATTAATCCTCCCTTTCCACCCCTCCTCTATATTCCCTCCCCAGTCCCTTTTTTAGTTGTATCCCTTGTCTGTGTCCACAAGGACCGTACCTTGGTGAGCCACGACCCTCCAGGGTCGTGGCTGGCGGTGTAGCAGTCCTCCTGCTGCACTCTTCTGCCAGGGCTTCTCCGCTCGGTCTCCTCGGGGTCTTCCGTCTTTCCTCGTCCTTCCGTCCAGGTAAGTTTTTCGCTCGGGTCCTCCTGCTCGCCGGTGATCTCCTCGGGTCTCCTGCTCTCCTTTTCCCCGACGGGCTCTCCCCCTCGTTGCGGCGCGTCCTCCTTTTTACCCTCGCCGTGCCGGGAAACCCTAATGGTTTCCCCGGCAACGGCAGGCTGCCAGTCTCGCTCTCGTCGCGTTTCCCCGGCAACGGGGAGACGCGGAAATGACGTATCGGCACTGTCCGATACGTCATTGGGAGCGTTCTGTGCCGGGGACACCCGGTCACAGGGGGATGGGAGGGGCAGTTGGGGATTGTTACTGAGTGTGGTTACTGTAGGCTGATGGATGGTATCAACTGTAAAGATTGCAATAACATGATGTTGTATCTATAGTACGAAATGTGTGCTAGGGAGACGAATATCATTGTATATGCACGACTTGGAAGATGCAAATATATACCCAACCGGGCCTTCTATGTTATTGAAAACCAATAAAATATGTTTAAAAAAATACAGAAGGATTGAGCCAAGCTAACTGCTACAGCTTATCTATTTTTCAGAAGTGGGAAAATTCCAATCCTGGTTCACAGAATCCAAACTGGTTAATTTCACACGCACACACAAACGTGTATTTACAAACATAAAATCTGCCACTATGGTGTATGTTCTTCAGTCATAGAAGTAGGAGAAGAAACAGGATTTTTGATGTTCCTCGGTCTTTAATCGAGATGCAAAAGGTCCCTCACAGGCCTGAGACCTGGTGCCACTGCACCTGCTGTACCATTGATAGGTTTATGTCTGGAAGTTGGCAATAATACCTAAACAGAAAAGAGTGTACAAAGTACTTTACAGTAGAAAAATGCTGTGTGTACTACAAGCAACGACATAACTAAAGTGGTGTTGGTAATGCACTCTGGAGCCCGAAGTCCGAATGCCCTGAAATGTTCTAAAATTAAAGTGAGGATGTTCTCAGCTAGGCTGATATCCAAGTTGTAGCAAGGGGGCGGTAGTTGGGGTGTGTAGTGCAAGCTAGGGCAACCCAAAAGCGTATAGTAATACAACCCGCAGAACCTTCCTAGACCCTTGTGGTCAATTTATTAGTAAAGGAGGAAAGGGATGTTTTATCTGTTTTGTTCACAAATAAAGCCCACCTTGTGTCCCTAACACAATAAAAGTTGTTTCTCAGTATCCCAGAATGCACCCGGATCGTTGTCCAGAGAATCCAGTGACACTGAGGATGGGCACTGCATTGTAGTGTGGGGAGGGCAGCGCTTAATTGTGGAAGACATTCCGGGATGGGAGGGATAAGTGGAAGGACAAAACATTCACATGATGAGGAGGGTGCATTCTGAAAGAGGAGTCGGAAACAGCATGACTGAGAAAGACACTTCATAGCACTATTAGAAGCAAGGGTTGTGGGTCACTGTCAGTGTGCAAACTGCCGCATACAGAGCCACACCTGACCACTAGAAAGTAAAATCTTACTTTCACTATCAAAGCCCTAAATATAGGGGAGCATATTTACGGGAGAGTTTGTGTTGCACTTGCACCATGCAACATGGTGCATGCACAACGCAAGCCCAAAATGTGATTTATGAACCCACACAAGACCACCTTGCGTGGCCCTGAGGAGCAGGGTCAAGGCTGATTTGCATATGGCTGGGTCCAAACTGGGGTGGCATGATGTGCAAAAGAGGGATGGATTAAACCCAGATCTGTGACTGAGGGTGAGTGAGTGAAAATCTTTATTTCTCTTTGTTACTTCCTCTTTTATGTGTGCTGCATTCTGCCTCAAGGGAGGTGTCCCATCGTGCACAAATACAATCCTTCTCACAACGTGTGCCTGCGCTGGCGCTAGGCTGTGAAAACGGCACCCGTGCACAGACAAATGTAGGAATACACTGTATTCTTTTCCAACCCTTTCCCTGTGACAGTGCGAAGCGCCGCTGTGCTGCATCACTTGGCCATAAATATGGCCCAGGGTGACCAGATTTCAGGTACCAAAAACGTGAGTTTTTACAAAAATAAAAGAAGGACTACAATTTCACATCAACCGAGGGGAGTAGAATGGCAGCACACATCAATATATGAACACAGACGGGGCACTAATGCTGCTTTGGAACACATAAAAATGAGCATCCCTCTATTTTCAGTGGACCCTCACTGAAAACCGTAACTGGCTCAAGTGTGCAGAAATCTGCCAGGACAACTGGTGAAAAACTGGGACTGTCCCGGCACACATTTTTTTCGTGACTTTAAGAGTACCTTTATTACAAAAATGCACATTTCCGAACCTATACATATTGGCCTAACATTCTATTTACCAAGTACACACCATGGAAAGGACACTGGTCAACAAAACATGCACAAACATTTCTCCCTGCGCCGAAAGACACAGCTTAATAGACCACATGTAGAGATCCCCACACATATACGGGAGATACACTGAAAGTCCAGCAATCTTTGTACTCTACTGTGATAATTGGTTGGATGTACACTGCAGCATTTTATCATTTGTTTAATTACAAGCTTGAAGAGAAGAAAATGGCAGAGAGGAACTCATTTATCTCTTGGCGCTAAATGTAAATTGGCAAAATGCCCTCACTCGCAGAGTTTGGCATGACAAACACCGATTGCCTTTCCTGTGAACTATCCCAAGAAGGGAAGCATGTTGGCAAATGAGCCAATTACCGAAATGGGCATTTCCATTGTCCACTATATGTATGCTACTATGTGGGCTGATCCAAAATAAGAATGACAGGACAAGTAACCAGTAACTAAAGGGACTGGTATTTTCCCCATTTCTTTCTGTACTCATGTACTCTTTATAGGTGTATTTATTGCAATATATTTGCCATGAATGGTGCAAACACCATTACACATCAAACCTAAAAAGAAGTTCCAATATTGGTGCCTAGGTTTGCTGTTTGCCAAGAACAAAAATGGAGCTGTGTTCCATGAGAATGGAAGAGCAACAATCAATTGATGCACATAGATAATTCGCTGCTTTGTCATCCTACCACAAGTAATGAGTAACACATAAACTATGGGAAATGTAAATAATCTATAAACAGGACGTATGAAAGTATTTTGAATGCTTCTGGTATAATAGAAGTTTTATGTTCAAGTGCCCAATGTCCCCTAATAAACAAACAGGGGGCCTTGTTTAGAGCCGGACGGACCGGGTACTCCATCAAAAAAGTGGCAATGTCCTATTTGCTGCATAGCAAGTGTGTTATCGTCAATGTCAAATTAGATATGGCCAACGAGATATAAGACATGTGTTGATGGAGTGCTCTGTGCAGCAAACCCTAATTATGGTCCTTTGTTTTGGGCCTTTACATGTAATTTGGCAGCAATTAGTGCCTAAGACTGTTGATTTACTTTGCCTGTTGGAAGCACCAGCTCTCCATATAAATGTTGAGTTATGTTTCATTGGAAATGTTTATTGACTTATTATAAAATTACCCCAAAATATTACATATTATATTTTGGAAATTTGCACCAGTTTTGCGTAAAAAAATGGCGCAAATGCAGCGCCATTTTGTGACACAAAAGTGGTGCAAATTTACAAAATATTCTACATCATATTTTGTCAATTTGCACCACTTTTGTGTCAAAAAATGGCACAAATGCGGTGCAAAAAAAGTATAAATACAGGCCTTAGTTCTCTAAAATATATGTAGGTATTCAGTAGGGGTGGGTGGAATTGGCAGAATTTGATTCCATGGAATTCTTCAGAATTACAATAAAGTTCCATAAGATTCTGTAGAATTCTGCGGTTGGACGGAGTGGGCATTTGAAGCTATTTTCTTAGTGCAAAATGCACCCATCACGACCGAAAATGAATGTGAGAATGCATTTTGTGCTAAGAAATAGCGCTGCTAGATACCAGATGAACTTACACCGCATACCCCTTAGCGCCCTTATATACTCTACCAAGATTACTATAGAGTATGCAAAGGCACCGAGGGGTATGCACTGTAAGTGCATTTGGTATTTGGCACTGCTGTGTACATCCCTCAGTGCCTTTACATACTCTGCATTAGCTACTGCAGAGTATGTAAGAGCGCCGAGGGGTAAGCACTGCAGTGCATACCCCTTGGCACCCTTACATACTCAGAGTATATAAATATTATATACTCTGAGTATGTAAGGGTGCCAAGGGGTATGTGCATCAGTGCAGTCAGTGGTTTTTAAACAGGACCAGAAAAGGGAGATGTCAGTCTATGTTTAAAAATTACTGCAGATTAAAGGTTAATCTGCAGTGAGTTTTAAACATAGAGGCCTCATTTATAAGCAGCTTGTGCCACCGGTTCATTCCCTTTTGTGACCCTCTGGTGGCACAGGCCGATATCTACAAGGCCACACAAATCCCCTTTGTGTGACCTTTCATGGCCTTGCAGATGTGGAGCAAGTTCCTGCGTTGCCTTACTCTGCGTCAACGAGGCTTTCTATGGGCGTTGCGCTGGGTTTTCCTACACAACACTCATGGACTTTGACATATTCTCAGACTTAAAAGGACTTCCCTGCGAATGCTTCAAAATCTTACACTTCCCCAAGGGAGGCATCACAAGAAGAAATACATTTATTTACCCTTGTTTTTTTCTCTTTCTATCTGTGCTGCAGAATAGAAGGAGGAAAACGCCTCCATTGATTGTTATTGTGCAGGAAGGTGCCCGTCCCACACAAACCCAATCATTCCTACAACGGAGACACCCTTGCACCATGGTGCAAGGCTGCGTGCGTTGGCGCATGGCAGCCAATTGTACGCCAGCGCAGTGGAAGAAGACATGAATGTGCTGTATCCAGCCCTTTTATTTTGACGCAAGGCAGCGTGGCAAGAAGCCTTGTGGCGCTGACCTGTGCCAAAATGTAAATAAGCCCCGGAAGGACTGGTCCCTCATCCAGCTTTTGCTACAAACCAAATAATAATAGTAATTCAGCCTCACAAGAGTAACATGGAATTAGTCAATTCCTACAATTCCGCTGGTAGAATTAAAAATTCCACCCACCCCAAAATCCAATAAAAATTGACGATTCTTTAAACTAAGAAACTAAAACAAAGGCTGCTTTCTAGAAACTAACTCTGACCTATGAAGCCCCCGCTCCTCAACCCCCACACAAATGAATAGTCATTGATAAACAGCCATGTAAGAACTGCCTAGAACATGTACTCTTTAGCTGTGAGAGCAGAAGCGAAACCTGCTGACGGGGGCCAGACAATGCCTGGCTGTGAAAGCAGATGAAACTGCAAAATGCCACCAGTAAAGCGCCACATATGTGTGGTTCACTTCTGTGCACAGTGGCACACACACTGTCATGGTAACATGCCCAGGAACCTAACAAAAGGAGAAATAAAACTGAAACTAGCAGTAACACAGCAGAGCCCGTCCTCTGGCAATAATATGGTGTCTTCAGTTTCTGTTCAACCTCCTCCAGAGATTTATAATTCATTCGGGAGCTTTAGGCCTCTGGGCCAAGGAGTGGGCACTTCTGACATCCGAGAACTAACCTCCTGGTTATTTGGTATGGTGTGGCAATATAGAATGTTTACAACACTGCAAATAGACATTCAAGGGGCTTCCAGAACTTACACTGATTCATATTCAGAAAGGATTGCCATTTAAACATTTGCCCTGTCGGATGGGGTAACTGGATGGGTAACATCTTACAAGAAAAAAGAGTTGTTGCCGATAATACACATAAAAACTTTAGGTAAACGATGAAAATTTGACAATCTGTATTTTTGGGAGATTTTCTCCAGTGTCCATTCAAAACAGTGGGACTGGTGTAAACAGGGTAACATTTGTTATTTTAGCAGATGTCATGTAGGACAACAGAACTGCATTCGCCTTCTCTTAATTTGATGTTACCTTGCTGTTATTCACATTTGTTTAAAATCGATGGCTGTTAACACCTCCATTTCCTACCATTTGATTATTTTACATTTTATTTAATTCAGTACTGTGCTCAAGGTAGGTTTCGTGATCTTTACTGAAAAATATAGTTACGATCAACTTTCCTCTCCAAAGACGGTAATTTATACAAAAATGTGCTTATTGTTACTCCTTTCTTTATTTATTTTTTGCAGAGCACAAACAGAATGATTGCAGAGTCAACTCTGACTTACTTCAGAGCAGCTCAGAGGATGCATAAAAACCCGTATGTCAGCAACTGGAGCTAGAAGAAACCATCCACAATTAGTTTGTCAGCGGGAACTTCTACTAATGGCCTTGGCACCATTTCCAAAACATATCTCTTGGCTTCAAGGAGCTCTTCCAGCTGCCCTGTGCAGGTGCTGAAGTAAAAGTACTCGCGTAGCGCTCCCAGCCACAGAGGCCACCAAAGGTAAACATTTCCAGGGCCAAAGGTGCTCTTGCCTCACGGTTTGCTCCGCAGAAAGGGGCTGTTTTATGAAAAAACAGAAATGTCTCTAACACACCGAGAGCTTTCTCCCAGCCTGTGGGGAAGGGACATTGCAATGTTTCCAGGATCTGGTTTTCCATGATGAAACAGCTTTAGGCGTGTGGGCCACGTCGGGCGAGTGTTCCCATGCTGAGGAGACAGCGGCCCTGTGGCGGAACGCCCGCTGGCCATGAAGTTTCGATGGCGGAGCCGACTAAGGCCGTGTCATCGGAAAGTCAACGGTTCCGCCATCTTTAAATGAGGTGGGGGAATGCGAGGTGAACGGATGGGACAGTATCCACCTCTGAATGACCTCCTGCATATCCTTTTAAAGTAAAAATTCTCATAAAGCAGGACAGCTGCCACCCCAGAACCTCGGAGGAGCCTCCAGCAACTCTGTAGGCCAGTGGTTCCCAACCTTTTGATTTCTGTGGACCCCCACTTTAACATTAATGGAACCCAGGGACCCCCACTGAATCATCATGGGAATCCGGGGACCCCCGCCTGAGTAATTACTGGAAGCTGGGGACCTAATTTGTCAATATTTGTTAAGATTTTTTAATTTTCTAGGCTCTCGCGGACCCCCTGAGAAGGCTTCGCGGACCCCCAGGGGTCCCCGGACCACAGGTTGGGAACCACTGCTGTAGGCAAATAAAAGCGTCAACATGGCTCCAGAACAGTGGCCTTCAATCTTTTTAGTGCTGCGCCCTCCAGTGAAAAAAGAAAGTCATTTGTCCCCCTCACAATTATTTTATTAAAATGGCAATGTTTAAATATGTCTCAACTTATTTAAACATTGCAGTTAATTTCTGCAACTGTTTTAATGATGCAATTAAATACATGATGCCAAACATACTATTCTGGTCATGCAAATCTTCCTAACGTGTAAAAGTATTCACAGTGTGATTATTAGAAGTGGGGGTGGAGTGGAGGCTTTGAAGAGTATGTGGAGTCCCCCCTCCCCCCTTTGACACACACTCCCTGCTTGGATATTAATGACAAAACATGATAGTGATGGCCCATTACAGAGTGGTTTACAGCAGCTCATTTTTTTCAGCTTAAACCTAAGCCCTGTTATCAGTAACGCTTCTCTTGGCCACAGCCTGGCACACAACCTGGCATCACTTGAGGCCAGCGTAGGAGGGCCCGCCACCCAGTTTGGGTACCCCTGCTCCAGAAACAGCAGACCAAGTCGCAATGGGAAGTGGTGCCACCAGCATTGGAGTGACTTGCTTCACACAGTGAAAGGGAAGAGCAGATGGCATCGTGTGCTATGGACTGTCGGAGCCCAACACACAGTGGGTACCATGGCCCCTGCACTTTGCCTGGCTCTTTGTTAGTGTGGAGCCTGTTAGTGCATGCACTAGCGCATGCATCTCGCATGCCAGGCACTGTTGGTTCACTGAAGCGATTGGATCCCGCCCGTCGCTCACCATTTGTTGGTTTGCGTGGCACTCATCTTTACAGCCTCGTAATTCGTCAAGGCATGTCTGGCATCATTTCCGTTCCTCTGTGTAGAGCAAGGATCAAGCACTAAATGATTTGAACTTAATTAGTGTCTGTCCACTGCTCCCGATGTTATTGAGGTACTATTTTATTCTAACTGCCAGTGCCCCACAAACAGAAGACTTGTGACTGGCAAAAATGTGCCCAGCCGGACAACAAAAATTGCAAACTTTTATTTTTTAAAGCTTACTTTATTTTATTTTGTTAAGTCATCTTTTCTCAGTTTCCACTCATATTTTTTGTTTTTTGCTTGTGGGCGCTATTGTCAAAAGATGACAGTTAACTTGTTATAGCCTTGTTGCAGACTGGTAATATACTGAACTGAAAATAATTGTTTGCTAACGTGCTAACTTGCATAGTTAAAGACACATTGAACATTACTGCGATCAATAAATGTTGCCCAATATGACGAAAATGTGTTGTTTACTGAAACACAACTCTTACTACTGCACCGCTAAATATAAATATACCCACTAAGCTCTCACAAAGGCAGAGATTAGCGCCATGAGGAGGGTGAGGGGGGCATCCTCTGTTCCAAATCCAGCAGGGGCTGCGCTCCGTTATGCCTGGCATTGCTGCATCTTTATTAGATCAAACAGCCGTTTGATCCACGTTCTTGTGTATTTCTGTCTCGTCATGATCTGAAGAGTTGAACTCGGGCATGGAGTTTTTGCCTAGGCTTTGGAATAGGCCAATATTAAACTCTTGAGACAATGCAGCTTTTTACCCTCCAGAACGGGGGATTTTGGACTTCTCCAGTGCAAGAGTGAGCTCTCGGGGAGCATTAATTGGCACAGATGTTACAGGAAGCCATTTTGGATCCCTCTTGGATGGCAAAAGGGAATGGAAAAGAGTGAGAAGGTGACTTAGCCTGGATGTTCTCTCAAGTACTTATAGATACTTAATTCAAAGTTGCAGGGTGAAACATGGTATGAAATGGGGCATCTCCCGTGCCCATGTTCAAGCTGTGTGAATAACTTTTTTCCCGAGGTGACGCATGCTAACAAAATTACATAGTGTAGAATGTTTATATAGTATGAGCTTGCCTAGCTGAATTTGAGAATGTGGCTTGTGGAGGAAGTGCTGTTTACTCACTTTTATTCCACATCGGTGCAGTATCCATGAATTTAATTAAAGCTAATGTTAATATTTTAAAGGAGAATGGCAGCTGCTTCCAGGTGTTGCTATTCAAAACTACATTTAGCTCTATCATTTTGTTCAGAGCAAAATCAGCCTTCCCAATGCTTGGTGTTGAAGGTAGAGAGTGCTGAATTGGTGATTGTTTCTCAAATAGCACCGCTATAGCTTGTATACGATTTTGCTTGTTACCTGTTACCATGACACCATGGCAAGGGCAACTCTGGTAGTTATGGAGATGCAGTTTAATTTTTAGGTTGAACACGCAGGGGGTTTGACCTGTTGTAAGTATTGTGGGCTTTTAACCACTCCCACTTTACCCCCATCACTTTCACTCGTTCGTGGGCTTGCCTTTCAAAAATCCCTTGATGTAATTGGTAATTGCTTTACATTTGTCCCGCCTTGGGGAGGTTTTGTTACCAATTTGCAGACTGACTCAGTTACTTGGATAATTGCACAATTGCCGATATGCTTCAGCATGGGTGAACTATTTTTTCTTTTGTCTCTCCCCTTCATGCTCTATGGCAGCCATGGCCCTCAAAGCACAAACAGCGCCAACACGCCAAACTCCATCTGTGGTAATGGAGTGCTGGTCACATTGTTCACACTGTTACCTAATCAGAGCAATTTCTCTTGGCTCTCCCCTTCAGGCTCCATAGCTTTCCCAAAAACATTTATAATTGATAAATGCTTTATTAAAAAACACAAAAATCTGCAATGCGGCTCTCCCGGCACAGTGGAAGAGCTGATTCTACAATAATCACTGCTCTTGGGAAGCGTCTCACCATAATGCTTGCACGCATTCTATTTCAAAACATTGTTGCCCATAACTTAGCCTGTGGTGGTACTATTACAATGGGACCACCACCAAAATGTTTAGCACAACATACTCTTTCTGTTCAGGTAAAGTGGGGACCCCAAAATAATAACCCCTCCCACCATTCAGTCCCTTTTCAAGCTCTCTTATGGCTGGAACTTTTGTTTTACAGCTTGGAGTAGTTTGTGTTTTAGGGGCCTTAGTATTGCAATTGGCGTGAAAATGTGTAATGCACTATGCTCAGTAGGGGCTAAATTTATGGTTATACTATATTACTTTGTGCCTGTGGCAATTGAAGAGCAAATAACAACGCAGGAGTCGGCCGTCAAGTAGGTAAGTGATTGTTATTGTTTAGTAATTTGGATTTGTGCCTGCTGGTTTTCTCCCTTTGTCCTTCCGCCTTTCTCTGCTGGGCTACTTCGGTTCCTGGTTCTTAACCTCTTCCTTGCTTTTCTCCATTTCTTAGATCTCCCGGGAAGCGCATGTGGAGAAAAGAAGAATAATAATGGTAAGTGATTTGGGCGGTGATTCTAACCGCGGCGGGCGGCAGTCGCCGCCTGCCATGTGGTTACCGCCAAATGACCGCACCGCGGTCACAAGACCGCGGCGCCCATTCTGGCTTTCCCGCTGTGCTGGCGGTGACCGCCAAAAGGCCGCCCGCCAGCACAGCGGGAAAGACCCAGCAACAATGAAGCCGGCTCCGAATGGAGCCGGCGGAGTTGCTGGAGTGCGACGGGTGCAGTAGCACCCGTCGCGAATTTCAGTGTCTGCTAGGCAGACACTGAAATTCCTTTTGGGGCCCTCTTACGGGGGCCCCTGCAGTGCCCATGCCAATGGCATGGGCACTGCAGGGGCCCCCAGGGGCCCTGCGGCACCCCCTACCGCCATCCTGTTCCTGGCGGGAGACCCGCCAGGAACAGGATGGCGGTAGGGGGTGTCAGAATCCCCATGGCGGCGGAGCGCTCTCCGCCGCCATGGAGGATTCTCAAGGGCAGTGGAAAGTCGGCGGGACACCGCCGACTTTCCGTTTCTGGCCGCGGCTGAACCGCCGCGGTCAGAATGCCCAGCGGTGCACCGCCAGCCTGTTGGCGGTGCTACTGCGGTCATTCGCCCTGGCGGTTTTTACCGCCAGGGTGAGAATGACCCCCTTGGTTTCCTCTTTTCCTAATTGTTTCTTGCTTTCCCTCTTCTTCTGTCTTTTCTTTCTTTCCTTTTCTCTCTCTTTCTGTTTTCCTTATCTGTTAGCCTCCTCTTTTCTTTCCCTTCCTGTCAATGCTTTTCCTTTGTCTTCTCCTGTCTTCTTCTATCTTCCTGTTCTCTTTCTTCTGCGGTCCTGTCGCTTGCTGTTTTAGGCTTTTTCCTTTATTTATTACTGGTGTGACCTGGTGCCTGCCTTATTTCATATACGCTGTTTGGAATACCCCTCACCTCACCCGTGCTTTTTAGTTTTCCCCAGTGATTGCTCTTATTTCCCTTTTCTTCTCCACCCTCTCCCGTGCTTCTCTGTGTCCGCTCCACCCGTCCTCCCTTCCCTTAACTACGGCACTTTTACACACCTGAATATGCTACGCTTCTCCAGAAGCGTGGCAGGCTGTTGCGCTCCCCTTCCCAGGTCGCCACGTTCTTCCAGTCTCCTTCGGCTGCTTCGGTGTCCTCAATTCCCCGGTCGGGGACAAACCACTCTCCGGTCTCCCTGGTCCTCCGGCCTGGGGTTCTATCCACGGTGTCCTCTCGGTCTTTCTCTCCTCCGTATCGCTCCTCTTCTTCCTCGATCGCCTTCTCTCCCTACTCCTTCTCCTTCTATGGTCCCGACGCCGCCCTTCTTGTTCCCCCTCCTTCCCGCGTCGACCTGGCCTCGCCTCCCCCATTGGTGGTGGTTCCGTGGTGTTCCGGCACACCACAGGCAGCGGCAGCACAACTCGGTAGAGTGTGCGGGTGGGTTCCGGCCAGCCCGTCACAGACACTCCCCCTAGAGAGCGGCTGATGGAGACGTTCAGTGGTAGGATATCGGGATAGAAAGTCTGCATTCGTCATTTGGCTGCCCGGGAAGTGTACGATCTGAAAGGAGAAAGGCTGCAATGAGAGGAACCACTGCAGGATATGAGAATTAGTATCCTTGTTGTGAGCTAGCCATGTGAGGGGAGTGTGATCCGTTACCAGTGTAAAAGTCCTGCCTGTGAGATAGTACCGTAGAGACTCCAATGCTCATTTAATGGCCAAGCATTCTTTTTCTATTGTGGGATAATGGGTTTCCCTTGGGAGAAACTTCTGGCTAATGTACAATATGGGGTGTTGGGTCCCATCACTTTGCGTCTGGGAAAGAACTGCCCCAAGAACCACATCGGAGGCGTCCGTTTGCAAAATAAAGGGCTTCTGAAAATCCGGACAACACAACACTGGGCCAGATGTCAGTGTGCTTTTTAGTTGTTCAAAGCTTTGACGTTCAGCCTTAGAGAGAGGTGGAAGGGTGTTGGGACAGGATTTCCTTAGAAGGTTAGTGAGTGGTTCCGCTAACGTGGAAAATTGTGGAATGAAACATCTATAGTAACCCACCAGACCGAGGAAGGCTCTAACGTCTTTCTTTTTCTGTGGCAAAGGTATTTTCGTGATGGCTTCTCTTTTCTCTACCTGTGGTCTGACCTGACCTTCTCCCAAGACATATCCCAAGTATTTGATATTGGTATGTCCCAATCTGCACTTCTCTGGATTCGCCGTTAGATTAGCTGTTCTCAATGCCTGCAAAATGTCGCCTAAATGTTGCATGTGTTCTTCCCAGGTCATACTATATATCACTATATCATCAAGATATGCTGCTGCATATCGCTGATATGGACATAGGATCCTGTCCATGAGCCTCTGGAAGGTGGCTGGTGCACCGTGGAGCCCAAACGGAAGGACTGTGAATTGATAGAGTGCTGATGGTGTTGCGAAAACAGTTTTTTCTTTGTCTTCTGTTCTCAAGAGTATTTGCCAATACTCTTTTGTCAAGTCCAATGTGGACATATATTGTGCTTGGCCTAGTCTCTCGAGTACTTCATCAATACGTGGCATGGGATATGCATCGAAGTGTGTCAACTCGTTGACCCGTCTGTAATCTACACAGAAACGGGTACTTCCGTCCGGTTTGGGTACTAGTACGACCGGGGAATACCAGGGGCTAGCTGATGGTTCAATAATGCCAGCTTCTAGCATGGATTGGACTTCCTGTTCTATTATTGTCTTTTGGGCTTCCAGGATACGGTATGGTCGCTGTCGGGAGACTTTATCTATTTTTAGCCGTATCGGGTGGTGCACTAGATTCGTTCGACCAGGACTCTTGGAGAAGATATCTCGGTTATCTTCTATCAAGTGGGTGAATTGCCTGCGATATGGTTCTGCGAGGGTAGGATTCATCTGGGGGGGAGGAGACCCATAGGGGTTTCTCGAGGGGAAAGAAAGGTAGGGAATCTCCTCCGTAGTATCATGTGTGATCTACCTAACGGGCTGCTCACACGAGGGTTCCTGCCATTTCTTAAGGAGATTTATGTGGTATATCTGCTCTCTGCCTGGTCCTTGTGGAATGGCTAATTTATAGGTGGTGGGATTGATTTGCTCAATGACATCATAAGGTCCCTGCCACCGGCCAATAGTTTGTTTTCACAACTAGGTAGCAGGACTAACGCCTTGTCTCCTATCTTCAAACTGCGGAGCACACTTTTAGCGTCATACCATTGTTTCTGTTTGCTCTGAGCATCTCGTAGGGTGGTGTGAGCCTCTTCCCACACCGTATGGAGATTTTCTCTTAATTCACGTGTATATGTCAAGAGATCTTTCACCTCTTTCTCTGTCTCTTCCCACTGTTCAGCCAACATTTCTAGAAGGGCCCGAGGTTGTCGGCCGAACAATAACTCGAAGGGGCTATGTCCCATGGAGGCCTGAACATGGGTGCGTATAGCATATAATACTAGAGGCAGTTTTTTCTCCCAATCTTTTCCCGCCTCTGAAATGCTTTTCTTGAGGAGGGATTTAATCGTCCTATTATACCTCTCCACTAAACCATCTGTTTGTGTGTGATATACCGACGTTCTAATTTGTTTCATCCCTAGTGATTTGCTCACCTCTGCCATGAGTCTGGACATGAATGGGGTCCCTTGGTCGGTAAGTATTTCTTTAGGAAAACCTACCCTGGAGAAGAATTCTATCATCGCTTGTGCAATGGCTTTTGTGTGCATGCTGGGAATGGGGATTGCTTCCGGATACCATGTGGCATAGTCTACTAATACCAAAATGTATTGACGTCCCCTTATGGAGGGGGTGAGGGGTCCGATGATATCCATACCCACTCTTGAAAATGGGGTGTCTATGATAGGAAGGGGTTGGAGAGGAGCTGGTCGGTGTGGAGAGGGGTTAAAGATTTGGCATTTTGGGCATTCTGAGCAATGTTTACGTATCTCCTCAAACACTCCAGGCCAATAGAAGCTTTGGAGTACTGCTTCCTCCATCTTCTCCCTTCCCAGGTGTCCTTCTCCATTATCCCCATGCGTAAGATGTAATACCTGCTGTCTATGACTCATGCGGACAACTAATTGTAAGTGTTTCTCTCCCGCTGTGGTGGGTCTTCTATACAGTAGGTTATTTTGTATTATGAACCTAGGACCTACCACATGCTCTTCCGGATTCAAGGCTTGATGCCACGCATGTTTCAGAGAGGGGTCATCGTGTTGACTCTGCCGGAACTCCCCCGGAATGGTACACACCCTACTGGCCACTTCTGGACTGCCGACCGTCAGGGCTTTCTGAGTCTGGGTATATTGTTGTCGCTGTTCCCTTTTTTGCTTTCTACTGAGGATAACTTTGGGTCGTCGACTTTCCTCCTCCCCTATACAAAAGGGTACTTCCTCCCACCAAGTCCTAAGGGTGTGTTCCTGACCTGCTTTGGTTAAGAGGGGGGAAAAATCCTCCTAGTCCGTTCCGAGGATGATATCTTCGCCCAGATGGGGAAGTACTCCCACTCGTATTGTCCCATTCTTTTCTCTCCAATTCAGGCGTACAGTGGCTACCGGATAATATCTTTGATCCCCATGTACACATGCTATTAATACTTGTGCTTGTGGTTCCTCTTGACCTGGCAATACTAACTGCTGTCTGATTACGCTCTGACTACACCCAGAGTCTATCAATGCTGTTCTTTCGATGTCATTGATGAGGATAGTTAGGGTATATGTGGGTTTTTCCCCTCGGGACCAGAACACTCGTCCCCTCGTTAACCCAATCTCCATGGGTTCCTCAGAATCCTTTTTATGGGGGCAATGTCTAGTGATATGGCCCCATTCGGAGCAGTGGTAGCACTGGGGTCCGGTGGTCGGATAGTTGGTATTCGATGTTACTGCAGGAAGGGAACGCTCAGGCCCATGTAACATCACTGGTCGTTGGGTGGTACCTTTCGCTATGGTCGGGCGGACAGGGGAGCGAGGGGATGTCTGCTGGCTTTAGCCCGGAAGTCTGGTGCCCTGTGATACCCACATGCGAGGTCTACTGCGGTCTCATTAGTCAAACCCGGGTGTTGTCTGACCCAGTGGCGTGTGTTACAGTGTAATGCATCCAAATATTGTTCTAAAACTATAGTGTCAAACATTTCTTCCCTGGTTTTCTCGGTCAGATGTAACCATCTCCCTGCTGCATGTTGAACCCTATAGTATAAGGTGAGAGGATTCTCTTGTGCTGCCACTTGATTTGGTGAATGGTGCGATAGCTTTCACTGTCCAACCCAACGCTTTCCAAAATAGTTTTCTTTATGTCTTTGTAGGGAAGAGTGCCACCGTGGTTAATGGATTGGTAGGTGGCTTGCAAATGTCCTGTGAGTAATGGCGCAATATATTGGCCCCATTTTTCCTCTGGCCAATTCGCAGTGCTGGCGACCCTTTCAAAATTCGTAAAGAATGAGTCTGGATCTTCCTGTTCTTGTTACCTCTGCAGCACACTACTGGGTACATTTGGATGAACCTTGGTATGGGCAATAGTATCTGTAAGTTTCCCCAGGGCTGTTTCGTGTACTAGCTGATTATTCACTATTATCGTCGCCTGACTTTTAAGAGCTGTCTGCAAGCCTTCATGTTCTTCCTTGGCCTCTTTCATCTGTTGTTCCCATACGATCTGTAAGTGACGCTGCCCCTCAGCCAGTTGGGCGATCATGTCCGCCATGGTTAGTTTCTCCTCCATTGTGGCGTGTTTTTCTTAAATCCCACTTCTGACACCACTTGTGACGATCGAAGGGCAAATAACAACGCAGGAGTCGGCCGTCAAGTAGGTAAGTGATGTTTATTGTTTAGTAATTTGGATTTGTGCCTGCTGGTTTTCTCCCTTTGTCCTTCCGCCTTTCTCTGCTGGGCTACTTCGGTTCCTGGTTCTTAACCTCTTCCTTGCTTCTCTCCGTTTCTTAGATCTCCCGGGAAGCGCATGTGGAGAAAAGAAGAATAATATTGATAAGTGATTTGATTTCCTCTTTTCCTAACTGTTTCTTGCTTTCCCTCTTCTTCTGTCTTTTCTTTTCTTTCTTTTCTTTTCTCTCTCTTTCTGTTTTCCTTATCTGTTAGCCTCCTCTTTTCTTTCCCTTCCTGTCAATGCTTTTCCTTAGGCTTCTCCTGTCTTCTTCTATCTTCCTGTTCTCTTTCTTCTCGCTTGCTGTTTTAGGCTTTTTCCTTTATTTATTACTGGTGTGACCTGGTGCCTGCCTTATTTCATATATGCTGTTTGGAATACCCCTCACCTCACCCGTGCTTTTTAGTTTTCCCCAGTGATTGCTTTTATTTCCCTTTTCTTCTCCACCCCCTCCTGTGCTTCTCTGTGTCCGCTCCACCCGTCCTCCCTTCCCTTAGCTACGGCGCTTTTACACACCTGAATATGCCACGCTTCTCCAGAAGCGTGGCAGGCTGTTGCGCTCCGCTTCCCAGGTCGCTGCGTTCTTCCAGTCTCCTTCAGCTGCTTCGGTGTCCTCAGTTCCCCGTTCGGGGACAAACCACTCTCCGGTCTCCCCTGTCCTCTGGCCTGGGGTTCTATCCACGGTGTCCTCTCGGACTTTCGCTCCTCCGTCTCGCTCCTCTTCTTCCTCCATCGCCTTCTCTCCCGACTCATTCTCCTTCTGTGGTCCCGACGCCGCCCTTCTTGTTCCTCCTCCTTCCCGTGTCAACCTGGCCTCGCCTCCCCCATTGGTGGTTGTTCCGTGGTGTTCCGGAAAACCACAGGCAGCGGCAGCATAAGTCGGTAGAGTGTGCGGGCGGGTTCCGGCCAGCCGTCACAGCGCCATTCTATTTTCATTTGATTACTCTCTGTAGGGACTACTTATATGGTTCTATGACCATGTTTCTTACAAATGATATTTTTATTGTGGTGTCCTCTCCGGGTTGTTCTGAGTATTACAGTCAACATACTACAATATTTGCTGTTCTCGGTTATCCCATAATGCTTTGCAAGGCACTTTTTTACAAAATATTTTTGCTCATAACTCAGCCTGTGGTGATCCTAGGGCAATGGGACCAGCTTCAAAACATTCAACACAACCTGCTCTTTCTGTCTCTGGGTTCCCACACTAGGGGACCCCTAAATAATACCACCCCCCCTCCATTCAGTGTCTTGTTAATATCTCTATTGGCTGGAACTTTTGTTTTACAGCTGAGAGTAGTTTGTGTTTTAAGGGACTGGTTTGTAATATCATTGCAGTGAGCCCGCTATCCTTAAAAATGTGTATTTCTCTACGTCCTCTAGGGGCTAAATGTATGGTTGTACTGCAATACTTTCAGTCATTTTCATTTCATGTGGTTATGCCCTCTAGAGGCTAACTATATGGTAGCATGGCCATGTTTCTTACAAATGCTATTTTCATTCTGGTGCCTTTTAGGGGCTGTTCTGAGCATTACAGTCTAATGCCAAATGTTTATTTCTGATAAAGGTTTTTATTAGGTTTATATGATATTTGTATATGTTTTATTAATCTCTTCTTATTGCAGTTATGACCATGATGCAGGCCAACTTAACATCCCTATTACACTATGACTGTTTGAACCCTCTTGATATGTTTGACTGACCCTTCTAGTTCATTTCTCTTGTCACTCCTCCGTGGCTGTCTTGTTTGGGGAATTGTGTTAGCCAGCCAGCAACTCTGATGGTGGTGTTGTGAAAGTGGTATTCTATGAAAATTAGCATGGCAGATTTAAATTAGGCTGCTAAAAACATTTTCATTTTTGGCTGCAGATAGAGGCCAAAGGTAAATGGAAGTGCTTTAGTTATATGGAGGGCCACTAGAATTATGTGGCAGGAAAAGACCAAATTATGAGACAGGGTTGACCAATTTATGTGGCAAGAAAAGTCCAGCTATGAATTTACAACGCCAATAGCTCTAACTCCAGCAAATGCTAGACCCATTGCATTGCAAATGCTTGTGTTTATTGGGCCTGGTCCAGGCTGTTTAACAAGGGAGGCGGGGTGTCTTGTGGGGCACAGATGTACTGTTTCTGAATGCTGACGCTGCTGCTAAATATCGGGCCATGTTAAGTGACCATCTCTGCGGTGCAGATATCAATCAGAAAGGCCGACCAGGACTGTTCTACCCATCTGACCATACTTGGATTGACTATGGGACAGGAAATGTGCACAAGGTGAAACCAAAATATACAGTCACATTTTGAGGCTGAAAAATGTCCTTTCAACCTATGATTTCTGTAACTTGTTTTTTGTCCGTTACAACTATTTGTTGTGCAATGCCAAGTGCACTTGTGTCAATGCATCACTATGTTAACGCTTGTAGGTGCAAGTATCACTATGTTAGCGCTAGTAGGATCACTAAAACTGGTGACAAGAAAAAAGTCCTGAAAATATGTGCAGGGAGGTGGGGGTAATTACCATACACAACGGGAAATGACATCATATGAAGTGACACTACAACCCTAACATTAATGTCAATGTACTTGCTTGTCTTGGCACTGCAAAGCTGTGAATTTTTAAGGCAATATATGTGTTTATGTTTAGGGAATAATATATTCATTTGTAAGCAGATAGTTACATAGCATAAAAAATGATGAACATGCTTAAAATCCCATGAAAAATAAATCAAGTGACTTTAATAGAGCTATGCACTCTTGTGTTGCTATCAATGATGTTTTAAATTAACTAGGTGATGTCTGGAATAAGTTAAAAACGAGAAATGGTTTATGATTTGATTGATTTATTTTTGCTGACGCGCTATATTACTGAAGCATCCACCTGACTTTTAAGTGCTATATTAAATTAAGCAATACAATGATTTTGATCACACCTAGATATCAATTAAAATACAAGTATCTTTTTTTTTCCACAGGGACGATTGAGTTTGGAAACAAAACAATGTTACAACAAATTGGAAGTTACCTTAGTGAGCTCATTTAAAAAGTGTACTTTGCCCGGGAACCAAGTGAATAAATGTTTTTTTTTTTTTATTAATATCCACTAATAATTTATTCAAATGCGCGGGAACAAACCAAGCCACAAAGTACACTGAGAAACGGACCAAACAGTCACTTAGGGCCAGATGTATCAAATGATTTTGCACTCGCAAACTGCGAAATCGGCCGTTTGCGAGTGCAAAATCGTCGTCTGCAATGCATCAAAGGCATTCGCAGACCACAAAATTAAAATTGCAAAAATTGCGATTTTCTGCGTTGCGACCTGGATTTTGCGAATCGCAATTTGCGATTCGCAAAATCCAGGTCCCAAGGCAATTCTGCAAAAAATCGCGAATTGCGATTTTTCGCAGAATGGTATTTTGCACATGCAAAATACCATTGTCTCCAACCAGGTGGTAACCTGGTGCAAAATTTAAAAATGCAGTAAAACTGCATTTTTAAATTTAATATGTAAAGCACACATGCCCTTTTGGCATGTGTGTACTTTACATGTTAAAATAAATAAATTGGGGTGCAGGAGAGGGGGCCTTAGGACCCCAGCACCCTAGCCTTTTGCATTTCCCAAATTGCGATTTCTGTTTCAGAAATCGCAATTTAGGAAATGCAAAAAATGTGCAGCTATGGGCCAACAGGCCCATAGCTGCGAATGGGGCCAGTATTGCAATTTGTGATTCGGTAATTGCATTTGCGATTTTTAAGAAATCGCAATTACCGAATCGCAAATGTGATACATGGCCCTTTGCGAGTCGGTAATTGCGATTTCTTAAAAATCGCAATTACCGAATCGCAATGGGCCAGATTCATACATCTGGCCCTAAGTGTCAAATAGCTGTCATGGCCACCATTAGGGCCGGCTTTAGGGCGGTGCGAGCGGTGCGGCCACACCAGGTGCTAGCCTGAATTGGGGGGTGGTGACCTCAGGAGGGGTGCTATGTTTACTAATAACTTACAAAACTTGCGATTTAAAAGCACCTGCGGAAAAGTTCCTTGTGCGTCCACCCTCCAGGAAGCAATTAAGATGTCAAGATACCTCTTGTGATTAATGCTCCTGCTAGAGAGAGAGAGATCTGAGTATTGTCTAGTGGCAGTTTTGACTCGCCATAAAGTAGCACAGAGGGTTAAAGTGCTTGCTGCAAAGAACAGAGCTATATTTTATGTGGACAGGTGAGTGGATTAGTAAAAACAGCCTTTACAAGCGCTTTAAAACAAATGAATGTATGTGAAAGGGGAGCTATGGAGAGATGAGGGCCACATTTGCCAGGTGGTAGTGGAGGAATCTGAGGAGGTTGTCATGGGGGGACGCCTAAAAAGACTGTCGCACAGGGCTCCACTAGTGCAAAAGCTGGCCACCAGTGTCAATGAAAAAAAAAATATAACATTTTATACAAGATTATTGTGTCCCAAAACCTAAGCAACTTTACTAGCTCACCCTAAGGGGAACAGGACTGATATGGGAAGGAAAGGGAAAGGGGAACAGTTAAAAAGAGGGTCAAGGGAGTGGGTCCCGAAGAAGCAGAAAAGGTGATGAAGTAAACATTCTGTAGAAATTGCCTCTAAACTCTAGAAACATCTCTCCAATCATCTCCTCTCCTTCTACTGTGTTCTCCGAGGCCTACTAGAGGAATAAAGTCAGCTGACAGTGTTAGTACCTTCAAGGCTCTTGTCTCTGTGAACTGAAGACCACTTTGCCCCATATCCTTTTTGATGCCATCTCGAAAAACTTACACTGCTTCTCATCTTGAAAAGTATAGGCCTTAAGGACCTAGAATACTTTCAGACAAGCTGGGTTCCAAGACGAGGACTTGAACCTTAAGCTAAAAAGTTTTTTCCTAATTATCTACTGCTCCTTTCTCTTTACTTGAGTAGTTGTGCTAAAGTTGGGAATAATAAGAATTACCCATCCAATGATTATCTGCAAGTTCTGTTTCAGAGTTACAGCTTTGTCTAGGGTAGAATCCAGTGGATCGTGTCTCCAAGTGTCATACTGATAGCGCCACCACTTTCAGGTGAAGGATCCGCAGACCTGGAGGGGAGCGTGAATGCTTTTGTCACCACCTCTGTTTCAGTACTCTTTAGTAGGCCCAACACTCTTTATTCCACTCACATATAACCCTTCTATATGGTGAGCTGTATCTGAAAAAAGTTACAATTGTGTAAGGGTTAAGCTGACTACGTGTTCTGATGAGCTAAATTCTCCCATTTTGGGTGTTTTATTCCCAAAATGTGATCACATTCCTTTATGTTACCCTTTGCTAAATTAGTAATATCATAATTGAGAATTAGAATTAAGTATTAATCACAAATAACGTTGATTTTTAGTCCTGTCCATCATTCTCAATATTTTTCATGATTTTCAGTAAACTGCCTTGATGATTGTTAAACAGTTCCTTAGGGTGTAGGTTTTATTAGTTCATATATGAATTTGCAGTTCTTATGACATTCCAAGGATATGTCGTGCTGCAGGTCTTTGTGGTTTTGTTTATAGTGATCCAAGTACAGCCAACACGTTTTTCGCCTGCCTTTAGCTGGCAAGCCTGGAACTTTTTCAAGGCTTCTGAAATTCTGGAACTTATTATTATAGTATCTTATGCAGTCTGCTGGTATCCTTACAATACTATGGAGCATATTTATAATGCCCTAGCGCCACCTTGGGCCACATTACAGTAATTGTTTTTTACGTTAATGTGGCCCAACAAAGCCAAAATCCCCACGCCGTATTTACAGGGTGGCGCAATGCATGCAGAGCAGGTATTAAAAGGAGGCTTCCATTCTTTAGAATGGGGCCCTATGTATTCTGCAGGAGTTGTGCCAATATTTTGGTGCTACTCCTGCAGAGTACATCAATAGTGTCATGAAAAAAGACGCTATTGGCCCCTACCCTGCGCTGTGGTGCACCGTATTTTAAATACGGCGCACACATGGTGGCGGTAGGGGGATGCTAAGGGGCGCAGGAAAAGTGGTGCTGCACTCGATGCAGCGCCACTTTCTATAAATCTGCCCCTGTGTCCGTAATCTTTTGGCTATTTTAGGGTCTTCATGCCAGCTGCAATTGGCATCCGGTTTACTGCCCGGTGTTAGTCCTGAACATGCCACCTCCGCGGTCCTATAGTGCCCACCGGTCTCCACTACTATTAATTTCGACCATTAAAGTAACTTAAAGGAAAGTGAACACATGTTGGAAAATAAGCACTTTATATGGTAAAAACACCTGTGTTTCAGCATGCCATTCAGCAAAGAAGTGACCTCCCTGTTGTTTCAGGGAAAGAGCGTGTGAAGTCCTAGAACTTAAATTTTTGCTGACCTTTGTAAATTTTTTTAATGCCTCAATTTTGTTTTTCAGCATCACTTTTGCTTTCAAGACATTGCTCTGAAACTCTGTCTGCCCACGCCGATCTGATTCTCCTCAAGCCCTCCAGAGTTCGTCATTTTAATCAGCAAGTCCATCCTAGCCAGGTTGCCTTCTAAACTCTCCAAGCTTGCCTCCTCCCCTGCAGACTTGTCCTGAATATCTAGTCTCTGATTGCCCACAAGCTCTCATCATATCCTTTTGTTCCCTCGCCGGAACTCTATCCACCTCATTGCCACCATCCACCTGAGGTACAGCCTTAGGGCTGAAACAAGCCCTGTTTTCTGTTCTCTTCTGTTTTTATGGCATCATTCATTGCAATTTTTCGTCCCACTGTCAAACGCACCTGGTCTTGATTACACCGACTTGAATCCGCTGCATTGACATACAAACACTTACCCATCCATGGGGCTCCCTGCTGGATTGGATTACACATAGACACATATGTGCATCAGGAGATCACGACCTAAGACTCATATAAAGGGTGGGAGTCGCGAGCATTCCCTCCATTGCCACCCTGCATCTACTCCCGCTACATGCGTCAGACAGCACGCTCTCCCTAGGCCACTTTACTGGAAGCCACAAACTTCACCACACATGCGGATCACTGTCAGGTTTGGGAAATCAGCACTGCACTTCTTTGATGCCAATTCCAAACTTCACCTTAGATATAACTCTGAAAGGTTTGATCGAGCCTCATTCCAAGAACATATACACAAGAAGAAGAGAGTGGGCTAGTGTGGACAGAGAAAAAGTAGGACTCTGCTTCAATGAAACTCGCAATCTCAGCCACAGAACACTGCACAAAGCTGACAGCACAGCCCTGTGGCCCAGAAAGTAACACAGTAAACCGAGTAGTGTAATACACACCAGCACATTGGTTAGTTTCTGACACCACCTTCTCCAACATTCAGTATTGAATAAGACTCACTGACTTTGAGTCTTACCTGGTTCTCCAGGTCAAGGGCAATGACGAGTCTGAGGGTAATGAGGATACAACCCCCCAAACATGGGATAAGCAAGCCAAGGATCTGTGATAGAAAAGAAATAATAAAGTAGAGACAGCGGGGGCAAGCAACACTATCATGGAGGGAGGCCAAAGGGAAAACAAAACAAATGTGAGGGGCAAATCCGGCTGCAAATTGAAGTGACAAGTGGAAACTTTACAACAGATGAACGTTGCCAGGCAATGAGTAACTGTGTGACTCTGCCTCAATAATTCAACTCAATTCAATTCAGTTGTTTCTATATAGCGCATAGCTATCCGACTAGGCCTACCAGCGCTAGTTGCAATAGCCTCCGAACTTCCCGCACTACCTCTGGGTACCTGGGAACTACTCCGCTCCCTCTCACAGGGCCTCTGTCCTGCACAACACCCCTGACCTGTGCCCCGGATTCCACAGGACTGATCAACAGTGCTGTTACTCTCCTGCTGCTGTTCTAATCTGATTCTTCACACACCTTGCTATAGATCTTCTGATTTTGCTTATGGCTGAAAATCTCGTGGTTTGACCATATTCACTCTGAATCCTTATAACATCCCCCCCTTATGAAAATCCACTACTCTGGGTAGATCTGGAAGACTTGTTAGGGAAGCTTTGAAGGAATTTTTTTACCAGCCTCGGGCATGTACAAATTATGTCACCAGAATCTTTCTGTAATATTGTACACTTTCCACCCAATGAGACACTGCAAGTGTCCTTTCTCTATTTGAAACATTAAAGTGGATTCAATCTCAATTTCAGGTTCTCTATCTACCACCACAACTAGTAGAGGTTTTAATCCATGAGCAAGTTCCACTCGTGATACATGAACCGCAGCGTGACAACCTTTGAGAATCTGTAGTCTCAGGGCCACCTTTTCCACTAACTGAATACTTTTAAACATTCCCAAAACGTGACAAGTAAACTTTGGGGACCTATTTGGACTTTTTAAGTATTTAGTCAGGAGTCAAACCGAATTACCTTTCTTATACTTTGGGACTGGTCTTCTATGCCTATATTCAAACTTTTCTGATTTATTTTGGCTTTTGTTAAATACTGTCTGTTTCTGTGTTTCTTCAATTTATGGCAACAGTGACTGGACAGAGGGAACTGAAGAGGAGCAAAATTTATAGGCAACATTTTAGGATGGATGCAAAAATTATAGAAAAATGTTGAGTATCCAGTTTTGTGGTACGGATGGCGTTATACAAAAATTCTGCCAGAGGAAGCCATCTTTTACATTCATGTTCACAGTTCATCAGAAAGCATCAAAGATACAGTTCCACTGTCCGGTTGGTTGACTCTTCCTTTTTGACAACTGGCTTGGCGGTGATGGTTTGATGGCTTGAAACTGATGGTTCCTATTTTAGCTTTATTTGAGTTAATTCCAAAACCTGGAGAGGAACTGTTCTCCTCTGTCTGCTGTAATCACTGCTGGTAAACCATAGAATTGCACAACGTTTCTCAAAACAATTAGTGCCGAACCAGGCACTGAAGGAAGTTGCTCCAGAGGGATAAAGTTAGCCATCATTGTAGAGAAACAAACCACAGCCAAACCAGTGGTAAACACTTCAAATAGATGTAAATGAATGATAAAATCCATGGAATGTGAAGCTAAGCTAATGGAGGAATAGGAGGAGATTGCAACAAACCAACTGGTTTTCCACAAAAACATTTTCTTGTGCACACATAGTACATCTTTTAATGTAATAATGAACAGATTTCTGTAACCTTGGCCATTAAAACATCTGCTCAACCAGTTCCTTAGTTATTCTCATTCCTGGAGGACCTGCTACTGGAACCTCATTACAGAGGATGGGCACTCTTTGGTGTAACTCTTTTCCTGGAATCTACAGTCTGTGTTTGATCAATTTTGAACTTTGTGGGTTAGCGGATCTTCTTTATTCTTATTCCAGTTCTCTACACTTACTTGGGATTGCTGTTCTTAAATTCTTTCAAAACAAACAACACGCTCATCTACAACTGTTGATTCAATAGCTAGCACTGATGTATTTTGCAGAGTGCGTTCTTCTGCTTCTTGATATCTTGATAGCACATTTGTTTTTTCCATGAGTTTTACCAGATCTATCAATAATTTTAAACGAACATCTAGAGAAAAACAATTCCATGTGCATGTCGAGCATATGTTATAAACCATGTCACTCTATTGATGTCAGATAGCTTTTCGTTTGATCCACATGCAGTGCAAAACAAGGGCCTGTTGCCTTTATTCTAGCATATGGAACATGAATGGTAATATTAGGAGCTTTACATTGTTGTGAAGTAGCACTTGCTTAAAAGTTTAGGCCTGTAACATTGTATTCATGAGTCATTATGCTTTAAACTTCCATGTCATCAAGCACACGCAATACAGATTGTTTTCACCTGTGAAGTTATACCTTCCTGCACAAAAACAATCCTGCCTGTAATGCAGGCACCCAATGATGCAAGGGTGCCTGTGCTGGTGCTAGGCTGCCTGAAGTTCACCAGCCCTATGAGAGAGCAGAAGTACGCCATATCTTACTAGATAAGGCACATTTCTGCTCTATTTCCTTCATGAAATGGAGCCCAACATGTTGCCTTGCTGCGTTGTGTGAAAGTTTAGTAAATCAGGCTCTTAGTAGTCATCAACTGAACCATCAATCGTAACCCGATATCCTCCAGCCTACTGCCTCTAAGTTGAAGGAGCTTCTTTTTGACCCCTTCCTTTGTGTCACCCTAATTGTACTCGATTTCAAAGAATTCCCTTTTCACATTGAGGCCAACATTTCCTAAATATGTGTACCATGCAGTGCTGCATGAGAATCTACTGTGCTGCATTGCGTGAAATGTAAATAATTTTGCAGCCCCATATTTATAGTCAGGCAGCAACGATGCCATTGTCAATGCTTGCAGAAAAAAAACTTTTTAAACATGCTAAGGGGCTTATGTAAGGGAAATTGGCGTAGGGCAGCGCCACAAGTCTTCTTGCAGAATGCAGCACACATATAAAGAGGAGAAAACTATTTCTTCTTGTTATGATTTCCCCGGGAATGCAAGAGGTTTGAGGCTTCCCCAGGTTTACTTGGCTAAGTAAATATGGGGCAGCGTCAAAATCCATAGGTGTTTTATGGGAAAACCTCTGCAACGCTCATGGGACGTCTCCCCAGCACAGAATAAGGTAACTCAGCGACATGTGCTGACTTGCCTTACTCCATATCTATGAGGCCATTCAAAACCACGCAAAGGGACTTTGAGAGGTTTGCGCCACCAGAGCATCAGAAAAAGTGACACTCCGGTGGCACAAGCCTCTCATAAATAAGCCCCTCGGTGCTGCCCATGGTGCAGCGAGTAGTGTCTTGCATGAGATTTATACTCAAAAAACGCTTTCCAGTTCAAATCTGTGTGCACTGACAACCACCCATGGCCATAGCGTTAAATATGTGTTATTTTGCAGCAATTACCTATATTATGCTTAGGAAAATCATGCAATTGACTTGCGCCTATTGTTTGCATGTGCTTTCATTTTGCACAACAATTTCACATAAAGCCATGTCATGTTATGTCAGCAGATCTGGTTTGCATGCAACCCTCGGGATCGATGCGATGTCTTCACCCTAGTATGTCTCATTTGTGGGACTCGGGACTGCATGATGAGAAGATGTTTGCATCACATTTTCAGCATAACAAATATTTTTGGGGCAAAAGTTGATCAATGCTACCTTTGTGCAGCTTTGTGCGAGCATTGGTGTGAAAAAACAGATAGTAAGTAAATCTGGACCCTACAGCTCTTTGCCCTTCTTTGTAAGTGGCCGATAACAACCCCTCGGAATTAAGACATCCGCGGAAACACCACAGATTCCTTTAGTTTTACCCCGAGATTTCAGCTGGTAAAACGAGCTGAAAGAAGCAGAAATCTCTGGCTGAAAGTCCGGGGCAAAATGAGCAATCACTGTGGCAATCAGATCCAAATTTGTACAATTTCAAGGTAATTTCTTTGCTTACTGAATGGAATGGATTTTCTCCACACTCCAGATTGTTGGTACCCTGTCTAACTTTTGGGATGGGGTAGTATTATTCCAATTCCCAGGCCACTCGTAATGATTCCCTCCGTAAGTACTACCACTACAAATAGACTTTTCACGTCAAAGCATCACATGTTACATTTTTCATTTATTTCATGAAGGTTTCTGTGCCTAAACTTCCATCTAAATATCAACTGCCTCTATTAGAAATGTAACATGATCTTGGGTTGCCATCTAGTGGTAGTTTTTGATAATTTCAAAAATCTTCTGCATCATGGCGTGCAATAGTGCCAGCAATCCCGAGCCTGGTCATTACAGCTGAATCACTGAGGCCCATATTTATACTTTTTGACGCTAAACTGCGCTAACGCAGTTTAGCGTCAAAATATTTTGCGCCGTCTAACGCCATTCTGAAGCGCCATGCGGGCGCCGTATTTATGGAATGGCGTTAGACGGCGCAATCAGACCGGCGCTGCCTGGTGTGCGTGGAAAAAAACCACGTAGACCAGGCAGCGCCGGCGTTGGGAAAAAATGACGTTAGGGCGTCTTAAAATGGCGCAAGTCCGGTTGACGCTAAAAAATCGTCTTAACCCGACTTGCGCCATTTTTTTTCGACGCCCATCCCCCATCAACATGACTCCTATCATTGTAAAGATAGGAGTCATGCCCCCTTGCCCAATGGCCATGCCCAGGGGACTTATGTCCCCTGGGCATGGTCATTGGGCATAGTGGCATGTAGGGGGGCACAAATCAGGCCCCCCTATGCCACAAAAAAAAAAAAAAAAATACTTACCTGAACTTACCTTAATGTCCATGGGATGGGTCCCTCCGTCCTTGGGTGTCCTCCTGGGGTGGGCAAGGGTGGCAGGGGGGGTCCCTGGGGGCAGGGGAGGGCACTCTGGGCTCATTTTGAGCCCACTTGTCCCTTAACGCCATCCCTGACCCAGGCGTTAAAAAGCGGCGCAAATGCGCCGTTTTTGGCCACGCCCACTCCCGGGCGTCTCTTTTGCCCGGGAGTATAAATACCACGTAAAGGCCTGGGAGTCATTTTTTAAGACGGGAACGCCTCCCTTGCATATCATTAACGCAAGGAAGGGGTTCACGCTAAAAAATGACGCACACTCCGGGCACTTTGGCGCCCGAAGCGTCTAACGCCAGAGTATAAATATGGCGTTAGTTGGCGTTAGTTCTGCGTCGAATTTGCGTCAAAAAAAACGACGCAAATTCGGCGCAACCAGAGTATAAATATGGCCCTGAATTTTGATTGTTTCATAATCAAACGCTATGACAAAAATAAAAACTACACATAATCAAATAGTCTTAAATGTTGCTACTACATAAACATATAAATCCCCGTCACCGATATACCTCTGTAAAAAATTGTTGTCCAGATTTAAAAAAAATTCATTTGTGTTTTTGGATCATTAGAGAAGTAATTTCGCTTGGGTAGACATTGCTGATCCGGGCTGAAGTTTTCTAGACGACAATTTTAAAAATAGGGGATGTGTTGCAGTGATGATGTAATATTTCAGGAAACATGAGACCTATATACTTCCTTTTGTTGTCAAAACATAGGTTTTGGGGGTAAAGTAGTCTTATAGAGACAGAAAATAACTCCTCAGAGCAGCCCTTCTGCCATTTTTCAAAATGACAGCTATAATAGAGGAAGAAGAGACATATATATAGAAATGAAAGAAATAATAATGTTTTTTAATCCTTGTATGTATACACCAAACAATGTTTATGATCTGAGTATGAAAAACATATTGTTTATCACTCCTGTTTTACACATTTTCATAGTTTACTTTATTGATTTGTGTCAGCAGTTGCTTGTGGTCCATTTGGAGAATGCTGAACATTTGAGGAAAGGATATCAACAGGGACATCTTTTTGCAACACAGGGGCCCTCATTCTGACCCTGGCGGTCGGTGATAAAGCGGCGGCCAACCCGCCAACAGGCCGGCGGTCCAAAATATGCAATTCTGACCCTGGCGGGAACCGCCAACACAGCCCGCCGCATTAACACTCCGCCCGCCACGGCGGAACAAACAAACAGCGCGGCGGTCCCCGCCAACAGCCAGGCGGCAGACAATGTACCGCCCACCCTATCACGACCCACCAATCCGCCACCTTTTCCGGGGCGGGAGCACCGCCGATAAAAACACGGCGGAAACAGACTACGAACGGGAAAACGCTCACCTCCACATACTCCACGCGAGATTCCGGCAGTATGGAACCCGAGTTGCAGGTCATCCCCGCACTCCTATACCTGCTCCTGTACCAGGAGCACGCCCGGCGGCGCGGAAGACATCGGTGAGTACTGCACCTACGACACAGGGGAGGGAAAAGATTACCGGCACACACCCACCCACCCACACCCACTACAACACACACATCAATGCATTCCCACAGATCACTGTCACAACCCACAAACCCCCCCCTCCGAAATAATGCAAAGACCAAAAGAAGAGATCTTAAACGGGCAGATATATTGAAATATGGACAGCAGTAATACCAATAAATAAATAAACTATGTACAAAATATATACAGCTACTAAATGTAGTCCAACCACTGTCCGTGGACCACAGGGGTCCTGAGCAAAGGGGCAAGGCCCAGTCCCACGACAAGAACTCCACGGAGAGAACACTGCAGGGGCATCAGAAAGAAAAAAGGACAGGCACCTCAGGGGGAAGGGAAGGGGGGCACCTCAGCCACTTGAGTACACGACGCCAGATCCACGAGGGGACTCCATGACCACAGGGCCATCCTGGGGAGAGCAAAGCCACAGTCCATACAGTCCATACAGTGGGTGGCCTGCCCACTGGGCCATCCTGGGGAGAGCAAAGCCACAGTCCATACAGTCCATACAGTGGGTGGCCTGCCCACTGGGCCATCCTGGGGAGAGCAAAGCCACAGTCCATACAGTCCATAACAGACTCCACTGCCACTGGAGGAGGCATGTTGGCCAGAGGACATCCTGCAGCCCTGCCCGAGACAGATCCTGCCCTGCCACGTCTGCCAAAGGGCCAGCGGTTCCTGCCTGGAAGGGACCAGTTCAGCGGTCCTTGCCTTGAAGGGCCCAGTTCAGCGGTTCTTGCCTTGAAGGGCCCAGTTCAGCGGTTCTTGAGACGGCGGTCCCCAGCGGAGCGGTGCTGGAGACGGCGGGGCCCAGTTCAGCGGTCCTTGCCTTGAAGGGCCCAGTTCAGCGGTTCTTGCCTTGAAGGGCCCAGTTCAGCGGTTCTTGAGACGGCGGTCCCCAGCGGAGCGGTGCTGGAGACGGCGGGGCCCAGTTCAGCGGTTCTTGCCTTGAAGGGCCCAGTTCAGCGGTTCTTGCCTTGAAGGGCCCAGTTCAGCGGTTCTTGAGACGGCGGTCCCCAGCGGAGCGGTGCTGGAGACGGCGGGGCCCAGTTCAGCGGTTCTTGCCTTGAAGGGCCCAGTTCAGCGGTTCTTGCCTTGAAGGGCCCAGTTCAGCGGTTCTTGAGACGGCGGTCCCCAGCGGAGCGGTGCTGGAGACGGCGGGGCCCAGTTCAGCGGTCCTTGCCTTGAAGGGCCCAGTTCAGCGGTCCTTGCCTTGAAGGGCCCAGTTCAGCGGTTCTTGCCTTGAAGGGCCCAGTTCAGCGGTTCTTGAGACGGCGGTCCCCAGCGGAGCGGTGCTGGAGACGGCGGGGCCCAGTTCAGCGGTTCTTGCCTTGAAGGGCCCAGTTCAGCGGTTCTAGAGACGGCGGTCCCCAGCGGAGCGGTGCTGGAGACGGCGGCCATTCTATGGCCAACTGCTCATTGCCTGGTGGTGCCCTCCTGGGCAGCGGGGATGGTGCTCCTTCAATGCCCACCTGGGCTGTGGGTGGTGGGGCCCTCCTGGCCAGCTGGACTGGGTCCTCCCTGGGCAGCGGCTATGGGGGTGGTGGGCTCTCCCGGGGCAGCTGTGCCGGTTCCTCCCGGGGCAGCGGCTATGGGGGTGGTGGGCTCTCCCGGGGCAGCTGTGACGGGTCCTCCATGGGCAGCAGGCCTGCTGCCTGACTTCTCCGCCTTGCTGCCCTTGCCCTCCTTAGTCGGGAGTCTGTGGCCCTTTCCTCCCTTTGGAGCTGTGGCTGTTGACGGTGGCTGGCTAGTGTCCTGGGGGGATATCGAATCCGGGCTCCGGCGGCGGCCCTTCCGCCTTCTGCTCCTCTTCCCAGGGGGTGGGCTGGCTGTCCCCTTGCTGCTGGGCGAAGATCCAGACCTGCGGGCTGGTGGGCTCCAATACCCCTGCACCCTTGTCAAGGGGGCTGCAGGGCTGGTGGTGGCTGAGGTGCTCTTTTTACCCCGACGAGAAGGAGGGGGGGGGGCTCAGGGTCAGGAAAGAAGGTAGCAGTAGAGAGATAGATTTTCTTGGGACAATGGATAGTGGTAGGTACAGTGGGTATGGGAGTGGAGGGAGAGGATGTGGTTGTAGGCGAGACAAGTTTGCTGTCTTTGGGTGCAGGTGCAGGAGCGGGAGGCTGTCGTGAGGTGGATGGCTGTTGGGTGGGTGGGTGGCTGCGTTTGTGTGGTGTGGAAGAGGGGGTGACAGACACAGTGGGAGAGGACACAGGGGATGTGTAAATGGCAGTGGGGGTGGTGACTGCACGTGTGCGGACTGTACTGGAGGGTGTGCTGGTGATGGAAACACTGGCTGATGGTGAGGTGAATGAAGGTGTGAGTGTAGACGTCACAGGGAGGGAGGAGGGAGACGAGGAGGTGGGGGTCACAGAGGTGGAAGTGACTGTTGGCATGTCTGCATCGGAATGTTGCTTGTGTGAATGTCTGCGTGATCTGTGGTGCTTGTGTTTGGATGAGCTGCTCTTGGGTGTTGAGGTGTGTGCAGGCTGGTCTGATGGTGTGGGTGGGACAGGCAGAGGAACAGGAGACTGGGAGGAGGGAGTTAGTAGAGGGAGGCAGGAGACAGGGACAATGGCTGCCGTCAGTGCTGAGGCCAGAGCCTGGAACGATCGCTGATGGGCAGCCTGACCCGAATGAATGCCCTCCAGGTACGCATTGCTGCGATGAACCTCCCTCTCCACCCCCTGGATGGCATTCAAAAGGGTAGTCTGCCCAACAATGAGCGTTCGGAGGAGGTCAATGACCTCCTCACTGAGGGCAGCGGGGGTAACAGGGGCAGGGCCTGAGGTGCCTGGGGCGAAGGAGATGCCCGGCTTCCTGGCAGAGCGGGCACGGGGCAAACGCTGAGGGGCTGCTGGGAGGGCGGAGATGGTGCGCTGGGTGGCGGCTGTACCTGTAATGGCGGGGGGCACGGATGGTGCCACCCCCGCAAGGGAGCTCCCTTCCGAGGACGTGTCCGTGTCGCTGCAGGGTCCAGTCTTCCCCGTTGTGGAGCTCCCCTCGCCCTCCGTCTCACTGGTCCAGTCAGACTCTGTGGCATGGCCCTCCTGGGCCATGTGAGATGCAGCTCCCTCCTGCCCCGATGCCACTTCTCCTCCGCCTGATGATGCTGATGCACACAAGCACAGAAAGACAAACAAAAAGGGGGGGGGAGAGAGAAATAAAGAGATTTTGAGTACATGGATCACCGGTACCGTTAGCGGACATGACAGACACAGATGCCCCCTGCACTAAGTTGCGCACTTGGGGTCCGCTACGCATTCCGTGGAACATGCCCTACACGCCTAGAGTTGACAACTGCACCCATGGATGACACGGCCCAGGGATGGCTGTACTGACACACTACTGAGGGTGGTGGCTGGGGACACAGGGGCTTACGGGGGTGCCCAGCCTACAGATCTCGCCCTGGCCTAGGGGGACCCACAGCCCTCCTCCCCCACCCAGACACCTCCACTGCGCGACAACAGAGTAGATAATGCTTGTACTCACCCCCTTGTGTCTGCTGTGCTGCCCTCACGCGCCCATCCAAATCAGGGTAGGCCACCGTAAGGATCCGGAACATCAGGGGGGTCAGTTGACGGCAGGCACCCCGCCTACGTTGGGAGGCCATCCCCAGCAGAGACTCGGCGGTCTTCTTGGTCCCGCGGCGGATATCCTCCCACCTCTTGCGGCAGTGGGTGCCCCGTCGATGGTGGACCCCCAGGGTCCGGACTTCCTTGGCGATGGCACGCCAAATCCCGATCTTCTCATGGGCGCGGACCTATGTGACACGTACAGGGAGGGAGAAATACCACGTTCAAGTTTGTCTGCATTTTCGTTGCCAGTGGCCCAACGCCCACCATCCCCGCCAGGCCCAACATGCCCCCCATCCCCGTCAGGCCCCCCGCCATGCCCCCCGCCAGGCCCAACATGCCCCCCATCCCCGCCAGGCCCCCCGCCAGGCCCCCGCCAGGCCCAACATGCCCCCCATCCCCGCCAGGCCCCCCGCCATGCCCCTGCCAGGCCCAACATGCCCCCCATCCCCGCCAGGCCCCCCGCCATGCCCCCAAGCCAGCCAGTGGCCCCAAATCCATATTGAATTAAACTCACTTGTTGGTCTGGAGGACCGTAGAGTAGCGCATACTGGGGGAGGACCCCATCCACAAGTTTCTCCAACTCCTCTCCAGTGAAGGTAGGGGCCCTTTCCCCAGTCGCAGCAGCCATTGTCCCTTCCAGACCGAGGTCACAGCAACACTTGCAGTATAGGTCCTCTCCTGTGAAAGTTCAAGTCGCAAGTGGATAAGTAGATAGAAAATGGCGGTCACGCCCGCGGCGGTGCGTACCGCGGCGGTGCGTACCGCCACCGCCGGCGCCCTTCGCCATTGGCTCCTGAAACCCATAGGCTTCAATGTTAACCAATGCGGCTTCGCGCCGCGGTCTTCGACCGCCGACCGCCGCGGTGTGCCACGCCAGCGCATTGACCTCACATCCCATTGTCACACTTCACAGGTCAGGCAGCCGCCATTTCGAGGGTCCACATGGCTCAATTTCAACTGCGTCACACAGGCCTAGGCCTTGCATAGCCACTCAGACACGCCATTCACTGCATAGAGAATCGTTTACTGTGCAAGCTGTGAGTACGTACCTGTGGGTTGCTTGACTATGTGCTCCATGTTGTCCTTCCTAGGCACCGTCCGCTGGGTTTGGCGAGGAGACGGATGAATCCTCGCGTGTACCGACCGCTGGTGGACCTGTCGACAATGGAAGAACGCCACATTATCCTGACCTACCGGCTTGACCGTGCCACTATACATGAACTGTGTGCCCAGCTGGAGCCCGACCTGATGTCCCCCATCTGCCAACCCACAGGGATTCCCCCTCTGGTGCAGGTCCTGTCAGTACTGCATTTCTTGGCAAGTGGGTCATTTCAGACAACAGTGGGAATTGCTTCTGGGATGTCTCAGCCCATGTTTTCGAAGGTGTTATCCAGAGTGTTGTCTGCCCTGATGAAATACGTGAGGAGCTACATCATTTTCCCTGAGGTGGGCGAATTGGCTACAGTGAAGGGTGATTTCTACGCCCTTGGACATATTCCCAACGTCATTGGTGCCATTGATGGGACCCATGTGGCTTTGGTTCCCCCAAGAGACAGGGAGCAGGTGTACAGGAACAGAAAAAGTTACCATTCCATGAACATCCAGGTGGTGTGTTTGGCTGACCAGTACATCTCGCATGTAAATGCCAAGTTCCCTGGGTCAGTGCATGACGCCTACATCCTGAGGAATAGCAGCATCCCTTGCGTGATGGAACAGCTAGAGAGACACCGTGTATGGCTATTGGGGGACTCTGGGTACCCCAACCTGTTGTGGCTACTGACCCCAGTAAGGAATCCCCGGACCAGGGCAGAGGAACGGTACAATGAGGCCCATGGGCGTACTAGGAGGGTGATCGAACGCACCTTTGGCCTCCTAAAGGTCAGGTTTAGGTGCCTGCATATGACAGGTGGATCCCTAATGTACTCACCTAAGAAGGTGTGTCACATCATCGTGGCCTGCTGCATGCTTCACAACCTGGCTTTGCGCCGCCAGGTGCCTTTCGTGCAGGAGGATGGTCGAGACGGTGGTGTAGTGGCAGCTGTGGAACCTGTGGAGAGTGACGAGGAGGAAGACGACGGGGCTGAAACAGACAACAGGGACAGAATCATTGAACAGTACTTCCAATAGGACACAGGTAACAATTCAAACATAATTTAGTAAATGTGAACTACTCTCCTGCATCTCTGCTGCCTGTCTATTTGCCCCAGTGTATGATGACTGAGTTGTGGCTTTTCCCTCCCTATTTCAGATCTGGGGTCCCCACTACGAGTCCTGTGCTTCGTTTCCCCATGGACTACAGCTTTGTGGCAGCTGTTTGTTGACTTCACTATGTACAAGGACATATTTGCACTGTCATGTCAATTACAATATTTTGAAATCACAGCCAGACTCCAGATAGTTTTGTGCAAAATGGGTGTTTATTTCAGTGCTCAAAATGGGATGGGTGGTTTCAAGTGGGTGGGGGCTATGGTGAAGGAATGTCCATGGCAGAGTCCAGAGTAACAGTCACACAGGTGCATTGTCCAGAGGCCTGTGGAGAGATGGAGCATGGGCAGTTCAAGGATGGACAGGGTGACAATGTGGGACAGTGGGCTGACATCAGGTGGTATCCTTTGCTGGCGGGGGTCTTGACATCCTACTCTGTCTTCTTGCGAGATCTCAGGGCCCTCTTGCGGGGTGGTTCTTCTCCTGCAGGAGGTGGGGGTCTGGTGGGCTGCTGTTGTGCGGGGGCCTCCTGTCCACTAGCGCCGGCGGAGGTGGTTGGCTGTTCTTGGTCCAGGCTAGTGGCAGGGGCCCTTTGTTGTTGTTGAGTGTCCGTCCTGGTGTTGATGAGGTCCTGCAGCAGCCCTACTATGGTAACCAGGGTGGAGGTGAGGGCTCTGATGTCCTCCCTGTACCCCCGATAGTGTTCCTCCTGCAGTACCTGGATCTCCTGGAACCGGGCCAGTACCGTCGCCATCGTCTCCTGGGAGCGGTTGTATGCTCCCATGATGGTGGTGAGGGCCTCGTGGAGAGTGGGTTCCCTGGGCCCGTCCCCCCCCTGTCGCACAGCTGCCCTCCGAGTTGCCCTGTTTCCCTGGGCCTCTGCCCCCTGGCCGGTGTGCCCACTACCGCTGCCCCCAGGTCCCTGTTGTTGTTGGGATGGTGGGTTATCCTGGGTGCCCTGTAGTGGTAGACACACCGCAGATTGACGCGCCCTGGAGACAGAGGCATGGGCCCGCTGGGTGGGAGCTGTGCTGGTGTTCCCAGAGGGGTTTGGGTCTGTAGTGGCCTGTGCCTGTGTGAGGGGAACCGACTGTCCAGAGGTCCCCGATGGTCCGAGCTGGTCATCAGTGTCCAGGTCGACAGAGCTGCTGTCATCGCTGACGGCCTCTTGGGTGGGGGGTGTGGAGAATTCTGGGCCCTCCGTGGCGGTGTGTTGACGGTCGGGTCCTGCAGGGGTATAGAGGTATGGTTATAGTTTCAATCTGTGGCATATGGGTGTATCTGTGGGTTCCCGTGTCCCCAAGTGCTGGCATTCGTGTGTGGGGGCTTTGGTGAGGGTGGCTTGTGGGGGGGATGTGTATATGCATTGGGCATGCTTTGGTGATGGGTGTCCATGCTTAGTGGACGCATGCAGGCCTAGGTTTTGGGATGTGTGGGTTGTGATGGTGAGACATTGGCAGGGAATAGGTGTGCTGGGGGTGAGGGTGGTGGTGGGGGTGAGGATGGTGGTGGGGGTGAGGGTGGGGGTGAGGATGGGGGTGGGGGTGAGGGTGGGGTTCGAGGATGGGGGTGAGGGTTGGGGTATGATTTGGCATGCAGGTGGGGGGGAAGCAGTAGTGAAGCTTCAACTTACCAGTATCCATTCCTCCGCCGACTCCTGCGAGGCCGTCAGGATGCAGGATGTTCAAGACTTCCTCCTCCCATGTTGTAAATTGTGGGGGTTGAGGTGGGGGTCCTCCGCCAGTCTTCTGCACGGCGATGTTGTGCCTGGATACCATGGAACGCACCTTCCCCCGTAGGTCGTTCCATCGCTTCCTGATGTCTTCCCGATTTCTGGGGTGCTGTCCCACAGCGTTGACCCTGTCGACAATCCTCTGCCATAGCTCCGTCCTCCGGGCAATGCTGGTGTATTGGACCTGTGTGCTGAATAGCTGGGGCTCTACCCGAACGATTTCCTCCACCATGACCCTGAGTTCTTCGTCTGAGAAGCGGGGGTGTCTTTGGGGTGCCATGGAGTGGTGTGTATGATGTGTGGGGTGGAGTATGTGTAGTTAAGTGTGTTGAGTGTGGTGGTGTGTGTTGTTTTGTGTGTGGATATTGTGTGGGTGATGGTGTTGTGTGCCTCTGTGTGGTAGGATTGTCTAATCTGTGCTGTCTCTCTGGCCTTTGTGACAAATTTTTGGTCGTAGGGGTTTGTGGGTGATGTGGGTGTGTGTTTTATATTGTATTGTGTGTGTGGGAGTGGTGTGTGTATGTGTATCAGGTGTGTGGAATTCAAATCGGCCAATGTGGCTGAGTTTTGTTCGTTTGTGTGTATTCTGACCGCGGCGGTGTGTACCGCCAATGGAAAACCGCGTTTGAAAGACCGCCGCGTGGATTCGTGGGTCGTAATGGCATGGGCGTATTTCTGTTGGCGTGACGGTGGAGGTTTGGTCGCCTCCACTTTTCCGCCGACCGCTGGTCTGGCGGTCTGTTGTGGCTGTCGGATTTTCGGAGGTTTGGCTGCTGCGGGTCAGAATGACCGTGGCGGGTTACCGCGACCGCGGCGGAATTATGGAGGATTTCTGACCGGCGGTAGGCGCCTTTTACCGCCGAGGTCAGAATGACCACCAGGGTTTGCAAGTATATGTATGTAAGTTCTGTGGGTAGAGGCTTTAGAAAGTTGGTAAGTTTTAACACCCCATCAATATCTTCCCAACCAAATTCACACAAATCTGTCTCTACATATGCATGATCCAAAAGATTTACATGTCTTCTGATCAAGTAGAAGGCTCTTTTAATGTGTCCACGGACAGAATATGACTTCGGTGGAAGGTCACTTTATGGGACTAATCTCTTGAACTCACTGTACCGAACATCGTCAAATATGTGACAGTCAGAACTAATTTTCCACACACGAATAAGGTATTTTTCTTTGTTTTTAAAGTCACATTCTTCTTCTGTCCAGCAAATCCTTTTAGAAACTTCACAGGTTCAGCAGTTAAAGCTCAAAGCATTGTTCCAGTTTTGCTCATAGTGTCATCAGCTGTACGAATATATGCCTTGATAAGAACACTGGACATCTCTGGGCCAAGTTTCTTGTACAGAATATGAAGCAGGATTCAGTGTCTTTTCTCGCTTGTTCCATAACATATCCATAACTCTGAAAACCCTTGACTTATGAAAATTACAACAAAGTTAAGTAGCACAATAATAATATCTGTGTCAATTGGGAGTACAATGACTCGATTAGAACCATTTTAGACAGCCCTCTCAACATGTGGCATAACATGAGGGTCAGATTCCTCCAATTTGCTTTTAAGTTCTTCAACAATATGGGCCTCACCTTTTGGATATATCTCTGCAGGCGCCAGCTCCTCATTGACAATCATTCCACTTGAAATGATTGGAAATTCAGTGTTCACTGAAGCATCAGCAATGTTTTGGCGAGTTAACATCTCCAAGTTCATCATGTTCGATATTGATGACCAGAATTTATCAAGTTGCACAGGTATAGGTGTTGAATGTTTGATGCAGGCAAGGTTAATTGTTCCACTTGTAGACATTCATATGATTCTCTCACATTCTTTGACAGATATTTCAAGATAACTGACAAACACAATGTGCAATTCTTAAACAGGTGCACACTGACTTTGATACCTGTAGAACAGTCTGAACAACCTCTCCGAAGTTTTGCATGGCTGAAATTTTGACCATTCACAATTGTGATACATAGGCCACAACAACAGCAGTTTCAATGAGGACACCTTTTCAAATTGAAATTCTTCAGGTGAAAGTTTTTTCGAGCTCTTATACGAGTTTGTGCTTCACAGGTTTGGTTGCAGTATCTCCACCAAATAATGCGTTTGTTGGAAGAAGATCATGCAACAGAATTTCCTTGATAAATTTACCCCTTTCTTTTGCTACATCCGTCTCTATGTGCTTTCAAAAGCTGATTTTTTGTAGCCTGTTTTGTAGCGGCTGGTTGTCAAACAGCTTTTTCTCTTTCAACACAAATCTCTCTTGCTTCAGTTCTGCATATAAACTTAGAAAGAGGGGTGATACCCCGCAACCCAGGGACCCAGGTGAAGTATAAATTGAAGGCACAGGTGGTCCCCACAAGTACATAGGATTGTATATAGCATCAGTGCACCATTTATTCACTTTGTCACTTCTGCACTGAACCATCACTGAATAGGAGCACCTTTAAGAAATAGTGGTTACAATTTTAATTTTTAGACAGGTTTTGCTCTAATAAATATGCATTAAATGTATGAATTATCCCCGATTTTAAGAAGGGTTGTTTTGAGAAAATTATTGCTGAGGAAGTCGAGAGCTATACTTCCTCATGGGGACCACATTTGCCTTTAATCAGTTCTGTGTAAAGTTTCGATCCATGTTCCACAACATCTGGTAGATGAGTCTTTATATCATAATCCACATACTTTATGGTCATGAAGTTGTGTAGTCGCACAGAATGAGTCATTTCAAAGGAGTTGTCTTGATGCTGCATGAAATGAAGAAGGCTGTCAAAATATTTATTAAAAACGTTCTCCTCTGATTCCCACAAGTTCCTGGTGAGGAACAGTTTCACAATGGTTCATTAATTTTGAATGTGTCATCTCTGTGAAAACATTAAAAATATAAAGGACTTCATGATAAACTAGCTGCCATTGAGCAACATATTCAATTTTACTGTCTGACCAACAATTGCCTTGGAGCTTTTGTGTGATCTCTGGATCACCTATTCCAGTTTCATATCTGGTTCCACAGCATTGAACCATCCCTCTCTGTCTTTCACCACAAAATGAATTTTCTGTAGAGGTATGCTTTTTTACCTCTAACTTCTTCATTTTTTCCAAATACCAGGACCCATATCTCAGGTAATTCATACAATAGAATTTGCAAAACACAGTAATCAGTGACTCCACAGTCTTCACATGCAGCTCCCAATCACCTTCCTGACTAACATATACCAAGTTGTTCACTAGAGCTTTCATGTTTAAAACATTTACCCAATACTTACAAAGTTCTGCTTTTCATTCACATTCTTTGAGAAACTCCACAAACTTGTTTTTTCAGGTTTTCTGATTTTGAACTGAGTGTACTGACCATTGCCTGGCTTTATATTATGTCTTCTTGAATGAAATGCACTCTGTGCCTTGTTCACTTCTGAGATAAGATATGCAAAACCTAATTTATCATTCTTGTTCCAGAAAGCATTCCAATGTAATGTCTGTATAGCCTCAGATATGATGTGCATGCCTGCACACTGTAACACAACTTTTGTCATGTGGAAAAGGCCCATCATTGGATAAAGATCATCAAATTCTACCGGATTGCTCATAAAAATGCCAGATACAATACGGAAAACACCTTTATATCAGAAAATTGGCAGCATAGTATGATCTTCAAAGTGTGCATGCACATATAAGAGGTTTTTTAGAGCTGTGTATACTGTTGTGTAGTTTGTGACTGGAGATGATATTACTGGTAAAAAAACAACCTTCTTCAGTGGGGAGATCAGAGCATGAATTCCAGTCCACGGATGAACTGGCTTTTCTTCATCCTTCAGTCTGCACTGAATAAGGGATATGATAAATTCAGTTAGATCAGCTTTGTAGATCACAGCATCACGTTGAAGAAGATCTATGTCCTCAGCCACTTTGAAGCTTTCTGGTAGACTGGGACATGTTGATGGCTTATAGTGATTTTGCACATGTTGGCAAGGCAGCTGGGTTATACGTTTGCAGCTTTGTTTGTTTTTGCATACAGCTGACACAGCTTGTTTTCCAGCAGCTACTTCATTGGTGCAGTCTTGAAAAAACACCATGGCAGTATCACGTGTGCTGGGTGTTCCAGACAAAGAAGAGCTGTCTTCAAAATCAAAATTATCAAGAGCAGCAATTGTATTGTATAGTGACTTGGAAGTGGTGTGCTGTCAGATTCACAAGAGTTAACAGCATAAGCTACATAAAGTTCCTGCTCTCTATTATGTCATTATAACTTGTTGATACACCAATCCTATTCATTGAAGTGAATAGCTCTCTACTTTTGCACTTGTCATAGATTGCATGGCAGTCACCATGTGTAGTGGAATTTTCTTTTTGTCATAATGTAAATCATTAAATATGATTTGGAAAAGACAATTCATTTGCACAACATAAGCCTGATGGTTCATGGGATTGTCTTCCACTTTTTAGCTTATATCTTCAAAGCCATCAACAATGTTGTTGGCTTCTGTTTTGAACTCAAGAACTTTAGTTTGTAACAGTTTTGCTTTGCTGATATTAAACAATGATATAAAAAAAGTTAAGACAACATCAGGCATTCCTGTTGACACCCATGATTTGCAGAGCTCTGGGGCATCATAAAATGTGTCATTAAGACAAACAGGGAAGGAGCCGTGGGTGTGTGCGTCCTTGAGTTCGATGGAGTCACGTAAATCTGACTCTCTTCCATAACAGGTCCATGGAAAGTAAGAACCCATGAAGGGATGAGGAGGCATGAATTGGTACAAAATATACATCTGACACAAGTAGGGTTGCCACCTGACCAGTTTTCTTCCTGCACAACTGGTATTTTAATTTCTGTTCAGTTAAAAAAAAACACTTTTAAACGTGTTCTAGTGCTGTGTTAACGATCCCTGACTAATAAAGTAAACAAAGGCAGAAAAGTGATGTTAACAAGCATTGGCAAAGCAAATAGCCTAATGCTTTGTTTCCTTGTACAGCATTTTGACAGCTCTGCAGCATAATAGAAAGTGAAACAAAAAGCACTATGACGGGGTCAGTGCTGGACGTTTCATACTGCTTTTAAAAAAACTTTCAACCATGCTGCTGTCTGTAGTGCCCAGAAGCAGGGACTGCTCACAAACTGGCCTGTACGGCACTAGAACTCGCCACCAACAGCAGCACTGCTATCCATAGCACCCAGAAGGAGGGAAAGCTAACAATCTGGCTTGTGTGGCATTAGGGAATACCAGCAGCAGCACTGCTGTCTGTAGTGCCCAGAAGCACAGACTGCTCAGCAAATGGCCTGTGTGGGGCTAGGTAACACCAGCAGCAGCACTACTGTCTGAACTGCCCAGAAACAGCAGCAGCTAACTAGGTGGCCTGTGTGGTGTTAGACCTCTCGGGCCCAGAAGCACGGACAGCTCATGAGATGGCTTGTGTGGCACTACAGGACGCCAGCAGCAGCACTGCTGTCTGTGGCTCTAAGAAGCAGAGGGCACCTTGGGAGGGCCTGTGTGATACTAGCCTGCTGTCTGTAGTGCCCAGAAGCAGGGACAGCCCAGAAGAGGGCCTGTGAGCTGCTAGGATGCACTAAAAGGGTAAGCAGGTGTCAGCTCATTAAAGCAAGGCAGAAGAGAACACCTCTGGGCAGGTGAGTCAAGCACATCATACATACCACGAAAGCCGAGAGCCCGAGTGGCGGTGCACCCCATGCAGTGACTGGAGGAAGATGAAATGGTCCCTGCTGTAATAAATTCTGAATTCACCTAGAACACCGGTCATCAGCAGCACGGGATAGTCCCTATGCCTGGTCAGTAATCATGCTGAGCATGACAACAAGAAGGGTGTTAACAGAGGCACAGGAGATGACATGCTTCTGAACCCAGACTGCTCTAGCCAGCATATGGAGCCACAGATGATGATAAAAGAGGTGACATCCAGGCAACTGTCCAGCGCATTTGACAATATTCACGGGCTACTGAAAGATTTTTCTGCAAGCAATAGAAAAAGAAGCAAACAGGAAAAACAACAACACAGACACAACAACAGGAAACAAACCAGAATAAACAATAAAAAATGCAAACAATGTGAGTAGCAGAGAACAGCGAGTGGCAGCAACATGGAGAAGTGGTGGGTGGGAGGAGAAAGGAGTAACACAGGCTAAAAAGCAAAACAAGACAACAAATATGAATTAACTGGCAGCATTATAGTCAGCCACCTAACACAGGTATTAGTTTTACACCAGTACGTTGAAATCATAAACGAATAACACACACGTTACCCAAAAAAACCCCAAAGCACAAGGATTTCCACGTAATAAAATGTTCACTTTTTTCAGGATCCCCTGATGCAATTTAGGGGGTGAGAATCACTGTATATACATGCTGCATATACATTTATCACACTGCTGTCGCACAAAACCTCGGCCTGTGCCAAAACAAAGCTGAAAGTGGGCTTACCAAAGCAAAGCACACTACTCCTTCACAAATACCTATTGAGTGAAAATACCGCAAATGATGTGGCTCTGAAAAAAATGGGCTCCTTTGCTTTGAAACGGTACAGGAGAGGAGTCCAGGTGCCCCGGCTGATCTCATTATCTAACCCCCCTTTTAAAATACAGTCTTTTTGTTTGAGGAAGCCACCCTACCGTTTTCTTTACTATTCTGCAGCCCGTGACCTGCTGGCCTCAACTAATCTCGGCACTCCCCATGACCTAGTGCGGCCCTTCCGCACTTACTAGGCACCAACCACTATAGGCATGAGGGTAGGGGCTCGATAAGGATTGCTGGATATTCATTGGCGGGTTAGGTGCTATGGGCCGAAGCCTCACACCCCTGGCCTAGTATACCTGATCGACTCATTATGTCTTAGCCCCAGAGGGTGTGATCCACTGCCTGATTCTCAGAGCCTCTGTGCACAGAGCCCAACAATGGCTGAGGAAGCCTTCTCACCACAAACCGGGGACAGGATGTGTATAAAGGGCTGATGAGAGAGCAAACACACATAATGCGTACAGGTTATAAACATGCAAACTACAAACACCGCACACAATAGATAAAAGTAAAGTTAGGCACGGGACCACTGTGATAAAATATGTAGTGTGGGGATGCTGCATTCCTCAGTGTATAGACACTGGGAGATTAAGTGAACTTGACTGCAAACAGTAACACCAGCGCAAATCAAAAAAGAAAATAGTCCCACAAAACACCAAATAAATATACAAAGAGTAAGGATACAGTACTTGGTCTCTGCTCCCTAGGAGGAACGAAAGCTAAAAAGTAGGGGCAAAAAGGCAGGACTGACCACTAGCAAACAAAGATTTTTTAAGGACACTGAAACAAACAAATGCCCACAAGAGAAGTATATACTTAAGTATATACAAGAGGTCTTGAATGCTTGACCTAAAATGGAATATATTCGAATTTATTTAAAGTCATATTTAATATCATGTCCTGACCTTTGCAAACTCTTAAAACAACAACAAATGGCTGATATTTTTCTCTTGGAAAGGTGGCATGACACAGATTTATTAAATAGGGAGACCTCCTATGCTACACTGCAATAAGGTTGCGTGGTGTTGGCACATTTCCTCACTACATTCACTACACTGCTGGGGCTCTTTAGAAGCAGTGTGTTTCTTGAGAGCTGCACAGCAACTACCTGATGCACACCTCCAGCTAAAGTGCTGTGAGTGGAGGGCCTGCTTGCAAAGCACTCCTGGTACTAGAGGGTGGAAGGCCCTCCCAAGATCAACCCGTGGACCACCCCAGACACATTCACAAGCAGAAAACCATAATTTGTTCCCTTTTTTGATGAACAAAAATCACACGGCCCTGCAGCCTTGTTATCAAGCCTAATTGTGTAACTTTCAGTGCCGTGAGCTACTTTAAGTGCCTGGAGACAGGGGTGAGGGCAGAGGGGATGGTTGCTATTAATGTGCACATGTAAACAGAAAGATACCTGAGATACTTCACTATATCAAGACAGCAAGCTCCCTTCACGCAGCAATTAAGAGGTGAAAACTGTTTTATGGCAGAAACAGTAGAAAGGATTTTGCTGTTGCAAGAAAACAAAGGGAAATGTGCATATAATCAAGTTGTATAATTTAGTAATGGTTTATTTTGTCTTCTTTCTGCTGTGACGCCATTCCTAACTTATGGCTGGAGCCACTGGAATTATGCAGCCACAGAAAACCAGATTACACAGTGGGTTTGACTACATTATGTGGCAAGAAAAGGCATTTATTTATTTTTTAATTTTTACATGTTAACACTGTCTCAGCAAAGGCTACACCTCATTAGTACCAGCATAACTCCGAAATAGAGCAATAGGCAACTAAAAGCTGACCAGTCAACCTTTGTGAAGGGCCTTCCAGTGTGACATTTGTTGTTGCATTTTTAGTAACTTCTGAACTGCTTCAGCTAGAAACATTGTGCAAAATACGCCGCAGTCTCATAATGGCATACGTTCAGTGGCCTGGCACTATATTAAGCAAAAAAGCACTTACAATGGCAACGTTTTGATTCTTTTTAAGTGAAAATGACTTGTCAAATTCCACTAGTTCAACACAGATACAGAATGGGAAGGAGCAGTGCAAGTGCCTAAAGAAAAGCACTGGCAACAATTCCATGGCAGCACTGACAACATGTGCCACAGCTGTCCAACCTACTCTCAATCTCCTGAGGTGCTCTCAGAAGGGACAAGACACCCCACTTTGGGGTACCTGTGTCTGTACATTTATTATCTCCCAACAAATTCTCTCATTTTGTCACATGAATGAATAGAAATGGATCACAGAAAGGGCTAGTAGAATGATGTGATTCTACAGCTGCAGCATTTTACACGTAATTATGGATTTTTCACATTTGTCGTATAATCCAGCATACACTGCATAAGTGGAAGATTTTAACAAAAAGTCATCTTAAACTGATCAAAAGCTACTAGAAACAGTGACTTGTTGCTGCACAGTGAGAGGGCCTTTGAAAAGGTTTGCTCCCCACCTTTTAGTAGTATGAGGTAAAATATTTTTCCAGACAGTGTTAACATGTGTAAACAATGAAAATAAAATATAAAATTATAAAATATTATCTATTACTACAATGTATTAAGTTATGCATTACACTGCATAATTTAGACAACTCTGCTGCATAAACTGGTTGTTCTCTGTTACATAATTCCAGTGGTGCTTTTACTCCTTGGGTTTTAAACTGCTGAAAGAGAGAAGGGTGATAAGAAGACAGAGATGTGTGAAGGTGAAACGGAGAGTCAGGAGGGTAATAGTGATGAGGCTGAGGCAGGAGGGTGGAGAGTTAGAGTTAAAGGAGGACGGTGAGGGGGAGAGGAGGTGAGAAGAATGGTGAGTCTGAAAGATAGAGGAGAATGAGTGAGAAGAGATGGATGAAGAGAGAGAAGGGAGAGAAAGAGAGAGATGAGGGTGAGGTGATCAGAGAAGGGTGAGGTAGAAATAGAAGGATGAAGTGGAGTCAGAGTAAGATGACACAAAGTGAGAGGATGGCAAGGTCAGGAGAGAGGGAAAGTAGAATAAGGCCAAAAGAGAGGAGGGTGAGGTGAGAGAAATATGAGGCTGAAGTGGAGAAAAAAAGGGCACAGGAATGGGTGGAAAAGGTGGAGAAGGAGTAGAACAATGTGAATAGAGAAGACAGTGAGGTGAAAGAAAGTAGAGGATTAGGTGAGCAGTGTGAGGTGGGGAGAAAGGAGGGTGAGGTGGAGAGAGCAGAAGTAGACAGAACTAAGCTGTAGTTATGGTAAGCAGCTCACACTTGTACAAGACATCCAGGGGGCCCAGACGCAGCTCATAGACACCTGGTAGTCTCTAGACAACCCCACTTATCTTTATGACCCATCCACTCTTCTTCATGGCCCTCGTAGATCCCAAAGCATGGAGCCGGGTCTGAGGCCAACTGTGACCAAAAGACACCATAGCATAAAGATAAAAAAACACCCTTGAAGGTACAACTTACCTTCTGTAGAAGTACCAATTACCTGCTAGAAATGTACCTTTCATTTCATTCTAGAATGGTGCAGTTCACTCACAAGAAAATGTAAATCTCTGGCTGTTGTAAAATCTGCAGTGTATTGGTGCATGACTGATAACACAATCCTTCCTCTATGCTGCAAAGAAGCTGTATTGATCCACAACCTTCTACAGAAAATTGTGTACATCTTCTGTGTGTTGAATCTGTTGAATACATTTGATAGATTTGATGCCAGACTACTCCCCCTTTTGTGGCAATGATTATCCTACAGTTTGACCCCAAGCACCTATTCTCGAAGGGGAAAAGCACCAGTTAGCCTGGAAAAGGGATTGCCACTTCCTTGTTTATAAATCCAAGTCTAGACCCATTCATTTTATCACATTTCAAACCCAGTAACAGTTTGCCTGTCCTATATAAGTTAATTGAGAAATTAGTTGTCAGGCAATATCAAAAACATTGGCAATCAGGCTTCCGAACTTGGCACGGGACTCAGAGTGCACTACTTGCTCATGCTTGACTTGTCTGCTGCTCTAACTTTGTCAAATTAAAGAAGCGGCTCACATTAGCCACCTAGAAATTACAGGGTTTAACTTCTTTCTTAACCAAAGATCTCACAGAGTCTCAATTTCATCACATTTCTCCAGGCCTCGCAATATCACAGGGCCCCCACTCTCACCAGTTATGTTTAATATACATTTGACCCCCAATTGCACCTTAACATCAGGAACTCAGAAGGTGAAACTGTATGCAGCTGACACCTAAGTGTAATTCAGGCAATTAATCATCGCAGGTCTCCCCATGTTCTTCAAGAACTGTACAATCTCAAGGAAAACTGTGATAATGGCACCTGCCTCCTGCACTAGAACAAACACTGGCTATCACCATAAAGAACCTTGACCCTACTTTGGACCAGGATCTGTCCCTAGACCCCCAGAATGGGAAAGTTGTTTGAAGATTTCTAAATTAAGACTTATCCTGCCTTTGCTGTCCGCTCAACATAAAGTTCTGATAGTTGGAGGTAGGATTATTTGTAGGTTAGACAACTGTGATGGCTTTCTTTAGGGTTGTCAGCTAACAATATCTCTAGACCCCAAGTAGCTAAATACAGGCACTAAAAGGCTTCATTGAGATACTGTAATCCTTACAGATGTCTTCATTCAGTCAGTTAATTCATTCATTCATTGAATAGCTTTATTTGGTCAATCAACCATAAAAGTACAATAAAAGCAGGATTTAAAAACATCATATTACCATAAAACCATAATATTGCTGAGCTATACAGAGAAAATTCACAATGCCCCTTGTAAGATTAAATAAGTAAAATTTAAACCCTAATGTGCAGTTTAATTTTCAAATTGGCCAATCATAAAAATACATCAGTGATAAACCTCTAGTATTGTTCCAGTTACAGGGCATATTTTCTTCTCAGTTTCAATGCTTGTGTGATGAAATTCAAGATAGAACAGCAAATCAGTGGGGACTCAAGGTGCTGAAGAAAAAACAGCCCTCCTGATGATTATTAAAGTGTCCCTCCGAGGATTGGACATAGAAATTGAGACCTAAAAGAAGAGTGTACGGTGCAAAAAAACAAAGTGCTTAGTTGACTGTTGAGACCTTCCATCACAAGGACGGCAAGGTAAGGTTGGGAACCAAGTACCTGCCACGGGGAAGGCCACTGAGAAATGAATCTTGATTCCCCCGGAGCCGTGTGAGATAAAATCTAAGGTCTGGGTCCTTGACCCATATCAAATAAGGCTTCATACCCATAGTAGTAGACAATGGCAAGTGTGATTGGACCATCACCGACTCCAGCATTTCCATGAGCCTAGCTTCCTCTTTAAAAACAATATACTTCTCCCTTATCAGATTTTTAGAAACTGGGGGTATCTTATCTGTCTCATCCAAAAAACCACTCAGGTTGTGCAGTGTTTTTAAAAATATATTTAAGCCAAGGAACTGCTTGCATATTACTTTGCGCGAGTCGATCTTTAACAATACAGGTTAGGTCCAATTTTAGAGGTCCAAATTTCAATCCACATGTAAACTGGGGCCATGCCTACTCTATCATCCAAAAAGTCTACCCTGAGTTCATCATGGGTAATCAAACTTGGGGTAGCCTTTAGGGTCCCTAATAGCTTTTGTAGAAATGTATTTTCTGCCCATTCTAGGGGCTCAGGTATTATATATCCCCAAATGCCTGCTCCATATATGCCCTCAGTAAGAGCTTTACTTTTATATTGCAGAACCGTTTCTACTACATACTTATGTCCTGGATTCCTGGCCAAGCTAAAAATGGACTCAGAAGAAGCCTCCATCCCCTGACTTCTTTGAAGTAATAGTCTTTCTCACTGCATGTTCTCACTGAACATAAAGCCAAAATAATTATAATCTCTTGTCTTTAGGATCTCCGTTCCCCCAATAACTCTTTTTTTGCGACCTGGTTTTCCTTGTGCCACATACGATTTCTTGCAGTTCATCTTGACTTTAGTTCTTGCATAAAATGATTAAAACCATTTAAAAGAGATTGTGTAAGCTATTTGCTTTGTGCATGATAAAAACCACATCATCTGCATATAAAAGTCCTGGGACTGGGCGGAAGCCTATTTTAGGGACGTCACAAGTAGAAGATATTAAAAAGTCTCCAATACATTAATGTAAAATAAGAATAAAAAAGGAGCTAAAATACAACCCTGCTTTACGCCTTGTTTGACGTTAATAAGCGGCGTGTGATCTCCTTGTTGGGTTTAGTGAACCTTCAGTGTTTTGAAGTAGACTTTTTACAATGTGTAAAAGCACTGGGTAAATCCCTGTCTGACTCATAGACCCTCATTATGACATTGGCGGTAAATACCGAATACCGCCGCGCTGACTGCCACCAGCATACCACCGAGGAGGCGGACATCCGTCTGCCAGATTATGACACATACATAGAAAACTGACAGAAAACAGGCACAGCCACAAATCCGCCAGACACACTGAACGTGATAAACTGTTGGTACTATCACCCATACCGTTACACCACCAATACTACGCCCTCCAAATAATGACCAATCACCACAGCGGACATTCAATTGCCGGTGAACACTGCCACTGCGGAAATGGCCACCCAAATACAAAACAAGACATTGGCCAGAACAAAAAACCCACACCTGACACAAATACACACACTCCACACACCCACCAACAGCAGTATAAAACACACACCCACATCACCCACAATCCTTTGCAAACACTTTGCTATGCCAATCCTAAAGAGAACTGCACACACATATCACAGCTTGCCTTATTCATCCGACATGCACCACACACCACACACCCCACCACTTCAGACATCACCATCTGCACAGTGTACACACATCACACAACACCCATGTCCCCACAAAGGTACCCCCGTTTCACCAATGAGGAGTTGCGGGTCATGGTTGAGGAAATAGTCAGGGTAGAGCCACATCTGTTTGAACACAGGTCCAGCAGATTTCCATTGCCAGGAAGATGGAGCTATGGCAGAGGATTGTGGACAGGGTGAACGCAGTGGGACTACATCTACCCACAAGGAACAACGTAAGGAAGAGGTGGAACGACCTACAGGGGAAGGTGCGTTCCATTGCAGCAAGGCACCAGCTTGCCATCCAGAAGACTGGCGGTGGACCCCCACCTCCTCCCCCACAGCTGACAGCAGGGGGGGAGCAAGTCTTGGCAATCCTGCATCCTGAGGGACTCACTGGAGTAGCCAGAGGACTGGACACTGATGAGTCAATATTTACTACCTACCAGCCCCCCATACCTGCATGCTACCACGACCCCTCACGCTGACACCCATCACCCCACTTCATCCCACACAGTGCACCACCACGATTACCAAAATGAAATGTCAAGCCCTGCATGCCATACCCACTGCATGTACATCCCTTCCAGCCCTGCATGTACACCCACCACCAATGCATGCACAGCATGGAGAACTCACAATCCCACAATCCATCACCACACACAACCAAAGGTGGCAGGGCAACAGTAATAACATTTGGGAAGCTAGTGATGAAGAATTTGTCACAGACATGTATCATTATAATCCACTTACATCCCCACAGGTGCCGCAGCCAATGCCAGCGGCGAGGAGGTGCCACGGCTACCCAGTCCCCCACCAGAAGATGCCCCCAGTAATGACAGCAACTCAGGAGCTCTGGATCTGGATGAACTCCCTGGCCCATCAGGGACCACTGGTCAGTCGGCTACCCCATCCCACACCCAGTCCACTATAGAGCCTCCCTCCCCAGAATCCAACACCACAGCAGCCACCCAACGTCCCCAGACCGCTGTCCCCAGGACACGTCAATCAGTAGTGTGCCCACCTGTGCAGGGACCCAAGTCCACACCTCACAGGCAAGACAATGAGGGTCCTGGTCAGGGGACACAGGCACAGGGGGCCAGGGACGGTTGGAGGACAGCTGTGCACCGGGGGGGGGGGAGGGAACAGGCCCAGGGAACCGACTGCCCAGGAGGCACTCACTAATGTCCTGGGGGCTTACCAACAGTCCCAGGACAAGATGGATCAGGTGTTAAATATCATGGAGGAGATCCAACGGCTGCAGGGGGAACACCACCAGGAGATCAAGCAGGAATTGCAGGCCTTGAATACCACCATGGTCTCCATTACAGGGGTGCTGGGTGACATGGCCATAATCATGAGGAAGTACACAGCACACCAGCGGGCCCCTTCCACTAGCCAGTGTACTGACCAGCGGCCAAATCTGCGGCAGCTAGTGGACGGAGGACCTGCCACAGGACCCACAGGCCACCAGCACCCCTCCACCTGCAGAAGGTGAACCACCCCGCAAACTGTCCGTGCAACCCAGACCGACACCAGAGACAGTTGCCAATACCAAGACCACCGCCAGGAAATGAGCCCCTCCTGAATGTCCCCCTTGTGTTCCACTGTGTCACCTTGTCCACTTTGAACTGCCGTTGCTCCCCTTCCTGTGGCCCCTTGGACACTGGACCTGTGCAACAAACATACTGGCCCACTACACTGGACTTTTCCCAACCATCACCACACTCTATTGCACTGAGCATTGTATTCCAGAATATTTAATAAACACACTCAGTCACAATTTGAGTAATAGTGCTTTATCTGAAGTGTATGTGCAATGCATTGAACTGTTCTGAACTGCATGGTCCTGTGCAAATGTCCTGTAATATCTTGATCCATCCTACATATGTGTCTCAGCAGTCTGTACACATCACAGCATTACACTGCTGTAACCACAGCAACATCAGCAATAAGGGAAGGCATAGGTGACAGTCTGGTGGGATGCAAAGGTAGTGACTGGCATTATGCGACAGCCACACAGCACAACACTGCAATGGAGAAATGTTTAGTTCAACAGTCTTTCCTGAGTGTCATTGGAAGTACTGCTGTATAATATGTGTCCGGTTGTCCACATCTTCCTCCTCTTCCTCCTCCTCACTGTCCTCAGTGCCCACTGCTGCCACAGGTGCATTGTGACCCCCCTCCTCCTGCGGATAGGGCACATGACATCTTAGGGCCAATTTGTGCAACATGCAGCACACAACAACAATCCTGCAGACCCTCTCAGGGGAGTAGCATAGGGATCCACCTGTCAGAGGGAGGCACCTGAACCTGGCCTTCAGGAGACAGAAGGTCCTTTCAACAATCCTCCTGGTATGCCCATGAGCACCATTGTACCCATTTTCAGCCCCTGTTCTCGGATTCCTATCAGGGATCAGGAGCCAGGACAGGTTTGGGTAGCCGGAATCAACAGCAAGAAGTGAGGGACACACATTAGCCTTGCACAATGGCAGGAGGTATGACTCCTGAAGGCATACACTGACACACGTTGGGTGGGGACTCAGGCTCACCTATAAGCCACACTCTGTGCCTTTGTAGTTGTGCCATCAGCTGTGGGACGCTGCTATTCCTCAGGACAAAGTCATCATGCACCGACCTAGGATACTTGGCAGTGACGTGGGAGATGTACCGGTCAGCAAGGCACACCATCTGGACACTGAGTGAGTGGAAACTCTTCCTATTCCTGTACACTTGTTCATTGGCCCGGGGGGAGGACTAAGGCAATATGGGTCCCGTCATTGGCCCCAATAACATGTGCTATATGTCCCATTGCATAGAATCCAGCTTTCACAGTGTGCAATTCATCTACCTGGGGGAATGCGATGTAGCTGCACATGTGTTTGAGCAAGGCTGCCAAACCCCTTGCAAGCACAATAGAGAACATTGGCTGTGACATTCCTGCAGCCAAGCCCACTGTCACCTGGAAAGAGCCAGTTGCCAGGAAATGGAGCCCTGAGAGTACCTGCGCAAGAGGGGGTATTACTGTGGTGCAATGGATATCAGGTAGCAGATCAGGCTCCAATTGTGCACACAGCTCTGTCATTGTTGCCCTGTCCAGATGATAGGTGAGTATGGTATGCCTGTCCACCAGAGTAGCCACATCTACCAGGGGTCTGTACACAGGTGCTTGCCTCCTCCTCCTTTTCCTCTGCAGTGGTTGGTCCCTAAGGGGCCCAAAAGTAAGAAGGGCATGACAACAGGAACTATGAACACACTACATCAGTGTACACAGAGCATGTTTGTATGTTGGACACTGGAATTGTCTAGGTGTGTACATTAGCCAACAATGACACACTTTTAAATCAGTACATGTGTACTAGCAGTAGAAAATGGCAACCGCCTGTCCTGTATGCAGGGACTGGTGGGAGTGACCTTACTCCGCCGGCGTCATGGCGGGAGGCGGTCTGCACCGCTGTGCAATTCCTCATTGGCTAACATGGGCCTCTATGGAGTATAGGAACCAATGATGATCAACACCGACGGTGACGGTGTTCACCGCCGCGGCAGTGACCACCATTTTCTTTCTACCACTTCACTTGATTCTTGACTTTCCACAGGACCATATCTCCACTGCGTGTGCCGCTGTGACCTGTGTCTGGAACCTACCATGGCCTGTGCAACCGGGCCTTAGCCTTCACGTCAGAGGAGTTGGAGAGGCTTGTGGATGGGGTCCTACCCCTGTATGGGCAGTTGTATGGGAACTCCAGACCAACAGGTGAGTACACCATGGGTACGTTGTATGTGACATGGCTGCATGGAGATGTATGTGTGCTGGCAGTGTGTCATTTGGGGGGGGTGGCCGGTGGCAGTGTCTGTGCAGTGGTACGGTTCATGTGTGTGCTTGATGATGGCCAAATGCAGTATGGGAGCCATTTCTTTGACAGGCTGGATTGTATGGTTAATGGTGTCCTTCTGTCTGTGTTTCCTCTGCAGGTCAGAGCCCATCAGAAGAAGCAGGGCAGTCAACCATAGAGAATGCCACCCAGGGGCTGGCACCCCAGATGCAGCAATGCAATGCCTTCCTGGAGGGCATTCAGGGTGGCTTAGTGGCCCTACAGAGGTCATTTCAGGATCTGGCCTCCTCCCTGATGGCAGCCAGTGTCCCTATTTCTTTCGTCCCTGTAGGAAAGTACCATCTTGCCTGGCATGTTACCCCCATTTTTCACTGTATATATGTTGTTTTAGTTGTATGTGTCACTGGGACCCTGCCAGCCAGGGCCCCAGTGCTCATAAGTGTGCCTGAATGTGTTACCTGTCTAGTGACTAACTGTCTCACTGAGGCTCTGCTAGCTAGAACCTCAGTGGTTATGCTCTCTCATTTCTTTCCAAATTGTCACTAACAGGCTAGTGACCAATTTCACCAATTTACATTGGCTTACTGGAACACCCTTATAATCCCCTAGTATATGGTACTGAGGTACCCAGGGTATTGGGGTTCCAGGAGATCCCTATGGGCTGCAGCATTTCTTTTGCCACCCATAGGGAGATCTGACAATTCTTACACAGGCCTGCCACTGCAGCTTGAGTGAAATAACGTCCACGTTATTTCACAGCCATTTTACACTGCACTTAAGTAACTTATAAGTCACCTATATGTCTAACCTTTACCTGGTGAAGGTTAGGTGCAAAGTTACTTATTTTGAGGGCACCCTGGCACTAGCCAAGGTGCCCCCACATTGTTCAGGGCCAATTCCCCGGACTTTGTGAGTGCGGGGACACCATTACACGCGTGCACTACATATAGGTCACTACCTATATGTAGCTTCACAATGGTAACTCCGAATATGGCCATGTAACATGTCTATGATCATGGAATTGCCCCCTCTATGCCATCCTGGCATAGTTGGCACAATCCCATGATCCCAGTGGTCTGTAGCACAGACCCTGGATACTGCCAAACTGCCTTTCCTGGGGTTTCACTGCTGCTGCTGCTGCCAACCCCTCAGACAGGTTTCTGCCCTCCTGGGGTCAAGCCAGGCTTGTCCCAGGATGGCAAAACAAAGGACTTCCTCTGAGAGAGGGTGTTACACCCTCTCCCTTTGGAAAATGGTGTGAAGGCAGGGGAGGAGTAGCCTCCCCCAGCCTCTGGAAATGCTTTCATGGGCACTTTTGGTGCCCATTTCTGCATAAGCCAGTCTACACCGGTTCAGGGACCCCTTAGCCCTGCTCTGGCGCGAAACTGGACAAAGGAAAGGGGAATGACCACTCCCCTGACCTGCACCTCCCCTGGGAGGTGTCCAGAGCTCCTCCAGTGTGCTCCAGACCTCTGCCATCTTGGAAACAGAGGTGCTGCTGGCACACTGGACTGCTCTGAGTGGCCAGTTCCACCAGGTGACGTCAGAGACTCCTTCTGATAGGCTCCTTCAGGTGTTGCTAGCCTATCCTCTCTCCTAGGTAGCCAAACCCTCTTTTCTGGCTATTTAGGGTCTCTGTCTCTGGGGAAACTTTAGATAACGAATGCAAGAACTCATCCGAGTTCCTCTGCATCTCTCTCTTCACCTTCTGCCAAGGAATCGACTGCTGACCACGCTGGAAGCCTGCAAAACTGCAACATAGTAGCAAAGACGACTACTGCAACTCTGTAACGCTGATCCTGCCGCCTTCTCGACTGTTTTCGTGGTGGTGCATGCTGTGGGGGTAGTCGGCCTCCTCTCTGCACTAGAAGCTCCGAAGAAATCTCCCGTGGGTCGACGGAATCGTCCCCCTGCAACCGCAGGCACCAAAAAGCTGCATTACCGGTCCCTTGGGTCTCCTCTCAGCACGACGAGCGAGGTCCCTCGAATCCAGCAACTCTGTCCAAGTGACTCCCACAGTCCAGTGACTCTTCAGTCCAAGTTTGGTGGAGGTAAGTCCTTGCCTCCCCACGCCAGACTGCATTGCTGGGAACCGCGACTTTTGCAGCTACTCCGGCCTCCGTGCACTTCCGGCGGAAATCCTTTGTGCACAGTCCAGCCTGGGTCCACGGCACTCTAACCTGCATTGCACGACCTCCTAAGTTGTTCTCCGGCGACGTGGGACTCCTTTGTGCGACTTTGGGTGAGCACTGTTTCACGCATCCTCATAGTGCCTGTTTCTGGCACTTCTCCGGGTGCTACCTGCTGCTGAGAGGGCTCCTTGTCTTGCTTGACGTCCCCTCTGCCTCCTGACGCAATTTGCGACATCCTGGTCCCTCCTGGGCCACATCAGTGTCCAAAAACCCTTACCACACGATTTGCAGCTAGCAAGGCTTGTTGGCGGTTTTTCGGCGGGAAAACACTTCTGCACGGCTCTCCACGGCGTAAGGGATCTGTCCTCCAAAGGGGAAGTCTCTAGCCCTTGTCGTTCCTGCAGAAATCTAAGCTTCTACAGTCCAGTAGCAGCTTCTTTGCACCCGCAGCTGGCATTTCCTGGGCATCTGCCCATCTCCGACTTGCTTGTGACTTTTGGACTTGGTCCCCTTGTTCCACAGGTACCCTCGACTGGAAATCCATTGTTGTTGCATTGCTGGTTTGTGTCTTTCCTGCAGTATTCCCCTATCACGACTTTGTCCCTTGGGGAACTTCAGTGCACTTTGCACTCACTTTTCAGGGTCTTGGGGTGGGCTATTTTTCTAACCATTACTATTTTCTAATAGTCCCAGCGACCCTCTACAAGGTCACATAGTTTTGGGGTCCATTCGTGGTTCGCATTCCACTTTTGGAGTATATGGTTTGTGTTGCCCCTATCCCTATGTGTCCCCATTGCATCCTATTGTAACTATACATTGTTTGCACTATTTTCTAAGACTATACTGCATATTTTTGGTATTGTGTATATATATCTTGTGTATATTTCCTATCCTCTCACTGAGGGTAAACTCTGGGATACTTTGGCATATTGTCATAAAAATAAAGTACCTTTATTTTTAGTATAACTGTGTATTGTGTTTTCTTATGATATTGTGCATACGCCACTAAGTGGTACTATAGGAGCTTCACTCGTCTCCTAGTTCAGCCTAAGCTGCTCTGCTAAGCTACCATTATCTATCAGCCTATGCTGCTAGACACCCTATACACTAATAAGGGATAACTGGGCCTGGTGCAAGGTGCAAGTACCCCTAGGTACTCACTACAAGCCAGTCCAGCCTCCTACATTGGTTGTGCAGCGGTGGGATAAGTGCTTTGAGACTACTTACCACTCTTGTCATTGTACTTTTCATAAGAGAAAAATATACAAAACAAGTTCAGTGTATATACACATAACCAAAAAGTTTTGCATTTCCTCTTTTCACACTTTTCTAAGTGCTGAAAAGTACTTCTAAACTTTCTAAAAAGTTCTAAAAAGTTTTAAAAGTTTTTTTTCTGTCTTTCTAAAAGTTCTGAAAACTTTTTTCTCTTTTTCTATCACTTTAACTCTCTCTAAAAATGTCTGGCACAGGTCAAAATGTTGATCTGTCCAAAATTGCATATGATCACCTTAGCTGGAAAGGAGCAGGGAGTCTCTGCATAGAGAGAGGTTTGAGTGTAGGGAAGAATCCTTCCTTGGAATTGTTACTTAACATGCTTAGAGAACAAGATAAGGCTAAAAGTGCCCCATCTGTTGAAAAAGTAGCTAATGGTTCCCAATCTGATCCAGGGACTCCCCCAGGAAAAGATTCAGGAAATAAACTTCTTAGCCTGCCCATTACTAGACAGTCTAGCATAGTTGTTACTGAGGTGGAGTCACATCATACAGATGATGTGCTCTCACATTACACTGTCAGCCAAGCTGATAGGGTGCCCTCTGTAAGGGACAGGTCTCCTTCTGTTCATTCTCATCATACTTCTGTATCTAGGAATGTCCCTCCCACCAACCCTGATGACAGAATGTTAGAAAGGGAACTCAATAAGTTGTGAGTGGAACAAACCAGACTGAAGCTTAAAAAGCAACAGCTGGATTTGGATAGACAGTCTTTAGACCTAGAGAAGGAAAGACAGAAGTTGGGTTTTGAAACCCATGGTGGCAGCAGCAGTATTCCCCATAGTCATCCTGCAAAAGAGCATGATTCCAGGAATCTGCATAAGATAGTTCCCCCTTATAAGGAGGGGGATGACATTAACAAGTGGTTTGATGCACTTGAGAGGGCATGTGTTGTACAGGATGTCCCTCAAAGGCAGTGGGCTGCTATCCTATGGCTATCATTTAGTGGAAAAGGTAGGGATAGGCTCCTTACTGTGAAAGAAAGTGATGCCAATAATTTTACAGTTCTTAAGAATGCACTCCTGGATGGTTATGGCTTAACCACTGAACAATACAGGATAAAGTTCAGAGAGACCAAAAAGGAGTCTTCACAAGACTGGGTTGATTTCATTGACCATTCAGTGAAGGCCTTGGAGGGGTGGTTACATGGCAGTAAAGTTACTGATTATGACAGCCTGTATAACTTGATCCTGAGAGAGCATATTCTTAATAATTGTGTGTCTGATTTGTTGCACCAGTACTTGGTGGACTCTGATCTGACCTCTCCCCAAGAATTGGGAAAGAAGGCAGACAAATGGGTCAGAACAATGGTGAACTGAAAAGTTCATACAGGGGGTGACAAAGATGGCAAGAAGAAGGATGGTAAGTCTTCTGACAAGGGTGGGGACAAATCTAAAAATGAGTCTTCATCAGGCCCACAAAAACACTCTGGTGGGGGTGGTGGGTCCAAATCCTCCTTTAATCAAAACAAAGAAAAGAAACCATGGTGCTATTTATGTAAAGTATAAGGCCATTGGACAACAGATCCCAGTTGTCCAAAGAAAAGCACCAAGCCTCCTACCACTACAACCCCTACTGCTACCCCTAGTGTCCCTACTAACAGCAGTGGTGGTGGGAGCAAACCTACTAATAGCCAATCCAAGGGAGTAGCTGGGCTCACTGTTGGTAACTTAGTTGGGGTTGGTCTTGTTAGGGAGACCACAGAGGCTGTGTTAGTCTCTGAGGGGGCTATTGATTTAGCCACCTTAGTTGCTTGTCCCCTTAATATGGATAAGTACAAGCAGCTACCCCTAATAAATGGTGTTGAGGTTCAGGTCTACAGGGACACTGGTGACAGTGTGACTATGGTCATAGAGAAACTGGTCCACCCTGAACAACACCTACTTGGTCACCAGTACCAAGTAACCGATGCTCACAACAACACACTTAGCCACCCCATGGCTGTTGTAAATCTCAACAGGGGGGGGGGTTACTGGTCCAAAGAAAGTTGTGGTAGCCACAGATTTACCTGTAGACTGTCTACTAGGACATGATTTGGAGACATCAGCTTGGTCAGATGTGGAGTTGGAGGCCCATGCAGCAATGCTGGGCATCCCAGGGCATATTTTTGCTTTAACCAGGGCTCAGGCCAAAAACCAAAAAGGACAGGGAAGCTTGGATCCTGGAACAATGGACCAAGTGCTCCCTAAAGCTAGGGCTAGTAGAAGTAAAGCACTTCCTACTATCCCTCCCTCTACAGTGGATTCTACTTCTGAGGAAGAAGAATTTCCACCCTGTGCAGAACCTACACCAGAGGAGCTGGAAGCAGACACTGCTGAGCTTTTGGGTGAAGGGGGGCCTGCCAGGGAGGAGCTGAGTGTGGCACAGCAAACCTGTCCCACACTAGAGGGTCTAAGACAACAAGCTGTCAAACAGGCTAATGGGGATGTCAGTGACTCTCACAGAGTTTACTGGGAGGACAATCTCTTGTACACTGAAGCAAGGGATCCTAAACCTGGAACTGCCAGGAGGTCAGTGATTCCTCAAGAGTACAGAAAGTTCCTCCTAACTCTAGCCCACAACATTCCCCTAGCTGGACATCTGGGACAAATGAAAACTTGGGACAGGCTTGTTCCCCTTTTTCATTGGCCTAGAATGTCTGAGGACACAAAGGAATTTTGTAAGTCCTGTGAAACCTGTCAAGCCAGTGGCAAGACAGGTGGCACTCCAAAGGCACCCCTTATTCCACTGCCTGTGGTTGGGGTTCCCTTTGAAAGGGTATGGGTTGACATAGTTGGCCCCCTTGACCCTCCTACTGCTTCAGGCAATAGGTTTATCTTGGTGGTAGTGGACCATGCCAAAAGATATCCTGAAGCAATTCCTTTAAGGACCACTACAGCACCTGCAGTGGCAAAGGCCCTCCTGGGAATATTTTCCAGGGTGGGCTTCCCAAAGGAAGTAGTATCAGACAGGGGAAGCAATTTCATGTCTGCATACTTAAAGGCCATGTGGAAGGAGTGTGGTGTGACTTACAAGTTCACTACACCCTATCATCCACAAACAAATGGACTGGTGGAGAGATTTAACAAAACTCTCAAAGGCATGATTATGGGTCTCCCTGAAAAACTCCGCAGGAGATGGGATATCCTGTTACCATGCCTCCTTTTTGCCTACAGGGAGGTACCCCAGAAAGGAGTGGGCTTCAGCCCCTTTGAACTCCTCTTTGGACACCCTGTTAGGGGTCCACTAACACTTGTCAAGGAGGGTTGGGAACAACCTTTAAAAGCTCCAAAACAAGATATTGTGGATTATGTACTTGGCCTTAGATCAAGGATGGCTGAGTATGTGAAAAAGGCCAGTAAAAACCTTCAGGCCAGCCAAGAGCTCCAGAAGCAATGGCATGATCAGAAGGCTGTTTTGGTTCAGTACAAACCAGGGCAGAAAGTGTGGGTCTTGGAGCCTGTGGCCCCAAGAGCACTCCAAGATAAATGGAGTGGACCCCACACAATTGTTGAGAAAAAGGGTGAAGTCACCTATTTGGTTGACTTAGGCACTGCCAGGAGTCCCCTTAGGGTGCTCCATGTCAACCGCCTGAAACCCTACTATGACAGGGCTGATCTCACCCTGCTCATGGCAACTGATGAGGGACAGGAAGAAGACAGTGATCCTCTACCTGATCTCTTCTCTTCCACAGAACAAGATGCTCTAGTGGAAGGTGTAGTTTTGGCTGATTGTCTTGCTGCTGAGCAGAAAGACCATTGCATAAATCTCCTAGGTCAGTTTTCTGAACTCTTTTCTACTGTGCCAGATACCACTTCTTGGTGTGAGCACACTATAGATACTGGAGACAGCTTGCCTGTCAAAAGTAAGATCTATAGGCAGCCTGACCATGTCAGGGACTGCATAAAGCAAGAGGTGCAGAAAATGTTAGAACTAGGAGTGGTTGAGCACTCTGAAAGTCCATGGGCTTCTCCTGTGGTACTTGTACCAAAACCCCATTCCAAAGATGGAAAGAAGGAAATGCGGTTTTGTGTAGATTATAGAGGTCTCAACCAGGTAACCAAAACTGATGGTCACCCTATACCCAGGGCAGATGAGCTCATAGATACACTGGCATCTGCCAAGTATCTAAGCACTTTTGATTTGACTGCAGGGTATTGGCAGATCAAATTATCAGAAGATGCTAAACCTAAAACTGCATTTTCAACCATTGGAGGCCATTACCAGTTCACAGTAATGCCTTTTGGATTGAAAAATGCACCTGCCACTTTTCAGAGGTTGGTGAACACAGTCCTGCAAGGGCTGGAAGCTTTTAGTGCAGCATATTTGGACGATATAGCTGTCTTTAGCTCCAGCTGGGATGATCACCTGGTCCACCTATGGAAAGTTTTGGAGGCCCTGCAAAAGGCAGGCCTCACTATCAAGGCTTCAAAGTGCCAGATAGGGCAGGGTAAGGTGGTTTATCTGGGACACCTTGTTGGTGGGAAACAGATTGCACCACTTCAGGGGAAAATCCAAACAATTATTGATTGGGTTCCCCCTACCACTCAGACTCAGGTGAGAGCCTTCCTAGGCCTCACTGGGTATTACAGGAGGTTCATTAAGAACTATGGCTCCATTGCAGCCCCTCTTAATGACCTCACATCCAAGAAAATGCCTAAAAAGGTGTTATGGACAGCAAACTGTCAGAAAGCTTTTGAGGAGCTGAAGCAGGCCATGTGCTCTGCACCTGTCCTGAAAAGCCCTTGTTACTCTAAAAAATTATATGTCCAAACTGATGCATCTGAATTAGGAGTAGGGGCAGTCCTATCACAACTTAATTCTGAGGGCCAGGATCAACCTGTTGCTTTTATTAGTAGGAGGTTGACCCCTAGAGAAAAGCGTTGGTCTGCCATAGAGAGGGAGGCCTTTGCTGTGGTCTGGGCTCTGAAGAAGTTGAGGCCATACCTGTTTGGCACTCACTTCATTGTTCAGACAGACCACAAACCTCTACTTTGGCTAAAACAAATGAAAGGTGAAAATCCTAAATTGTTGAGGTGGTCCATATCCCTACAGGGAATGGACTATACAGTGGAACATAGACCTGGGAGTAGCCACTCCAATGCAGATGGACTCTCCAGATATTTCCACTTAGACAATGAAGACTCATCAGGTCATGGCTAGTCTTATTGTCCTTCGTTTGGGGGGGGGGGGTTGTGTAGGAAAGTACCATCTTGCCTGGCATGTTACCCCCATTTTTCACTGTATATATGTTGTTTTAGTTGTATGTGTCACTGGGACCCTGCCAGCCAGGGCCCCAGTGCTCATAAGTGTGCCTGAATGTGTTACCTGTGTAGTGACTAACTGTCTCACTGAGGCTCTGCTAACCAGAACCTCAGTGGTTATGCTCTCTCATTTCTTTCCAAATTGTCACTAACAGGCTAGTGACCAATTTCACCAATTTACATTGGCTTACTGGAACACCCTTATAATCCCCTAGTATATGGTACTGAGGTACCCAGGGTATTGGGGTTCCAGGAGATCCCTATGGGCTGCAGCATTTCTTTTGCCACCCATAGGGAGCTCTGACAATTCTTACACAGGCCTGCCACTGCAGCCTGAGTGAAATAACGTCAACGTTATTTCACAGCCATTTTACACTGCACTTAAGTAACTTATAAGTCACCTATATGTCTAACCTTTACCTGGTAAAGGTTAGGTGCAAAGTTACTTAGTGTGAGGGCACCCTGGCACTAGCCAAGGTGCCCCCACATTGTTCAGGGCCAATTCCCCGGACTTTGTGAGTGCGGGAACACCATTACACGCGTGCACTACATATAGGTCACTACCTATATGTAGCTTCACAATGGTAACTCCGAATATGGCCATGTAACATGTCTATGATCATGGAATTGTCCCCTCTATGCCATCCTGGCATAGTTGGCACAATCCCATGATCCCAGTGGTCTGTAGCACAGACCCTGGTACTGCCAAACTGCCTTTCCTGGGGTTTCACTGCAGCTGCTGCTGCTGCCAACCCCTCAGACAGGTTTCTGCCCTCCTGGGGTCAAGCCAGGCTTGTCCCAGGATGGCAGAACAAAGGACTTCCTCTGAGAGAGGTTGTTACACCCTCTCCCTTTGGAAAATGGTGTGAAGGCAGGGGAGGAGTAGCCTCCCCCAGCCTCTGGAAATGCTTTCATGGGCACTTTTGGTGCCCATTTCTGCATAAGCCAGTCTACACCGGTTCAGGGACCCCTTAGCCCTGCTCTGGCGCGAAACTGGACAAAGGAAAGGGGAGTGACCACTCCCCTGACCTGCACCTCCCCTGGGAGGTGTCCAGAGCTCCTCCAGTGTGCTCCAGACCTCTGCCATCTTGGAAACAGAGGTGCTGCTGGCACACTGGACTGCTCTGAGTGGCCAGTGCCACCAGGTGACGCCAGAGACTCCTTCTGATAGGCTTCTTCAGGTGTTGCTAGCCTATCCTCTCTCCTAGGTAGCCAAACCCTCTTTTCTGGCTATTTAGGGTCTCTGTCTCTGGGGAAACTTTAGATAACGAATTCAAGAGCTCATCCGAGTTCCTCTGCATCTCTCTCTTCACCTTCTGCCAAGGAATCGACTGCTGACCACGCTGGAAGCCTGCAAAACTGCAACATAGTAGCAAAGACGACTACTGCAACTCTGTAACGCTGATCCTGCCGCCTTCTCGACTGTTTTCCTGGTGGCGCATGCTGTGGGGGTAGTCTGCCTCCTCTCTGCACTAGAAGCTCCGAAGAAATCTACCGTGGGTCGACGGAATCGTCCCCCTGCAACCGCAGGCACCAAAAAGCTGCATTACCGGTCCCTTGGGTCTCCTCTCAGCACGACGAGCGAGGTCCCTCGAATCCAGCAACTCTGTCCAACTGACTCCCACAGTCCAGTGACTCTTCAGTCCAAGTTTGGTGGAGGTAAGTCCTTGCCTCCCCACGCCAGACTGCATTGCTGGGAACCGTGACTTTTGCAGCTACTCCGGCCTCCGTGCACTTCCGGCAGAAATCCTTTGTGCACAGTCCAGCCTGGGTCCACGGCACTCTAACCTGCATTGCACGACCTCCTAAGTTGTTCTCCGGCGACGTGGTACTCCTTTGTGCGACTTCAGGTGAGCACTGTTTCACGCATCCTTGTAGTGCCTGTTTCTGGCACTTCTCTGGGTGCTACCTGCTGCTGAGAGGGCTCTTTGTCTTGCTTGACGTCCCCTCTGTCTCCTGACGCAATTTGCGACATCCTGGTCCCTCCTGGGCCACAGCAGCGTCCAAAAACCTTTACCGCACGATTTGCAGCTAGCAAGGCTTGTTGGTGGTCTTTCGGCGGGAAAACACTTCTGCACGACTCTCCACGGCGTGTGGGATCCGTCCTCCAAAGGGGAAGTCTCTAGCCCTTGTCGTTCCTGCAGAAACCTAAGCTTCTACAGTCCAGTAGCAGCTTCTTTGCACCCGCAGCTGGCATTTCCTGGGCATCTGCCCATCTCCGACTTGCTTGTGACTTTTGGACTTGGTCCCCTTGTTCCACAGGTACCCTCGACTGGAAATCCATCGTTGTTGCATTGCTGGTTTGTGTCTTTCCTGCAGTATTCCCCTATCACGACTTCTTTGTTCCTTGGGGAACTTCAGTGCACTTTGCACTCACTTTTCAGGGTCTTGGGGTGGGCTATTTTTCTAACCCTTACTATTTTCTAATAGTCCCAGCGACCCTCTACAAGGTCACATAGGTTTGGGGTCCATTCGTGGTTCGCATTCCACTTTTGGAGTATATGGTTTGTGTTGCCCCTATCCCTATGTGTCCCCATTGCATCTATTGTAACTATACATTGTTTGCACTGTTTTCTAAGACTATACTGCATATTTTTGGTATTGTGTATATATATCTTGTGTATATTTCCTATCCTCTCACTGAGGGTACACTCTGAGATACTTTGGCATATTATCATAAAAATAAAGTACCTTTATTTTTAGTATAACTGTGTATTGTGTTTTCTTATGATATTGTGCATATGACACTAAGTGGTACTATAGGAGCTTCACTCGTCTCCTTGTTCAGCCTAAGCTGCTCTGCTAAGCTACCATTATCTATCAGCCTATGCTGCTAGACACCCTATACACTAATAAGGGATAACTGGGCCTGGTGCAAGGTGCAAGTACCCCTAGGTACTCACTACAAGCCAGTCCAGCCTCCTACAGTCCCCCCTCCAACTACCCCTTCCCAGTCTCCTCACCCCAAACCCATCCCACGCACACATTCTGACAAGCATGCACACAAAACAACAGACATGACTTGCACAGACAAACACAGGCAGCACACTTCAGTTCACAAGCACTCACACATCCAACACACAGATGCACACACAACATCATCCACTGCCTCCACTGTACCCCCTCCTCCTCCTCCCTAACAGTCACATCTGCGATCACACCTGCATACACTGCATCAACAGTCTCTGAACCTGCCACCTGCACAGCCTTGCCCACAGTCACCACAACAGCAGGCCCGCAGACATGCACCCCACACACCACATGCGCAGTCATCATCACCACCATCACCACCTCATGCAGCACACTCACCAACTTGCAGGCACCACCACAACATCCATCCAGTTTGACCTCCCACACTAAGTCTGTCCCCCTCCAAAGACACACAAACGCTCGCACTCAGACCCCCAACAGCCATCCACTTCACACATGCACACTGTCCAGGCACCTCCACCCAAATCCAGCACACCTCCTCCTTCTACAACCACTCCCTCTGCCTCCACTCACATCCCTCCTCCCACATCCCGCCCCATTGGCCCTAAGAAGCTTTTCCTTTCCCGCCTTGACCTCTTCCCTCCCTCCCCCCTATCCTGCCCGTAAGAGAAAGGTCCCACACCCCCAGCCCAGTACCTCCAGCACCTAGTCTGACCCTGTTCCACCCCCAAAGACTTCAGCTGCCACTAAGGGGCACATGAGTGCGACTCTGGCCCCCCGCCCTAAGCCCACTTCACCATCCCCAAAATGGAAGGCTAAAGTGCAATCCCTTCCCAAAACAAAACCCCAAACCAAGGAGACACCTCCCAAAGCCAAAATCAAGGTGCCCCCTCCTAAACCAAAAGCCAGGGAAACCCCTCCCAAACAAAAAGCCAAGGAGACCCCTCCCAACCAGAAGCCAAGGAGCCTCCTCCAAATGAGAAGCACCCTGCCCCTCAGGTGCTTGCCTATTTCCAATATGATGCCCCTGCACAGAGGAGTCCCGATATTGTCAGGAGTCAATTTGGGGCTTTGACTTTGCCCTGTGTGCATTGCAGACTTTGAACTGCCCATTAGGCCTGCATGTAAATATGCAATTCTGTATTTCTTGGATTTGGGCTCTACATCCAACTGGATTACAGTGGTTGGAACTGAGGTATGTGTCCTGGCTTCATTTGCTCCTGGGTCCTGCTAATGTCGATTTACTTTGCAAATCGTATTGCTAAATTGTGAGAGTTCTAAAGGTGAAACAAGAGAAACGATCTTAGATGAGGGGTTATTGTTGCCACTGGTAAAAATATCTGTGAAATGCCCAGCCCATTCTTGCTGCAGGATATGACATTTTATGCCTGTGGGGGAATTTCTTGAAAAGAAAGTTAGATCACCAATTTCCCAGAGTGCCCGGTTGTCTTTCAAAAGGACTGCTCTTTCCAAGTCCTCCCAGGTTCTTGCCCTAATCTCAATAGCTTGTTTATTAGCCCGTCTCGTCCTCCTAACTGCAACCTGGTTCTGGCGAACTACGTTAGTTATCCTTTTTATGCTTTGTAGGCTTTTGTGCATGCATGGCTAAACAAGAATTGCACTTGATGCGCGGTCCGGGACTCATTTGAGGTTAAGGCTTCTGAGACTGATTTGCATATCTTACTGAAGCGACCACAAATATCCACTGGGTCAGCAGCATCCAATAGGCAACATTCAATCTTTTCCTGGTTCTTTAAATTAAGATCCCTGAATAATACGTTGGGGTTAACATGCAATCATCTTATTTGTACCCCCTTATTAGATGCGTATGTTGGGGGGATTGAGCTTAGTGAGTTGAGAAACTGGCAATTTGAATGCAAGGCTGACGATTAAGGGGTGGTGGTCACTAAAGTGTGAAGAGAACAGCTCAAATTGTTCTACTACGGGGACTAAATCCTCTGAGTGGAAAATATGGTCAATCATGCTGCCTTTCCCTCTTCCCACAAATGCTGGAACTTCCTTACTGTAATCACTAGTTATCTCTGAGGCAAAGAACAAGTTATTAGCTAAAATTAGACTTGTTAGGGCTTCCCCATATGCTGACTACTGGATGCATCCCACGTGCTCTCTCTGTTAGTCTCTAATTCCACAACCCGAGACCCACTGTAGAAACACTTAACAATATTAAAATGCCCCACCCAAATAATAGAAACCTTAGCAGGTTCTCTGCCCATGAGAACTGTAATAATAACTACCAAGTCCTCAATAATCCCCACTGATTGGACATGAAAAAAATTATCTCAAAGTTTCTAATAAAAGATAGTCACTCCTTATTTTTAAGCTTTGAGTACAACCCTGCTATATTCCAGGAGAGGACCTGTAAATCCTGAAAATGGTTTCCAGGTAAGTCTTTTATCCTAGGTGCCACAGCCTCAGACTCCAGTGCTAAGTTAGTGCCTGTCAATGTGCTCTTACTGGGTGAGATCCTTGTTAGATTAAGAGAATCTTGTAAGCCTGTACACGAGGGCCCTTTAATGTCAGCAATAATTGACCGAGTTAAATTAGCATGATGTAGATCGAATGTTGTCATCTCCCTCCAACCGGGCTTCAGCTTCACAGGCTGGAAGTTGGACAAAACGTCTCTTATGGCTAGAGGCTACAATTTCCTCTGTATGCTGGATTATATCTGAATGAGAATGAGAAAAAGGCCAAGACACTGATCCCAAAAGGTTCTCCAACTGGTCTGCTTTATGAGTGAGTCACTCATTAGAGTCCAGTCCTGTAAGTGGGAGAAATCTATTAGAGGTGGAGCAGGGGTGGCTACCTGTGAGGTTACTCCTTGCCAAAAGCTGCTGCTCTTTACCTTCTGCCCCTGCATGTTGATTAAGGAAGGGTGATAGAAATACCCCAGCAGTACTACACGCAAAACCGCATTTGTGTCCCCATTAGTGGGCTGTGTGCCAGACTTTATCAAATGGTAGGCCAGCTCTGGGTGTCTACAGTTTATCACTATACAATCTGCCCCAATTGATTTTAAGGATGAACCAATCCAACTGACTCTTCTCACCAAAATAATTCCCAATTTGCAAAACTGGTGTTTTGAGCAAGCCAGTGGCAGACTTTGTTTTTAAGTTTGGTATGGATTTCTTCTCCGTGAGCCTGGACCGGTGTGACACCGATCAGAACCACCACATAAGAGGTGCACTTTGGTGGTAAGTTCAGGGTCTGATGCGTTTTTATGGGTTTGAGCTGAGCAGATGTATTGTGCACACTCATAGAGTTAAGGGGCCTCTTTCCCCGGAAGCTGCCTGGCAGTTCATCTGCTTTCGATGTATGCCTTCCCCCAGAGCCCAGCTCGACACTGCTAACCACGTTGGCATCTATCCGGAGCTCGGGTCCCCCTCCCCACAGGCACACTGTGTACTGGAGTATCGCTTTCGCACCTAGGGATCATGGTGTTGGTTGATGTGGCACAATGACACAACTGCATGGGATCAGGAAGTGGGGGTTGCAATGTTAACCTAGATGTTAACTTTGATAATCCCTTCCGAGGTACTAATCTTCTTCTTGAGCGGGGAAATGGCTGTGGTCACAATGTTATTCAGTAAAGTCTGAATCTTTTCTCAAGACCGGTTCAAAGATTCCTTGTTCAATTCTGTGTGAATGGCGGTCTCGACCTCGTGTGGATATACTATATCAGGCATTCTGGACTTGCTTTTGCTAATATGCTTGTTAGATTTTCCGGGTGCAGACACAGGGTCTGTTCTTTTCTTTCTCTTTTTCTGCCATGGGTTCCTGAAAAATCAGGTATTGGCCTTTCTGTCTCTGGGACAAATTCCTCCACCCTTTCAACATATAGATCGACTGCACCAGCCCCCTCGCTGGCTCCATCTACACACTGTACCAAGCCAGGGCCACCATCATCAGCATCCTTAGAGGAAACTAACTGAGACAGACTCGTGCATGTGTGGGTAGTGCTTAGATCTTCCCCCCCCCCATTAAGGGACAACCATCTCTCTTCAAGTTCAATCTCGTTAGACACCACATTCACAGCTTGAGCTGAAAAAGAGTCCAATGTGGTGCCAGGGTGGGAATTAGTGGGATTAGTGAGGGGAGCGTCTTTCCCAGAAGCAAGTTCCCTTTCACTCATAATCAATTAGTGTAGTCTAGTGTTAGACTTTTCAACCATGGCGTGGTCTCCCTTAACTTTTTGCCTCTGTTTCCCAGGTTATTGATGTGTGCTGGAGTCTGTTTTTGCAATTTTTGTTACTCTAGGCACTTTACCACTGTTAACCAGTTCTAAAGTGAAACTTCCCCTCTACAAATTGTGTATGTAATTGGTTTATCCATGATTGGCATATCTTATTTACTAGTAAGTCCCTAGTAAAGAGCACTGGAGGTGCCGAGGGCCTGTAAACCAAATGCTACTAGTGTGCCTGCAGCACTGGTTGTGCCACCCACCTAAGTAGCTCCGTAATCATGCCTCAGACCTGCCACTGCAGTGTCTGTGTGTGCAGTTTTTAACTGTAAATAGGTAGCCCCAAGGGCAGGGTGCAGTGTATGGTTAAGGTAGGACATATAGTAATGTGTTTTATATGTCCTGACAGTAAAATACTGCTAAATTAGTTTTTTACTGTCACAAAGCCTGTCCCTCTCATAGGTTAACATGGGCGCTACCTTTAAATATGATTAAAGTGTAGATTCCCTTTGGGAGCGGATAGACATGTGGAGTTTGTGGTCCCTTAGCTCACAATTTAAAAATACATCTTTTAGTAAAGTTGATTTTGAGATTGTGTGTTTGGAAATGCCACTTTTTGAAAGTGAGCATTTTCTTGCTTAAACCATTTCTGCGACTCTGCCTGTTTGTGGATTCCCTGTCTGGGTCAGTTTGACAGTTGCACCTCTCACTAGACAGTGACATAAAGGTAGCTGGGGTGTAGTCTGCACTTCCTGATGAGCCATTTGTGCTAGGAGGGAGGGGAGGAGTGGTCACTCACACCTGAAAGGGCTGTGTCTGCCCTCACATAATGTAGTCTCCAACACCCTGGTGTGTGTCTGGGGCCTGGCATGGGAAAGGCAGGATTTCACAAACAAGAGAGACTTTGCTTTGAAGTAGGCCTACTTCAAAGGGCACAATGGGTAAAAGAAGGGCACCCAAAACCACAGATTTTAGAACACTTCTGGAAACCAAGAGGAACCTCTGCCTGGAGAAGAGTTGAAGAGCTGAGAAAGAAGAGCTGCCCTGCCCGTGACTGTTCTTTGTGGAGCTATCCTGCAGTTGCCTGTGCTAGAGGACAAAGACTGGACTTTGTGTTGCCTTCCTTCTTGTGAAGAACTCACAAGGGCTTGATTTAGAGCTTTCCTCCTGTTGCTTGAAGTCTCAGGGACAGCAAATACTTCTTTTTGCCAGCACCTGAAGCCTCTGCTGTGACTCCGACTTTGCCAAGTGGTGCCCATTCAGTTCCTGGGACCCTCAAAGGAGAAGCTGGCAGCACAAGAGTGAGAAATCCACACACCGACCGCCGTGCGGGGAAAAGATCGACGCAACTCCAATCTGCGGCTAAAAAATCAACGTGCCGCCGGCTTCACTGCTGGAAGATTGACACCCGCGGCTGGAGAAACGATACTCAGCGTCGCTTTCGGAAGCTGGTGAAATTGCAACCTGCGCTGCGTGGTTTTCGGATCATCGTGTGGCTGGATTTCTGACGCAAACACTGCTGGGCGTGTAAAAACGACACAAGGCCTGTCCGGACCCGAGCGTGCTGACCTGATCGACGCATCGCCGACCTGACTGAAGGACAAACGATGCAAGGTCTAGCTCGTGAGTGATATCGACACATCGCAAGTCCTTTTTGACCCACACTCACCCGTGAGGAGTTATTTTTGACGCGCCCAAGATACATTTTCATGCTAACAGCGTTAGCGTTGAGTTTAAAACTACATGGAGACATGTTTTGCATTTTTATTGATAACTTGACTTGTGTATTGTGGATTTTTTTCGCTTTGGTCTTGTTTTGTTTAGATAAATATTTTCTATTTTTCTAAACCTGTGTTGTGTCATTTTGTAGTGTTTTCATTAAGTTACTGTGTGTGTGTTGGTACAAATACTTTACACCTGGCACTCTGAAGTTCAGCCTCCTGCTCGTGCCAAGCTACCAAGGGGGTAAGCAGAAGTTAGCTGAGGGTGATTCTCTTTTACACTTACTAGAGTGAGGGCCCTTGCTTGGACAGGGGGTAACCTGACTGCCAACCAAAGACTCCATTTCTAACATCTAGGCATAGTAATTTGTGAATCAGCTCAACATGGTACCAGTGCTTCCCTCAATGGAGGAACCAAGAGGGTGGCCCAGCCCAGCCTTTTCCGGGCGATACAATAGTATTGTTTTAAAAATTAACATTAAAATGAAAAAGTTATTTTAAAACAAATTATGGTGTAAACATGTTAAAAATATAATTTTTTAATATTGAATGTATTTCATTAAAATTTATTTTAAAATGTACAAAGTTTAAGTACTTTATAAAAGTATAATTTATGGAATTAAATGTAATTTATTTTGAATATATATATATCTATCCTACAATAAAAACTTAGATCGATTTTCAAATTCAATATTTTACATACATCAATTTGTCTTAAAAAAACATTAAAATTAAAGATCTGCACAAATATATTTATTTTTTTAAATTTAAAAATAATAAATAATTTCATATAAAATTAACAAAATCTAAAAACATTTTTGATAAATTTAACATTTTGAATGAATTACCATATATTGGGGGAGATAGAGAGGTCAGATTTACTATGCCCAGTCCAAACTAAGCAACACAAATAAAAGTGTTGGACTCTGGAGGGGTGGGGTCAGATTTACTAGTCTTACTTCAAACAAAGCAACAGTGAGGAAAGTGTTTGAGTCTGGAGGGATCAGATTAACTTTTCACACTTTACACTAAATAGCACTGGGAAAACGTTGGACACTGGGGCAGTCAGATATACTATACCCACCCTGCATGAAAAATTGACTTTGACCTAAACTTCAATTTTTTCCCTTCCTTATTTATTCTGAAAGCCCCTCTGTTGCAAATGGGTTCCGCCCATTCAGAATGCCTGGATTTTTTGGTTTTTGGATCACCTGTTTTTTGACTTTTTACTGTGGGTTAGTTTCACTACATGTGTTTCACCCACAGTAATCACATGGCAAATGGACTGCGCATGTTTAGTGCCTGTGTCGATCTTTTAAGATAAGAACACTGCTATGCAGCAAATGTAAGGGGCACTTGGCTGGTTACTGTTACATTCCGAGGTTACTATGCCAGCCATGATGTCAGTGTGTTCCATGGTTGCAATAGGACCGGAATGGCATCGGCAGTTGTGATGTGATCTGCCATTATTGTATATTCTGATGCAATAAGCTCTACTCTACTGAAAGTGGCGTCTTTGCAAAATTGGCGACGAGGATGGGATCCTGCAGAGCTCAACCCCTGAAGTACGACTTGAAAGAATCGGGCAATCACACAGTTACAGTGTGACTTCTTCACCATTTGTTTTCCTCGCATCACTCAAACGGAGGAACTTTTGAACATTGTGGACAACGGAGAAGCCTTGGCTGGTGAAAAAAATCTAGGCAAGCAACTACGGTATGTTTTCTGACCATTGTTTGCGCTTGTGTTGTGTTGTGTCAATCCGCCGCACCGCACGCAAGGAACAGCGCATGTTCAATCCGCCACACCGCGCGCAGGGAGCAGCGCATGTTTTTACTGCTGTTGTTTATTAATTCGCCATGCGGTGAAACCGTGCGTGTGGACAACAGCGCATATCGTATTGGAAGATTACCGACGCTTCTTAAGCAGTGCATTCAGGAAAAAAGGACAATTCTGACTTACTTCTTCTGTTTGAATCGCCTGTACTGCATACAAGCTCCTCTACGTTCTCTGTATAAACAGCAATGGTAGTCCAGTTTTCATAGAAACTGAAGTAGGACAATGCTGATATTTTAACAACTAGACCGCAGAGTTGATTTTGGACAGCATGGTTTATTAGAAATAAAGGTCATTAGCAACTTTGTATTCTGTATTTGTCACCTATTCGGACATATTTATATATATATATCAACAGCATGGATGTTCAATCTATTACACCTCCTCCAAAATATTTACAGAACCCGGGCCAACCAATAATGCCATGGGAAGATTGGAAGGAAGAAGGAATCTTTTGAAATTTATCTGGAGGCTGCAGGAGGTGAAGTATTTAATTCCAAACGGAAATTAGCAATTTTAAGACATCATTTAGGTGTGAAAGGTAGAAAAGTTTTGAGAACCTTACCTATTCAAAGCAATAATGAAAACAATGAGGATGATGAATCTTCAAAACGGGATGAGGTAATGGAAGATGAATACGAGAAGGTGATGAAAGCTTTGGAAGACAATTTTGGAAGGAAAACCAGTATAGTGGTGGAATGTCACAATTTGTTTTCAAGAGCACAGCAATCTGGGGAAAATGTCGAACAATACATATCGGTATTAAGAATGTTGGCAAGTGCTTGTAAATTCAAAGACTTGCAAGATGAAATAGTGAGATACCAAGGGCCATATTTATACTCCGTTTGCGCCAAAATTGCGTCGTTTTTTTTGACGCAATTTCGACGCAAAACTAACGCCAACTAACGCCATATTTATACTATGGCGTTAGAGGCGAATAGCGCCAAAGTTCCCGGAATGTGCGTCATTTTTTAGCGTGAACCCCTTCCTTGCGTTAATGATATGCAAGGGAGGCGTTCCCGTCTAAAAAATGGAGTTGGCGTGGCTAAAAACGGCGCATTTGCGCCACTTTTTAACGCCTGCTCAGGTGCCCACAGGTGCCCTCCCATGCCCCCAGGGACCCCCCCCTGCCATCCTTGCCCACCCCAGGAGGACCCCCAAGGATGGAGGGACCCACCCCAGGGACATTCAGGTAAGTTCAGGTAAGTATAATTTTTTATTTTTTATATTTTATTTTGGTGGCATAGGGGGGCCTTATTTGTGCCCCCCTACATGCCACTATGCCCAATGACCATGCCCAGGGGACAGAAGTCCCCTGGGCATGGCCATTGGGCAAGGGGGCATGACTCCTATCTTTACAATGATAGGAGTCATGTTGATGGGGGATGGGCGTCGTTAGAAAATGGCGCAAGTCGGGTTAAGACGATTTTTTCGACGTAACCTGACTTGCCCCATTTTAAGACGCCCATGCGCCATTTTCCCCCTACGCCGGCGCTGTCTGGTCTACGTGGTTTTTTCCCACGCAAACCAGGCAGCGCCGGTCTGATTGCGCCGTCTAACGCCATTCCATAAATACGGCGCCCGCTTGGCGCTTCAGAATGGCGTTAGACGGCGCAAAACTTTTTGACGCTAAACTGCGTTAGCGCAGTTTAGCGTCAAAAAGTATAAATATGGGCCCAATTTATTAATAGAACAAAGTGTTCCAAGATACAAGAGAAACTTTTAGGGTTGAAGAATCCATTGCTCGACAAGACAATAATGATAGCTTGTCAAAGCCCAGCTCACCTGAGTTCTTGTTCAGTTCTGATGGAGGTTGAAGACAATCCGACCCCACCCTGAAACTGCTTGTTCCAGCACACTAGTTTTTAAAACAGTGCACTAAGAACAGAAGCTCAAGGGAAGGGGGGGAAGTGGATAAAATAAAAAAGAGAGACAACACCGTTCTTGCGTTTCCACTGTTGAAGTGCTGCACAAATCTGCGGCCCTTTCTGACTTCTGTAGAAACTGGTGCCTAATGAAACATAAACAAAGAACAGATAAGTGCAACCTATTCCTAAATGGGTTCCTGACTATCCCTTTATTTATTAGAAATTCTCTTCTAAAAGTACCTCTTGGATCCTGGTCTCTAGTTTCCAGGTTTGGAATGTGTTACTGCTCTGGGATGTGTTTTCTATTACTGTAAAGCTTCTAAAACATTAAACAAATACTGTTATCAGAATTACCAATATCAAACATTCATCATAATATAACTAAAGCCTAAATTCCCAATAGCAGACTCACTTTTCCCATATTTCCAGAATCTTTTATAAAACAAATACTGTACTTTTACATCAAAATACAGCATGTAATTTGTGCAAGTCCTTGATTTACTGTTTGCCTTGCTGTTAATGGTTTCCACTGTTCGATTCTTAAAAGTTCCATGAGAAAAAACAATGTTTGCTTCACAAAGTTCTGTACACGAATCCAGAAATTGTTGTCAAAGTTCTTTCAGGTAATAAAAGGTTTTGTACTTACTTGTTGCTGGCAAGAGATACTGATCAGTCTAACCTTGTCTTCTTTCTCTTTTGCAGGTTACTCATAGGAGAGAGGCTGAAGCAAGGAGGAACCGGAAACCGGAAGAAGGAAGAGCCAGAAGCTGCGCCCATTGAAGTCAATGAAAGTCTGTAAAGAGCAGGAGTGCCAGCGCCGAGGGATCTGTTCTCAGGTAAGCGGGAGGTAGACGAGCACAAGCACTGGGTGAGGCTCGGGGGATGCCTTTTATAGACAGGGCTGGGTGTGGTTTGAAGGGCTGGGTGTGGTCCTCACATGCTGCACATGTTCTTGAAAGGTGTGCAGAGTTTCAGTTATTATACAAATGAGTTGGACTAACACATGGCCTAGGGAGGAGTATTTTAAAGAAGCCTTGGTAAAAGCAAGGCCCAATGTGTAAACAAAACAGCACATTAAACAACATACATAGAAGCCTAGGGGGGGGGAAGGTGAGATAACAAGAAAGGCTTTCAATAGTAAGTTTAAAAGGGAGCTATTACAGAACCCACTAGTGCAGTGAGAGGGGACATGCTCTTTGCTGTGTACAAACCCTAACATAGCTAGGCGCATGGAAAATACCTCCAGGTATGTGAAGGAGTTGAGTGTGGAAGAGACGGAGGACACTAGCAAATCCAACAGTGTTCATCTTGTACAGAAAACGAGGAACCAGCCTAACAAGCTTAATGGTAATGGTAGCATTTAAACTTCACAAAAGGGTCAATCTTCCAGACGCCAATGTTATCGATGTTGGAAGCACTAGACATTTGGCAAAATCAGATTCTTGTCCAGCGATTAAGGCCAGATGTTTCAAGTGCAAGAAAAATGGACATTTAATTCATCAGAGGATAGTGAGGTGGACATTTTAATGGTAAAAGACAACAGACATCAAGAGGACTTTATTGGTAGTGTGAAGGAGTATCATCCTCCTGCGTGTTGGTTGCATGTGAATGGTAAAAAGATGCACATGTGGGCTGATTCATGTTCTCCCTATACTATCATTAACCGTGAAATGTGGGAAGGCACACTAAATGCTGATCTTACCACAGCTGATGTTCAACCAGAAGGCTATTCAGGAGGTAAAATACCTTTAGTCAGGGTTTTCAAAGCTTGTCTGGAGTATAAGGGGCGTGTTGCTGAGGCTGAAGTGTATGTGGTAGAGCATGGGAGAGCACTGTTAGGATGGAAGGAGCAGAGAAGCTTAGGCATAATTTTAGATCCAAACCATCCCGATCAAGTACGTTTGACAACGGATCAGGAAACTTCAATAGAAGAGATGTGGAGTAGCACATTTCCTAATCCTTTCTCTAATGGTTTGGGGTGTCTGAAAAACTTTGTACATAAAACTGTGTTGAAGGAAAATACTTCTCCTAAGGTACACAGGGTCAGAAATGTACCTTTAGTTCCAAGAAGCAAATTGAAGGGAGAACTCAATCGATTATGCAGTGCGGGTGTAATTGAACCCATAGAGTCGTCTGAGTGGTTGAGTCCTGTGGTTTTGGCAACCAAGGCAAATGGCAAACTTAGAATTTCGTGTCGACTTAAGAGATTTGAATGAGTGCATATGGGTGGATCGACATCCCCTCCGTGCAATAATGAGATGTTGATGAACATAAGAGGTGCAAATTATTTTTCGTCATTAGATCTTTCTAGTGCTTATCACCAGGTGAAGTTACATGCAGAATCAAGACACCTCACATCTTTTATTACTCCAGAAGGTGCTTTCCAGTTTGTACGCATGCCTTTTGGTTTAGCGTCTGCATCGGCTGTATTCCAGCATGTGATGCAAAGCATTTTATCTGGCATGAATGGCGTATTGTACTTTCAGGATGATGTCTTGGTATGGGGTGTTGTATAAAGTATTACAAAGAGTGGAAGAGGCTGGTTTGACTCTCAGCAAGGAAAAGTGTAAATTTTGTGTTCAAGATGTGGAGTATCTGGGGCATACTCTATCTTGTGAAGGAATTCATCCTAAGCTAAAATTGGTGGAAGCTATTGAGAAGGCACCTCCGCCGATGAATATAGAACAGCTTCGATATTTTTTAGGCATGGCTGAGTACTATTAAAAATTTGTGGAAATTTGTGGAACATTTTTCTGACAGAGTGCATGACTTGCGACTGCTAATGAAAAAGGGTATGAGTTATGACTGGACGAAAGAGCATCAGACTGCTTTTGAGGACTGTGACGGGCTAGAGCCTGCGCGCCCGCACATGGCTATCGCTTGTGCTGACTCTGCCCCTGTTGCTCCGAAGTTTCCTGGTCATGCTGCCTGTGATTGGTCAATCGTTCCGCAGCACCGGTCAAATATACCAGAGTCAGCGCTTTCAGCGTTGAGAGGGGGAAAGGAGGGAGACGAGGAGCAGAGCTCGACTGTGAACCAGCACCGAAGGTACCGTCCGGGTATCGGAAGAGGAACTGGGAGGCGATTCCGAGAAGACCCTGTTCCAGGCAACCGGGAGGCTGAAATGCAGCATCCCGCCACGCTCCAGGAGAAGCGTGGCCATTCAGGTGCGTGGGACTACGTCCCTGAGTGACTGTAAATAAGAGAGAGAGAGAGAGAGGAGTGGAGTGAAAAGGGTAACACGGGGAAAAAGGGAGGAGGGAATAGACAATCACCGAGGAAACGGGAAGGCACGAGCACTAGGGTAATAGGAAGGGAAACGGGGAAAAACAAACGAGGAGCAGGGAGAGACACGAAAACTTACCGACAGGCACCGTAGGCCACCTTTAGGGAAAACAGAAAGACAAGAAAGATTAGGAATCAGAATAGTACGAAAACAGAAGACAAGTACGGGCTAACCTGAAATAAGGAGAGTAATGTAATAGTGTCAAAACAGAAAGACAGGAAACATAACAACATTGTATAAGAAAAGAAATATCATAACAAGATCACTTACAGCTCTTGTTCTTTTTCTCTCCACATCCGCTTCCCGGGGAAAAGTCCTGTGAACAAGAGAGAGAGAAAGACGAGTAAGGAACGGACCTCAAGAACATCCCACCAATTAAGGCCAGCTTTGCAAAGACTGAAATAAACCTACCCGAATTCCACTATATACCATAACTTCAATAAATATCCTTTGTTTTAAACCTATCACGCAGTCTGGAGTTGTTCCTCCACACCCACACGGTTACAAGTGGTGTCAGAAGTGGGATTGTGGAGACACTGCCACCATGAAGGAAAAGGCAACAATGGCAGATGTAATCGTTCAGTTGGCAGAAGGACAGAGGCATCTCCAGATAATGTGGGAACAACAAATGAAAGAAGCTAAAGAGGAACGAGAGGCATTGCAAACAGCTCTTAAGAGTCAGGCAACGATTATGGCCAATAATCAACTCGTACATGAGACTGCCTTGGGTAAACTTACCGATACCATCGCTCATACAAAAGTACACCCCACAGTACTGAGTAGTGTGTTGCAACGCTATCAGGAACAGGAAGACCCTGATTCTTTTTTCACCAACTTTGAGAGGGTGGCCAGTACTGCTAACTGGCCAGAGGATAAATGGGGCCAATATATCGCTCCCCTTCTCACCGGACATTTACAAGCAACATATCAAGCTGTTTACCCCAGTGGTACTCTTCCATACAAAGATCTTAAGAAAGCCATACTGGAGAGAGTAGGTTTGGACAGTGAGAGTTATCGCACCAAGTTTAGACACATGAAAGGGCAGCAACAGGAGAACTCCCGTACTTTGTATTATCGAGTCCAACATGCAGCCGGAAGGTGGCTACTTCCAACAGAGAACATGAGAGAAGAAATGTTTGACATTATAGTCTTGGAACAATACTTAGATGCTCTCCCCCCTACCACCCGGAACTGGGTACGGCAACATCCTGGACTCACAAATGAAACCGCCATAGAGCTTGCCTGTGCTTATCATAGGGGCACGGATTTTAGGGCTAATGCTAGTCGGACCCCACCAACCCCGGCCCGTCCAGCCATACCTAGATTACATCTGCTGCAGCCTATAGGAAATTCTGGAATTGACCGATCACAACCAGCTGGCCTGGGTCTCTCTGGATATACCAGCCATGGACCCCAGTGTTATCACTGTTCAGAGTGGGGCCATATCGCCCGGCATTGCCCTCAAAAGAGAGAAACAGACGAACCTATGGAGATAGGCCTGACCAAGAGAAGAGTGTTCTGGGCTGGAGGGAAGAAACCCAAATATACCCTCCTTCTCCTCATCAATGAAGTAGAAAGGTTGGCTCTAATCGATTCTGGATGTAGTAAGAGCGTGATCAGGGATGATTTAATAATGCCAGGGCAGGTGGAACCAGAGTCACAGGTTCTTATTACCTGTGTACATGGGGATCAACGGTTTTACCCACTTATGACAATACAATTGAAATGGAAAGAACAGAGTGAAACCCTCAGGGTAGGGGTGCTCCCCAACCTCGATGAGGATATAATCCTCGGGACAGATTATGAGGATTTTCCCTCCTTGTTGGAAAAAGCAGGACAAGAGCACCTTCTGAGGGAATGGTGGAGGGAAGCACCAAGAGTAATGGATCCGGATGAACCCAAACAAGTACGAATTGCCCTCAGCAAAAGACAAAAAAGAGAACAACAACGCTCTTATATGCCGAACTGCCCGACCCCCAAAGATTCCATTGGTATTGGGAGGGTTTTCACAATCACTGGAGAGTTTCGACAAAATCAAAATGAGGATCCTACCTTAAAATATGCCTGGCAGCAGGCCGAGTCCGGAACAGCACCAGGGGTAGGTCCCCGATTCTTGGTTCGTAATAATCTCCTATATAGAAACCCCACGCCCACCAGAGGAAACGACCTACAATTAGTAGTACCTAAAAGTCACCGTCAACAAGTGTTGCAGCTGGCACATGGGGATAATGGGGAAGGACACTTAGGAAGGGAGAAAACAGAAGAAGCGGTACTTCGACGATTTTATTGGCCCGGGGTTTATGGCGTGATACGTAAGGATTGTTCTGAGTGTACCAAATGTCAGTTATACAACCCCTCTCCACAAAAACCCGTTCCCCTTCAGCCACTTCCCATTATTGACATTCCTTTTACCCGGGTGGGAATGGACCTTATCGGGCCCCTTACCCCTTCAACTCGGGGAAGACAGTATGTGTTAGTTTTGGTGGACTATGCGACGCAATATCCCGAGGCCATACACATTCCCAGTACACATACTAAAGTTATCGCTCAGGCTATGATAGAGTTCTTTTCCAGAGTAGGTTTTCCGAAAGAGATCTTGTCAGATCAAGGGACTCCGTTTATGTCCAGATTAATGGCAGAAGTATGTAGACTTCTAGGGGTGAGACAAATCCGTACCTCAGTCTATCATCCGCAAACAGATGGGCTAGTAGAAAGATACAATAAAACCATTAAATCAATACTCAGAAAAAGTATATCGGAAGCTGGGAAAGACTGGAAAAAGAAACTACCATTGGTTTTGTATGCTATCCGTACACATGTACAAGCGTCATTGGGCCATAGTCCTTTTGAAATGTTATCCGGACGACAGCCACGCACCCTGTTAGACATGTTAGTTGAACAGTGGGAGGATACAGAAGAGGAAGTAAAAGACCTCTTAACCTACACCAGGGAGTTAAGAGACAATCTACATACAGTATGGGAAGAAGCCCATACGGCCTTACAGGAAGCACAAGATAAACAGAAACAAAGATACGATATCCGGAGTGCTGTTCGCACTTTATCAGTAGGAGACAAAGCTCTAGTCTTGCTCCCTAGCTCTGACAATAAGCTATTGGCCAAACGGCAGGGACCTTTTGAAGTGATAGCTCAGATCAACCCCACCACATATAAGCTGGCCATTCCCCAAGGGAGCGGTAGGGAGCAGATATATCATATCAATTTACTGAAGAAATGGCTAGAACCCACAGAAGACAACTCCGTTCACTTTATCAACTCTGAGATTCCTGACGACATCCCATATCCCAAGATCACTTCCCAGGATCAGTCCAACCAGGTAAACCCATGGATCAATCCTGATCTTACAAAAGGGTATCACAATCAACTAACCCAGTTAGTACAGCACAATCAAGATGTCTTCTCTAGATATCTGGGTAGAACTACCCTAGTCCAACACCCCATCCGTTTGAAACAAAATACTGTCTCACGACAGAGGCCATACCGCATCCCTGACGCAGAGCAAAAGATAATTGAAGAAGAGGTCCAAAATATGTTGGCAGCGGGTATCATAGAACCGTCAACCAGTCCCTGGTGCTCGCCAGTAGTATTGGTACCCAAGCCCGATGGTAGTACATGGTTTTGTGTAGATTGATTATAGGGGTGTTAACAACTTAACCTATTTTGATGCTTATCCATGCCTAGAATAGACGAACTGATTGAGAGATTAGGCCAAGCCACATATCTATCCACCTTAGATCTCACAAAGGGTTATTGGCAGATACCCCTAAGAAAGGACGATAAAGAAAAAACAGCATTTGCCACCCCCTCTGGTTTATATCACTTTACTGTCCTTGCTTTTGGTCTCCATGGGGCCCGCTACTTTCCAGAGGCTCATGGACGAAATCCTACGTCCCTTTCAGCAATATGCTGCTGCCTATCTCGATGACATTGTTATATATAGCAAGACCTGGGAGGAGCACATGACACATCTAGAGACCATATTGCATGCTTTACGAAAGGCCAACTTAACTGCCAATCCTGACAAATGTAAACTCGGACAGACTAGTATCAAGTACCTGGGCTATATTGTGGGGAATGGTAGAATTAGTCCCCAGGTCGAAAAAGTAGAGGCCATTTCTAAAATGGAATTTCCCAAGAGAAAGAAAGATATTAGAGCTTTCCTGGGTTTGATTGGCTATTACCGGCGATTTATCCCTCATTTCTCCACCATTGCAGAACCTCCTCCTAATCTACTGAAAAACTCCTGTCCCAACACCCTTGGTCCCCCCTCTATGCCTGCATTATGTAGTTTTGAGCAACTAAAGGCCACTCTCACTTCGGAACCCGTGCTGTGTTGTCCTGATTTTGATAAACCTTTCGTGTTATTGACTGATGCCTCCGACGTAGGGCTTGGGGCAGTGTTATCCCAACAGCAGGCTGATGATTCCCTCCACCCAGTGTTGTACATCAGCAGGAAGCTTCTACCACGGGAATGTCATTATCCGGCTATAGAGAAGGAATGTTTGGCGATTAAGTGGGTGATTGAATCTCTCAGATACTACTTATCGGGCAGAACTTTTACCGTGATCACTGATCACGCGCCTCTCACTTGGCTTGCCCATCATAAGGACACAAATGCCCGTGTTCTCCGCTGGTTCCTTTCCTTACAGCCATTCTCCTTTCGGGTCCAACATCTGCCTGGGAAACACATGGTGGCAGCAGATTTCCTTTCCCGTTATCCAGCTTTGGAGCGTCTCGACAGGCCGCTCCCTAGGGGGAGTGTATGTGACGGGCTAGAGCCTGCGCGCCCGCACATGGCTATCACTTGTGCTGACTCTGCCCCTGTTGCTCCGAAGTTTCCTTGTCATGCTGCCTGTGATTGGTCAATCGTTCCGCAGCGGCGGGACGCCAGCCGGTCAAATATACCAGAGTCAGCGCTTTCAGCATTGAGAGGCAGAAAGGAGGGAGATGAGGAGCAGAGCTCGACTGTGAACCAGCACCGAAGGTACCGTCCGGGTATCGGAAGAGGAACTGGGAGGCGATTCAGAGAAGACCCTGTTCCAGGCGTCCGGGAGGCTGAAATGCAGCATCCCGCCACGCTCCAGGAGAAGTGTGGCCATTCAGGTGCGTGGGACTACGTCACTGAGTGGCTGTGAATAAGAGAGAGAGAGAGAGAGAGAGAGAGAGAGAGAGAGAGGAGAGGAGTGAAAAGGGTAACACAGGGAAAAAGGGAGGAGGGAATAGACAATCACTGAGGAAACGGGAAGGCACGAGCACTAGGGTAATATGAAGGGAAAGGGGGAAAAACAAACGAGGAGCAGGGAGAGACACGAAAACTTACCGACAGGCACCGTAGGCCACCTTTACCATTAAAAGACTCGCCGAAGCCCAAGCACAGAAATTGCTGAATACTAAGGGAAAACAGAAAGACAAGAAAGATTAGGAATCAGAATAGTACGAAAACAGAAGACAAGTACGGGCTAACCTGAAATAAGGAGAGTAATGTAATAGTGTCAAAACAGAAAGACAGGAAACATAACGACATTGTATAAGAAAAGAAATATCATAACAAGATCACTTACAGCTCTTGTTCTTTTTCTCTCCACATGCGCTTCCTGGGGGAAAGTCCTGTGAACAAGAGAGAGAGAAAGACGAGTAAGGAACAAAACTCAAGAACATCCCACCAATTAAAGCCCAGCTTTGCAAAGACTGAAATAAACCTACCTGAATTCCACTATATACCATAACTTCAATAAAAATCCTTCGTTTTAAACCTATAACGCAGTCTGGAGTTGTTCCTCCACACCCACACGGTTACAAGGACATAAAAAAAGCCATTAGTGAAGCTGTGGCATTAAAACCTTTCAATCCTCAGGATAAGACCATTGTTGTTACGGATGCTAGCAAGTACGGTTTAGGGGCTGTGTTGATGCAACGGAATGGCAATCAGGAGCGAGTGATTGTTTTAGCATCTCGCACCTTAAAAGGAGTGGAAGAAATGTACTCCACCATTGAGAAGGAGGCTTTGGCTTGTTGGTGGGGGATGCAACGTTTTAGAACGTATGTTTGCGGCACGCCATTTGAATTACGCACAGATCATAAACCGTTGGTAAATTTGTTTTCCACCAGAGGGGCGACGAAAGCGACTCCCAGAATTGCCAAGTGGTTGTTCCCATTACAGGAGTATAATTTCAAGGTGATGCATGTTCCAGGGTCTAGTAATGTAAATGCAGACTGTTTGTCACGTCTACCCTTACAGTGTGAGTGGGAACCAAGTTGTGATGAGGAATGGTTGGTAGCTAGCATTGAGGATGTGTCAAATGGGGCAATTTTGCAACTTGAGTGCCAACAAGCTGTGTCCAGAGACAGAGTTTTACAACTGATTTTGTCGAACATATCAAATTCTAAGGTCAATAAGGAGAAGTGGCCGGAATTGTGTGATTACATGAAAATATGGTCAGAATTATCGGTGTAAAATGGGGTTGTCAGAAGAAGTGGTAGGTTAGTGGTTCCAAATGAATTGTATACCAGACTCATGGAACTTATACAAGAAGGACGCAGTGGTATGTCTGCTATGAAGAGGAGACCTAGGATGGATTCCTGGTGGCCAGGAATGGACAGAGAGATTGAAAGATTTGTGAGGAATTGTACTGTGTACGCTAGAGGGGACAAATCTCATGTCATGGTTGAACCCCCCCCATCAAAGCTACAGAGTTTCCATCAAGAGCATGGGAACGAGTAGGAATTGACATTTGTGGTCCATTCCATGAAAAGGGGCTTGAAGGCAAGTATGCGGTAGTGCTTGTCGATTATTATTCCAAGTGGCCGGAAGTAGCATTTACCAAGGAAGTAAAGTCCCCGGACATAATAGCAATTTGTGATGAGATCTTTAGAAGAGAAGGCTATCCAGAAAGGTTGGTGTCGGACAAACGACCACAGTTTGTGGCTGAGGAGTTTCACAAGTTTCTCCTAAATCATGGTGTTAGCCATCATAGAACTGCTGTTTATAATCCACGAGAAAATGGTCTTGTGGAGCGTTTTAACAGGATGTTAAAATAATGCGTGCAGTTGGCTGTAGCTTCAGAATATGATTGTAGGAATGAAGTTAAAAACATGTTATGGAGTTATCGAAACACACCCCACAGTGTCACTAATGAAACACCTTTTGGTTTATTGAGAGATAGAGAAGCATGCACCAAGATTACACCTCCTTGGATGGAGAGAATGAACAAGTTAAGGGTACATGGTGACGAACATAGGATGCGAGTAAGTGTTTATCAGCATAAATATGTGACTAGGCACAATGTAAGATTAGGTAAAAGTGTTCCTAAAATTCATGAAGGAGATTGGGTAACGTCTCGGTGTGATGGTAGAGTGTCCAGGTGGTCGGATCCCCAAAGAATTGAGAAGCTTCAGGGTAACAATGTCTGGTTGAAAGATGGGAAGAAATGGAATATGAGGAAAATAACCAAGTGTAGTAAGACGGAATGGCACAGGATGGTGGGTGAGAAGGGAAATAGTTTTAAGGATCCAGAGAGACCTATGAGTAGCGTGGGGAAAAGAGTGATAAATAAACCAGTCAAGTTTGATGATTATGAAATGTAATTTTCACCAATGTATTTAGGCAATTTAAGTTGTTTATTCAGGGTTTACGGTTATATTAAATTTTTTCTGTATTGTCGTTTTTTAAGTGTTTGGATATATTTCATTTTTTTTTTGTTTGTTTGTCTAGTAAGGGGTGTGTGTTACATTCCGAGGTTACTATGCCAGCCATGATGTCAGTGTGTTCCATGGTTGCTATAGGACCGGAATGGCATCGGCAGTTGCGATGTGATCTGCCAGGGGTTGACTGTTAAACTTGTTATCGCAAACTTATTGTATATTCTGATGCAATAAACTCTACTCTACTGAAAGTGGCGTCTTTGCAAAAGTTACACATGAACATGTGTGCACATGCGCATGCCCATGTGCGTAGGCTGCGTGTAGGAGACTACTGTCCTGCACAGCCTAGTAATTGTGCACAGGTAGCCTGGTTCAATGGGGACTCTGGAATATTAGATATTCACCTGGGATATGCCTTATAATGTTAGGGTACATTGATAGGGAAATTCAGTGTGATTTACTGTTTCGTCTGTAGTGAAACTTTATTATACACAAAGGGAGAGAACTGCCTTAGGGTGCAGTTTCACTTCCCTTTGGCCTACAGAGATCATTAACTTCTTGAACTGGAGTATAACCTGTGCAGAAAAAATCAATTCTGATAATTTCCAAAATTATAGTTGTACACTTTATGGGTCATCCAGAGTTGTCATATTTCTCTGGCTCAGCTCAGGATCAGAGTCCAGCCCTTTTGTCATCCTGCTGTGTCAAGTTATTTACAGTTCTCTCCAGCAGCAGGAACAAAGGCCACCCCACACCAAAGGAGCAATTAACAGTATTTCACCCAGCTCCTGAGGAGGAAAGGGTTAGGGTAAAGTGATCTGCATTATTCACCCAGCTGTCACAGTGTACTCGGGATAGACCTGCCCAAGCCCACTGGACAAAGTAGAGAGCCTTAACAACTCGAGCAAACCCAGGAAGGGGGCTCCCTTTGAATGTTTGGTGTGTAGTACCCTGGCAGTGATGTCAGTCAGGGACAGAGCTGAGACACCAGGATCAGATGTGACCAGTGACTCTTCGATGATGCCATTTTGGACTGTCTGAGAATGCAGGAGCGTTAGGACACGGGTCGAGAGGTGATGTAGCACCATAGGATTGGCAAGGGGTGCCTGACTGCTGGAACCTTCCTCTCCCCTTCAAAAACTCTTGCACAAGGGGAAGACTCTCTCTTGCCTGTGGATTTCCCTGCTCTCCGCTGCTAGACCCTGGGACTACCATGCAGAACTGGAAGGAGGAACCCTCTGATGCCCACAAAAGTCTAAGGACTCTGCATATTTGACCCCAGGACCAGTGGATCTCCCAAGGACCAGTGAGACTGCCCCTGCTTAGACCACTTGAGGACTAGTTGGGGGAAAACAATGAACCTTTGTGTGCAGAAACCAAGATCAGAAGGAGAAATGGCGCAGGGAGCCAGGTGAACCAATTCCTTGATGACTGCACCACTTTGGAGGGAAAATGCCCATGTAGAGCTTGCCACCAATAGTAAAATAAGCTCAAGATTGGCAAAATGCCCTAGTGGGGCCTGAGATATGGCATTTACAAGTTTGGCAACCTTTGTCTTTTCCTTGCACGGAGCACATGGAGCTCTGCTGCCACGCCTAGTAAATACCTCTGGGGTAGGCCAGGGCCCAGGTGTCGGCGCAAGGATGAATCATATGTTTGCCATTGGAGGTGGTGTGTGTGAGACCCCCTCCCTTTACTCCTTTAAACGCCAGAGGCCCCATCCTGTGGGTGTGCTGCTTTTAGGGGAAGGGACCCCTCCATGATCCTGCATGCCAAAATGATGGGAGGGAGCTCTGTCGCACTCACCCCAACCATGGATAGACTGACCAACTCCCTGTGCCCAGCACAGGAGAGTGGGCTGCCCAGGCTGGGAGCCGGTGGGGGTGACCAGGGGTGGGTTCTCTGAGCTACTCCACCACACTGTGGATGTAGTGCAGGGTACCCGTGTGAGACCAGCCACCCATAAAAACAGGAAAACTGTATGATGCCATGTGGCAGAAGAGCAAAATGAACAAAGACCAGCCCAGCAGGAGAGTCGCTAATAGACTCCCAAATGAGTGCCCCATAATGCCCTGCAGGCCGGATTATTGTCTACTGTTTTGTCCCTAATTTTGGTTGCTTTTTCCTTTGTCATGGCTCCAGGATGGTGGGATCACCACCAATGATGTCAGCAAGTTCACAGCCTCCCCCCAAAAGGGACTTGTGGAGCCCCCACCCTAATTTGGGTGGGTCCCGAAAAGACTAACCTATCTAGAATTTCCAGCATATTTTCAAGCACTCAGAAGGCTGGAGCTTTTGCTCTACAGCTGGGTGTGCTGTGCTCTCTAGTGGTTATGTTTATGGTAACAGCTGGGATAGCCTGAAGATGGTTAAAGGAGATACATGTTTTGAAGTATCTCTTAAGGGCCAAATTTATACATACAATGTACTGGCATTATAGCTGGTGCCCTCTAAGGTCTACTTTTACAGTTGCAGTTTTATTGTTAAATTGTTTTTTAAGAATAAGCAACACAGGTTTTTCTTATTATACATGCTTTACTGGTTTCAATTAATAATGCCAATGATTACTGCTCACAGTGTATATGTTTTATTACCATTAATAGGAACATTTACACAACAGTATGGGTTTCAGGTGCATTTATACAGGGGCATTGTTTTGATGGTTGCATTTATGTGCCAGATGATATTTTCAACATGTGGAGTGTTGCTCTTGAACCTTGACAAAACCAATAGACTCTCTTGATAGGTTTGTGTGACCCCTTTTATGGGGAGGGACAGTGGTGATTATGCACTGTTACCTAGGGTATTTTCCACCTGCCAATGTACACATTTCTAAATTATTGCGTAGTATTTGGTAGTGTGTGCAATAAATGTACTTCTCCTTTTCCTATAGAAAAAGTACTGAGTGGACAATCATATATTGGGTGGTATTATTGTGTGCCAGTGAATGGTGATTAATAGCCCACGCCACATCCCATGAGTAGACCTTGGACTTCTCTGCCTTGCTACCCTGAGAGTCAAGTGGTACAATGGGGTGCTTGGTTCCCAGTAAGGGGATCCTGGACCTATTACTTGTGGAGGCTGCACACCTAATAACCCAGTTTCTTACACCCTCTATTTCCTTTCAAAATTCTGTATGTCTCTGTTATGTATAGAGTCCTCGGAATAGTGTTCCTATCTTAATTATTCTTTCTTTGAAACCATAACCCTTCAGCAGAGTGTTAGACCTGTCTACCTTAGGGTGGTCTCCCCCAAATACTGTGCCTGCTTGTCTCCATTCTGTCTGGATATTTGCTCTGTTGGCCTTAGAACTCTGTGCACTTTCCCACTACTAACCAGTGCTAAAGTGCATGTGCTTACTCCCCTAAACATGGTTTGATTGGCATATACCTGATTTGCATATTTATTTATGTAAGTCCCTTGTAGAGTGGTATACCATATACCCAGGACCTGTAAATTAAATGCTACCAATGGGCCTGCAGCACTTATTGTGGCACCTACTTAAGTGGCACCTTAAAACGTGTCACAGGCCTGCCATTGCATCCTGAAGGCAGTGTCTGCTATCATGTCGACTTGGTATTTAAAACCCCTTGCCAAGCCTTAAACTCCCCATTTCTTACATATAAGTCACCCCTAAGGTAGGCCATAGGTAGCCCATAGGGCAGGGTTCTGTGTAATTAAAAGGTAGGACATGTACTTTTTAGTTTTACATGTCCTAGTACTGAAAAACTCCCAGATTCTTTTTCTCACTAGTGAGAGGCCTACCCCTCCCATAGGGTAACATTGGGGATTCCTAATTAAAATTAATACGTTGTAATTGCTAAACCAGAGGGGGTAGATATCTCTTGTTTGGTACCTATGAACTTGCAATGATAAACCCTCTTTAATGGTAAAGTCGGATTTATCATCACAAATTTGAAAATGTCACTTTTCCTGCCCTTAGCTCTCTGTGCCTGTAACCTGCCTTAGGTCACATGACTGGGTGTAACTGACAGTTGGGAATTCACCCCAGACAGTTATACAATAGGGCAATTAGCTGAGCCCGAATAGGCCATTAACTGATTTGATGGGGGGTGGGCAGATCTAAGCACAGGCCCACTTGCAACTGAATAGGCTGGGCTCTGCCATCACACAATAGGCGTAACAACCCTTTATTGTCAGCGCAGCCAGCTAGGATCCAGGGCAGGGGAGGGAGGAAATTCATGGAACTTCAGATAACTTTTCTGGAAACTTCTCCCAACTTCTGGGAGGAGGCCATCTGGGTGTAAAAATAGCACTCTCAGACCTGCTCCTCAGTTCACTGCAGGACCTGCGGAAGGACTCTCAGAGGAGTGCCTGCTGCTGTGACCTGCTGTGCACTCTGCCAGACTGCTGCTGTCCCTGGAAGGGCTGCTTTGCTGCCTGGAGCCTGCTTGGGACCGTCAGAGACCAGCCCTGCTGCATAACCCTGCTTCACCAGCTACACCCAGGACTCCAGAAGGTGCTCCAAGGCCTAGTTCAGCCGGTCTCCTGTTTTGAGCAACAGGGACATAACAAGCTCCCACCATCTTAAACCTGCACCTGGACCCAGCCTGAGTGAGTATTGCACCCCAAGAGGCCTCCCTTCACCTCTGGATCATCCTTGGCTGTGGTACTAAAGGTGCTCAGGTGGCCATTTTCTAAAACTGAGGAGTTGCTATTTTGAACCTTAAACTTCACAAAATCATACCTCTGGTTCTACAAACTGGATTTTTATTGTTTTGGTGTCAACTCATTTATTAAACTTTTCTCTATTTTTCTAAATTGGTTTGGGATTTGTATTGTGTTGTGTTTTCTCTGTGTTGCTGTTTGTATACTGCATAAATACTTTACACAATGCCTGACTGATGTTTGTGCCTAGCTACCCGGGGTCAAGCACAAGGATATTTAGTGACTTTTTGTGGTTCACCCTGCAAGGGATTGTGGTTGTTGCTTGACCAGGGATCACACCACAGTTAGCCAACAACCCAGTTGCTCACACTGAGCAATAGCTATTCATTCCATCAAACATTTGCTTCTACATAACCCCCTCTAATTATCACACCTAAGTGATTAATGCACCACAAGGAAACTGGAGTAAATGCATGGAATTGTTTCTTTAAAAATACAAAATTACTTCCAATATCCACTGGATTAGCCACTAACATTCGGCTCCTGGGCAGCATGCTATTCACAGAAAAGTGCTTCAGTGTCTCTTCAGGTGTAGTAAGTGCTATATAAATGCAATTTGAATTGAATTCAATTGAAGCTAAGCAGCATTGGGGAAGTGTTGGATGCTGGAGGTAGGGATAGACTTACTCTTCCAAACTAAGTACAGCAGGCCAAGTTTACTATTCCTATTCATACCTATGCAACATTAGGAAAAGGGTTGGACTCTGAGGGAGGGAGTCAGATTTACTATTCCATCTCTAAACTAAACAACATTGGAAAAAGCGCTGGACTATGTTAAGATCAGCTTTAATATTACCACTCCAAACTAATCAACGTGAAGGGAAAACATGAAATAATGTATGGAAATAAATATAGAATTTTTTTTAAAAACATTACAAATATGAGAAATATATTACCTATTTAGTCACAATAGCAAAATAATACCATTAAAAAAAATCAAACCTGAAAAGTAATATAAGTAAAATGAAATAATTATTTTACTATATCTGACATTTATTTTTAGACTACCGTAATAATTTGATTCACAAAATGGAATTCTAAATTTCTCAAAATGTATTAATATTTAGCCTTAAAAAAATACATGTTTTCCAAAATCCTGAAAAATATTCTTAAAAAGACAAGTTATTATTTTTTGGTAAAAAATAAACAAGTAAAAATTTTAACAAAAAAGGCAAATATTTAAAACAAAAATGAAAATATTTAATGTGAAAGCACTACCTACCTGAAACCCCTAAAAATCAACAACCAGGTACATGAAATAAGAAATATCTATTTTTAAATAGTACATACATGAAAAATAATACTAAAAATGTAATGAGCCTCAAAATTAAAAAAAACATTATTCTAAAATACTTCCTACCCAAAATCGATAGAAAATCCAACATCCCTAAAAATAAATAACATTCAACTTAAGAAATTCGTTTTTTTAATGTAATTAAAATATAAAACAATATATTAAAAAAATAAAAAAATGTAAAGCATTAATCTAAAACACTAACCACTATCCCTATAAAACCTAACAACAAAGACATCATTGCAATTGCAATTTAAGTAAAATCCATATTAAATTAGCAAAAACATTAAAACACACAAGTAAAGCACAAATTAAAAAATAAAGAATATTTTTTTACAAAACAATAAGATTGTTTACACATTATTTAAAACACATTTAATCGATATTAACCATCTGGTACCTATGGGAAAGAGCAAACAGGCTTAACTTAGTGGTAATGTATAAGTATTTTTGCAGTATCAAAACAGTAATAAAGCCCTAAACAACACAAGAAAAATCCTAAATCAATTTAGAAAAATGTATTTTTAAAGTTTAAGTATAAAAATAGCACCCAAAACAATAAAGCACCAGCCAGAGTTATCTTGTTGTGCTTGAATGGTACTTATGCGCAAGGTAAGGTCTACTGGGATGGAGCTTGGGTTTGATACAGAAGCCAGGTTCGTCCCGGTCTGAAGTTTCACTTTCATACTTAGCAGCGTATTTACTAAACATTCATGCAACACAGGGCAGCAAGCTAAGTTGGCTTGCTGCATTGTTATAATCAGTAGAAAGCTGAACATATCTACTACGATAGGCTGCTGTTCTGCTCTCTACCTGGCCTGGCACACTTGAGGCTGCCTAGAGCCCAAGTAGGCCCCCATGTACCATGCTGCAGAGGTGCCAGCATTATAGGTTTTTTGTTTTTGAACAGAAAAGAACACCTTCCTGCATGAAACCAATCCTAAGAGGCAGTTTGCTGTTGCTGTGAATGATGCATAATGCATCACACATAGAAAGTGGAAGGATCGTCATTATAGCTCTTATGGTAGGCACACCATTTTAGCGCAATCACAGGATTACTATGTTCAGTAAATCTGGGATTTCATTCAATTCCATGGATGAATGAATGGGAATGCCGGTGCTCCGCCTATGGAACACTCACAACAAAGAAATGTATTGCAACACAGTGCAAGCCGCTACTTTGTGTTACATTTCCTTACAAAGTCAAACAAGATGGCTCCCACATAGCTTTTTCTCTGGCTTTATAAATTGCATTTAAGGGCTTGCGTTGCCTGCAATGACTTGTGTTATACAAGGAAAATGGAAGCCCTGAATAGATCTCAGCCTTAGTTTCTGAAATGGAAGTGAAAATGACTCAGTGGGGCAAGGCAGCAGGCTGTGGCTTAAGAGGGTTTTACAACATCAGATAGCCATTGGGCGAGGTCCCTGTGAAGCCGTTGGCTTTTGGTGGGAAACCTCCAAGTGGGAGAAGTTTTAATTTTGCGCCCACGAAAGGTCCCACGCTGGGCGTATACGTTTGTCACAGTCACACAGTGAAGAGTTTTACCTTTGAACTTATCTTCCAATAGGGAAAGGCTTCACGTTGAGCTTAAGAGGACCTCTTGAGGCTGGACTCCTTCTCCGTGAGGCCTCTTCTAGCATGTTGTTCTAGCATGTGGTGTCCCTGTAGCTTTGACAGAAGGTCAGACTTTTGAACCTTGGAGTCCACCTCTTCGTCCTGTGCACAAGAGGGAGAGCAGGTCCAAGCTTCTATGCATTTCTTATGTCACAGTCAGCCAGTCCAATCCTCTTTTGTTCTTCCACAAATCCAGAAATTGTTTTGCAGAAGGCAATGTAGGTGCCATATTTATGCTTGGCACCAGCATGTGGATGGGGGTGACTGCTGGCTCCACCCTAATCAAAAGGGCTAAAGTTCCCAGATGCAGTCCTATGCTCTTTTGCAGCACTTCCAGTGTGTCTTTTGGCTAACAATTTCACAGTGCACCCTCTCTGCCTAAATCCTACATAGTGAAACCCTTCTTCCCTTGTGCAGAGTCTGTGGCTATTTGGTTATTTGAAACCAGTTTTAGGAGCAGCTCCCCTCCCATCGATATTGGTGCCTGTCCGACTGAGGGAACAGTGAAGGGTCCCGCCCAGGTGTCAGCTAGCATTTCCCTAAGACAGGGTAAGCCTCTGTGAGGTTAATCAAGTTCCTAGACACAACCCAAATTTTCATCTTGCCAGAGAAACAGAAACCACCTCCCAACCCCCAAGCCTATGTCCTGTTCTTGGAGCAGTTTTCACAGCTGATCAAGGGGGCTGTTCAGCTGCCAGGAGACAGTTGGAGTTTGTGCAAATAATAATGTTACTTTCTAAAAATACCTTTTTCGAAATATCTATTAGAAATTCATCTTCTCCTGTGTATTGGGATTGCAACAACTATGCCAAAAGTACAAGAACTTAATTTGTAAGTGTTTAATATTGTATAGGCTATCCTGCTACAGTGAAAATAGCTTTAGGGGCCCTTTCATTATAAGTTCATATTTAATAATAAACATGCATGTGTCCCATGGCCGTTAAGGCCTACTTGTAGGTTACATATTAATATTTAAAGGAAGGTTTGGACCTGCCAAAAGGGGTTACATTGACAGGACCAATTTGCAGTTTAAAACTGCACAGCTAAGCTATAAATTGTGGGTCTGCAGTCATGTTTACACTGATACTGTAATGGATGGTATAATGGGTTCTGCACTCCACTTCTGACATTTAAGTTACAGGTCACGGCAAAACTTTTGTGCCATATACTAGGGACATATAGGTACATTTAATATGCCAATTAGGGGTACAGCAATTTCAACATGTTGAAAGGGGGAGCACAAGCACTTTACCACTGCTTGGTGGGGGAAAGGTGCACTGAGTCCTACAGCTAGCAAAAACAATGAAGGCAAACATCTGGAGTATACCATGCAAAGGATGGTAATTTCCAACAAAAACAGATTGTTAAAAAATACTATACACTTCAGTGGCACCAATATTCTGAAATCAATATTAAGGATCCATACGTGCCTCTGCATATCATCATCATAGTGCCAGAGCAAAGACAGACCTGGCAACTGCCAATGGTGCTGCAAATGGCAGATTGACAAGCAGAAGAACCTGCTGGTTTCACACACACACACAAACACAACATGTCACACACACACTTTCTCTCACACACACCTTGTCAAACCTCTGTATACTACAACTGGATATTGACTATAATGGAGTGTATATTTAGTATTGTAACTCCATGCTTGGCTTGATACAGGGTAGTTGTAAGAAACCTACCCCAGTGGATGGACGTCCACTAGTCACTAACCTGTTAAGTTCATTCAAACATTTTAGTAATTTGAATCTGAGCTCAACCCATGCTTGCTGGGGAAGAAAGCAGACAGGATTAACTAGAGAAAACATGTAAAGCATTCAGAAGAACCAAAGCACTTAAAAAGTCAAAAAGACAACACAATACAAATCCCACTCCAATTTAAGAAAATGTAATAAAAGTTAACAAAGAAAATGACACAAAAATGACAAAAGTCAAATAAGAGGAACCAGGGTTATGAATATTTAAAGACAAAAAGCACCAGGAAAAGGTAAAGCACCAATCATTAGTTCACTGTTCACCAGTGACTGCAACCTAGGCACTATTTTACCCTGACTGTTATGGACCATGGGTCAGATTTGCCAAGCAGGTCCGTCCCTGTCAAAGAGTGTACCTTAGGACTTAGGGCCTGATTTAGAGTTCACATCACACTTGTGACGGAGTAACCTGTGCGCTGTATTACAAGTCCATTAGATCCAATGGCACTTATATAGCAGACTGGATATCCATCACGTCTATTACGGAGTAAACTGCTTTCTGATCTCTAACTCAGGCCCTTAGTCTCTGAAATGAAAGTTGAAATCCTCCAGTGGAGCAAGGCTGCAGGCTGTATCCGCCGATAAATTCCACAAGGCTGGATACCTTCTCACCCTGGGTCCACTAAAATGGATTTGCTCCAGTGGAGAAATTCCTAGCAGGGGAAACCTTTTTTTCCAGACCAGCAAAGTTTCACCTGGGTTGGAATGGTTCGGCTAGTTGGTCCCAGTACTCAGGCGCCTGGAAGTCAGAATTATTTTAAGTCCAACAGATTTTCAAAAATTGTAAGAGAAGTCCAGTTAAACACAGACAGGGGTGCCAGGATCTGTGGGACCACACTAAAGGGTGAGAACTCAGTGCAGGTCCTGTTGCAACTGGTCAGGTGGTCACTTAAGTAAAAAGGCCTGCTGCAGCTTGTTGGGTTTGTAGCCAAACTGCCAACTAAACCTTGGAGTCCACAGGTCTCAAACGGCAGGTAGAGTCCATCTTCTGTTCTTCCACATTTCCAGAAAGGGTTCTGAGGAGGGCTCAGTGGATTGCCACAATTATGGTTGACCCCAACTAGTGGGTGGAAGTGACTCCTGGTTCCTCCCTAACCAATAGGGTAAAAGTTTTCAGGAGCAACCCTATCCGCTTTTGCAGCAGTTTCTGTTTGACCTACTGCAAACAATCCCACAGTACACCTTAGTCCTAAATTCCAAGATGGGGAAATATTTTCTCCATTATGCAGAGCCTGTTTCTCCACCCAGAAGTGTGCCCATGGAAATGAATAGACCTCTCCTTTCTGGTCTCTCAAACCTTGACCTAGGGTTAGCTTTCTCACCACTAGGTTTGGAACCAGCCTGACTGGGGGAACAAACATTTGCCTTCTTCAGACCTCAGCTTACATTTGCTTACATTTAAAAGCCCCTTTGCAAGTTAGCAAAGTTCATGGGCCCACCCTAACTGGTCTTCCTGCAAGAAAAACCCAATCTAGGGGCAGTTTTCACACATCATTAAGTTCAAGCAATTGGCTGGTGAGTTGCTGGAGAGCTTAAACAAATGAACCTGCAGGAGCCTCAGACAGGGAAATTGTAACTTTCTAAAAGCATTTTTCCTAATATTTATTAGAAATTCAAATTCATTTTTGAATTCTGCTCCTAATAAATGTTATAAGTAGTAGTTGAACAATTTCTCTAATTTGTCCCATATCCAAGACAGCAGGATTAAAATGTAATATTGATTCCCAGTGTTTCCCCATGGTCCAGCCAGAGCCTTCTAGAGTGAAAGTAGATTTTGAATGCATTAACTGTACGGACATGTTAACCTGATATGTATACATGTTCCACATGTATGTACCATGCATCCTGCGTTGTGGACTCCCAGGCCTACAAAGATGTGAATTATTAATATTTAAAAGGAAGGTGTCCCCCTTTCAAAAGGGTTATGTTGACAGGGCAGCCTGCAGGTTTAAACAGTAGTAGGCCTGAAGCCATGTTTTTTCTCCTGACAAAGTGGATAGCATAGTAAGAGCGGCAAACCAGATGTCAACTTTAACTTTACATGCCATGGGGTTATTTATGAACCATATTCTATGGCCTTATAACAAAGTTAACTAAGGCAATGGGCAACTGCCCAATTTTTACATGTTTTTGGGGTCACAGCACACACCCTAGACATACCCTAGACACTGAGCACCAGCTCCCTAGCGTGTAGATGATAAAAACTAGCCAAAAATGGGAGTAACCATGCAAAAGGAGGCATTTTCTCACAGTTGGTTATAAAGCAGACCAAAGCACATATAACTGTGCTTTAGTTTTTTGACCAACTGTCTCGAGGGTCCCTCACACTATGGGGACTGGTCCTCAAAGCACAATGATCCCCACAGAGATGGTGTTTGTCTAATTTAACCAGGGTTTACCAACGCTGAGGACCGGTCCAATCCCCACAGTGTATGTTAAGCATGTTCACTATATTTAAAGTGTAATTACACTTTCAAAAACAGAGGGGGCGAATATCGCCTTAAATATTGTGATTCCTGCTGAGACGCCGGTTTGCGCAAGATTTGAATTACAGTCAATGCACACTTTATTGCATCTAGTAATTAATTGCTGAGTGCTAAATAATTTGGCATTTACTATTAAATTTCGGGAGTTTAGAGATGTCATGAAAACAACTTACAGCCGTGAAATCATATTTCAAAGGTTTGCGTTCCCTCCTTAGAATTTCTAACATCATAACGTTTCTAATAAAAAATTTTTTTTAGACTTTTAGAATGTACATGATAATGTGTAACGCCTTTATTTCGGAGTGGGCAATATGTAGATGATGACTCATCAGCATTTGGAAGTAATGTTGCAATTGTTTAAACATTTTTTTAAAAGTTCAGGAGCACTCTTGGGAAGCAGGGACATTCAAAATGTTCGAGAACTACTCAGTGTGCATAGGTCTTTACACATCCATAATTCTATATGTTACACTTTCAAACACTTGTAAATGCTTAGCAAAATGCATTTACACACGGTGCCTTGAGTTTTCCCTGTGGAAGGTCCCCTCTACTTAAATCCTCATCAAACCTGGAGCTGTTTGTTTCTCACCCCCATTCTGAAAGCAAATTTACTGCTGCACTTGACACTTATTAGGTAACCTCCAATATGTCACCACTGTTTTAACAAAAAACAGAGGTGGGAATTCAGGGTGGTAGCACTCAAACTGTGATATATAACTGGTACAAAAATAATATACTCTCTACGAATATCATGGTTGATACCATACCAGCCGCAGTGGCACCAGCTGGCAGAGCAGTTCTCACAGGCGCTACCCTTTAACTGCATTGGCTCTACCCTCACTTGGATGTGATACCCTCCACCCCTCAACCAGGATAGTATTGCAGAATTGACGTGCAGTGCAAATGGTCACTGCACCAGAATTTGCGTTGTGGGACAATTGTTGTATTGGGGTCACAGTGTTTTGAGTGAGAGTTTGAGTGGAAAGAAAGATCTGTGTAAATCCTAGGTCTGCCAGCCAGGGAGTAAAGGTCCCTTTTCCTATATTTGTGTCAGAAAGAAGATCATTTACCGAAAGAACGTGTCACACACAGCTCCTGGGAGCAGGAGATAAGCTGCATAACAGAGATGATCACTTATTAACGAAAGCTTCTTCACACTTAGGAAGAAGCCAGGTTACAGCCAAGAGGGTACAGTTTACCTCTTCACTGATTACCTTCAGACAGATACTTCAAAGTTCAGTGTCAGCTTAACTTCTCTCTCATGGAGCCTACCTGTAGGCAGTTCGGCCGTGCTGGCTCCGGGGTCACAATGAACTTTTTCCTTCTCTTCTGTGTCTTCGCTCTGGATTTAACGTCCACCGCAGCCTTTACGGTATTGTCACCATTTGTTGATTTCATATTAGAACACTGGAATGTTGAGGGCTCCATTGAAGACAAAGGTGTGGCTCCTGGCATATAATGGCTGGTATACACCCGGAGCTCCAACATTCCACTGTTTGTCTTTCTGTTTTTCCCTTTTTAAATTACATTATACCCTTTATGGGTGGAATGTTCTAATAGCCTTATAGCCCTTCTGCCGCAGCTATACCGGTTGTTACAGGCCCTCTCCCTTAATAAGGGCCTTTGCCCGCAGTTTAGGTCCACAACTCGGGCTCAGGGCCTTTAACAACCATTATAGCCATCTGCAGTGGGCTATCAGGCTTAACCACCCTTCATGCACGATACTGCCACCTGCTCGTCTCTAATGTAACATTACCAATGTTGTCTCTCTTTTCTAGGTTCGCCGATCCTCGCTAGACACTGGTAATGCTCTATTACAAGCCTGTTCCAGGCAAACATTATTAGTTACAAATATTTTTTTTTGCTTCAACATAACATATATTTACAATTGTCTTTATTTTTTAATAGTTTATGATGTCGGTGGTGGACAGCCTATGCGGGACATCCCAGATATAAACGCTGGTATGTACTTGAGTGACAATCTATGAACAGATGAATGTTTACAGTTTCCAACTATTTGTTTTACATTCATTTTTGAATTTGTCCAAGCAGTAGTAATAACCTGTCTGCATTTGCTTTTTCTGGCAAAACTCAAAGTAATGATTAACCAATGACTGTATGTACATGTCCCTTGACAATGACAATCTTGTTATCTGATAGATCAATGGGAAAAGAGACGTCCCTTAATGAGACTCTTTCCATTACTATTCAAAGCGAGAGGTCTCTGGGAGCTAGAGTACATTCAGTGGAGCATTGCAATATCTTCAGGCTGGAGCAGAAAAACGTATTTTCCGTAATTTATGCCCATGATACCCCATAACTGTAACAAGTTTAGGTCTGATTTAAAAAACACTTACAACTTGAGCTGTGAACATAATATAATACTGGCGAGCTGATGGCACCAGTTAAGGAATTAATAAATGTCCTGACCACTTACGCTTTTAAAAAATAATACCTCGACGCCAGGGGTAGACCAAGGAGAAACCAATAATTAAACATAAATTGTAATGTTGTGGAGGCATCGAAGTGCTCAGCCACCAGATTTATCTATCGATATTTCTTTGAAGGCCTTTTCTTCTTCTTGATGTCCGCAGGTGACAAGCTGCAGCGCTGCTATAGGGCTAGTGCCTCTCAGAGCTCATTATATTAATCCAGCCCAAGGCAACTAGAAACGTCATTTAGTAATAACATTGAGTGCGTTTTCAGCTTTATTCTCACTGATGTAGCCAGATGAATTCAATCAGCAATTTCTTCCCACCAGCTCTTAATTTTATTCTCCTTCACAACAATACGCATCAAGCCAGCACAACAATTCCAATGTTTTAGCCAGGCCTAGAGAAAGCTATAGCTGTCCTGTCAATGTAATAATATCCAAACTATTCTAATAAAGATACATACATATTTACATACATACAATGGCTTTCAGTCAGACTCCTTCACACACTGGTCTGTTTAAGTGTCAGTGCATTTTGCTTCCACCCACCCCAGCATTAAATATCTGGCAGGGCAGTGGGTCAGCCCACCTCAACCAGTGGTTCTCATGCACTGTGTGTAATGCAGTTCAAGTGGCCACGTGTGCACAGCCACCTGCAAAAGGAGAGCCCTTCGTTGCCAGGGCTGGTGTGTCTGAACTTCTCGACCACTACATTATTTTGATTTTGCAGCCTATATTTTTGCATAGTTAGACACATATTCACATTTGCCTTATTAGGTTTTCTTAGATATTCCAAGGCACTACACCCTGCATCCAGATTGTAACGTGGGCCCTTATATGATCTGTTGTGGTGAATTTATCCACGACAGAATGCATAAGGGGCCAGATGTGATTTAAACTCCGAGGTAAGTCACATGTGACAACCAAACTGTTAACCCTTCACAAACAACCGTGTGATCTAACACAGAATATAGGGCCAGATTTATGGAGCCCTCGCACCGTTAGAATGCCACAGTAGCGTCATTTATTTTATGCTAATGTGGCGTTGGAAGGGGAAAAATGCTGCACCATATATACAAAGTGCAGCAATGCATGCATTGTGCCCCTTTGTAAACCCCCTTGCACCACATTATGCCTGTGCCAGGCATAATGTATGCAAGGGGGGTTTTACGGCAATAGGGGAGGCCGAAAAAATGGTGCAAAGGAATCTATGAGATTTATCTGCATTTTTTAACGCCTAAGATGCTCCCATTGATTGCAATGGGCCTCCGGGTGCTTTGCAGGATTAGCGTCATAATTGTTGATGCTAGTCCTGCAAAGTGCTGCACTAGCATAAAAAATTATGACGCCAGTCACCCTAACCACCTTGGTGCACCGTATTATAAATACAGCACACACATAGTGGCATTAGGGGGGCGCTAAGGGGTGCATAAAAAGTGCCACTACACTAGCTGCAGCTCCACCTTTCAGAAATATGCCCCCCTAGTGCCTTGAAAATGCCCTTGGTTTGTTAGCTGCTTCGTGGTGAAACGTGTCATCTGAGTAGTTCATTGAAATGCTGAAAAATCTGCTCTCAGGAAACCGCATGCATTGATACTAGGCTCAAAATACTCAAGATGTGTGTTAATAAGGATGTAAATAAAACTAATAAATGGTTTTGTGAATCAAAATTTTCTTTATAAACACATCTTGCATGAAGGGTCTGATTGCTTCAGAGGAGGTTTCTTTTAAATGTCGTAAGCACCCTGGTTATAACTCCAACCAGTTAGATCATAGCCACACTATGGAGGGTACAAAGAGGCATTGGTTCCTGTAGAATGATCATGGACTTACAGTCAGGGCCTGGCTTATGTCCTGGGTGGAGTGGGTAGAGGTGGTGCATAGGGATGAGGAGACAATTTGGGCGAGGAAAGGTTTTGGCCCAAAAGGAAGGAGCACTATGTGCTGCACCCGTGGTGCTAGAGGGACCCGGAGAGGGCCTAGATGTGTTTGTTTAGAGTCCATACCCTTCTCCAGTCGCAGTTTGAACTTTTGAGGATCCGCACGTGGTTTATGCAGTCAGTAATTTCAGGTAAAAGAACATCGGATCACTGATATTATCGCAGAGCGTAAACCCCCCATGGATACCACTTGATTATAATGAGGGCCTTAATAGGTGCAAATGTAATATGCAGTATTAACCCATAATATACGCTATTTCTGTACAAAGGGAAGAGGGATGAAGGGTTTAAGTGGTGTCTAATGTGGAGCTTATGATACAGTGAAGCTGACACAACAGTGAAGCCTCATCTTGTCTTCTCTACTTCACCCAACAAGTGTCCCACTGCCATTCTCCTACTCCTAATACATCACACTGATCATCACATTGCATCTTAACTCATCACCACAACGTTATTTGTTATGTAGGCTTATGTGAATACTTGATTTTGAATTGGGTGATTCCTTACGGTGATCTAGCAAATTGTTTTACATTGTTGCTTCATCATTTGCATAAGCACTTCTTCCCCTGCACTCCCCCATCTCCCCTTGATATTCAGGAACCCGAGAAGGGAGTCTTCATCTGGCTGCCTTGGATCTTCACAGACCCTCTACAGGGGATATCTTTCACCTCAGGAAACTGAGTGACATCTTAGCCAACTCGAGCTAAGCTCTTGTGACGTTTTAATGTCACTCAGAACCCTCTAGTGAAAAACATCTCCCTATTCACAGTTATTCATCTATCAATTCTACAAACGTACGTTAGAAATTTCATAGAATGCCATGTGTTTTCTTTTGATAACTTCAGAGCGCAACATGGGCCGAGGCTGTTTCAGGTAAAACAAGCATTTGCAATGCAATAGGTCTCGCATAATCTTGAGTTATAGCTAATGGCATTGTAAATTAATAACTGGACATTTCGTGCCACATAAATAGGTCAACCCTGCCTCATAATTTTGTTTTTTCCTGCCATATAATTCTAGAGGCCCTGCTTATAACTAAAGCACTTCAATTAACCTTCTTCCTCCATCTGCAGCAAAAGATGGAAATGTTGCCATTTAGCATCCTAATTTAAATCTGCCATGCTAATTCCAATGGAATACCACTTTCACCACCCTGCCATCAGAGTTGCTGGACGGCTAACATAGCTCTCTAAAAAATACACAAGAAGCCACGGAGGAGAAATAAACTAGAAGGGTCACCCAAACATATCAAGAGTGTTCAAACAGTCATTGTGTAATAAGGATGTTAAGTTGGCCTGAATCATGGTCATAATTGTAATGAGGAGAGATTATTAAAACGCATACAATTATCATATAAACCTTTATCAGAAATAAACTTCTAGCATTAGACTGTATTGCTCAAAATAGCCCCTAGAGGGCACCATAACAAAAATATTATTTGTAAGATACATGGTAATGTAACCATATTGTTAGCCCCTGGAGGGCATAACCTCATGAAAAAAACAGGAGAAGGAAATGCAGTGTAACCATATACTTAGCCCCTAGAGGGTGTTTTAGATATAGTAGGCATATTGCAATGATATTACAAACAAGGTCAATAAAACACAACTTCTACCAGCTGTAAAACAAAAGTTCCAACCAAGAGAGAACTTAAGAAAGATAATGAATGGCAGTAAGGGTTATTAGAGTCCCCACTAACATGGTGTGGGGACCTGGAGATGATGTAAACAGAAGGAGCACATTGTGGTCAATGTTGTGAAGGTGGTCCTATTGTCCTAGGACCACCATAAGCTGAGTTATAAGCAAAACTGTTTTGCAAAATATTTTAGTATGTTGATATGACTGTAATGCTTCAAACCGTCCCTAGAGAAAACCACAATGAAAATAGCATTTGTAAGAAACATGGTCATCTAACTATATAGCCAGCTACCAGGAGGGAGTAACCACACAAATAAAAAAATAACACATTATAACCATATATTTAGCTCCTAGAGGTCATAGTGCATTACACATGTTCAGGGGCTGGCAGGCCTACTGCAACAATATTGCATACAAGGCCCTTAAAACATTACCTACTCTCTGACATAAAACAAAAGTTCCGGCTAAGAGACCTTAAAAATACATTGACTGGTGGTAGGGGTTATTATTTTGGGGTCCCCACTAATCTAGTGGGATCTAGACACAAGGAGTATGTCGTGTGTCGTTTTGGTGGTGGTCCTGTTGTCCTAGGACCACCATAGGCTGAGTTATGAGCAAAAATGTTTTGTAAAAGTGATGCCCTGCAAAGCATCATGGGGCGATTTTCCTAAGTGCAGGGAACATTGTAGTATCGGCTCTCCAGCTGTGCTGGGGCAGCCGCTTTTGCTAAGAGGATTTCTGTTTGATTTAAAGCATTTACCAATTTTAAGTGATTTAAGAGGAGAGCCACAAGAAATGACTCTGATTAGGTAACTGTGAACAATTTGACCAGCACTCCAATACCGCAGATCAAGTTCACACTGTTGTGCCTGTTTGTGCTGTGAGCGCCATAGCTGCCATGCAGCACGAAGGAGAGAGACAAAAGAAGAAACAAAACATAGTTTGTTCACGCTGAAGTATGTTGCCAATCGTGCAATAATCATGTAACAGGGGCAGTCTGCAAGGCGTGACAAAAACAGCCTCAAGGCGGGACAAGCGTAAAGCATTTACCAATGACATCAAGTGATTTTTTGAAAGGCAAGCCCAAGAATGAATGAAAGTGATGGGCTTGAGATGGGCGTGGTTAAAAGCCCACAATACTTACAACAGGTGAAAGTGCTTGTGCACACGGCCTAAAAATAAATCCAAAAAAAAAACAAAAAAAAAAAACAAGCAGCTGAAACACAGCAAAAAGGAAGAGGTAGAGAGAAAGTTAGAGAGACAGGGAAAGAGAGAGAGGAAGTAGAGAGACAGAGAGATGGAGGAAGAGAAAGATAAAAAGATAAAGAAAGAAAGAGAGGGGGAGAGAGAGAGCATAGAGAGAGAGATAGAAAGAGAAAGGAAGAAAGGAACTTGAGAGAGAAAGAGAGGAGGGAGAACTAGAGAGAGAAAGGAGGGTGAGAGAGAGGAGGGAGAAAGAGAAAAAGTGAGAGTGACAGAATGAGAGTTAGAAATATAGAAAGAAAGAGAGAGAGAGAAAAGAGATACAGAGAAGGAGAGAAACATATAAACAGAAATGAGAGAGAAGAAAGTGAGTGAGAGACAAAGAGATAGGAGTGAGAGTAAAAAATAGAGAGGTGGGAGAAAGATAGAGAGAGATAAAAATGAGAGAGAAAGAGTTAGAATGACATTTCGAAAAAGAGATAGAAGGAGAGATAGAGAAAAGAGATAGAAATAAAGAGGGAGAAAGAGAGAGAAAGAGAAGAGGGAGAGAGAAAAAGATAGAGAAAGTAAAGAGACAGAGAAATAGAAGTAAAGTGACAAAGTGAGGGTGAGAGAAAGAAACAGAGAAGAAAATAGACAGGAGAGAGAGAGAGAGAGAAATATGTGATGGTGAAGTTGGATTTTAAATTACAATTTTGATAATGCCACTTTTATAAAGTTGGCATTTACTTGCCATAGCCATTTGGTTCCTACACACTGTCTCTAGGTCACATAACTAGGTGTTGTTGACAGTTGGGCTTTGAGTGTTCCTCCTAGACAGCCACACACAATAGGGTGCTTAGGTGTGCCGGAATGGCCATCACTGGCAGGATGGGAAGGAGGAGCAGGGCCCAACCCCACTTACACTTGAATAGGCTGTGGCCTGCCTCCACACAAAGGGGTTCACATCCCTGTAGTTACTTTGGAACCAGGGCCAGGAAGGCAGGACACCTGTGCACTTCAGAAGCCTGCCTGTAGATGCTTCTACCTACTTCAACAGCACAACTGTGTATAAATACTGGACTTCAGACACCAACTCTTCATTACACTTCATTACACTTCTTGATCTTTGGATATTCTGGCAGGAAGAAAGACTGCAGTGCTGCTGAAAGGACTGCCACTCTGATAGACTGCTGTTCTGAAGGACTGCTGCTCTGCTGTGGTGACCTGCTGCCTGCTGTCCTCTTCCCTGGGTGAGAAGGACTGGATCTGCATCTCTTGAACCAAGATCTCCAGAGTGACTCCAAGGGCTAGTAGGGTGACCTCCTGAGCTGAAGCCTTGGGAACATAACAGGCTTCCAACAAACTTGCAGCTGGACCTGGACTCTGCCATCTGAGAGTCTACCCTGCCAAGTGGTGCCACCCCAGTCCTGGACCCTAGGAAGTGGGTTTAAGGCACTCTGCCAGACTTTGTGGATCCAGCGGAACTGACGCCTCTCCCACGCTGCATGGCGCGACATCGAGCAGAACTTACTCTTCACAGCTGCTGCGTGGATTGAACCATCGCAAAAACCCACATCGCCACTTCAGCTTCTTCAGAACCACTGCTGCGTGACGTATCCTTGGTGCAGGGCCTCGCATTCCCTCATCGATGGCACCTTTGACGATGAAGCCAGACTCTGCATCGCAGCATCACATCTCCACCGAACCGATGAATCACCTCAACTGAGTGGCGCATACTCAATGCCAGACTTTGCATTGCAAGCCCTCGTTGGAAGGATCCTCAAAAACAATGCAGCACCTTGCATTGTAGCCTCACCGCACCATGGGACCAATCCTCGCAATGCTCCGCAAGCCAGGATTTAAGGTGCTTTAGTCAGAGGGCCTAACTGGATCCCTGTAGTCAGCCCATTCTCCATCATGGTCAGCCTGAACTTCTAACTTTGTCTTGGTCTGGCGTGTCCAGATTACCACAGTTGGTGCTTTGTGGTTTTTGATGCTATTTTCACTGATTTGTTTTTGTCATTTTGGTCTTGTTTTATTTATTAAAAAGTCATCTATTTTTCTAACTTGGTGTGGGATCCTTTTGTGTGGTGTTTTCACGTTATTACTGTTTGAAGTATTTCACAAATGCTTTACAAATTCCCTTTGAGTTAGGCATGATTGCTCTGTGCCAAGCTACCAGAGGGTTGAGAACAGGATAATTTAGGGTTGGCTTGTGCCTCTCCCTGACAAGGATTGTGGTTGCTGTCTGACCAGGGCTTATACCCCAGTCAACCAACAACCCAATTTCTTACAATTGCAAAAGTCCTTTCATTAGTTGAAAGACTTTTCAGATTCATAAAGGTCTTTAGTACATCAAATAAAGCCCTTTTCTAATCACAATCCCTGTGATTTTGGGAAGTGTAGGGTTTGTGATAGCAAAAGGTCTTTGCACATTAGACCCTAGTTTCTTTATGGCACGTCAAAACCAGTATATATTACTTGTTTCATTCTAGCATACATTGATCAGAGAACTATACCATTCACACTGTAATTGACATTATTTCATTCTAGGATCCGGAAAGAGACTATTTGAAGGTGACATCGTTTTGCCGGTAAGCTCTACTTACGAATGGAATTCTTTTATATATTACTGCATTCAAAAATGCTGTTGCCCTCTTAACTATAATGGAGCAATTCCTGGTAAAGACTGAATTCCAGCTACTCAGTCTAGTTAGTATAGCTTGCAGAAAAGTTCTGCACAGGTTATTTCTCCAGCTGTTGCCAAGGAGTGTGGCAGGTTGTGCTACTTCATAGCCTTCAAAAGATGAAGAGGTCTTTTATTATAAACAGGGTTTGCAGAAGAGTGATCTCCAAGAATCTGAAGTAAAACTTGTTTGTTAAAGATTTTCTGAGTCACTATGGTGCTAGAGCTACAGTTAATTCTTCTGGACAAAATACATTCAATTTCGTAGTTAACACGCATTGGCAATAGGTTTGACCTATAACTGAATGAGTCTGGACTCATCTGTCTGTGCTGTCACTCGTCATCCACGTGCTTTATCATTATTGCACTCATTTCTCTATCCATCCATCCATTGACTCATTTTTGCATGAATCCTCTTTCCCATCAACAATATCACACACACAGCTGCTAGTTTGTGAGGAGTGTAAGAATGCTGTTGATAGTATATAACTACTAGTCTGTGAGTTATTTAGAACGATTTTGGTTGTGTGTGACTGTTATTTTCATGCATTTGGAAGTGGTGCTCATTATCCAAACTGCTAGTATGTGATGGTATACTTCTAGAAGTGTGCGGTTAGGTGTGTGAGAGTGCTTCTGGTAGCGTTTGACTGCTCGTCTGCTAGAGATGCGAGAGTCTAGTTGGTATCTAGGGTAATTTGCTTTCCATTTTTAGGGTGATGGAGCAGGGTTTGAGTCTGTACGATGCAAAGCAAATTGAGGCTTTACGTAAACAGTTCATCATCATTTCAACAACGGGCAAAAATGGCCACAGCACACCGATAGTATAGTCCAATAGTGTGGCAGGGATAAGTGTCCCTTATCTTATGTTGCTATGAAGCAAAGTTGAAAGGAGTCTCAAGTCCTGTTTGTAGAGGGTGTCTTTTATTTGTAGATACTGGAAATCATTGTGTCATCAGCGTGATACAGCCTTTTTTTTTTTTTTTTTTTTGTAGAGGGTGTCTTTTATTTGTAGATACTGGAAATCATTGTGTCATCAGCGTGATACAGCCAACACGTGTTTCGTCACACCAGTGACTTTATCAAGGCTGCAAAATGATAATTAAAACAAGAGTTTCGGCATATAGAAGTATATGGGCACAAAAATGTGTTTGTAGGAGAGCACGTGAAGGAGACTCCAAAAATGGTAATAATGACCAGTGAGCTATGTGTGAGGCAAAGTGGGTATTCAAATGACAGGTGGGTAGGTGAGAGGTTAGAAAGTCTGGAGAACATAATAAGTGATAAGGACCCGAAGTGCAAGATTTGAGAAGAAGTGTGAATCACCGTGTTGTGTAATCTAGAAATAATGTGTTCAAAGGTATATGGACAGAATATAAGGTGGATAGAAACCATTATGTTACTGGAATAAGTGAGAAACGAATGTAAGGTAAAGGGAAAGACTGAGACAAAGAGATCAGATAAGTAGAAGAGTAAAGATATAGTAAAGGGGTTGAAAAGTCAAACGGAAGGACCACGTGAGTGGCTCATACCTGGGCCAGCCGGCCAGGAAGGTGCGTAACAAAGGTAAGTAATGGGGAAGCCGCGTGATCAGTTGAATGGGCTCAGGGACGTCAGTGGTGACTGAGAAAGGAGAAAACAGTAATCAGGTGAGCAAGAGTAGAGTAGAGAAAAAGCAAAAGCTTAAAATTGGATACAAAGAGGAAGAAAAAAAGAGGAACAGAAAGTCTGGGGAAAAGGTATAAACATAGTACGTAACGAGATAGTAGAGAGAAAAAGGAGCAAAAATACATACCTTCTTAGAGTGGAACTAGTGAGAATATGGTTGAGTGAGAGAACATGAATGCAGACCCTGGTAAGCCTGTGGTCGGAACCTAATAAGTGTTGGATATGAGGGAAAGGGAAAAGAAAATTGAGCTATTATCAAGAAAAAGAGGGAAAATTGCACATGAGGTAATTGCTGTGTGCAGAACACGCTAAAAAGCTTGTAAGAATGGTCGTGCAAATAACGAAGACTAAAATGTAGAGAGGTCCAGTATGGTGGCAAAGTCGTCATGATTGTGAAAAGTATATTAAACAGTATCCAAAGAATAGGCGAAATAATCGTTAAAAAAAGGGGGGGGGGGTTGTCGTCAGCTACGCGTAATCCCGAGAAAAGGGAAGACTTTGTGTTTAGTGAGCGAATTGGCCGTCAACCGGCGCGCACAATAATGCTGTTGAGGAGAGTATGGCGTAAAGCAAACCCGAGCACAAAGGGGCAGCGCACTAATAACGGGGAGTACTAGTTTAAAATGGGCAGGCGGTGAGACAAACAATTTAAGTAAAACAGTGCCGCAATTGAAAACCGCAGTGCGAAAATCAGAAGGGCAGCGTTTAGAGCGCTTATATGCTGACTATTAGGTAGTAGGCAAATATTGACAAATATCGTGAAAGAAGCCCGTGTGCACAGGGCAGCGCATTAGAATGCGGGAAGAAAGTAATGTAACTTGAAAAAGGGGCGAGGCACGGAGTGTAAGTACAAAATTGCAGCAACTTGGAGCCGAGGTATGGAAATAAAAAGGTAGTGCTTAGTATGCTTATGGGCACATCTAGTGAGTAGTAAGATAATTTAAATTGCTAGCAAGGAAGGAGAGTTAAAAAACAAAAATAAGGTCAGTCGAGGGCTTACCTGAAGTGGCGAGGGGACGTGTGTCAACGAGCTATTTTGGACGAGTACTGGTCGGAATAGACCTGTGCTCACAGCTTAAGAAGTGCAACTGGGAGTGGCACAGAGATAGAAGAGGGGCTCAAAGTAGGAAGTGGAAACAAACGGCGGCCATCTTGAGTGTAGGAAATAACGAGAGACTAGGAGTAACTGCCAGAGAATGGTATTCAGTAGGCGAAGAGAGAGACTAAATAAAAATTATAAAATAATAAATAATAAAGAAGAGAGAGGGCGGAACCCTAGAACGGATCAAAGTAAGCGGGAACGAAACCCTTAGATGAAATAAAAAAGTAAAAAGTAAATCGAAAGTATTAGGATGAGAAGCAAAACGAGTGGGGAGGTGAAAGAGGACGAACATATCCTAACCAGGTGCAAGTTGGAGAGCATTGTGAAGTTAGGGTAGTAGGTAGGTAGTATGAGGTAAAACTAGGTAGAGTAGATCGTAGTAAAAAAGGCAAGGGTGGTAATGTGAGTAACATGAACGGTAGGTGACAACGGTATCCTACTAGTGAAAAGGTAATTTGTGTGGGTGTAGTCAAGGAATGTAATGTTGTACATATTTAGTAGATTGCAAACAAGTACAGTGATAAAACATTTTCGTTAGGTACATTGAGTGAGCAGTAGCAGAACATACGGAGATCAAGGTCATGGGGCATGGTAATCAAGTGTACCGATTGGTTATATAAAGAAATGGGATAAGTGCTGAAATATATGATAAAAAGAAAAAACCACAACATTGTAGACATATAATACTGATACAGAGTAAACCGTGAGGTTAAACCATACAAATGTCCATTTGGAAAAAATGACCGTGAAGTGTATAGAGACCGAGGTCACGGGGCATAGTATTTACATGTGACAAGGCATGGTCTAGCTGGTGAAACAAATGAGCAGCAACGACATTGTTGACACATGTTGATAATACATCTTGATCGACATTGTTGACACATGTTGATAATACATCTTGAACCGTGAGAGAAACACAATAAGCCATATAAGGACCTAATTATGAACCAGGCAGACCACAAAGGAGTGGGAATTACCATTCATTTAAGAAAGTAGTGTAATTCTCGGTCCGTGTTCAGGCCTAGCTCCACTGCGCGGAGTTTTAGGATCCACTTAGCCTCGCATCTGCGTAGATCACCTGTTCTATCTCCCCATCTCGGAGAGTTGGAAACATGCGCGATGCCATGGAATCTGATGTTTAAGAGGTCTTTTTCCCCGTGCAGGTCGTTGAAGTGTATAGCAAGAGGATAGTTGGTATTGACATTCCTGATGGCTCTTACATGTTCTTGTATACGTTCTTTAAGTGGGCGTATGGAGCTTCCAATGTAGATTAAGCCACATACACAAATCAGGCAGTAAACAGTGCACTTAGTATTGCAATTCATGAAGGTTTTGATATGGTGCTTGGTCCTGGTATTGTAAGAGAATGATGTAGTTTTATTTAGGGCCAAACGACAGGATATGCAGCAGCCACATTTGTAGAAACCATTGGGTTTTTCTGGGATCCAGCCCAGTGGGCGAGTTGGGGGGGAGGGACAGAGAAAGCTAGGGCACAGAATGTTCCTGAGCGTGCGACCTCTAGTGTGTACAATATTGGGTGACACGCCCACTGAATTCTTAAGACATGTATCCAACATTAACAAGTGCCAATGTTTTTTGAGAATGCGCAGTACTGTTTTGCTCACAGGGCTGTATTGGGTGATGAAAGAGACTGGTCGCCTGTTAGGAGAACCCCTATTTCCAGGTTCTTTGGGTTTTTTAAGCAAAAGGGTGTGTTGGTTTTTGTTGGAAATGCGCTTACTAGCTGCTGAGATAAGTTTGTTGGTGTAACCTCTAGCCTGGAAACGTTCAGTTAGGTTCTTGAGTTCCTGCCTGAAAACAGCCGTGTCAGTGCAGTTACGTCTAATCCTGACCATTTCCCCGTAAGGAATGGCCCTGATTTGTGTGAGGGGATGGGCGCTTTGTGCATGAAGAATGGAATTGCAGGCCGTGGGTTTTCTGTACAGTCTAGACATGATCTTACTATTGGTGATGTACAACAGTAGGTCTAAGAATTCTATTTGACTGGTGTTCACTTTGTGAGTGAACACCAAGTTGAACTCATTCGTGTTAAGGTGTTCTATAAGTTGGTGGAGGTCAGTGATGTTGCCAGTCCAGATACCAAGAATGTCATCAATGTATCTCCCCCAGTACAAGATATGTTCAGTGATATGTGTAGGACAGTTGGACCACAGATGTTTTTTCTCAAATTGGCCCATGTACAGATTCGCATATGATGGAGAAAATTTGGCTCCCATGGCAACACCCTGACATTGCCGGAACCATTTACCGTCATGTAGGAACACATTGTTCTCAAGCACTAGTCGAGTAAGATCAAGAAGCATCTGCGTGTGTTCATACAGCGTGGCGTCACGGCTACTAAGAGTCAGTTGGAGCATTTCTAGTCCCTTTTCCAGGGGAATTGAGGTGTAGAGAGAGCTGACGTCAAGACAGATAAACATACAATCTTCCGTCCATTCAATATCCTCAAGTTGACATAACAAATCCCTAGTGTCCTGTATGTACGAGGGTAAGTTATGAACCAAGGGCTGTAAAAAAGAGTCAATGTACTCAGAAATGTGTTCCGTAGGGGATCCAATCCCCGAGATGATGGGTCTCCCAGGTGGAAAACCCCCTGGTTTGTGGACTTTGGGTAGAATGTAAATGCAAGGAGCCCTAGGCGTTTCAGTGTACAAATATTTGTATTCTGAGTCAGTTAGGAGACATTGATTCTTCCAAGCCGTTAGTTTCTTTTCGATGCGACTAGTGATGTCAGGAAGGGGGTTACCCTTTAATGTCGAGTAGGCCTGTGTGTCATTGAGTTGTCTATCAATTTCTGCAATGTAGTCGGTCCTGTTCATAATGACAACGTTGCCCCCTTTGTCTGCCTCCCTGATGACTATGTCCGTGCAGGTAGAGAGTTTGTGTAGCGCTCGAAGTTCATTGGGGTTAAGATTTTTGTAAGGTCTGTGGGTACAGATGTTGGTCTTATCCTCTAGGTTGTGGAGTTCCGTGCTGACGGCTTTATAGAAAACATCAATGTGATTGTCTGGTGGCAATATTGGTATGAATGTGGAGCTAGGTCTGAGTCCACTGTTAACGTCTAAGTTTGGTGTAATGTCAAGTTGAGTTAGTAGTATGTCAAGGCTCGGTGGTGATGACAGTGTATTGTCAAGGGAGAGGATGGTTTGGATGTCCTGTAGGTCTCTGATAGATTGATTGCAAGTGGGTGGTGAAATGAGGGCAGTACGGTCAATGTCTGGTCTATTTTGGAAAAACTTTTTCAATTTAAGATTTCGTATGAACTTAAACAGATCTATGTGAATGTTAGTGTAATCGGGTTTTGAAGTAGGACAGAAACCCAAACCTTTTTGCAACACATTTATTTCGTGTACAGATAGTTCCACATTAGAGAGATTCATGACCTGTACAGTATCCTCTGAAAAAGTACAGTTGTGTTCCATGGGAGGACCATTTAGGTTTGTTGGATTTTTGCGGTCGAGCGTGTTGTCATGCCCTCCCTGGTGTTTGTTGTGGTGTTTCCTGCCCCCCCTGCGGGTGGGTTTGTGTCTGTGCCTGACCTGTTGTAGTTCTGTCGTAGACCCTTTCTGTATCGGCCAAGTTCCTCTAAAAAAGAATTTGGCTGTTGGGTTGTGTTTTGTTGGTGAGCACTGGTAGAGGAACCATCTCCAGCTGAGTCTAAACAGTCGCTAGTGAAGCACATTTTTCCAACCGGAAAGTATCCACACACAAAGAAAACAAACACATTGTGTCTGACTCCTGACGGGGCACGGGCACTCAAATCTGTGCCCTAGCAAGGAGCCAAACGCAGTTCTGTGTCCTAAAAAGGAGCCAGGTTCATGTTTAATTTTCCAGTCACTACTGCTTCCCCCTCCCACATTTACTCCTAAAATGTAAACCTACGTGTGCGGAGATCTCAGCACACGTGGCTGAGATCTCGACACAGAAAAGATAGAAGAAGTGGAGGCCCTCAACCATAGTTTTGTGAACTACATTTCGTAATACATGAGCAGTACTACTGTAGAATGCAGTTTGTGAATCAGGACCATAGTTCCTCTACTCACAATGTGAGAGGAAGGCGAGGACAAGGTGAAATGGGTAAGTGTCTGTTCAGATTTCTTCTTAGCCCTACCAAACCTTTTTTTTCGCTTTACGCCTGCTTTCAATTTGGGTGGGACACAAGTGTGATACCCGTGGTAAGTCCCAGAAAGCATAGATGCCAGGAGAGTCTGAATTTTTTTTTTTTGTGGCTATCGACTTGCAATGTGAAGCTAAACCTGTAGATAAATTCAATAGATAGAGGCGAAAAGTTCTAATAGTTTGCATTCCCACTCTCCTCCCAGCTACCCCACAAGTGTGGATAGGCATTGCATCCAGGACAGGCTAGACATGACAGTGCACACAGAGGAAACTTGGCGTTAGAAAGAAATTGGTGAAAATCAGAAAAACATTTAATTAGAACATATTCTCTCATCCAGCCAGTCAGGGCAAGGGAGGTTATGCACCAATAAATTCATTATGTACAGAAGGAATAAAAAAATATATTGCTCTATACTCTCCATGCAGTTCTGTGTTATATATCTGTCATTCAAGGAATGGTGCACTATAAAGAGTGATTCTGCCACAATTTAATGATCTGAGCTAATATTAAATAATGGATTGCACAGACTGTATTCTCTTAAAAAATCCACAAATAATTGCTACTGCCAGACTTCATCTATTCAGGGCAACATTTCCTTGTTAGCGTTCTGCGAATATGTCCATTTGAGAAGTGCAATAAATTATTGAGCAAATTTGTTCCAAAAAGAAACATATGATCACAAATGTTATTCTATCTTGAGACTGCAATTAGATAAGGATTACACCAATGCATAGCCCTGAATATGTCGAAACATATATTTTTATGGGTGCACAAAGATTACCAAGAAGTACATATGTTTAAACACCTTGTGCCGATTGTTGTTAAAAAAACACACTCGGGCTCAGAATTGAACAAACACCCCAGCTGTAGGATGCTTATCGTGGAGTTCACATTGTAAAACTCCTTCCCATTTATTTGCCTCACAGTTCACAATACAAAACTCAATACCTTTGCACATGCCAGAGAGTTCACAGTGTAAACCATTACTATTGTATTTGTCAGAGTTCACAACATTACTGCATTTCTCACAGTCTTACACCTCAAAAGCTGTTTCTTCCTCTGCTTGACATGGGGTCTGTTTTAACAATGCCTGTCTCAGCTATGAGCAATGGAACTGCTTCATAGGTGGGTTTCTACAACTGCTACCCTATTGAATGCCTGTGAAAAGAATATCAAGAAATGACTAGAGCTAACACTCTATGGGGACCCAAATACTGGAGCCAAAATGAGCATCAGGTAACCCCTTCACCACTCTACCCTCAGAGTAGTGAGGCTGAGCAGTCCAAGACTTACCGAGGAACATAGGGTGGGCTAGAATCTCAGAACTTCGGAACACACAATAACACTTAATAAATCAATGTCCAGCCTCTGCAGGTACTTTAGTGCACATGCTACTCAATACTAAACATAACTTAACAAATGCTAACCATGAAAACCATCCCTCTTCAGTCCCTCCTGGACTACAGATCTGTGCATGAAGGTCTCGCAATGTTAGCTAGTGAAGGTCCCTTCCTATGACGTCTGCCACTGCTTTTGCACCGTAAAAACCCTTCCCACTGCATCTGTCACATAGTTTATCATGTAAAACCCCTCCTACCCCACAGTTTAAAACCCCTCCCACCCCACAGTGTAAAAGGCCTCCCACCCCACAGTGTAAAACCCCTCCCACCCCACAGTGTAAAAGCCCTCCCACCCCACAGTGTAAAACCTCTTCTATTCTATTGTGTTTGCTAGAACGTTCACAATGTAAAACCCATCGACACTGCATTTTTCACAAAGGTTATACCATGCAAACCCCCTTCCTTGTGTGTTTGTCAAGGTCCTTGTCTTAAAAATGTCACTATCAGTTATGAGCATTGGAATTACTTGACTGGGGACTAACACTGCAACCCAAGCAAATGCAAAACTATGGCGGTGTCTTTCCTCAACCCTATGACATGTCTGTGCACTCCATTCAAACTTCCATGAGAGGAGTTAGCTTTTAACATTTCTAATTGCACAACAAATGGCCAGCCATCCTATGAAAGAATAACATAATCCTTCCAAACATCCACTCCTTTTTTTATGTAACACCTCATGTGTTTTATCTACCTTAATCCTTCTCGTATGTGATTTTTAAAAATACACAAACAGAAATAATAATTACAAAACATCCGTTTGTTTTAATATATTCCGTGTCAATGTTTTGGGGCGAAAAGATACACAAGACTTTGAACAAATGCACAATCCAATAATTATTTAATAACTCTGTACGTGTTTCCTTCCTGGGTAGCGAGAGAGAAATGCTGTAACTGATCGATCAAAGCGATGGAAGTTTCCTATTCCTTACATCCTGGCTGATAATTTGGGTAATTATTGAATATTATTTTTTCTTCACCCACTTCATATTCACCCTATTCTCGCTACTCGGTTCACTTGAATACAGACACATTGAAAATAGGAAGGAATATGTATATAGACAACACTTACAACAGGGTGTAGGGCTCAAAACTCGTGAACACACCAAGATGAGGAATCATTCACCCCCCATCATGAAAATTACAGACAATAATGAACTTCAGGACAACATCGTCTGTGACCTACAATATGGATTCAGGGCAGGTTTAGGCAGTGTACAACAGTGCCTAAACTGTCAGTTAATGATTAATAAATACATTTTGGCCCAGGTAGGGCACATTTACCTAGTTTTCATGGACTTAAAGTTCGCTTTTGATCACGTGAATTGTGTCAAACTTTAGAGCATCATGCTAGAAATGGGAGTTGAGATCATGCTTGTCAATTTTCTTAGAGAGCTTCATAGCAAAGTCTCTGCTTCTGTAAGGTATGGTCCTGCGGGGGCAACTACCGATAGCTTTTTACTTTCTAGAGGTGTCCAGCAGGGCTCTGCATTGGCACCCTTTATTTTCACTTTGTACTAATTGCCTTGAACACTACCTGGCCAATTCAAATGCTGATGTGCCACGTATAGATATTCACTCTTTTCCCATACTACTTCACTCAGACAATGCAGTCTTAATTGCCAGGACTACACTTGGCCTGCAGAGGCTTTTGGATAGTTATTTAAGGTTGTCGTAAGGACGCTTGTATCTCAATGAGACTGCTGGTTTTGGGGCAGCAGCACCTCTGCTCGTAGGTGACGGACTCCCACACCAGTTGGCAGCTGTTGATCCACCACTCGCAGGTCTCTAGCAGCACCTCACCAAAATGGTAAAGGTGTTTTGTGGCAGCCTAGGGCATGGAAATCTGAAGACCCCTCGGGGAAGTCATGGTGAACAAGCCTTACCCTGTTCTCTCCAAATACAAGTCTCTTACACATACAGGGGCAAGAAAGGAGATGCAGTATAGTTTTCTATACATTTATTGAAAAGACTGCAATCTACGATTAAACGCATGAGCTGCAATGATTAGGATAAGGAGGAATAACAAATTCAGGATTGTGAAGATCAGAGATGTAAAGATGAACAACCCCAACATATTGCAATAAACATGAATATATAATTTCTACCTAAGGCCTATTTTCTAGCCTCTAGCGGGAGCATGGCTGTGTAAGCCCAATCTGTCCGTGCAGTGTCTATGGGAAGCACACCCCATCCAAGTTACCTTTATGCAAGCTTGGGCCCCCAGTCTCCAGATCAGGGTCTCTAGAGACACAAAGGCTGAGGTCAGCTTCAAACTGACATGCAGCCTAGATGGCAAATCCTGGCTGGAATCCCCTCTAAAACCCTTTGACCTACAAGGTGTCTATATAAGGAACATGTTTTGTTCTTGCAAAATAAGCCTGATGCAGGTATGTACCAAAGTATTAGACTGTTTGCGCAGTCTTTGGCGGCAAAACAAAAATATTATCTTGTGTTCTTCGTATTCTGTTCTTGACAACCTAGAGCAGAAGAACATGATGAAAATATGTCATGCATAGCACTGATAGTGACACTCTCTCAGAATTGCAACTGATTATGAAAATAAAAACACCACTAAAACAAGCTGTGCTAAAATGCACAAAACGAATACATGAAAACATAGCATATTATCTGGGTGGAAGGACACAGGCAGCAAGCCTAAGCTAAGCCAGATATTGTGCCCAAGCAAGGAGCTAAAATGGGCCCACAACAAGGTTTATGAACCAGCTGGAGCTGACTGTAAATCACTCCAAAACCCACATTAGAATTTATAGGCCAAAAATGAACAACCTTTTTCATTAAATCCACCAACACTGAACAAGTTTAATCTTTTCCCTACCTGGATATTCTCTTCAATGATCAAAGTACTTAATTAGGAATTGTCACCACTGCCAAGTGTTCTTGTACTTTGGAAGGCCTGTTCATGAGAGTTTATAAAGCTAAATGCCTGTCAGTGGCTACCTATGGCTCTGGAGTTTGAGGGACAAAATATTTTAAAACCCTAAAGAGCATTGAGAATGGTTGTCCGAAAATTGTTGTTGGGGGTTAAATGTAGCACAGCTAACTATCTACGTCACGCAGAACTCAGCCTTGACTATATTACTGATCTTGTTACAATCCGCCCACTTATTTTGTGGCTAGCAATTTTGAAAAATCCCAAAGCCTTCTTTAGCCGTAGTGTGATTAGGGAGTGCAGGCACTTAGAAAAAGGCTACCCATATCCTCTGATTAATGTATCATAAAAATATGAGTAATACTCTGGGCTTTTCTGATTCCTACAATTGTCCTGAGCGAATTTTCAACGGCTACTTGTGAGACCATCAAAGATTATTTTTGGAAGTGGACCGAATCAGACAAAAGTACGGTCTGTTTGTACAGCCCTTTGAATTCCTGATCCATCATTGAACCCTACCTTATGTGGCTAGGTAACGATTACCATCAGGTCTTATTAGCCAGGTTGAGATTTAGCACTTTACATTATTTGGAGGCTTTTCATGATCCTGTCAGATGTCCTACGATTCTTGCCTTGTATCCATGTGATAATTTGTCTGTACAATCCACTTTGAACTTAATGTTGTTTTTTAAATGTTATCACTTCTTCAGGAAAAATCTTTTGATTCCATTTTTAATGGTTATTAATATTAGAGATCATAGGACAGCTATGAATTATTAGCAATCTCTTCCATCACTATATGTTTGCTTGACCATTGTAAGTTATATACAGCACATTCTTAAGCACAGGAATTCTGGCTTGTTAAAGTTAAATGACTATCATGTATCATTCTGTGCCTAATCAGAGTTGCCCACACGATGAGCTTCCTTAATTATGCCATGGTGATATTTTATTGTTTATGCACATGACACTTTATGATGTTCTTTTTTAATTGGTTTCATATCAGGTTTGTGTGATGTGATAATACTCTTCTTTGCCACCTGTATATGATACTTTGCAATATTTATATTGACCATCTCATAAAGGGATATTGATTTTAACATTATGTTCATGTACTTTTATTATTAGATTTATTAACTTATTTATCTTTGTATGTATTTTACCTATCTTTTATAGCTTTTAGCCAAATAAAGTTTATTTGACTAAGTTAACTTCACTAGTTGATATTTATTTCTAACAGATGAAGGGGGAGTGCATTCTAATAATGACTGGAAAGGTCTCAAATTGTAGTCAACCTTCAAGCCCACTATGCAGGCAAAAGGTCCCGACCAGCTGTGGAACTGTTTCATTCCTGACATTTTCCTACTGGTGTTTGTGGTTCCACTGTATTTACTTTAATTAGTTTCCATATGAGCTGGGCACAGAGCCACAGGGATCCCCAAACAGTATAGCTATTGCCCATTATGGACATCCTTGGTGTACTCTAAGATGGAGGAGACCCTCAAATGATCCCCCTTTTGTGTAGTCTTAACGGTATGAGGGGGTATTCTCCCTTGATACCTTTGCCCAGGTTCTGGATGGTGGCAGTATTTTCAAGTTTTTGGGGTGCAGTATGCCCACCACAGAGAATCCACCTTATTGTAAAATAACAAAGCACCTCTTTACAGACCCTAACTCTTCTCCTCCCCTTATACCAAATCATGAAAGAACTGAAATATTTCATGAGTACCCTTTCAAAGTTTATGGGTTTTCTGTAGAAAATTGAAGTGACAGCTCTAAAATACATGACTGGACACATTTTTGAAAAAACTATTTTGGGAGAAACTTCTGATCCTCTCTGTGAGGAAGACCATCTTGGTTGCTTTGCACGCTCACTGAAGAACAGGCCAGAGTGTGTTTACACTGCTTTCGTTCATGTTCATCAGTTATGTAGAGGCTTAATCTGAACTGTGAATTAGCAGCACACATTCAAGACTTTAAACTTAAAAACAAAGGAACTGTTCACACACCCCTTAGATTCTCTGCCACAAACAAAAGATTCAGTTGGGGAGGGGAGGTGAGAGCACTAAAGCTGTGTCCAAATAGGTGGTCCCATTGGTGAAAGTAGGGGATACCAGTGATGGACACGGGTGGTACCAGTGGTGAAAGTGTACGGGAACCTCCTAAGAAGCATTCTGGGCCCTCACACCTATTTTATTGCAAAGTAGGCACTGCAGGACAGCAGGAAACACCAATGCCCACCACAGGTACTATGATATAAACTGGCTGCTCCAAGCCCACAGAAACTGCTTCCCAATGTTATGAAAGGATGTACTTTTCACTAAAAAGGATAGTCTTGTTTACATACCTGCACACGTGACGGGCATACCACTCTCATATTGGCAATTTAATATACACAAGAGGAAAACAAGTACACTGAAACGCATGAGGGCAGGAGCAAAGAAACGTTTAAAAAAAAATCTTTCTTTTTCCATTTTTTTGTAGTCTTTAACAAAGTCGCAACTTTGAGTTGGACCAAACCCAACAGCCTGCATAACACAAAAACGTAATTAGCATTATGTATACAGTGACATCACTCAACATGACTGTTAGACTTGACATCCTTAGGGTTCTCACCCCCAACTTTTTGCCTGACTCCCTCCATCTTTTGACACTGTTCTTTCTGGTTATAGGACTCTGTGAACTTTACCACTGGTAACCAGTGCTAAAGTGCATATGCTCTCTCTTAAAACATGGTGACATTGGCTCATACCCAACTGGCATATTTAATTTACATGGAAGTCCCTAGTAAAGTGCACTGCATGTGCCCAGGGACTGTAAATTAAATGCTACTAGTGGGCCTGCAGCACTGATTGTACCACCCACATAGGTTGCCCCTTAACCATGTCTCAGGTCTGCCATTGCAAGGCCTGGGAGTGCAGTTTCACTGTCACTTCGACTTGGCATTTAAAAGTACTTGCCAAGCCTGAAATTCCCCTTTTTCTACATATAATTCACCCCTCAGGTAGGCCCTGGATAACCCCCAGGACAGGGTGCTATGTAGGTAAAAGGCAGGACATATACCTGTGCGTTTTATATGTCCAGGTAGTGGAAAACCCCTAAATTTGTTTCCCACTGCTGTGAGGCCTGCTCCTTTCAAAGGCTAACATAAGGGCTACCCTCTTTTGCTGTTTGAGGGGTAAGTTTTGATCAGAAAGGGGTAGATAGGTCATATTGAATATGGCCAGAATGGTATTACACAATTCTGCTGACCTGTGAGGTTGGATTTTATATTACTATTTTAGAAATGCCACTTTTAGAAAGAGAGCATTTCTTTGCACTTTAAATCCTTCTGTGCCTTACAGCCTGTCTCCAATCCACGCCTGGGCTGGGCTGGTTGACAGCTCCCTTGTGCATTTCACCCAGACAGCCACAAACACATGATGCTCAGTTACACCTGCACACATCTGTATACTGAATGGGTCTTAGTGGGCTGGAAGGGTGGAGGGACTGACACTTACATTTCTAAGGACATTGGCCTGACCTCACACAATGGACTGCCAAACCCCCTACTGGGATCCTGGCAGACAGGGTTGTACTGAAAGGGGACCTTGTACACTTCAAAACCACTCTTTGAAGTATCCCCCACTTCAAAGGCACTTTTGGGTATATAAACTCGTCACTGACCCTACCAACTCAGACACTTCCTGTGACAGATACTCTGAACCAGATCCTGCAACCTGCCAAGAGGAGCTTCCTCGCTGCCCAAAGGACTCACCTGGACTGCTTTGCTGTGAAGGACTGCTGCCTTGCTGTTGCCCTGCTGCCTTGCTGGCCTCTGGCTCTGCTAAGAAGTGTTCTCCAAGGGCTTGGATTGAGATTGCCTCCTGTTTCCTGAAGTCTCAGGGCCAAAAATACTTCACTTCTGCAAAGAAACTCCTTGTGCGGCGCAAATTGATGCACAGCCTGCCTAGCGGTGAAAGAATCACTGCATCGCCGAACCAGAATGACGCAGCTCGGCTCCCTGAGTGGAGATCAACGCAGCACCAGCGTTGCGACTGGAACTTCGAGCCACAGCCCACTAGATCGACGCATCGTCGAGCCGGAACGACGCAGCCTGACTTCATGTGGGAGAAATCGACGCAGCGCCTGCCGTGCAACAGAAACTCTGACGCATCACCCACCGGATCAACGTAGCACCTGTGACTTCATCCTGCATGCCCAGGATTTCCACGCATCATCCCTGGGTGTCAAAAGACCCTGCATCACAAAGAGGATTCAAGCCTGCGTGCTGGAATTCGATGCAAAGTCCTTGCCGCATGGAAAATAAACAACGCATCGTCTGTGTGTTTTGGAAATCCAATGCACACCCTTCATTTTCCCCGCATACCCTCCTCTGTGGTCTCCGTGAGTGTAATTTTGACGCATGCCAGGTACTTTGTTCTTGCTAGAGACACTTGTTGCTTTTTAAAGACTTAAGACTGTTATTATTACAAAAGTGATATTTCAACTTGTACTTATCAAATCTTGATCGTTTTGACCTTAATTCACTCAGATATATCTTATATTTTTCTAAACCTGTGCAGTGGGTTTTTGTGGTGTTTTCACTGTGTTATTGCATGATTAGTTAAGCCTGACTGCTCAGTGCCAAGCTACCAGAGGGTGCGCACAGGATATTTTGGATTGTGTGTGACTTACCCTGACTAGGATTATGGTCTCTACTTGGACAATGGTATATACCTCTGCCAACTAGAGACCCCATTTCTAACAATGACATTTAAACACTACTATGTTCATGTTCTTGAGGTATTAGTGCTAGGGTCAATTATGCAGCCACGCATGGCCTGCCCTTACCCCACCCAGCACACCTCCCGGTGAACCCCCCATCATCTCCTGGTGCCTTTTTTCTGCCCCAATACTGGAGTCAGACCTGCTGCTCCTCTCGCGCTTAGCATGGATAAGCGCCCATCTGCCATATCAATCTCCGGGTGTGTGAGGGAGTCATCCCTAATGCCTTAGTGAAGGCACATCTTCCTCTGATGCTGAAACCTCCTGCAACATCTCAGCCTAGTCCATGCAGTCTTCCTGACCTCACGCATGCATCTCTCCTCTGCTAATGTCCATTCAGCCATGCCTGTCATGGAAGCCTGAAGGGATTGCCCCGCCTGTTCCATTGATAAGGCAGTGCTTCATGGAAACCTCTACCCTAAACCCAGGTCCCTTCTTCAGGTGCTGCACCATGGCCTACCAGTATCGCACCAACATGGGGGAATCTCTATATTATATGCAAGAACTTGGCACCTGCCGTGCCAGATCTGAAGTACAGGTAAGTCCTAGTTGGGTAGATTCTGCTTCACCGCAATGACAGTAGACAGGTAAGATGCAGTACATAAGAGTTAGTTAATTTAAATCCGGGTTGCTAGACACTGCATCGACATCTCTTGAACCAGTCCCCCTCCGACATAGGCTCTGACAGGTCCTCTTCCCATTTAGCTTTGGCCACCATTTTGAGCTTGCCTCTGTCCACCTTAACAGTCCCGTACAATCGAGAGACCAGCTTACAAGGAGGACTTCAAGTGTGCTTGTCTCCCGCAGTCCGTCCATTTTAGTACTTGTCAGCTTGACAAACTGGAAAAAGTGCCACGGTCCTACCCCAAATCTCTCCTGTGCCTCTAGAAATGTGATGCATCTAGCCTCTTCAACCAGGTCTCCCACGTGGTCATGGACATATCAGCACTTATTCATCAGAAAGTTTGCAGCCATAACAGCAGGAGTCTATGCTAGAAGGGGGTCTGCTGAATATGGCCTTCACTGCAGTCTCCCATGCCTGGACCACCTGATGCACAACATATTTTGATTGAGCAGGTTTGTGCAAGATTAACGAAGATAACAAAAAAAATACATTTTCGACAATCATCAAAATTGAGATCGTTAGCCACCAGACTCTGCTCGAGAACACAGATTATGATAAATTCACATTTGAAGAAATTTAAGAGGTAGAAACGTAAATACAATAGCTTTGATAAAGTGCAAGCATGCCCGGTGTCCATCAGCAACAAAACTAGATCCAATACATTATCAAATAATTAAAGATAGTTAGGTGTCAAAGTAAACTGGAGAACAGGAACTTGTGCAAAGTACGCACATATGAAATACCTAAAATATAATAAAGTGCAGGCATACTATAAAGTCCTAACTAGCTGGATTCATACACCACCCTAGGGCATAATAAAGTGCATCTCTAGCACTGAAAATTGCAAAATACATTATCAACAGCCAACAAAATTGAGATGGTTAGCCACCAGACTGTGCTCGAGAAGACTGGTTATACAAAACTCACATTTGAATGGTCAAGGGATAGATATATAAATCCAATAGATGTGATAAAGTGCAAGCATACTGTAAATCCCACCTTAACTCAATGATCTTATGTCATCCATCAGAAATCACGATTCACCCTGTCTCCATCAGCAACAAAACTAGATTCAATACATTATCAAAAAAATCATTAAAATTAGTTATGCACTGAACTGGAGAACAAAAAATTGTGCAAAGTACGCAGATATTAACTACCTAAAATATGATAAAGTGCAGGCATACTATAAAGTACTAACTAGATGAATTCATTTACCAACCCAGTGCCATAATAGAGTGCATACGTGCTGCCTATCTAGCACTTAAAATGGTGTGAAAAGTATCTAAAATATTAGGATACTGTCAGGGCTTAATCCTAGTGTACCTAAGGAGCTTCCAGTGAAATAAGCCACACAAACTGAAAGCCCTGGCAAAAAAGCGGGGTTGAACTATCCTTCAGAATTAATTCTTAGAAAGAGCACAACCATCTTCTTGAATTAAGTTCAGGAACGGCCAAGAGGCATTGAATCTCTCCAAGCCCCTTACCCATTTTGCAAATGCCTCCTCAAACTTCTTGGTTCTAAGCATTTTGTTCAACCAGTCTTGATATGATGGGACCTTATCGGTTCGCCACAATTGTAATATCAAAGAGCAGGCTATGAAAATGCAATTGATAAAAATATCTGATTCCATTTCCCAGTTGTTGAGCACTGACTTTGCTTGCTAAACCCAAACAGTACCATAGAAGATTTGATATCTATTTTTGTGCCAAAACCCCAATGCAGAGCCGAGGAAAACTGCTGCCAAAAACATGCTAGCTTATGACAAGTAAAAAACAAATATGAAGTCAATCCCAGGTGCCCCGATTGCACCAAAAGCAGCAATCCTTAACCAAAGGAAACATTCTGTGAAGGGCCGCCAGGGTACAATAAACCATCAAGCGAGATAAGAACAACATCCTTTTCAAGTTTGCCACCCTTAAAGACCTATGGCCTCCCTATGCTATAGTCTGCCAATCCTCCGGCAAGAAGCAACAGTGTGGTTGACCATATCTTCCGTAAAAAGTTAATTAAATACTGCTGTGGCCCTTCATTGTGTAGTAGCGTATGTCAACTGTCAATGACAAAAGTTTGGACCTAAAAATCGAGCATAAGGCTAGATGAATTTCCTGACTAGCTTCTTGATAACGGGACCACAAATGTGGACAATCTGTTGGTATCCTAGAAAAAATCACTTGGACTTATCGCCACACCGAGCACAGATCTCTTGCCATGTGATGCATTTACCCTGCACAAAAGGTGCCCCAACTCCTTAAATCCACGGGAATACCAGTATCTGATCTGGATACGAGGGATCCGCAGACCAGCATACCGAGACTCTTGGAGTGTAAGTAGTGTGCACCCTGATGAAATATGGTAGGAATTATACATAGCTGTCAGTCATGCACTCAAATCCTGCAATTGTTTGCATCTATTTTTTGGGGAAATTTTGGAAACTTAATAAAAACTGGAAGCGGCGTTCCAGCATCCTGCACCATTATGTCACAAAAAAAAGACCATTCGTCCCTCTTCCATCCATTGCTTTCACCAATAGATGTAAAAAGGCTGATTTATAATATGTGTGATCATGTGGAAGGGCACGCCTACCCTGTGCAATGTCCAATTTAAGTGTGGGATATTTGACCATAGGTGCCTTTTTATTCCAAATAAACTGTCTAATACGTGAATCTAAATCAGTAAAATAACTCCTGTTAATTTTAGTGGGGACGCTCGAAAAGAGTAACAAAAGTAATGGCAAAGTAGACATTTTAATGAGGGCCACCCTAACCGACCAATGTTAATGGAAGAAGTGCTCATCAATTGAGTAGCCCCATAATCTTGTGAAGCATCAAAACAAAGTTTAATTGAAAAAGGTGGGAGTAATTGTTTGTCACATAAGTTCCCAAATATTGTATCGGGCTTTGGGAATGAGCTTGTAGCTACAAAGAGACAGGAAGACAGTTGAGATATTAAAAAGAAGCAGCTCGGTTTTATTTTGATTGATTTTATAACCCCCTATACTTTTAAACAGATCAAACTCGTTGAGCACCTTCTTCACATTCTCCTTACAAGGTTTCAAGTAGAAAACAATATTGTCTGCGAACATTTTTAACTTGCTCATGGCTGGGATGGAGGCCTTGATTGCTTGCTTGGAGAGAAAGGGCACCACTGATGAGTCCCTCTATTGAGCGCCACTGAATCCACAAACTCAGAATGATCAAATATCTTTGCTTGTGCACCTTGATATAAATTCGCCAACATTCTGATGAATTGGGAAGGAAAACAAGTTTCGTCAAACCAAAAAACAACGCATCCCAATTAACCAGATCAAAAGCTGGTGTGGTTAACTGAAAAATAATCCAGCACCTCTACAAGAAAGCCTGTATCAACCTGCCCGCCACAAACCTAGTCTGGTCTCGACGAATTAAAGCCAGGGAAAGTGGGGTGGTACTTATAGCCCATGCTTTCATCAGAAGCTCATAATCGGCATTAAGTAAGCTGATAGGCCGATATGAATTAACACCCTTGGGATTTTTGCCTCTCTTTAAGAAGCTAACTATTGCAGACTCCTTAATAAGAGAAGGGACTTCACCCCCTTTACAAACTTTAACAAATCAGTCAAAAAAGGTATTAAACTGGAGGCAAAACTTTGATCAAATTTGGCCAGAAAGCCATCATTGTCGCAGGTCTTCCCACTTGGCATAGTGGGGAGAGCTGCTTGCATCTCCTCCTCAGATATAGTGGAGATAAACCCTTCAGCCTTAGAATTCGAGAGACACAGTAGCTTGATAGATTGAGAATATTAAGATATATTTGACTGTGAAGTCACATAGTTAGTTTAATAAACGGCTTTATAATGCTGCAAACAAACTCAAGAAACCCTGGCCTTTCCCGAAACTATTTCCCCAGTTGCTGGAGTCTCTAATTCCCTAACTACCAAAGCCTCCTGTCTCACCCCTGTAGACAAGGCCAAGAATTTCCCGATCATTTGATTCTCCTCATTTAGTGGCTAAGGAAAAGCTCTGGAGCGATTGATTTCCTCTAAAATAAAAAAAATCCCTCAACTTTTGCCTAGACTTTTCAAAATGGTTCTCCATGGGGGGGAAGAGGTGCCCTGGAGCCTTTTCTTAATCTGTAGGGCTTGATCTACTGACGATTGCAGCTGAGATATTTGCTCTGTACGCTTTTTGTGTTGCTGTGCTTTATAAGCAATGACGTGGCCCCTGGTCGCAGCCTTGAAGGCCTTTCACACCGAAAAGAGCAAAGCTGTGCCCCTGTTTAACTGAAAATAATACTGGATGGATTGCCTCATTTTTATGAGCCAGTCCTGATCCGAAAGGAGTGCCCGGTCTACCTGCCACCTGCGCCGTTTTCCCTTTGTTGCCTCCAACTTCACTATAACCGTGGTTCAAGAATCATCGGAGAAGGAGTTGGCCCCAATATCTGAGCCTATCCTTTAAATGGACTGGGAAATTTAAAAAAAATTCAATATGAGAGACAGTGTGGTACCGATGCAAGAAGCAGGTATCCTGAGAAATGCCAGGATGGTACACCTCCATGGGTCGATTAATGCAAAGTCATGCTTATGTGTATTCATTACCTTTTTAGTGTGATTCTTCAGTTGTTTTTTTTTGGTTTATTTGAAGTATCTTGGGCTAAATTCTGAATGGAATTAAAATCACCTTCTATTATTATTGGCCCCACCGAACCCATGGCAATGTTATAGATCTGCAGCAAAGCACCTGTTCCATCAAAGACAGGGCCATAATACTTTACCAAATTTAGAGGGGCCCCATTTACATTGAGCTTCATGTGGATCTCTCACTACATAACTGACTAACCAATCAAGCCCCCTTCCCAGAAAGGACCGCCAACTCCCTTGCTGCTAACACAGCAGATATAAAATAGGCATGGGAGTACTGCTTTGGAACAAAAATGTTCGGCAAGCTGTTCTTAAGATGGGTTTCTTGTATAAACAATACTTCTGGAGAAAGTGACCCCAGCCAACTAATCAGCCCCCCCTTACTTCCCTTTATTTGACATTCCATTTACATTGCACAAAATAAATTTGACTTAACATCCCATCACAGAGGCGCCTTTTGTTGACCAGTGATGTACCTGTATCACTCACCCCGACAATTTTAAGTCCTACTTCAGGTGTTCTCGCTTTCATTGCATGTGAAATCCACCACCCCTGAATACCACCCCAGAAACCCAAGTGCCCAAAAAAAGAAAACAAAAAGGAAAACAAGGAGAGAAGAAGAAAGAAAAGCACAAAAAGACCCCAGTCCCAGCGAGGGGGGAATTGCCCACAATACCCCACTCGCAGTTCTGCAAGATACACTGGGTGCCATGGCACTGCAACCTGTCACAGCCACATCCCTCCCACACACCCCGCCACACCAACAGTGATGTCACAGCTTCATGATCCTAGAATAGCATAGCGTTTAAATACCGGGCTCGAAAACCATGAGAAGGTAAGTCTGTCAACATGATGATCCTGTACAGCACACTTTCAATATATTTTATTTTTTCAAAAACACAATCCCAAAATGGAGTTTTCTTTTTGAAAATAAAAACAAAAACAAAACAAAAAAAACCCACCATGGGAGATTTCTGCCATGACGTGGGGGGGCACTAAAATGTTTTTACTTTCACTTACCACCATGGTTTGGATGGCAGGGTGAAATTAAATACTGCCCATTTGTCCACCCACTCTAAAAAGGGCAAGTGGACAATGGTCAAACCTCCAAAAGCCCTTACTCTGTTGGGCCATCGCAGGAGTTGGTAAGCAGCAGAGATGGAGCAGTCTCCGTCAATGACATAGTGACGTTTTGCCTGACGCTAAATGAGGCAGGTGGAACTTCAGTTTGGCAGAGAGGGTACTCCGTTGATGTTGTGACAGAGCACAAGGCGTGGCTCCTCCAGTAGGGTGGAGGAGCATCGCCCCTCACGGCCAGCAGAAGCAGCTGCAAACCTTTTACTACAAATCGATAATAAACTAGGTTTATTATCGTTTTGTAGTAAAAGGGTTCGGGCCACGGGCTGTGATGAGCACTGGGGGGGAGGGGGGTGCACATCACCCCCCTCAGTGCCCATGCATGTTTGGCTGGCCATCTCAGGCTGGCCCTGCGGACTGTTCTTTCTCCAGCCCGGCACTGTGTTGCCGGGCTGGAGAGAGCAGGCACAGGCTCCCTGTCTGCCTGGGAGCGCCCTGGCTGGGCGCTCCCAGCCAATCCTAACGCCGCTCTGAGCAGTATCAGGATTAGCTGCAGGGCAGGGTGGGAGCCTGTGCCTGCAGCAGAGGAGGGGCGCGGTGGTGGCAACAGTGGCAACGATGCAGGTAAGTGTTTTTTATTTTTTTAATTAACCCCCCTCGTGCCGCCCCGCCCCTACAAAGCACTGCGAGCCGCTCCTGCAAAAACCCTCTCCACCAAACTCTACATCAAGTCCTTTAGTAAATGTTCTGCATTGTTCATGTGAATTGCCTGAAAAAGTTGATTTGATATGTTAAGTGTTAAGCAGGCAATGATGTAATTCATACAGATAGTGCCAATCTGAGGAAAAGCCTCAAAGCCCATCTGTATGCTAATGAGAAGTATCTGAAACAATAAGGCCCAGACACAATTTTTACAACAGTCCAAATGTGAATTGAGTGGAAAAAACATAGAGATGTGCAGAAGATCACTCATTTTGTCAGGACGTAACACAGACTGAATTGACAATTGCTACTTACCAATTGTTGTTTGAACTACCAGGTGTGAGACCTTCTCACTCAGATGTTTAGATCATGCATTGTAAGGCACTGCAACACAATTATTAAAATAGATATATGTGTGTATTTTTCAGACCTAAATTCTAAAGGTGTGATCGTTCAAGCATTTGAAATGTTCCGTCTAAAGTCTTGCGTGGACTTTAAACCGCATGAAGGGGAGCAGACATACATCAAGTTTGAGAAGCTCGATGGGTAAGCTCTTTCGATTTAGGTCACTTGGGATATAGTGACAGCATATAAATGAGTGAGAGTCCAGTTCTCAGAAACAAAAAAGTGTATCTTCCAAATGTGGGTCTATATATGGTTTCCCACACATTTACAATTTTTGCAAATCATGGAAATCCGCAGCTGTACACATGGATATGTGGATCTACTAATTATGGGCCTGATTTAGGGTTTGGCGGAGGGTTATCCCTTCCGCCGAAATATGAATCCCATAGGATATAAGGAGATTTATATTTTGGCCAATGGGATATCTGTCACTGTTGTGACGGAGTAACCCCTCCAACAACCTCTAAATTAGGCCCTAAGTGTAAAAAGAAAGTCCAGAACATTATAGAGGCCGCTGGTCTTGCAAAGAAATCCATAAAACTTTGATATTTACATGTTTCCCTAAACCTACACCAGCTGTTTATCACAAGGCAGACAATTCACTGGTGTAAGGTAAGGGAAATGTACAGCTGTCCATATTTTGTCCTTCCTATTTTCTCCAACCCTTACCTTTTACTTCATTCTTTGAAAAAAAGCTGCCACAAAGGCCATGGGGGCTATTTTCCCACTTTTAATGCAAATTTTTTAGAAATGCGGACTTAGTGGGTGTTTCCAACATTTCGAACGTATCCCTATTACCGTCTCTTGGAAACATTTTAGTGATCCTGTTCTAAATGTAAAATAGATCGAAGATTGACTCCCTTGGAGGATTTCACCCTATTGAAAGTGAAATTTAAGATTTAAAATCTTGTTTCAGTAGATTAGAATTTCTAAATTCGAAGCATAAATTCAACGTTTTCCTAACTGTAGGAGACAACTGTGCTCAGAAAATGGTTTTGGCCATCAGCCCCTGAAGACAGAACCTTTGGCTGCCCAAATCAGGTGTTTGCAGTTCACGTTCACATAGTTTATTAAACAAACAAGTGTGAATGTTCATTTTTCATGTCTGCAGATGCTGGTCATACGTTGGTGACTTACAAAAGGGGCAAAGTCTGTCCATCGGGGAAAGATGCGATTATAAGTCCATTGTTGAACATGAACTCTTGCATGCTCTTGGATTCTATCATGAACACTCAAGGACCGACCGTGATGACTATGTCAAGATTTGGTGGGATGAAATCATTGAGGGTAAGCAGTGCATTACCCAATGCTTCTGATCATGTCATCAGAAAGGTTTGTCATGGAAAACTGTGCCTGTGGTGAGGCTCAGAGAAATTGTTTCCCTTCCAAATTTGGGAGATTGCTGTGATAATCCATGTTATTTCGCTGATTGGCTTCCTCTTCCACGGATGGAAAAATCAGGCTGTAGGCAAGCAGCCATCCAGCCATCGAGGGCAGTTCGTCAGGTTTGCATGGTTCGTGGATTTCACCGGACCATATTTTACCAGCAAGGGAGAACCACCTGGACTACACAAAATGGTAGGAATAGTCTATTTCTCTATTTGGCCAATATAGCAAATTTGGATTTGTGTGGCCCAAATCTGATGCTCAACAAGCAATGGCACAGCCAATAGGTCTGGCGTTGGCCTCCAGCCTTCTGAAAATTCTTATTAATTTTATAATGGTTTTGGTATAACTTTATTGTTTGAAAATATGCCAGGCCCTCATAAATCTAAAAAAATAATTTACTACAGCCAAATGTTTATTTTGTGTCATAAAACCTACATAGTAGCATAGTAAACTACTTTGTGTGGGGATGTGTTCCTTGTGAAAGGACGCCATGTTTTAACTCCTAGTTAATTCAGGTAGCGGCTAAAGTGGGGTGATACATTGCATGTTGGAGTGCATGGAAGAAAATGTGCATGACACCAACTACTGACTAATGGATGAAGTCTGGTTGAAACACATATAAGTAACCATGTTATACACATACGTTTGGTTAAAAAAAAGGTCTTGGCTAACACAGACCCAACAAGTCAATCGGTAATGAAGGAAAGAATGCAAGAATGAAGGGAAGAAGGAAAGAGAGAAAGAAACAAAGTGAGAAAGAGAAAAAGAAAGAAAAGGAAAGAGAAAGAAAGGAGGAAAGAAAGGAGTCAGAAAGGAAAGAACAGGCAGGAAGGAAAGAAAGAAGGCAATAATTATGGCAGGAAAGAAGGTAGAGAGGAAAGAAAGAGGATAGGCAAGGAAGGAAGGAAATCAAGAAAGAAGGCAAGACAAAAGGAAAGAGAAAGAAAGCAAGAAAGCAAGAAAAAGACAAGAAAGGGGAAAGAATGAAAGAGAAATAAAGAGAAAGAAAGCATGAAAGAAAGATGACGAGAGAAAGCGAAAGAAAGAAAGAGAATGAACAAAGGAAAGGAAAGAAAAGAAACACATGTGAAAAGGAAAGAGAAAGAGGGAATGAAGGAAAGATAGAAAGAGGGACAGAGGAAAGAGAAAGAAATAGCAAAAGATGGAAGGACAGAAAGAATAAGAAGCAAAGAGAAAGCAAGAAAGAAAGGTGGAAAGAATGAGACGGAAGAAAGAAAAGAAAGAAGGAAAGAAGAGATAAAGAAAGAAACAACAACGAATGAAAGAAGAGAACAAGAATAAAAAAGGATAAATTAATACAGAGTAGTTTCAAATGGACACAATCTGATCAGGTATGCTGTGAAATAGCAGCTGTCAAGAAAACAGAACACTCCAAAAGGAACTTACAACAGCATTGGTGGGAGATGGGAATCAGAGGTGTCCTGCTATCACTTCAGGCCCTAAGCACAAAAGTAACACTAAAGTCATTATGAAGTCAAAATAAAAAAACTGGCACTGAAAGGAACTAGCTTGGGTGTAGACGTGCTCCTTGTGAAAGAGCAAAATTCAGACAGTCATAGTAAAGGTAACCAGTGGCTTAAGTAGGCTGACTCACTGCCCCATGCTGTATGCTATAGTGGGAGGAAGCAACATGTGAATGATCCAACAATAGACCAATGGATGAAGAGAGGTGGCTGAGTTATATTGAGGCATTATTGCACAACATTGGTTTATTGAAAACAGCAAATTTTGAATTGTAGATTCAGCTGTTCAAATTATTTAAAATATGTAAGCCAAAAAACCTGTGACTTGTCTAAAACCAATGTAAGAAAATTGATGAGCTCAGGCAATTGTAAAGACTTTTTTATCCATTGTTGGTTCACAACCATATCGATAATCATAATCAGAGAACATGGAATATTTAGCAGTTTTGTAGCATCAATCTGTCTTTGGTCAGTCACAGGCAATGACAGCTGTAACCTCCAGCAAAATGAAACTTAAGCGGCTGCTTTAAATGCATTGTTCAAAGCCTGTGCTCTACAAGCGATCTCAAAGCTTGCAAACCATTTCAAAATATACTTGCTTTCTATATACATACATACATACATGCATACATACATACATCCTTTGGAGCTTGGCAGGTTACTCTGCAGAGTTGGAGGAGGACTTGGTTTTCCTAGAAATAACTTTATCTGTTCAATACCCAGATTCCCCTTCTTAAAGGTTATCTTTTTTTCTTTCTCTCTCCAATTGTATTCCTTTTCCTCTTATCTTTCTATTTCCCTTTCCCTTTCCCTTTCCCATCCCTACCTCTCTATTCCTTACCTGTCAGGCCCATTCCTCCTGTCCCTCCACTTTGCTTTTGTTTTTGGTGAGCTAACCGTAGCTTAGCCCTCTCTGATTTCCTGGCCTTTTCATCTTCTTTGGCCTTAACTCTCTGAAGGGGATACTGCAAGTTCAGTGTCAGTGCTAAAGAGTAACCCCTTGACTCGGTGACATTGGAAATCCAAGTGAAGATCACAGAAACCACGGAAAGCAAATTTGGGACATCCTCAATGTGTGGGGAAAACCTGTGCTTGGGCGATAAGCGAGCCTGACTCTACTCCAGTCTCTCCATGGGATCCTAACAAGGAATCCTCCCCAGAATCCATCATAGTTTATTCTATACCACCCAGTTTCTCTGATTGGTCTCTAATGTAACGCACATGGACTTCACTATCATTTGTTCTGGGAGACCCCACCGCTCTCCAAATGCAGACCCTGTAATGCTGTAAGGACTGTGTGTCAGGGTCTACTTCCTCCATCCTGGTATCTACCATGCCTATGTACTGTTAATGATATTATAATTGTAATTGTAATAGTATTTATATAGCGCTTAATACCCCTGACGAGGCGTCAAATCGCTTTTTGGCGAGAACCACGCTACTTCGGAACCCAAAAAGAATTAGTGGTGGATTAGTATAGGGAAATATGAGTACAGTTATAGTATTATTATGAGTTAATTTGAGCCGCGGATATGTGAGTTTGTTAGTTGGATTGACTGGAGTGTTGGAGGGGGGAAAAAGAGAAGAATCCAAAAGTGTTACTTGGGAGTTTACAGTAATAAGATTTAGGCTTCGAATGAGTAAAGGGGGGATGGAAGAGGGAAGAGTCGGTGTAAAGGGTTAAGGAGATGATAGTAGCAGGAGAGGTTTTGGAGGAGTTAAAGGTGAGATAAATGAGGGAGAAAAGCTGTTTGGGAGATCATGGTAGTAAACTGAGGTTTGGGTGGGTTAGATGTGGAAGAGGAGGGAAGAGCTTAGGCAGGGTTATTTAGGGGATGAAAGCAGTAGAATGGATTTGGGATGAGTCAGAGTGTGAATGGAGGATAGATTGATAGAGACATGACATATGGTGATGGGTAGACAAAGTAAAGCTTACAAGAGAGCAAAAGTATTTTTTGATCATTATTTTTATTTCATTTATTTATTTTTTCTGATTATTTTATATTTATATCTCCATATATATATATATGTATATATATATATTAGATTTATTTATAACTTGAATTTTATTAATAGATTATTTTTTTTTTCTCTAGTACAATAGGACTAGAGTACATAGTAAGGGAATATATGTCCAAGGAATATAATAATGGGTATAATATCTGAAGAAAAGTAGTATTGTATAAACACAGACCTTCAAGATTTGTAATATTTGAAGTTAATTAATAAGTGTACTTTTCTAACATTTACTTATCTTTACTCAATTTTTGAATAGCCAAATACCTATGATAATAAACATTTGATCAGTGTGATATTAAATGAGAGCAGGGATTCATAAGTATTTAATATAACGACTTATCTAAGAGCTATGCAATGACCTATGAATATGTTAAGCATAGAATAACATACACATATATATTTATATATATATATATATATATATACACACACACATACACATACATACACACATGAATACATACAAATATACACATATATATGTGCATAACTATACATATTTTAACCGTGAGTAAATATACATTAGTTAAACAGGTTTAAAGAGTATGTGTGTATTTTATTGTTATGACATAGTAGCAATACATATTTTCTAAAGAACTATATATATCTAGAATAGAATATACACATAATCAGATAAAAAATACTTGTCAACACAGGCATATGCAGTCCATAGCTGTTTGAATATGGTGGTTATGAAGGAAAGAGCCAACTCTTAAGTAGTCTTCTGAAGACAAAATAGTTATCTGTGGATCTTATAGTTGGGGGTAATGAATTCCATAGCTTGGCTGCTTGAACGGAGAAGGATGTACCACCTATAGTCTTTTTCTTGGATGGTGGTGTTCTAAGGCGGGGTGCCAATCTTGACCGGAGGTTTATTTGGTGAATGTATTTGATTATTTTGTTTCTGATAAAAAGTGGTCCTGGTCCATGAATAGCTTTGTGGGTGATACAAAGCAGCTTGAAGGTGCATCTTCTGGCAACGGGTAACCAGTGTAGTGCTCTCAAGGCAGGGGATATGTGGGCTTGTGACTGGCTTTACATGGAATAGTACCCTGGCTGTCGAGTTCTGAATTTGTTGTAGTTTTGTCATAGTAGATAGAGATGATCCATGGTAGAGGTCATTGGCATAATCCAGTTTGGATAGTACAAGCAAGATAGTAGCCTGCACATTGTGTGGAAATCCGAGGTGGGGGGAAGATGCGTCGTAGTGGCTTCAAGGTGATGAAGCTTGTTGATGCTAATTTGTCCACTTAGGCATTCATTGTTAACTTGAAGTCCATGGTGATTCCAAGGTTTTTAACTTCCTTGGATAATTGAGGAGGTGGTTCGAGATCGTCAGGTCAGGCGCACAGTGGGTCATTATTTTTCCAGTCACCACATATGTGTATTTCTGTTTTTGGAGGCATTCAGTTTGAGATGGCTCCAAGTCATCCACTGATCAACGGCTCAGAGGCAACTGAAGATTTGTGAGTTTTCAATGTTTCTGGGGCATTCTCATTTAAGTAGTATTTGTGTGTCATCTGCATAGTTGTAACATGTGAGATGAAAATCATTGATCACTTCTGGTAATGATATCATGTAGATGTTGAAAAGCAAATTTGACATGTTTGATCCTTGGGTGGCCCCTGCTTTTGTGAGGTAGGGTTTGGACGAGAAGAGGGGAGAATAGATTATATTAGTTCTTTTTTGAAGGTAGGATGTAATCCAGTCGAGAGCAGTCCCTTCTATGCCGGCTTTGTGGAGTCTTTGAATTAGGGTGTCATGGTCAACTGTATCAAAGGCAGCCGAGAGGTCCAAGAGAAGTAGTGCAGCAACTCCATTACGATCGGCTGTGTTTTTCAGATCATCCCAGATTGCTACGAGTGCCGATTCAGAGCCTCTTCCTGGGCACAATCCAGGTTGGTTTTCTGAAAGTATAGAATTGCCTTCAACGAATTGTGACATATAGGTGAATGCTGCTCTTTCTATCAATTTGCCCAGAAAAGGTCCATTTGTAGTTGATCTGTAGTTGTTGGGGTCTTGCGGGTCTAGGTTTGTTTTCTTTAATAACGGTCATACGTATGCCTTTTTCAGGTCTACAGGAAAGGTTCCTGTAGTTGAAGAGTTGTTGATGATTCTTCTTATAGGTGAGGCAGCAGAAGTAGATAAAGTAATGTTCTTGAAGATGTGTGGTGGGCAAGGGTCAGAAGGGCAACCAGAAGGTCTGCTTGCTTTGACCAAACCCATAAATTCACCTTGTGATATTTGTTTGAAGGACTGTAGAGGCTGGGTTGGTTTAATCTTAGAGGGTATTTTAGGAAAGGGGTTGGTGCTGATGGTTTTCTTCTGTTTTAAATAGGAGCCCAATGTGTCTGCCTTGGTTGTGTAATGAGTTGCCAGTTTGGTTGTGAAATCTTGAGTAGTGGGATGACTTCCTTCCATGCATGTAGGTTTTCGAAATTCATTGAGAATTTTATAAAATTCTTTGGCTGAAGAATTAGCATTTTAAATTCTGTCTGAAAAGTACCTTTTTTTAGCTTTTTTGATTGATGATTTGTATATTCTGTTAAGTTTGTATAGCTGCAGTTTGTCTTGACTGCTGTTTGTTTTGAGCCAGGTCCGCTGCAACTTTCTGATTTGTTGCTTTATCTTTTTAAGTTCTGTGTTTCTCCAAGGTGTTGATTTTCTTTTGTCGTGTTTAGTTTTTCTGACTGGTATTAGGATATCAAACGCTTCCTGTAGCCACTCATAAAGTCTTGGAACAGAATTAATTGTATCTAGATCTGTGTTGGCTATTAGTTGTGTTTCTAAGTCATCAAAACTGAGTTTGCTCCAAGGCCGATAGGTGCATGTATGTAAGTAGTTGTAGGGTGTGTTGATTTGTGGTGTTTTATGTTGGAAAGTTATCAAATGGTGGTCTGACCATGTGATTGGGGTGATGCTATGAACAGTAACTAGTTCAAGCTTAGCAAAAATGACATCTAGGATGTGTCCAGCGATGTGTGTGGGATTGTGTACAATTTGATGTAGGTTCAATGCGACTAGGCCAGGTGATGGGGCATATTGGGTTTGTCAAACTAAGTGGGTCATTACAAGCTTGGCGGGCGGCTACCGCCGCCTGCCAAGCGGTAACCGCCGTGCGGCCGCCAATGCAGCCGCCCTCCCGTGAACCCCATTACGACATTCCCGCTGGGCCGGCGGGCGCAAACCAAGTTTACGCCCGCCAGCCCAGCGGGGATGAGGCCGTAACATAGGAGCCGGCTCCTAATGGAGCCGGCGGTGTTGCGGCCGTGCGACGGGTGCAGTAGCACCCGTCGCGCTTTTCACTGTCTGCTAAGCAGACAGTGAAAAGCTGCCCGGGGCCCTGTTAGGGGGCCCCAGGACACCCCTTACCGCCAGCCTCTTCCTGGCGGTGCAAACCGCCAGAAACAGGCTGGCGGTAGGGGAGTCATAATCCCCAGGGCAGCGCTGCTTGCCACGGTTGTAATACGGGTCTCCGTACCGCCAGCCTGTTGGACGCCACATTACCCCTGGCGGTCTCTGACCGCCAGGGTCGTAATGACCCCCAAAATGTTTCGTCCCCAAGAATGCATAGGTTTGAGTATAATGTAATAAGGTTTGAGACTGTATCTAGAAAAGCTTCTGGGGATGTAGAGTTGTTAGGTGGAGGTCTAAAAAGGAGGAGAGAGTTACAGGAGGAAGTTGGAGTAGGGTGGCATCTGGTGAGGAGGGCTTCGCAACCTTGTATGGAAATGTTGTCTGTTTTACTGAGATTTATTGCCTGTTTGAATATAATAGCTAGTCCACCTCCTCTCTTGCCTATACGGCTTCGTGTGATGGTTTGATAGTCTGGAGGAAGGTCTTCATGCAACACTGGGGCCATGTCATCTCCCAACCATGATTCTGTTATGAATAGTAAATCAGGTTGTGTGTCTGTGAGCAGGTCGTAGATGTGGTGCTTGTTTTTTGAGAGTGACCGAGCTTTTATGAGCTGGCAGTTTAGAAAAAGTGTGTTAGTGGCGGTGTTGTTTTGTTTAGGAGAAGGGTGAGCAGTGTATTTTGAGCTTGTAGCGGGTGTGTTGTTCGTTGTGATAACTGTGTGAGGGTCACAATAGTCTTGTTTTTCAATATAGTGTTTCTCTTCCAGCAGGCTTAGGAGGCATTTTGTTGGGTCTGTGTGTGTGGGTGGTGGACTTGGTGGCTGAGAGAGACATGAAGAGTGTACTGTTTTTTGTGGGGTAGCCTTATTATGTAATAGACAAGGGGATGCAAAGTTGTTAAGAGTGGTATGTTGCTTATTTTGTGTGCGTCTGTTTAGTGTGGATGGAGTATGGGTTAGGGGTGGTGGAGGAGCATGTGGATCATGATGTAAGGCTCTAAATTGTGCAATGGATGAGAGGCGGGTGAATGAATGTTGCTGTGTTGGGGTGCTTGTGGTAGATGTTTGTGAAGAGTGAGACTGGAGGGGTAAAGATTGGATGGGATTTGTATTCTTTTGTAGTCATGAGGGTGGGAGTGGGTGTGACAATAAGTATAAGGAAAGTTTGTGTTGATTTGAGGTGCTGATGTGTGTGGTCTGTATTGTTTTTGTGGAATAGTGGAGAAGGGATATTGATGTAGCGGTTTTTGGTGAGGGATTTGTATGTGAGTTAGTGCTGGTGAGTGGAATTAGAGTTTTAGAGGGGGTTGTTGATGTGATTTGGAGATGAATGTATGAGGTGTGTATGAGGGGATGGATGTGAGTCAGGGGAGTTTGTGTTAGTTGTGATGACTGGAAGAGGTAATATGTGTGGTGGAGTGGAGTGTGAGGATTGTATGGTTGAGTGTAGTTGGTGAAGAGAGTGAAAGGGTGTTTGTAGATGGTGTGTTGGAAGGCTGGGCTTAGGAATTGTCATGATAAAAGGTGGTCTGTGGGGAGCAAATAGAGGTTAGTGTTGTTAGTTTGTATGAATAGGGAGTGTGTATCTGGAAGGCTGAAAGTAATGTATAGTGTGGTTTTGTGTTGTGTGGGTGATGGCAGGTTGTGTTAGTGGGAGTGGACAGAATAGTGTTTGCTGTGAGAATGAAGGTGTTTTACTGCTGTCGTTGTGGTGGATATGTGTATAGGTGTTGTATATGGGGTATTGTGTTGGATGGTGGGACATTGAAATCTGTATGTGGTCAGTTTGTGATGCAGGCTCAAATAGCCCTACTGGCCAATAGAGACCTAGTCCTAACCCTAACCAATCAGATTTCCAAACCTTATTCAAACAACCAATGGGAGACCCAGCCCTAATCACCAATCATACCCCTAATCTTGGCAACTAATCACAACCCCAACCCGAGAACCAGGAACCAATCAGAGTCTCAGCACTACTATCAATCACAAGCCCTGCCCTAAAAATCAGGAACCAATCAGAATCTCAGTCCTTCTACCAATCACAAGCCCAGCCCTAAAAACCAGGAACCAATCAGAATCTCAGCCCTACTACCAATCACAAGCCCAGCCCTAAAAACCAGGAACCAATCAGAATCTCGGCCCTACTACCAATCACAAGCCCAACTCTAATCCCTAAGCCAATAGAAAGACCAGCCCCAACAACCTATGTCAACACCATATGCAACAACCAATAGAAACTTATATAAGGGCCAAGTTAACTGAAGCACAGTCCCTGTGGGAAGGGAGGGGGGAGCTGCTGCTCAACTCACAATATCTTTGGATACAGACAGGCTGAATCCACACTTCCAAGCTAGCAGACTCTACTTTCCAGGTAAGGGAGAGATTATAAAAAAAACACTGAAATACAGCTTGTTGCGCACTCTGAAATGTGGCTTTTTTAAGGCAAAAACAGAGGATGCAGACAGTTTCTAAACACAATTTAAATCACAGAAACAGATTAAGCAGTCCCCTAAACACACTCTGGAAGCTGTATGTAGCCTTTTTACTTAGAAAAAAGGTGGAGGGGGAATTTATGCAGTCTTGAGCCACAAACTAAGAGGGAAAATTCAAACAGTCACGGCTAAAAAACAGCACTTTAAAAGGCCAAGCTGCCTGAAACACAGAGAGTCTACAGTAAATATATGTGTGTTTTGAAAGTACACGTTAGGGGTGTTTACTAACCTTTAGTTCTAAGTTAACATAATTTACAGCAGCCATAGGGAACAATTGTAGCTGTAAAGGATGCATTAAAAATACACTTAAGACTGTTTCCTGCCGTAGGTGTTTATAGTTCACATATTAAGTAAAGTACACCAGTCCAAAGGTTATGGATTGTAGAATGTTTTAACTTAACTTTGGAATTGCTGTTTTTTCTCACTTACAAATATTTTTGCCAAACATTTCTTTTCTTCCTCCACCCACCTGTAAACTCTGGTGATGGGTGCCATTTCCCATTCTTTTTGCAGCAGTTATGCTTGGAACTTTCCACTCTAAATTAAATATACCTATAAGTGTGGGAAACACACTTAAACATGTTAGTAAATGTTTAAAAAGTTACTTCTACGGTGAAGGGCATCACATTTATATTTTCCCATGACCTTGCCCTGAAATGACACTTGAAAAATTTAAGATTGTACATATTATAGATGCATACTTAAGTTACACGCTCTTATTTTGATTCCTTCTACCCTAGTAAATACAATGTAACTTACACAAGTTAGAGACAAAAGTCAGTTTTAAAGAAGAATATGTAATTTCTAAGTTAGAACTCACTGGGTGTTTACCACGTTTGTCTTGGGTTTCCTTTGTCACTGCTTATATTAACCCTGAGTATGCCCAATAATGTTCAAAAGCTTGAAAATTTAACTACATAGTCAACTAATGTGTGTGTAGATCATTTTGGTCCATTGCCTATGGATTAACACCTGTGTCTGGCTCTGTGGATCAGATGTAAATTTCACAGCTGTAAATACTGACTTTTTCCAGACCTACCACATTCAGACAGAAGAAAAAAAGTCCATGATAATTGGGATCACTAGATTTTGTCAAATGTATGACAGATTGGTAAAAATATACTGACACATCTCTTTTCAGGTTACGCATATGCCTTCGATAAGTATGATGATGATTTTATTTCCGACCTCAACACACCATATGATTACGACTCAGTTATGCATTACGGGCCACTGTCTTTTAACAAAAATTACAATGTTGCCACAATCACAACGAAAATACCTGCATTCAATGACATCATTGGGCAGCGACTGGATTTGAGTAAGATTGATCTGGAGAGGTTGAACCGAATGTACAATTGCAGTAAGTTTGTTCTACAATATTTTTCTTTACAAATCTGGCTCAGTACAATGTCACAATCAATCTTAGAAAAGATGTTAATGTCCGTATGAAAGACAGCAAACACAAAACAATTTAAAAGTCAATCCTAGTTGAAGCTAGGTGGGTCAGTGTAAGGAAAAATGTTAGACTCAGTTTGCAGAATGGATAATAGAACAACAAGGGTTTATGGAATTCATGAATCTACATCTAGCAGAAAGATTAATTTATGCTCATGAATCTGCCTACACCACAAGATTGTCAGGATTTATGACTCTGCATGCAACACAAAGATTCACAGGATTCATAAATAAAGGTAAACTACAAAGATTCTCAGGATTCATGACTGCATATACCACAACGATTCATGACTGCATACACCACAAAGATTCTCAGGATTCATTAGTCTGCCTACATCATAACGATTCTCAGGATTTATGACTCTGCATACACCAGAAAGATTCATGAACCAGAGTACACTACAAAGGTTAATTGCATTTGGGGATATGCCTACCTCACATTTGAATGCACCTAACTATTTGAGTTAGGGAATGTATTGCTTGACAAAGGGATTTTATGAATAAGGCTTCTAGGGTTTGCAGCATGGGTGTTCAGAGTAGGTCCTTTTCATACTAGAGTGTCAGGATATCACCATAAGATAAACTTACACACATTGACTCTGACTGGAAATCATTTACATTGTTAGTGGATAACCTGGTATTGAATGATTCCCTCCTGACCTATGTCGTTCATGTTTGTTTTTATTCCCAGGCAGCTAGGATGCAAAGAAGTGTTAGTAAAATCTTTGAATTAGACTACACCTGTTCCAATTGACCTCGATTGAGTTGCCTTTATTAAGAATTTCACGGAGACTGTCAGAGAAACTAAATCATATGCAAGCTGTTTTGTTAATAGTAAATTTCAATTTTATAAGGTTAGCACATGGCTCCAACACAATCACTTTTAGATAAGCTTGCAAGACAGTTAAAACAAGCCAAATAGTAAATTATGAAAATCATGATAAACCCTGTCATATTTTCACCTGTGCATGACATCTATTTTGTGTAACACAGCTTCAACGCTCGCCATGTTGGATCAATGTTCCTTTGAGTTCAGTAACATCTGTGGAATGGTCCGGATGGTACAGGATGGTGCTGAATGGACTCATACGATTAGCAAACCTGGAGAGGAAGATCATACTTTAGTTGGAGGCTGCAGAGGTAGGCTACATAGGAAGAAACCTCTTTTTGGGGAACTGTAATGTGCAAAGTACAGTACTACTGATTATAACAAAGAACATGGGTGGGAGGCATTAAATTGTATACATATTGACATAAGAAAAACTAAAAGTGTTGCTTAATTGACACTCAAAAACATGAGCCACCCTCAGGTGGGTGGACAACCAGAATACCTTAAAGGCCAATTGTATATTTGCTCTGCTATAATATGTTCAAAACATAATATACATTATTTAGAGCATTAATAAGCTGTTGGGTATATGCTGGTATAGGCATGTCTGTTTTTCAAATCGTCATATTTCACATTCTTACTCTGTTTGGAATGAGCTGTATTATGCTCCACTTTACCATCACACCTGAATCCGCAATTTATTTCAAATTGTTGACTGAAGTGTCTATATTTCCTTTTGAGATGGAGGATATTATATGTACTTGGACACCAAAAGTGGCAAACAGGGACAATCTGGTTTACTGGAGTCTCGCATCCTGTACCCGCAGAGGTCCAAAAAATGCCTCCAATTTTTTTACAAGATGAATGGGAGTCCACAGGATCAGATCATTGTCTGGATCAGAAAAGACGACGGAACTGGGAATGTTAGAAGGCTGTTAAAATTGAAAAGCATAAATGGTAAGAGAAATCTATGTGTTGAGACATGTTTTTTTTTTAAATGTTTGGATTTGATTTTTCATCAAACTTAATGTGGTGCCCAACTGTGCACCTAAAACAACAATAACATTGAAGTGGATTTGCATTTGTTCAATGTTCACAGTGGTACAGTGTAATAAAGTTGATTCTTGGCTGTCACTCAGGCATCAGGACGTGTCATGCAGTAAGCAGTCTTTCATTATACAATGTTGGCACTGTATCAAGAGGGGACCCTTCCTCCCTTTCTTCCTCATTAATGCCACAGTATTTCCGCCAAGGACCCCAAATGTTGTAAAACATCTTTGGGCATCCTCTATCCTTCTATGTTACCTTTTCGACCACCATATATAAGTCCATTCCCATTTTTCATTCCCTAATGGTGGGTGTCTTGGTGATCCCCAGTACTTGGCCACATCTATTTCGGCCACTATTAGGCCCAGATTTCTTAAAGGAAGCTTGGGTGTGATATGTCTCTGTTAGTTGGTATTTGCAGTAGGGCATATTTGGGACCTGGACGGATGTCCTCCTCCAGCACTTCTCCCACTTCTCCCAGGATTCCAGACCTGTATGATTGTATGCCGAGACAGTCCTAGAGTATGTGTAGAAATGATCCCGTCTGCCCCACATCATAGGTAGTTGGGAGACACTGCTCTCTAGAATTTGTGCAGGTAAACCCTCTTGTAGTATATCATGTGTAGGATTTTAAATTGTATCAGACTTAACCTAGATTTAATGGCCCCCTCCCTCGGGTGCATCAAGACCGCCACTTAGTCTGTGTTGTCCAATTCCCTTAATAAGGAATGTTTTAAACTATTTAACCTGCTATTCAACTATTTAACCTTCCCCTTGCAGGCAGTAAATTATACTGTGATTTGCCACAACCTTGAGGCATTTGGTATAGCACAGTTTAAATATAGGCTGCATCCTTGCACCTGTGTTTCCTCATTAAAATGGAAAAAGCTGTGGGATCTTCACCAAGTATTTGGCTCTATAAATGAGTGTTGCAGTCTAAATTCTGATGAGCACTATTAGCATTCCTGTGTGAAGGATTGCTGGTACCAATTATTATTTGTTACCATTTTCAATGTTTCATTTAGCTGATAAAATAATTGTTAGAGTACAGAAAACGACATCAGAGCACCACAACCTATATGGGAATTCTGAAAATATATGTCTTTGCATAGTTGATTTGTGAGAAGTTAGGTTGTTGGTAGAAGGGAGGGGGTAGTGGGGTGACTCCATGTTCAAGCAACAGCCACAATCCCTGTCAGGGTGGATTGCAAAAACTCCTAAATTACCCTGTGTTTAGCCCTCTGGTAGCTTGGCACAAAAGTAGTCACGCTTAATTTGGAGGCACTGTGTGAAGTATTTATGCAAAAAAGATTTGTTCCGCCCTTGCGTCCATCATCTGTTCTTTTTGCTTTTGTTGTCCTAAGTGGGAAGGGTATGCCCACATGTAGGTCCCATGCTCACTGCGCCACTCGATTCAAGCTAGCCAGGCTGATGAGAGGTGTTGGAAATGACCCTTTGTGCAGGCTTATTTCCAGACTTTTGGCTTCTGACCTCCTGTTTTTGATCCTGGACTGATTTTCGTTTTTGGTGGCTTTAGGCCTCTGGACACTTTACCACTGTTGACCAGTGCTAAAGTGCAAGTACCCTCTGTCTAAATTGCATTGGTGATTCGATTATCCATGATTGGCATATGCAATGTACTAGTAAATCCCTAGTATAGTGCACCACGTGTGCCCAGGGCCTGAAAATCAAATGCTACTAGTGGGCCTGCAGCACTGATTGTGCTACCCATATGAGTAGCCCTGTGAACATGCCTCAGACCTGCCACTGCAGTGTCTGTGTGTACAGTTTTAAACTGCCATTTTGAACAGGCAAGTGCAGCCACTTACCAGGCCCAAACCTTCCCTTTTACTACACGAAGTCACCCTTAAGGTAAGCCCGAGGCAGTCCCATGGGCAGGGTGCAGTGTACTTAAAAAAGTAGGACATTCACTGGTATGTTTTCCATGTCCTGATAGTGAAATAGTGCCAAATGTGGTTTTCACTATGGCAAGGACTATCTCTTCCATAGGGTAACATGGGGACTGCCTTGAAATATCTTTTAGGTGAAATTTCTCATTGGGAGCAGATGGAGATGTAGAGTTTGGAGTCTCTGAACTCACAATTAAAAAATACACTTTTTGGTGAAGTTGGTTTTTAAATTGTAAGTTTGAAAATGCCACTTTTAGAAAGTGGGCATTTTCTTGCTTAACCATTCTGTGCCTCTGCCTGTCTGTGAAATACATGTCTGGGTCAGGATGACAGTTGGGCTGTTTGTGAAAGTCACAGCTTCAGGCTGACCATGATGCAGCTCAAGTTGAATACAGGTACCAGGATAGTCCTGCTGAAAGAGTTACCCTCAAAGTCTAGGGCAAAAACTTCCGTCCGATTGGAAAAGGCTGCGAGGAGCAGCAAGAGCATCATGGATGGTTGTTGATGTAGCGCGAAAAGCAGGCGAGACGACGGGGATGATCGTTGCTGTAGTGTGAAGATCCTGTCAGACGTTACAAAAGGGGTTCGGTGGAACTTCATGTTGTTGGCGGGCATGGATGGAGAGATTTGGTTTGAATTGGCCCATTTCCATAGATCTCAAAGGTTCAGGATTTCTCCTTTTCTTTGGAGAGGTGCTCAAATGAGAGCCCCACCCAGGGTCCATGACATGAGTGGCACTGCTTGGGGGGGGGTCAGGAAAAGCAGAGGACTGCAGGGCTCAGGCAAGTCCAGTTGCAGGACCAGGCAGCAGGTCAGCTAGGCAGGTGCAGGGAGCCTTTGGACCTTGGTAGGTCCCTGCATCTTAAAACAGGAGGCTAGTCTGCTAACCCTTGGAGTCAATAGAGTCTAGGATGAAGGTGCATGTCCAGTCTTACTTCTTAGCAAGTGGGGCTGCAGGCAACTGAGCAGCAGAGTAGCAAGGCAACAGAGTGGCAGTCCTTCTGGCAGCAAAGCAGCACAGCAGCCCTTCTTCTGTAGCATACACATGTCCAGAGGTGTACTGAAGAGTGGGTCTGAGGGTCCCCTATTTATACATGGTACATAGAAGTAGGAGAAGTTTCTAGAGAATTCCCCTTGAAGTGCTTGAGGTTTCCTGACTCCCCTGCCTTGGCTCCAGACTAGGGGAGGATTTCTAATTACAATTTCTCAGACACTAAACATGAAATACTGTCCTGTTCCCAATCAAATGTTAGCACTTATTAAATGTAATTAAACAACCCAATGTTATCCTATAGGAGAGAGACACCTCCCAGTAGTGAAAAATTTATTTAGGATTTCTTGGTCCTGTTCACAGGTAAAACTTAAAAATACAAGTCCAACCTTTTAATTACAATGCACTCTGCCCTACGTGCTACCTAGGGCCTCCCTTATGGGTGACTTATATGCAATAAAAGGGGAGTTTAAGACTTGGCAAGGGGGAAAACTGCATTGAGGCTGACCTAGGACATGTTTTAAGGGACTACTTAAGAGGGTAGCATAATAAGTGCCTCAGGCCCACTAGTAACATTTAGTTTATAGGTCCTGCGTATATGGTATACCACTCTACAAGGGACTTATGGGTAAATTAAATATGGCAATCAGGTGTAGGCCACTTTTACCATGTTTAGAGGAGAGAGCACAAGCACTGTAACACTGGTTACCAGTGGTAAAGTGCACAGAGCCCTTAGGCCAAAAATTAATTCAGCAAAAATAGGAGGGGTGAAGGCAAAAGGTCTGGGGGAAGATTACCAGAAAGCTGATGGGTCTAACACAATTGTATTATTTATTCATGATTTTCAGTATTTTAAACTGTATAGATCTAGCTCCAAGAATTGGTGGAGCACTTACCGGAGAACATTTTTATTGTAAAGGGTGCATCTCAAACATACACGTAGAATAGCATACTGTATTGAAACTGATTCCAGAAGCTAGCATTTAATGGAACAGCTATGATGTAGGTGACATGTATTGGCAAAGTACTATTTAATGTAGAGAAACATAACATGATTTTCCAGAATCAAATGGATCCAGATTAGGGAGTGCCTAAACATTTAGAATAGGTTCTGACTTTTGACTTGGTATAGTTCTGAAAATATTTAATAGTTGGTTTATAAGAGTATCCTATCAGCAACATTTAGTCATTTGAATTAGTCAATAAAGAAAAAAAGTGCATTTCCAAATGTAATATTTTCGTTTTTACTTCTCCATGGAAAATAATCTGTGTGGAAAACATGCATTTCACCTACACCACATACCATATAAAATAGAGAGGACTATGTGCATTTTCAATGTAAGAAACAACCAACTACTCCTAAAAAATTTGTGAATAACTGCATACAATTTTTCGGAATTCACCTCATTTGCCAGGGGCATACGTTTTATGATGCCTCTTTTGGCACCTCTAACCCTAAGAAAGGCATCCCTTCCTGCAGAAAAACAATCCTGCCAACAACGCAGATCTCCTTGCACCACAGTGCCAGGGTTCCTGCCTTGGCTCTAGGTAGCAATTTGTGCACCAGCACAGGGGGAAAGGACAGAAATGCACTGAATCTTGTAAATAGAGTGCATTTCTGCCCTTTTGAAATGGCATAGAGCAGTGCAGCAGAAAGGCTTGAGGCGCTGCCCTGTGCCAATCCCTAGTAAACATGCCCCTACATTTCTGAAACTGAGATAATTTAATAAGTAAATCTTGAACATATGACATTCCTGCTTTTCAAAAAGAATAGGGCCAGACCTTAGGATGGAAACCATTAGTACAATAGAAAAATGAAATTCTTAAGGCACTATGCAAAGAATTATTGAATGCCAACTCTGCTACTGATGGCCAAGAAACCTGTGGTAAAACAACTGGAGTACAGTTCAATGGCCTCATTCAGTTGTTCAGTCAGATGGTGTGTGGATGATAGCTTGATGATTTGTAACTATTGGTGCCTGATCTATTCTAAAGTCTATTACAAACTTTTGAAACTTTGAGAATCCTTCTCTGAAATGATGACTTAAGGTAAACCATGCAACCTGACTATTTCCTTCACCTGAGCAGTTTGCAGAGTCCTCAAACCTACATTAGCATTCACAAATCATAGGTGTAAGAGTACAATGCATAGATATACACAAATGTATATGAATCAGGTGCTGCATTTCTTGAAATGGGAAAGAAACACATTACCCTGCAGTAACAAGAGTCAAACCATGAATTGTAATCTATGATCTGCAAACAAAATTACTGAGGAACCAAAAAAGATCTCTGGTGTCCGCCAGGTCATGAATTTAGCAATGTGACTTCTCTATCCTACCTGGTAGCAAAGTGTCTTTAACATGACAAAACTAAATGACTCAGAGGTATCTCTTTCTTTGTAGGTGATGCTAAGAACCTATGGAACTTGGCACACATCCCATTTGACATTGAGACAAAATTCCGCTATGCTTTCCAAGGCATCAAAGGGGATACAGCCAACTCCACTGGAGGGATCTATATTGACGACATCAGTCTGATGGAGACAAGGTGCCCCACTAATGTCTGGCATATAAGTAACTTCAGCCAACTAATTCAAACTACAGTCAAAGGTGATTTCCTTCTGAGCCCAGTGTACCATAGCTCTGAAGGTTACGCCTATGGACTCAAGCTTTACCCTCATGGAACACCCACTTCAGCCTATAATAATTATGTGTCCGTCACTTTCCATCTCTGCAGCAGTGAAAATGATGGTATTCTGGAATGGCCTGCCGGAAACAGACAAGTTGTCCTCACAGCTCTTGATCAAGAGCCCAATGCAGTTGACAGGATGTCTTTGAGCTTAAGTTTCACTAGTAAACCAAATCACCTAGTGGATGGTAAGTACACTTATTTTAATGTGCCTTAGATGTGATTAGGGGTGACGGACACCCAATCAGTGGCTACTGGCTTGTATTTACGGGTGGGTGAGGCGCAGGTGACACAATAAAAATAATTTAAAAAGAAAGAAAAGCCACTTACCTGATGGCAACACATCTTCCTCTTCTCACAGCGTCTTCCTCTTATTGTGGCTCCAGCGCAGTTGCAGGGACCAGGAAACAGCACTAACAAATCCTGACAATGCTTTTAGGCTGGTAACCATCATGAAAGCAGCATCAGGATTGGTCGGAGCGGCCTCTCTCAGCACTCCGAATAGTGCTGGATACCTATGTTTTCTCTAATCCAGCTGTCTTAAGACAGCTTGGTTAGAGAAGTTTAAAGTGCGCATGTGAGGTTGGCCGTTTCAAGATGGCCAGTCAAAGGGACATGTGCACTTTAAACTAAAGTGCACAGCTCCCTGCTGCTGTCACTCAGCAGCAGTGGCCCTGCCCCGTCCTGACACTCGGTTCAGGACGGGGTGCTGAATAATAAAATGGTAATAAATAAACTTTATTACCATTTTATTTTTCAGTTCTGGGGGCATTTTTGGCTGCATTTTTTTAGCAGGGCGACGCTCCTCCCCTCTCGTGGAGGGGCCGTCTCTGCACCCGCTTAACATTCCAGTGGCAAACAGCCTATCTATCTATCTATCTATCTATCTATCTATCTATCTATCTATCTATCTATCTATCTATCTATCTATCTATCTATCTATCTCTGTCTAGCTGCCTGCCTGTTTTGTGTTTTGCATAGTGTGAAAGCCTGTAGGATGCCAAAGTGACATCAGAGGGCCGAGTTGAATGGCATAAGTCATTTAAATAGAAGAGTTTTTATATTTCTCTAAAAGGCAGGAGTTGCTCTTTTGATCTGAGTTATTCAGGCAGACTTTTCTGAAAGTTACTTTCAAGATTTGAAAAATGATCTGCTTTTTGGGAACAGTATTTTCCAGGAAATCACCTAGAGGATGTTATAAAGAAGTCATAAGGAAAAATGCATTAGGTCCTCACTCAGCTCTGATCTCATTTTCTTTTCACGCCCACGCCAACCTCGTCTTCAGCTGTCACATTTCACCTTGTGCTCATAATACTGACACCGATCATCTTCGTACTCACACCTCTTTCCACACAGGGTCTCAATGAATTCACCCCTTCATTCTCACAGTGCTTTAAACACACTGCCACCATTCACCTTCATGTATTCATACCATTTTTCTCACACAAGACACTGTTCGCCGTCTTGTATTAATATTCTTCAATCTCATACTGCCTTCCGCACACTGACACCACAGTCTAACGCACTGATCCCTTGTCTCTCTGTGCATGTAATGTTTCACATTACATTAACCCAGCAACATAATAAAAACAGCAATATTTATCACCACCACCCTTAACTCTAACTCTAACCCTAACTTTAACCCTATGCCTAACCATGCACTTAACCCTAACACCAAACCTCCCCGTAATGCAAACCCCAAACCCAACTGGCCCATGCATTACCCAAACCTTAGGCCAAACACCAGCCCAACCCATAACCAAATCTCATAACCCTTCCCATGTCAGTGTAGCAGGTTCTATATAATGGTTAGTCAATTTAATGTGGTTGATGTAGAAGTAAGCATGGGTATAATACTATCTATGCAATCGTATGTCGATAGTGAAGGTACTGCAGGTAGTAAACAATAATGCAATACTGTTGGAAGCTGGTTATTAGTAGAGGTATGTACACCCCCACCACTAGCAATAATGCCCCCAAGTGAATGTCAAGTCAAGTCAAATTCTGAAAACATTAAAGGTCGGGTCAAGGTCTGAAAACATTAGCCCCTGGTTCAACCCCTGGTGACTTGGCATCAAGCAGGCAGGCTTAACTTAAGAGACAGATATGTAAAGCATTTACATACACCAATACAGTAAATAAGTAAGACGCAACACATAATAAAAATCTCACGTCAATTTATAAAAATAGTAAATATTTCTATCTTTCAAATGACACCAAAACATCAGAAATCCAATATAGGGAAACAGAATTATGATTTTTTTAAGATTAAATTAAAAATGTGCTTTCTAGTGCTTAGAAATTAATAGTGCCAGCTGGAGACATCTGATCTCACTTGACCAGGATAGAGTCAAAGTTTGAGGACGAGCATGATGAAGCTCTGCTTGGATACACTGAGCGGGAGGCCTCGGTCAAAATTTTACCTTCGCACTTTTCAGGAGTTTTTCTCTCTTGACATTGTGCGGTTCTGCCCAGCAAGCTAATTTTGATGCAACATCATCGTACTGCTTTTCCTCTGGGCCTGGGCCAAATCCTGGAAGTCTAGAACTCTGGAGCTTTCAGCGGGACAAACCTGCAATACTGGCCGGGTCGCGATAGAAGGAAGTCGGCTTGACTTACGATGTCCAGTTGGTCCACTTATGGAGCTTTTTCCAAAAGTTGCTCCAAACTTCTCTAAACTTCTGGAACTTCTTCCTGAAGTTTCTCTTGAGGGTTCAATGTGTCCAAAACACAAATCTAAGAAGCTTTGGGATGGTCCTGGAAGTTTAGGGCTACAATTCCCACAATGCACCTGGCCAAAGCCTTAAAAGTCCACTGTGTGCACACCAGACTAGGGACATTTGTGATAGTTGGTGCAGGCAAGCTCTGTTAACCTGTTGCTTTCAGGGAGCCCACTGCTGAATCCATTTTGAAGCAAGGCAAAGTCCTTAGGGCTGTTGTTACAGTGTACAACAGGAGCTGTACTTCAGTCCTCTGGGTTGCATACCAGGGTTCCAGCAGGCAGTCCTTCATCTTGTTGTAATTTTATGCAGCAGATCTGCGTTGCAATACAACTCTCAGATATTTATTGAATCATCCTGGGAGACAAGCAGGGGGCACTCCTATCAAATGAGCTGCAGCTTCCTCCAAAGTGTTGCATTTTCTTGTCCCATAAAGCTCTGCACTTTAAAATTCCAAGATGGACGATTTTCCTCCAGAGGAGCAAGACCTGGTTAAACCAACCTACTGATGTGGCTCATTTCCATTAACACTCCCTCTCTAGACATCTGCAAATTCCTTTCCTGGGCCTGCTATCTATCTGTGAGGTACAGGGTGAGAGGGATGGCCTGGCTGGCATTCCTTTCTGACCTGTTTCTTTTGAAGCCCAGTTTTATATACCCAGCCCCCTTCCTGGCCTCTGCAGCTGCAGACCTCCTCCCCCACATTAGATAACCTCTGCTCAGGGCAGGCCACTATCACCTCATCAAAGCAGTCTGGCTAATCCTGTTCAGGGCGAGCGATCAGGAGAGGCCACTGGCTTCCAGAAAAGAAAGTCTTATAACTTATTTTCTGTATTAGTCATGATAAATTCAACAGTGGCAAGTTGTTGGATTTATCATTACCAATCTTTTGAGTCTTTTCATTACATATTTAGCTCCTACCTAGCAATACCTATGCTTATGAAAATTATTTCCATGTTAGCCTATGGAGCTTAGCATCTACAATGAGGAAAAATGAAAGGTGCAGTTTTCACATCACCAGGGCATATAAAATATTGTTTATAATGTCCCTGCTTACAGTTACAAGGCACCCCATCCCTGTGGCATCTAGGGAATTCCTCAAGGGTGACTTATATATAAAGATTATCACTTTGGAACTACCTTTAATTACAAAGTCAAATTTGCAAACATTTTACTTTTTAAAGACAGTCGGCAAGGCAGGGCTTTCTTTAAAAATGACAGCAGGCAACACAACAGTGCACACTCCAGTGCAGGAAATCTACTCATCCTCTAAACTCCATGCCCTATTATATACTAGGGACTTATAGGTAGTTTGAATTCCCCCTTGCCCTATTATCTACTAGGGACTCACAGGAGTCTGTCAATGTCAATTGTAATTGTGCCACTTTACCATATACCTTCTATTCGGAGCAGTGACCCTAGGCCTGGTTAGCAGAGCCCAGGGCACAACTAGGGTCAATTACCACCAGTATCAGTCAGAAGACATGGAAGTGAACATGCTAAAAGGATGACTTTCTCACAGATACTGTTTATGGAAATTTATGTCAATAGTAAAGCCCATAATACAGTATACATAATGGTTTGTCAATAGTGAAGCTATTGTAAGTGGTAAACATCGATGCAGTACTGCCCGTAGAATAGTATGTAGATGGTGATGTGACTGTTGGTGGTAAGTGTCAATGTAGGTCTTCTATGTACTTGTATGTCAATAGCAAAGCTATTGTCGCTTGTAAGCATGACTGTAGTACTGCCTATGTAATGGTATGTTAACATTTTGTAGCTGGTAAGAATCAACATAGTGCTATCTAACTAATACCATGTAAATTGTGAAGCTATTGTAGCTAGTAGGTGTCAATGGGGTAATGTCTATCTAATAGTATGTCAATAGCACCTGAACGCTAAGATCCATGAGTACTGTCCTCCGAGATCTCTGCGCTCCATAAATGCTCGAATCCTGGTTGTTCCACCTTTTAAGAAAAAGAGGCAAGGGGCTCATCTTTCTCCTTTCAAGTAGCCTCAATTTGGAATCAGCTTCCATTCCACTTATGAAACATTACAAATGAGACTGCCTTCATGAAATATTAAAAACTCTCTTATTTAGTGCCCAAGGCTTCTCCATATTTGCCAAATTTAGTGACGGGACACTTTTAGTTAGCCGTGGGCTCTAGAAGTGATTTCATTCATTCATTCAATAGAGAGGCTATCATAACTGGTAAGTACTGATGTAGCACTGCATATGTAATAGTATGTCAGCAATAAGACTGTTGTAGATCTCAAGTATCGTTCTAATACTATTTCTCTAATAGTATATCAGTAATGCCCTTCAACATTTTTCTTGAAGCTATATTTTATACATTGATTGATATAAGGGTGTTATCATCTCACTGGTTTTGGTTCAATCTTCATGGTGAACAGCAGGTTTACGTTCTGTAGGAATTCTTGTAAACCGCTGGATCATTTTGACGAAAGATTTTTGTCAAGTGTATCCGTGCACATCCAGAAGGCTGGATGAAGGTTTCTAGTACTGTTCTTTTCAGTAAAGAAGTGTTTGAAAATAGGTCATTGATCATCCACCCGGGTCACATGCAAGTGCACTGAAATTTAAGGAATAGATACACAACATAACATATTGTAAGGAGCAGTTTACCACATATGCAGACCCCGAGATATATGGAACCCTCTAAAATCATACCTGATCATGCATGCACCTGACTTCCCTGAGACTCACTCAACGCATGCCTCGGAAGGGGAACTCCCCGGGGTGCTCTTTAGATCCCCTCCCCCCGCGACAGCAGTTGCATGAGCTGCATGTACATGAGATATCTGGTAATCCCGGCGTGTCCCTCGGAACACTGCATTGATGAGCTTCACCTGGTCTTGTGTGTATTGATGCCCTAGAAGCGAGTTGATAAATATTTAGGACACTGTATAAACATAGCACTGTAGCACCTGCTGTCACTGTGACCCCCATTGGTGGATGGGGAAATTTCTGTATCAGCAAGGAATTATCACCAGATAGATATAATTACCGTGTATGTAAGAATATATGTGTAACAAAGCTTGAGTGACGGATACCAAAGCTTTACTGCATTCTATGAAAAATAACCAATAAAGAACGTTAAAAAAAGTTGATTTTGACCCCCAGTATTTTGAAAACTGCATCGAAAACAATGGAGTGGCAGCAGGGTCTGAACGATAGTACACACCTGGCACAGGACCACATTTCAATGCTCCAGCCCACGGCCTCTGATCGCCACTCTCCTATGAACGAAAAGAGAATATGTTTGCACTACACATACACAAGTTATTATTACTTAGGTTCATCCTCAAAGTCCAAAAGGATACCTGCTCATTCCCGCCTATAATCGGCATGGATGAACAACACATTTTAATAAATGCAGAAGACATATTTGACCACATTTTGTTAAATTATAGACATACATGAAATCTAGTATCTGTCAGTAGAAATAATTTCATGACACCATGCAGAGTAAGTATTAGAAAGGTAGCATTAGAAAGATGGTACAGAAGGGAGTAAGACTTGTTATTGCTAACTGTGGTCTGCATGGGGGATAAGCTTTGGTGGTAGAATGTAAAAGAGCAGAGACTGGCAAATACTATAATGTTGGCCTTTCTGTAGGTGGTAAATATTAAGTCAGTTCTGGTTATGGAATTGTATGCAAACATTTGTACCTTATATGGTTTAAAGAAACAGATATATAGGGGGTAAGTAGTGCTATTGCGACCTTTCACTGCCAACTTCCATTAATCCAGTCTGGCTGTGTATTCTGCATCTTCGAATCTGCTGCTATTCACTCATTTCAACAGGTCGTCTTATTTGCCTTGAATTGCCTAAATGCCTGCCTTGAAGGTCTTCCACTGGCCTACAATAAATTGTGAATTTAAAATCCTTCTCTCCAGTTCATAAAGATTTACAAGGCAGACCACCAGACTACTCGGATAAGTCATTTGTCTCTTAACTTCCACCGGGGCGCCTATGATCTACGAACCATCAATGAATGTCCATTCTACCATCGATTACAAGAAATAGGGAGGAAGAATCCTTCAAGTGAAAGGGCAATCTGTAAAGAACATTCTTCCAGTGCATCTAATAGTACAATATGGCTGTCTTAGGTTGAGAAGGTTGCTAAAATCTCACCTCTTGAGGCAGACGTATGGTTAGTGTTTCAAGTGAGATGACCACCTTGACAACTGCTATCACCTAGACCTGCTGGTTAGGTTTCCAAACCCAGCATTCCATCTACTAAGGTCAATTCTCAGACTCTGTTGACTGCACATTCACTTCACAGACTCTGTTGACTCCTAGATAAGATTTGACAATCCTTTTATCAATATACGTGAATAATATTTTGTCTCTTGTTCATGGACGACTCTTGAGGGTGGCTAGCAGTCGCAGCTGCAACCTCTGGCAGTTTTCTTGTGACCCCTGGCGATGCCTTAGGCCCCTTGGCCACTGAGCCATAGTGCTAAATTGTACAACGGATGAAAAACCTTTTTAGAAATGTTCTGAGAGCTTATATTTTAAGTAGTACTGTATCATTACTGTGAAGCTGAATATGATAAATATATGGGAACCCTGTGCATTCATCCAGGTGGAGGTGGCCAAACACTTCCTAAACAGACTAAAGACCAGTTTAAGAAATGAGTAGGTGTTATATTTCTGCTGCAGTCTTTGCTCTCTGACTGAGGCTGGAACACAGTCAGATGATGCTTCCTTATCACAGTGTATATGATAAAGGGGCTTGGAGATTTGTGGAGGAAGAGAGTACATAGTTTATTAAGAAAATTAGGGCCTGATTTAGAAATTAGTGGACGAGTTACTGTGTCATCACAACGGTAATGGATATCCTGTCTACCGAAGTCCAAATCCTATTGTATCCTATGGATACAATCAGATTTTGGCGGACCAGATATCCATTACCATTGTGACAGAGTAACTCATCTGCCAATCTATAAATCAGGCCCATAGTGTATTGCACCCCCCTGATTTCTCCCCCTCTTTTGTCCTCCTCCCTTATCTGTTTTCCTTGTTTCTTGCTTCTCCATCCATTTTTGTAAGGAGAGAGATTGTCTGTTACCTTTATAAACATGCTGTATCTGAAAAGGGTAAAATGCTGGACATTAGAGGAACAGCTAATTGTTTCAGCATAACAGAGAATCACATGTAATACTAACTTATGGCCTGATTTAGTGTTTGACAGACAGGTTACATAGGATGTAATGGAATCGTAATATGGCGGACGGGATATCTGTCATGTTTGTGATGGAGTAACGCCATCTGCCAAACTCTAAATCAGGCCCTTAGTTTTTTGCAGACAGAATGATACCTAAGCATTGTTACTAACAGATGTTACTACTACCCACTCATGGTACTCAATTTAGTGACGTTCTGGCCAATGAATTATTGAGTGGTATTTACAGGGGCTAATGTTTAGATCGTTGAGCTATCCCTCTGGAAGTGGTTTTTTTTATACGCTTTCAAGAATTAGATGTTCCAGACTCAGGTCCTGTTGTGTGTTCATTGTCTGTTTAAATACAGAGCTTGAGTATGTCTGAGTAAGGATTTTTTAGCAGGAATTATGTTTTGAAACCAGAGCTGCGCCCCGGGGATGCCCCACACAACTTGCAGGCTGAATCTGCAGAAGGATGCGAGCCCCTATAATGAGCCGCACCCGGATAGTATTATAGCTCCCCCGCAGACATCCACTCGGACACTGCCTAGGTCGCACCTCTCTGGGGTGTGCGTTTGTTTTTTTGTTGGTTCACAGTTGGGGTTGGGATCCAGTTGGGGAGGGAGGGAGGGTAATTACCAGTTTGTACACCGCGGGTCTGCGCATAACACAAGACACATAGATGGAGGTTGGGGAACGGGCTGTAGTGGCGATGGGGAGGGGGAGGACTGCTTGGACCCCATCAGGGACCAGACTGTTAGATGCACCACTACGAAACAAACATGGCCCAGCAAACAGCCCACAACGTAAGCAAATATATCATAGTCACCTGGAATGTCAGGGGCCTAGGGAACCATAGAAAAAGGTCCAGGGTGCATGCAAGACTCAAACGCCAGGGCACACACATTGCAATTTTACAAGAAACCCACCTACTGGACCCAGACTTACAAGAACTGCGGAACAGATGGGGAGGTCAGATCGTAGGCACATCTTATTCAACCTTTGCGAGGGGGGTCCTGATATGGATGGCAGGGAGTGTTCAATTTCTTCTAACATCATACAGGATAGACCAGGGAGGTAGGTACGTGGTGGTGGAGGGTAAATTAGATGGAAAACAATTGTCACTCATAGGAATATACGCCCCGAACACTGCGTTGCCTGTGTTCCTGAACACGCTCACCCCAGCCCTATTGACTAACCCTGCAGCACCTGCAATATGGGGTGGTGATTTCAATAATACGCCGGACCTGACATTGGATAGGTCAAGCCCCCCCACACATTCAGCGGCCAACAGACGCCCCGGGTACCCACTGGTGACATGGGCCAGTGACATGGGTCTCTGCGATTTGTGGCGCATGAAGCACCCGCAGCGCAGAGAATACTCATTTTACTCAGTACCACACAAAGTATACACTAGGATAGATCTGCTATGGGGTACCCGGGACATTTGCACAGTAACCAACGGGATTGAATAATTAGCTAAGTCACTATCAGACCACTCACCGCTTAAAATAACTTTAGATTGGGGCAGGAGGCGACAAGCGATCCCAACCTGGAGATTACAAGTGGAAGCGTTGCAGGACCCTGCATTTAAAGACGCTTTGAGTACAGCGCTCAAGCAGTACTGGGAATTGAATGCTGGCACTACAAGCTTAAGAGCAGTAGAGTGGGACGCACATAAAGCACTGACCCGCGGGCACTGCATTTCCACTACATGGGGGGTAAGACGCACACTCCATGCAGAGGTTACCAAACTGGAAAAGAAACTAAGAGCACTAGAAAACGCAGTGGCCCGCAGCGAAACACCATATACGTCATTAAAAGATGCGCGCGCAGAATACGCAGCTGCAGACGCCACACTACGCCTACATGACTACAAATATCACTTGACCAGATTACAAGCGGAAGGTGACAGATCGGGTAGGCTGCTCGCATGGCTCCTGCGGGAGGAACGGCAATGCCCCCCAATAGGGGCAATAGTGTTAGGCGTAGGCGCAATAGCAACCACACAGGATGAAATTAATGATGCGTTCAGGAAATACTACACACAGCTATACAGCACACGCACATCATGCACCCCCCAACAACTCGAGTCCTTTTTGGTGGAATCCTCTCTGCCCCAACTCACACAAAATGACAGGGAGACATTAGAGGCCCCCATCACACTAGGAGAACTAAATAAGGCTCTTGAACAACTACCTAGAAATAAAGCTCCAGGGGCAGACGGCCTGCCATCAGAATACTACTCCACTTTTGCAACACACCTTGTCGCACATCTCCTAAAAGTCATGGAAGAAGCAGAGATCAAGGGAAGTCTCCCCCCCACAATGAGAGAGGCAATGATAGTGGTCCTCCCGAAACAGGGGCGAGACCCCACTGACGTTAGGTCCTATAGACCCCTGTCTCTACTAAATCTAGATTGCAAACTACTTGGCAAAATACTAGCCAACAGGCTAGCTCCTCATATGCACACTTTAGTACACGAAGACCAGAATGGATTTATCCCAAAACGCAACACCTTTCTCAACATTCGTAGGCTACTAAGCGTAATGGGCGATACCCCCCCGAGTGCATCTGAGGAAGCGGTGATCTCGCTAGACATCGAAAAAGCATTCGACACACTAGAATGGGACTTCCTGTTTGCCACCATGCAGCGAATGGGCATAGGCCTAAAATTTATAAGATGGGTACGCATACTGTACACCAACCCGCAGGCCAGGGTGAAGACAGGAGGAGTCATATCAGAGAGCTTCCCAATTAGCAGGGGAACAAGGCAGGGCTGTCCCCTTTCCCCCCTGTTGTTCGCCCTGGCGATGGAACCACTGGCCGCGCGTGTCCGTGCAAAAACAGAAGAATGGGGGGTGGTAAGGAACGGCACATCCCACGTCATATCATTGTATGCAGATGATGCTTTGATCTATATACGCAGTGTTGGGGAGGCACTGCCCCCGGTGATGTCATTGCTACGCGAGTTTGGAGAGATATCGGGCTTGATAGTTAATTGGGGGAAATCCTGTATATTCCCACTGGTTGGCCGGTCCCCAGCGAGACGAGAGAACACTTCACCAGGCCCATTAAAATGGTGCTTCGACACATTCAAATATCTCGGGGTTAACGTCTATCACAGTGCTGAAGACCTTAGGGATGGCAACCTGGGGAGAGCGGTGACATCTATAAAGAGCTCATTGCGTTTCTGGAATAAATTACCGCTCTCACCATTGGGAAAAGTTGCCATAGCCAACATGCTAGTGCTGCCCAGGCTGCTATATCACTTCGCTGCCCTGCCGATCATAATTCCTAAAAGTTTCTTCAACAGTTTAAATTCTGCATTGGTGCAGCTGGTATGGGGTGATGGCAGAAGGCGAGTCGCACTCAACACACTATATCACCCAGTGGCGGCGGGTGGACTGGGAGCCCCTAACTTTGAGCTCTACTCTGCGGCAGCACAGCTGCAGTGGATCTCAAATTGGATTCATAACTCGGGGTCGGCGGAAGCTGCCTGGCTGGTAACCCGACTCCGGGGAGTCCCCCTGCTTGAGTGGCTCTCGAGCAAGCAAACTAAAAGCACATGCGCAAACCCATTGATGGCAGCAGCACATGCATACTGGAAGAAGTATATTCAAAAAGATGCCAAAAAAATTCCCTACTCACCTCTCATACCACTAGAACGAATCCCTGGATGGGTGACAACTGGATCTCACCTATCCGCAACCTGGATAGAAGCGGGCATAATCACGGTAGGAGAATGCTTCGAGGAAGGAAAACTAATGTCCTTCGAAGATATACAGGCCCTCACAGAGATCAGCCCAGGGCAATTTCTGACATACCACGCTATATGTCATGCAATTAGAGGTACATGGGGGCCCGGGGACGCTGAGCCAGACATCTCAATGAACCTACAGCATATGCTGAGCTACGACACACGTGAAAAAGTAGTCTCAAATACATACAAACTACTAAATAAGCCCCCGGAGTCTAATCTGCAGAAAGCCCGAGAAAGGTGGAATGCCGTACTGCCTGACCCGATCACAGAGACAGAATGGCCAAAAGCCCTGAGCCACACACGCGAGGTCTCAAGGAACCCCAGATTCCGATACACACAATTTAATTACTTACATCAGACTTATTTAGCGCCAGCCAGAATTAAACGTATGTTCCCTGGATCGGACCCAACTTGCCCTAGATGTAAAACCCCAGCAGCACAGTTTTATCATATGGTCTGGGAGTGCCCGCAGGTAAGGGGGGAGTGGACCGCGCTGACCACTGCACTGTCGGAAATGACTGGCCTGGGCTTGGACGCGAATCCCAAATCCTGTCTACTTGGCCTCAGGACCAGAACAAAAAGGAGCAAATTTATGCACAGATTCGTAGACCTGGCTTATGCAATGTACAAAAGACTAATAGCCATGAACTGGAAGGCCTCTAAGGCCCCTGACCATGGAGCTTGGCTCGCCCTTACGCTTCGCTGGACACGTGCTGAATATCAGGTACTAACGAAACTGGCGCGAGGTGGTCCTCGACACTCGGGCTGTGAAACCTGGGGCACATTGGTCTCCAAACTAGAAACAAAGAATGACGAAAAACCTCCCTGAATAGCAGTCAGACGCGATAACATAGACAATTGTAGGTTTCACCCCGGTTGCAATACCACAGTAATCATGAGTAGCGCACACACCTGCCAATGGTGCCTAAGCACAGATATAAATACACTGCACCCCCAAATACACACTAGCCAATTAATACACACAGCCCATCGTCCCCAACTAGTAAACTCAGGGTCTTCAGAAGTTAAGTTGCCCCTTCCCCCGCCCCCCGCTCTCTCCCGTCCATCTTAGGGTTCGCCCTGAACTAGAACTCTTGCTGGCATCGAAACCTCCGCACGAAAGATAGTATCAAATGCGCGAACTAGCAATGCCTGTAAGTACAGACATAATAGCGCGGATCTAGCGGTGTACGAAAGATATTGGTTGTTTGTTAAATCTAATAAATAAGCGCCCAGCAAACTATTGTAACTGTAAACATCCTATCACTGCTGCTAAATGGATGCATCGAAATGTTTGATTTTATTGAAAATTTAATAAAGATATGTTAAAAAAAAAAAAAAAAAAAAAAATTAAAGCAAGGCAACTCATCTCTGTAGCCAAGAATAATGGTATTGAGTGAAGCAGAGTCAGAGGTCATCAGAATACATACCCCAAAATGGGAGTAACAACAATTTCTGGAATAATTCTTTGGGAATCAATATTGGCAGCTAGTTATAAGAAGTGGCCTGGCTAGATAAAGGCCTTCTCTAACTGTGTACTATACTTCTTTCCCTGGAAACTGTCAGTCAAAATATAAAACCAATTATATGAATTCGATACAAATAGTATCTTAGTTTAAAAACAACACGTATAAAGTGTTTACCTAATGTAATCTTACAGATTAATCACCCTGTTTTACTTTTTGCAGTTTTATCAGATATTGCATATGGCTTGTGTAGTACCAGATGAGTTAAGCATCGAAAAATTGGCAGAGTGGCTTGGGAACAAATTACGATCTTTGATTGGAAGCGAACTATTACTGCTTTACTTGCCAATGGTTCTGGCATTTTACTACATGTTGACTCCATATCCATTATGCAAACTTGACTGTCTAAACAGTGTATGTGTAGAGGTATCTGACAAACAAAGGATGCTTCACAAGCATTGTTAGACTTGGCATCATTGACATGGTCTCCCCTAACCTTTTGTCCCTACTTCCCAGGTTGCTTCCTTGTGCTGGACTCTTTTTTTGCTGTTTTGTTTGCTCTGGACACTTTAGCATTGCTGACCAGTGCTAAAGTGTAAGGCCCATATTTATACTTTTTTTAGCGCCACATTTGCAGTGCTTTTTGACGCAAAAGTGGCGCAAACTTACAAAATACAATTGAATTTTAAAAGTTTGCGCCACTTTTGCATCAAAAAATGACCCTGCGGCGCTAAAAAAGTATAAATATGGGCCAAAGTGTTTCCTGTATAAATTATATGTGTACATTACTTATCCATTATTTGCATATTTGATTTACTAGTAAGTCCCTAGTAAAGTGCACTAGAGGTGCCCAGGGCCTGTAAATCAAATGCTACTAGTGTGCCTGCAGCACTGGTTGTGCCACCAACATTAGTAGCCCTGTAAACATGGCTCAGACCTGCAACTGCAGTGTCTGTGTGTGCAGTTTTAAACTGCCAATTCGACTTGGCAAGTGTACCCACTTTTCAGGCCTAAACCTTCTCTTTTCAGGCATTTAAGGCATCCCTAAGGTAGGTCCTAGGTAGCCCCATGGGCAGGGTGCAGTGTATGTTAAAGGTGGGACATGTACTTATGTGTTTCACATGTCCTGACAGTGAAATACTGCCAAATTTCGCCTTTCACTCTTGCAAGGCCTATCTCTCTAATAGGTTAAGATGGGTGCTGCCTTTAAATATTATTAAAGTGCAGTTCCCTTTTGGAGGCAGATAGACATCTGGAGTTTGGGGTCTCTGAACTCACAATTTAAAACTACATCTTTTACAGAAGTTGGTTTTTAGATTGTGTGTTTGAAAATGCCACTTTTAGAAAGTAGGCATTTTCTTGCGTAAACCATTCTGTAACTCTGCGTTTTGTGGATTCCCTGTCTGGATCAGTTTGACAGTTGGGCTGTTTGCACCTCTCCTCTAGACAGTGACTCTAAGGGAGCTGGGGTGTAGCCTGCATATCCTGATGGGCCATCTGGGCTGAGGGGAGGGGAGGAGTGGTCACTTACACCCGAAAGGGCTGTGCCTGCCCTCACATAATGCAGTCTCCAACCCCCTGGTGTGTCTGGTAAGGCAAGATCTTGAAAACAACAGAAACTTCTCTTTGAAGTAGGCCTACTTCAAAGGCAGAAAGGGGTATAAGAAGAGCACCCAAAACTCCTGTGTTGGACCTGGCCCTTTTACAGGATCATTCCCCAGACTTTTTGCTTTTTGCCTCCTTATTTTTCTGACCTTTGTTGGCTGACGTTTTGACTCTGAGCACCTTTTCACTGCTAACCAGTGCTAAAGTGCATGTGCTCTCCCTTACAAGATTGGTATGATTGGATTATACCTAATTGGCATATTTAATTTACCTATAAGTCCCTTGTAAAGTGGTATCGCTATACCCAGGGCCTGTAAATTAAATGCTACTAGTGGGCCTGCAGCGCTGCTTGCGCCACCCACTGAAGTAGCCTGTCAAACCTATCGAAGGCCTGCTTGCGCAGAGCCTGTGTGCACAGTTTCCTGCCACAAGGACCTGGCATCTAAATTTACTTGCCAGGCCCAGAACTCCCCTTTTACTACATGTAAGTCACCCCTAAGGTACGCCCTAGCTAGCCCTTTGGGCAGGGTGCCATGTGTGTAGAAGGCAGGACATGTGCCATGTTGCGTGCCTGTCCTGGTAATGACAAACAGCCTAACTTGGTGTCTCACTGCTGTGAGTGCTGCCTCCTCAGAGGATTGCATTGGAAATGCCCTGCCTAATGTGTAAGGGGTATTGTCTGATTTATTAGGGGTAGCGTAGGCATGTTTTGTATGGTTGTGATAGTGGTGAGAAATGCTGCCTACTGGTGTAGGTGTATTTTTTATTACTATCACAGAAATGCCACTTATAGAAAGTGCACATTTATCTGTGCTTATGACTTTGGTGTGTTGCAGCTTGCCTCCAATCCACGTCTGGGCAGACTGACAGTTGGGGCTTTGTGCATACTTCTCAGACAGCCTGAACACAGGGAGGGTGGTGATGTCACAGAGGTGCATCTACATATTGTAAAGCCTTCCTGGGCTGAGAGAAGGGAGAGGCGGGGCACACCTGCATTTGTAAAGGCTGTGCCCTGGCCTCACACAATAGGGTCGTTTACCCCCCACTGATGTTTGGAGCCTGTGCTGGAGGAGAGAAAGGGCACTCCCAGAACCAGTTGTAACTGTTTGGAACCCCCTCTCCTGGCCATTGTAAAACACACTGTAAACCTAGTATAAGTACAGGGGAATTTTCCCCACAATTGAGACATCTTTTGGACATTCTTGGGACTCCAGGAACCTTACCTGGAGCTGGACGCAGGATGCTGTTGAAAGGACTCACCAGGACCACCTTGGACTGCTGCTGCTGTCCTTATGCCTCCTGGTTGTGCTGACCTGCTGCTGGGTTCTCCTGCCCTGCACCCCCCTTCTTCATCTGTTTTCTCCAGAGGCAGGGTGCTGTGGCCCCTGACCTTTGTAAACTCTCTGCAGCACGAGGAGTATGGGTCTGACTGACTAAAGCGCTGGGGAAGCGCTCCTGTGTGACTTGTTGGCACTTTTTAAAGCGCTCCCTGGCTGCCAGAAATCACTGCCGCAGCCTGGGGTCACCGTGGGGCCCCTTTGCGTTCTTCAAGAAGCGTCCTCTGTGCCAACATCAACGCCGCGGCCGTGGCCGAAACAACAAGGCATTTGCGCTTTTTAAAGCTCCCTTTTGAGGTCCCCAAAGTCACTGCCGCAGCCCAGTTATCTGCTGTGCCCAAAGTGCAAGGATCGCGCTGTTTCTGGTGCCCTCAGGGCACAAGAATAAACAAAGCCAGAGCAGACGTGCTCCTTTCAGCGCCCCGGGGGCACGGTCCGCTCTTGTGAATGCCCCCGGGGCACCAGCCGCCTCCCATCCTTCAGGAATCACTGCGGCGGCCCGGGAACCTTCTTCAGACACTCGCGGTGCAGTAGAGTGTCTTCTCGGGCCCCAGGAGGGGTCCGACCTACCAGCCTCACGAGCAGGACTCGGGGGACGGCCCAGGGAGCACCCCCTTCCCCGGGTCTCTGCATTAGGAGCAGGATGCTCCTTTTCCTGGCAGTTGTGTTCTCTTACCAAACGAGAAAGGGGGACCTCGACGGAGGCCCCCCTCCTTCTCGCCCCCATATTTGCTTGTTGGGCCTCGCCCTGGCCCCAACCCCGAGGACAGGGTGTGAGGAGGCTGAGGTCGGCCCCTATCCAAATCACGGGCCCCCAGAGGGGCCTGTTTTCTACAAGGAGAGGTACCAATCACCCCTCTCTACCCCAGAGCACCACATGGCCCCCGTTTCACGCATAGGAGCGCCGGGGGCCCCTCATTCCTCTTTTAGGCACTGTGAGTGCCTCTTCATCAGGAAACCAGGTACTTTTTAGGAATATAGTGGCTCAGTGAGCCAAGTATGGACCTAAGAGAATTCATATGTGTTACTTGTTTTTTCTGCCATTACATATACGTGCTAATGTTCCTTTTATGGGCCTGATTTGCTGATGTGTATTTTTATGACTTGGGAGATGTTTTCTAATGTTCCTTTTATGGGTATTAAGGAGTTATTCATGACAAGTGCATAGAATTCTTACTGTATTTCCTGACTACTGCTTATGTTGCAGAATCCTGAGTACTTACGTGTTCTAATGTGATAACTGCATATTCTTGCAGAGTATTAGTAACTTGTGTAACGTTCTGACAACTGCTAAGGTAGCAGGGTATTACTTACGTGTAATGTTGGTCTAATTATCTTTTGTGCAATATAGTTTATTTTTACATAGCTCCGTGTTGTGTTTACTTTGTGCTGTACATTTTGCGTCACGTGTGTTGTGTGTGTTGTGCAAACGCTTTACACATTGCCTCTGGGATAGGCCTGACTGCTCGTGCCAAGCTACCAAGGGGGTGAGCAGGGGTTATCTTGGATGTGTAACTCCCTTGCCCTGATTAGAGTGGGTAGGTTCTGCCTGGCTGAGGTGCATACCCTAGCCAACCAGAAACCCCATTTCTAACACCCTGAAAATCAGATTAATTCTGGAACCAAGAGGAACCTCTACCTTGGAGAAGAGCTGGAGAAGCTGGAGGAGGAGTACTGCCCCTTTGCCTATGATTGTGCTTTGCTGGGTTGGCCTACATTAGCTGCTTCTGCCTGAGAGAGGACAAAGTCTGACTTTTGTGTGACTTCCCAATGGTGAAGAATCTCCAAGGGCTTGGACTGAACTTGCTTCCTGTTATTGAAGTCTCAGGGACAACAAAGACTTCTCTCTGCCAGCACTTGGGCTTTCTTCTGAGAGTCCTGCCTGCCAAGTGGTGCCCTAACCTGTCTCTGTGCCCTTGAAAAGTGCAGCTGGTAGAAAACGACCGAAATCCATGCAAAGACCGCCGTGCAGGAAACTTTGGGTGCACCACCCGCCTTGCAGCGGATAACCGCCGTGCCGCCGGCCTCGCAGCTAAAATCGATGCTCCACATGCATCACGGCTGGAAGATCGACGCAACGCGGCTGGAGAAACGGTGCGCAACATCTGCAGCAGCTGCTGTTAACGATGCAAGCCCCACGCAGCGCGGTTTCTTGACACCGTGCAACCGGATTTCAACGCAACATCGATGGGCACGTAAATTCAACGCAAAGCCTGCTCGGACCTGAGGTGCCCGTCTGGATCGAGGCATTGCTCTCTTGCAGGAGAGAAGAAATGACACCATGCCAACCCGACCGCAGGAGAAACGACACGTTCTCGCTTGAGGTGAGAAATCGATGCATCGCTAGCCTTTTTCGATGCACACTCGCCCGTGCGGCTTTATTTTGACGCTACCAAGGTACTATTGTGAAATAACAGTGCTCTCACTGTTTTCTAAGGATTAAGGGCCAGATGTAGCAACTTAAAAAATTGCGAGGTGCAAAGTGCGACTCGCAATTTGCACCTCGCAAATTGGTATGCAGTACGGTGTCTCAGACACCGACTGCAACTTGCTATGGGGTCGCAATGACCCACCTCATGAATATTCATGAGGTGGGTCGCAAATTGCGGCCCCATAGCGAGTATAGGCACTCGCAAACATGGAGGCCTGCTGTCGTCAGCAGACCTCCATGTTCGTGACTGCTTTCAATAAAGCAGTTTTTTTTTTTTTAAGTGTAGCCCGTTTTCCTTAAAGGAAAACGAGCTGCACTTAAAAAAAAAAACGAAACCTTTAGTTTCGGTATTTTTTCAGGGCAGGGAGTGGTCCCTGGGACCACTCCCTGCCCTGAAAAAATATTTTTGGGTCCATTCACAAAGTGGAAGGGGTTCCATGGGGACCCCTTCCAATTTGCGAGTGGGTTACCATCCACTTGCAGTGGATGGTAACTGCGATAGCATTTGCGACCGAGTACGCGGTCGCAAATGGTATTGCATACCACTCAGACTCGCAAATAGGAAGGGAACACCCCTTCCTATTTGCGATTCTGAAATGCATATTGCGAGTCGGTACCGACTCGCAATATGCATTTCTGCATTGGGAAACGCGTTTAGCAAGTCGCAAACGGCAATTTCTGCTGTTTGCGACTCGCTAAACGTTTCCTACATCTGGCCCTAAGACTCTTATTCTTTTTTAAATTCATAACTTGGCTTGTGTTTGTCGGATTTTGGTCATTCTGGTCTTGTTTTGTTTAGATGAATATTATCTATTTTTTTAAACCTGTGTTGTGTAATTTTGTAGTGTTTTCCCTGAGGTACTGTGTGTGTTGGTACAAATACTTTACACATTGCTTCTGAAGTTAAGCCTGCCTGCTCGTGCCCAGCTACCAAGGGTCAGAGTGGGGGTTAACTGAGGGTGAGTCTCCTTTACCCTGACTAGAGTGAAGGTCCTTCCTTGGGCAGGAGGTAACCTGACTGCCAACCAAAGACTCCATTTCTAACATGCATGTTGTCAAAGTTCCATCGGTTGAGGCAATTTTGGACCCCATTACAAGGACACATGAGAGGGATGTTTGTTGGTAACTTAAAATTCATAAACATATTGATCTGCTTGGGCACACCAGAGAACAGAGGGTGATTAGACAGCCTTCAAATAAATTTAGTACTGTCCCCATTAAATATCATTAGATGTGAAATCAGGACTCTGCAATTCTTTGCAATACTGACTTTTTCTAATTGGTGGTCATTTTGAGAGATGACGCCTCAAATGGTTAAGGCACCTCAAACTAAAGAGTGGAAACCTTGGGCTTAATGAAATAATTTTTAGAAAAAATAAGCATTGTGATTAGTCCAGGCTAAGAATTTGGCTAACAAAACAATGAAAATTTTAAAGGGTTAGCGGAAGAAAATTAAAAGGGGCCCATATTTACAAAAAATGGCGTTACACCTCCTTGTAAATATGGAGAAGTGGTTAGCACCACCGGAGTACCACAAAAAGTGACACTCTGGTGGCGCTAGGGCCTTGTAAATCTGGCCCCTCATGTTTGGCTGGCATATAATTGGGACCAGGAAGCGCCTCCGAGGTGCCGAAGAAACTTGGCCTCAATGTTCTGACATAGAACCGTTTTCTTGCACTCAGGAGACACCAGGACACTGTAGCTTGAATTAGCTCGTGCTAATGAATTCCAGTCTAATCACAACGTACTTAAACATGTCTCAGTGATGTGTGGAGAACAAAAAGATCTGTAGCATTTTCTTTCATACGCTGCTGGCATTGCTCTCTGCTCTTTAGTCTGTACACAATTTTCACAGTTCGAACCTTTTAGTGTTCTCTTACCATTTCCTCTGCTACACGTTCATATCTCCATAACCAACCTTTTGTAAAATGCTCTCTCTAACAGCTTGCCAGCCATCATTACAGGAGACAACCATTTCTCAGGTTCTTCCTTCTCCCATCTCAGAATCTGAGCCCTGCTGCTTTCCTCTCTGTATGCTATCTAAAAAACACTTAGGGCCAGATGTAGTAAACTCCAATTTTGCGACTTGCAAATTGCGAGTCTGACGGACTCGCAATTTGCAACTCGCAAAAATGGATGCAGAAAGGTGTCTCAGACACCTTCTGCGACTCGCTATGGGGTCGCAAAGACCCACCTCATCAATATTCAACCCCATAGCGAGTCCCTGCACTCACAGGGATGGTGGCCTGCTGTAGTCAGCAGACCTCCATGTCTGTGACTGCTTTGTCAATAAAGCAGTTTTTTTTCATTTTGCAGCCCGTTTTCCTTAAAGGAAAACGAGCTGCAAAATGAAAACTAAACCAAAACCACTGCCTGCTCTGAAAAAATATTTTTTGGGGCATTCACAAAGGGGAAGGGGTCCCCTGGGACCCCTTCCCTTTTGCGAATGAGTTACCACCAGTGTGACACTGGTGGTAACTGCGAGTTGGTTTGCGACCGCATTCGCGGTCACAAAGCAACTCTGAATGGCGATGCGGTCGCAAATAGGAAGGGAACACCCCTTCCTATTTGCGAGTCACATTCCCAAATTGCGAGTCGGTACCGACTCGCAATTTGGGGATGAGCATCACGTTCGGCCTTTTGCATGCCGAAAACTGCGTTTTTCGCAGTTTGCGACATGCAAAAGGCTTCGTACATCTGGCCCTTACTGTGCTCAGCTATATTCCCTACTGGTAGCCATCGGCAGTGATGCCTCTAAAATCCTTAAAACCTTTCCACAACGAATGAGCCTGCATACCTACGATATTATTTAAGACCTGGGCAGCTGCTTGGCTTTAAAATGTATGCAAGGATGCCGTCTCCCAGCACCTTATGATGCAGTTGTCTATTTGAATTTACTAATGCATGAACAACCAAGTGACACACTTGTCACGGACAATGAAAGTCGACAGAACCTGAACATACACTCCCTTAACTGTAGGCCCTTTCTGAGAGACCCTTTTCAGGCCAGTGCCCACTTTATTTACAAACAACAGTCCATATTTACAAGTGGCCTTCACAGTCGGAGTGTCACTTTTTGCTTTGTGTGGCTTTTCATGGCCTTGTAGATATGGAGCAAGGCAACACAGCGCAAGTCGCTACGTTGCGTAACTTTGCGTGAGTGAGAAGTTTCCATGTGTGTTGCCTGGGTGTTCCCTCGCAACATCCATGGATTTTGACGCATCTTAATGCATTCCCAGATTTGCAAGTTTGCAGTTTTGCAAACCTGGGAATGTGTTGAAATCCTACGCCACCCCACGGCTGGCGTAAGAGTGCCACAACGGGGAGAAATGCTTTTATTTCTCTCTATTTTTTCCTCTTTCCATGTGTGCACATCGGAGGAAATCACCTACATTGATTGTTTTTGTGCATGAAGGTATCCCTTACTGCACAAAAACAATCCTACCCACAACGCAAGGACACTTGCTCTATGGTGCAAGAGTGCCTGCGTTGGTGCATGGCAGCAATTTTTGCGCCAACGCAGGGGGAGAGGTCAGAAATGCGCAGTATCTTGTAGATACAGTGTATTTCTGCCCTTTCCCAGTCACGCAGGGAGGCTCAGCAAGGCACTTGTGCGCCGCACTGCATCACAGACCTTGTAAATATGGCCTAACATATTCAGATGAAATAAAAAGTCTTAGTCCGGCATCTGGGCAAGAGTGTGTAACAGATAAAGTGCTCCACCAAGTATACCTCAGTTTTGCGAAGTCAAGTCTCAACCCGCTAAAAAAAGACAGAAAATGCCCAAGGTATATTGCATTTGCTAATTCATATATGTTATGACCCAAGTGTTTACATACAATCTACTATGAAAAATTGACTGCTCAAAATGTTTATGAGATAATGGGGAATCTATCACGTGTGTTAAAGAAATGTACTGAATTCACTCGGATTTTGGAGGATATTGAGTAATTATGCAAAGCAATTTATCAAGAATAGCTTCCTTTTTACACTACTTACACAATCATTAAAAACAACTATTAATGCATCAGCTTTCATTTGAGGAGCCTTCATTTAATCCTCCATCTTCCCTCATCATTATACCTGCCCCTTCCTTGTTCACAGCTACTGCTTCCTCCCTGCTTTACATCATGTTCTGTGTTTTCACGGCCTTGTTTAGAGCTCTCTGGTCTCCATTTGTCTTGCTTTTTTAACTCTTTTGTGCACTGTGCACTTGTCAGTTTAGTTAATAAGCTCAACGAACCTTTTTCTACGTGCGTAAATCTATTTTTTCCAGTTCACAGAAGTTGGCTTTCCACTTGTAAAATGATTTACTTACATGAACCCCTACGTGTCTGTGCACATAGACAAACGAGAACACTGTGGATCTTCACAAACCTCTCTAGGATCCAGCATGGTACGTCAAGGATTTACTCCTGTCAAGGGAAGGAGCAAAATCCTTACACTGGGAAGGGGACACCTCCAAAATCGGTGGCGATTTATGGTTTCTGCAGGGGAAAATATATTCCATATGGAGGCAAATAAAAGGAAAAAAATGATTTTGCCTTCACATGATGGTATTTTCCTTAGGTTGGTAATCATAATTAACACCTCACAAACCCAGGTGAAAGTTTAGTTCCTTGTTGTCTGCAACAGTATGCAGTTCTTGATTGAGATAGCTTTTGTTGGTCTTAATCTGCGGTTTACAGAGACTTCGTGCCATTAAATTACTTTTTCGTCTGCTTTTTTTGATTGAGACAGCTTTTTGCTATTCCTGAAAGCGGTAGGTTGGGGGTGCGTGTGGTGGCGTTTAAACACCTTTGCAGGGCACAGTTTATCATTCTATTTTTAGTACTGCAGCTGTAAATCTCGGTCACGTTTTTGTGTTTATATCTAGACAATAAATTCACGTTCCTAATAAATCTATGTTTTTATTTTTTTCAATAAACAGGACAAAATAATACATTATTTTGGGACAAGCCATCTATAACAGGGACCTTCGATACATCCTGCAACTGCTTCAGAGGCCCAGACATAGGATGGGTCACATTTGTGTCACACAATGAAATCCAAAGAAAGAACTTTCTAAAAAATGATGATTTCTTCCTTTTTGCTGATTTTGAAGGTATGGTACTATTACCTGCAGCTACTATACAACACAGATAAGTATTATGTTATTTACATGACAAACGAGATAAAAAGAAAATTAAAAACAGATCCTAGGCTCTCATGCGTTGCAAACCCCGTGATTTGCAAAACCATAGGGGTTGTGAACACAAAAGGTTTTTGTTTTATTGTTATCCAAACCCTTTCAAGATTCAAAAAAGCCTTTCTGAATCGCAAAAAAATGTTTGCCATCTTATTTTTAATCTAATTTAATAGAGGGTGTAAAAGAGGAAGTGGTAATTAATTGCTCCTGTGGAAAATTTTCCGATTTGAGAATTGTGCCAGGTGGCTTGTTAAAACAGGCAATCGTAAATGCAGTAGGTTTCGCCTACCGATTAATAATAAGCTGCTTTTTTGTTGTAAGTTCTAGCTTGGTAAAAAGTTCTGCAATATAAATTACTGAAAATTTGTTAAAGTCTTATGACTTGTTTATTGAGAAAGGCAATATAGAGTGCTGTTACTGGTGGTACTATAAAGCGGTGGGCACCAGCCCATTTAAAGCACTGGCTACATCTAGACCTATTCAAGTGTTATTTCTACTAAACTCACAAGGTATCAGTGGGGCAACAGCGGTTTCTTCTCTAGGGCAGGGGAGCGTCATCCTCCCACCCAGTGCGAGACATGCAGCCAAAAATAAAATGGCAATGAAAAGATTTAATTGCCATTTTATTTTTATTGATGTGCACACTGCAGCAGCCTTGAGCCCAGACACATGCTGGGAATGTCAGGAAAGGAGCAGGGCTGACTCAATGCTTTTTTGCGCAGGCCAAAGTGACATGCGCATTTTGAAGCTCTCCACACAGCAATCTTAAGACAGCTGGGTGGAGGCCAAGCACAGGCTTCCAGGACCTGAAGGAGCATCCGGCCAGCCCCCTCTATCCAATCCAGGTGCTCTTCTCATGCTGATTAACAGCATGAGAGCAACATCTGGATTGGTTAGGGGAGCTCTTCCTCTATCGGACAGCAGAAGAACACAGAGGCGGATGCGCAGCCTCTGGGCAAGTGTTGTTTTATTTTATTTTATTTTATTTCAAATGTGTAATGCATGTAAGTGTGTAATGCATGTATGGGCAGGGTCGGATTGGGAAGGTGGGCCGTCGGACATTGGGCGATGGGCCGGTGCCTAAGGGTGACTTGTGGGCCGCTTTTGTTAGGACATCTGCAACCGGTCCACGGCATGCCCTTTGCTTCATTCCCCTCCTGGCAGACCATCACACAGCAGGCTATGATGGGCGGGGGAGGGAGTGAGTCTGAGATGTGGCTGGTGTTACTGGGGGCCAGGTACTGCCCTACCCAGAGGCAATGTCTTTCCCCTGTTCTCCCATATCCTCAAAGCCTCTCGCAGGGCCATTACAATCAGGACATGTTGGGCAGGCTGGGTAGGGCTGTGAAGGACCTTCCTGTTCAGTTGGATTTGTGACTATAGAGTCATCTTCAGCTCAGACTTCCCTCATTCCCCCCTCAGGTAGCGGTTTTGTGCTTTTCTTGACTCCTCCCCTACCATGCCATCATCCCGAGGCTTTGGTGGCTGGGAAGAAGGTAAGAGAAGCACCATGGGTCTTGCTGGCGGGGGGCAAATGGTTTTGTGGGCCTTGACCCTCTCCTTCTTGTTGCTGGAGCAGTAGTAGCTGTGAGCTTTTACTGTCGCCCTCCTCTGTCACTTTGCCTGAGTTTCTTACAGGCCTTGGTGGGTGGGGGGGTGGTTACATAGGCCTGCTGCAACACCACCTTCCCCACAGGAAAAAAATAATAAATGTTGTAGTGTTAATGTCAGAGCTGCCAACGTTCGAACTGGGAACTACATTCCAGGAGTCCCGGCGTGGTGTCATCATCCTGTGATTGTGGGCGAATCACTCGAAGTCTAAGCTAAAAATGTATGTGGTATTGTGTAATATATTTAATCAATGGCCCCGGTGTCCTTGGGCTGCATTCACGATATATGAAGCTACAAAAATAAATAACCTTCTCTTTGACTATGTTTGAAGATTCTGGAAAGGCCAGAGCATGATCATTAAACAGGGCTCTGTATATGAAAACATCCATATTTATTTTCTAACATGAGTTTTATGCTGTTGTTTAGTCACAAGGCAGCATTAGAACACAGTGCTTTTTGCCTTAGAGCTACATTAAAGTACACGGTGATCAGAAGAAAAAACACCAGTTTTGTGTGATTTTCTTTTTTTTGAACCAGGTAGGACATTATAATACAAGTCATGTCGCCGGGTGGTAACCCTAACCTCATGGGTGTTGTGGCTCTTCGCCGTGTTTTTCACCTCGCACACCTGGCCAATTTGTAGTACTCCTAATTTTAGCCAATGTGACTGGCTCTATAAACTTAAGAATGCTTAATTTACCAACATTTCGATATAGATTAGTTCATTCAATGAGACTAACCAAATGGTGTTTCATGAAAGGGCACGGTATGTGGGCAACCTTTTTCCGGACTGCCTGGGCCTAATTGTGATCCCAATCTGACTCTGTATGTGTAGTGGTCGTGTTTATTTTGTAGTTAGTGTTAGTGTTTATTTGGGCTTTTGGAGGGAGAGGGTATTTTAGTTTGGGCTTTTTTAGGGAGGGGTGGTTTACTTTGGGGTTTTGGAGAGAGGGGGTGTTTTATATTTTTTTGAAAAGTGGTGGGGCACTTCACTTGCCCCCGTAATTTCAAAGGGTACCAGCCACCCCTACAATGGGGTAGATTGGATTTTGCTTGATTGCTATGGATTGGGGTGTGGTGAGGTGGATTGGATTGGAGTTGGGTGGATTGGATTGGGGGTGAGATGGATTGGATTATGGTGAGGTGGACTGGATCTGAGTGGGGTTGATTGGAGTAGGGCAGATTGGAGTGGGATGTATTGTTTTGGATTAGAATGGGGCAGATTGGAGAGCCAGCACGGTGAATCGTGAAAAATGAAATGATAGTAAAATTATTTTATTATCATTTTATTTTTCTTATGGCACTAGAGCCAGCCGAGACTAGGAAGGGGTGGGGCCATGAGGACAGCAGGGGAGGAGGAGCTGTGCGCACTGTAAGTGCACATGTCTGTTTGGCCGGTTGCCTAAGGACAGCCAAACCGACATGCGCACTTAGATCTCTCCACCTGAGCTGTGCTGCACAACTAGATGGAGAAGAGGCACAGACTCCCAGGCCATGAGCGAGTGTTAAACCAGCCCACTCAGGCCAATCACAGCACTGCTCTCATGCTGGTGAATAGTATTACCAGCATGAGAGCAGCGTCTTTGATTGGTGTCTGGGAGCTTGAGCAGTGTCCACCAGCCCGTGGGGAGTCTGGAGTTGGGACCAGAGAAGAGGAACACTGAGACGACAGCCGGCAGCGACAGGTAAGTACTTTTTTTATTTTATTTTTTGGGTATTTACCCCCCTGCCCTCCCACCCCCTGCCCCATCACTTGTCATTAGTAGCAGCCATCACTGTTTTTAATGTGATTGAAATCAAATCTATCGCCATATGTTTAATGAAATTTAGATTTTCTCAGTTCTATCAAGGAAATTCCCGAATATGTATTTAGAAATGTATACCAATATAGAGTGAGCATTCCAAAGTTTTAGAGTTTGAGTTCTACCTTCTGAAAACTTACAAATACATCGTAACCAAACTAAATGTATGTACTGTTTATATAATTGAAAAGACAGAAGTGCGCTATTAACCTAACTTGTAGATATTCATCTCTTCTGTGTTATATTGCAGATTTAACTCCTCTAATAAAGACTGAAGTCTGAACACATTCTGGAACGGAGCAAAACGTAACTATCTCACTGTGGACCTGGAAACAACCCTGTCATACTACAGAAATTCACCTTCTTAAACGGATACCACATTTTCCGACATATATTTTCTGTGTGCTGACTTTTTTTTTCTCATGGATTTTGAATGAATGCCTCAATTTGCACTAGTATTTAAAATGGTTTAATTTGATTTGTTGTCAGGCACTAAATATTGCGGATGAAGTATGAGAAATTGATCACTTCATCTTTAGAAATGGACCCAGGAAAATACACTGTATGTTGGAAGGAGTTAAATGTCTATCTATCTATCTATCTATCTATCTATCTATCTATCTATCTATCTATCTATCTATCTAATATAAAATAAAACAATTATGTTGTTAAGATAATCTTGACATCTTTAACCTATGATTCAACTGTTATTGGTCGATGTTGGTATGTCTTACACCATTTCTGTTTCCTCTGATATTCAGAACGCAAGTACCAAAATCCCTATCCGTCAAGTCCACCTGGAAGGAGTCACATCCTTTTCAGCAAAGAGGCAAAAAAACATCAAAATATCCCATTTGCAAGATTACACTGGTAATTTGCTAACAGGCGACTGGCACACTTCAGATTTTACAGTTACAAGGCACAAAATACAAGATCCATCAAAAAGTCTCTGATTTTCTACATCCGTCATCTCTTTACGGTTCCTCAAACAAATAATGGTGAATTGACCAGTATATACTGCACCCATAGGCAGGTGTTGTCTATAATCACTGGTACACTTACCATTTAGCACTGAAAATCCCACAGTGGCCCAACATTTGGTTCATATGTTTTAAGAAGCAGGACACCCTGATAATGATGTGAAACAGTTTATTTTAGCCCAGAGCAACAACCCCTTACCCGTCCTCTCTGAGTCCACCTTTTGCCACAGCTACCTGCTTCCTCTGCTAGAACACACAATCAAGAATCCAGCGGCGCCAGCATCGGTTGCTAGGATACAACTCATCTCCCCTTTCACAAATTTGATAAGTTAAATATATACAGAATTTCTCAAATATACATCCTAAACATTGAAACTAAATACATCTTCAATTGATAATACATTTAAGAACATACATATTATTCATGCCAGTCTGCTTTCCTTCTGCAGGGCTCTTTTCTGTTTTCCACATTAGAATTCGCATTTAACTGTGACTTATTTCCTCCCTCCTTATCCAACCAAACTTTGCATTCTAACACACTGCACAAAGTGATTTTTCTCACATTTCACTTCCTACAATCATCTAACTATACTCTATTTCCAATTATTTTTTTATTTCTTTGGGCTTAGACCATTAAGTAAGGCCATGCTTTTGACTGCCTATTAGAGGAGTTTATACCCAATCCCTTACATCAAAAGTACGGGTGCTCCTTTTCAACCTGTCATTATGTCTCTGTACATATGTCCATTGATTTGTACATCCACACAAGTGTTGCCAAGGTGTACACCAGCCTGCCTTTCAACAATGAAAAAGGAATCTCCCTAGTAGCCATATCGGCATATTGTGGGAACTCCACAGCATCTTTTTGACAGCTTCTTTACTATCGTTTGCCTATTCCTCCACCAATTGGACATGCTCTTTTAATACACAATTAAATCTCTCCACAAGACCACTTTCTCTTTGCTGGTACACTGCTGTCCTGGGATGTGTCACCCCTGTTTTAATTTTTTTTTTTTTTAATTCTTCAGCAACGAACTGTGGCCTATTGTCATTGACTACGCATTCTGGATATCCCTCTCTCTTAGACACTTCTTCACAGAAGTTTATTATGTAACTCGCTCTTGTTTCCCTTACAAATGGTACCTCGGACCATATAAGAAAGTAATCCACTAAAACTATGGCTCACTTTACTTCTATTCCCGTTATTACTAAATGATCCGCAAATGTCAATGGCAAGTTTTTGTCAAGGTTTATCCAGAAACTGAGTTGGTGAAATGGGTGTTTCTTCTGACCTGTGTTAGCGCGTTGGTCCTAAATAAGTAAACTTACAAGGTGACGTGTATAGGTCGATGAACCCTTTGATTTGAATGGAGTAACCTAGCTATGATGTGACCAATGTCTCAGTAATCAATGCACAAAATGTAATAACCATTATATAAATCATTGATCAGTTAATCAATAAAAAGCAATAAACATCACACCATGACTTTTCAGCAATGAATAACCACACCTCAGTATATGTTTTAGTATTTTTTTCCCTTTTTGTTACAATATTAAGTCATGAGATTAATTCAGATCAATTCAATTCAGGTCAGTAAAGCATTAATTTGTTAGAAGACACCAGAAACATAATCTAGTCAAAGCTTGCATCAGAGTGTATTCTACAGCATTAGCACAAGTCAAGAAGAAAATCAAAAGCAATAACTCAATTCTAGTCATGAAGTTCAGCAGACCAGTCCATCAATCATTTGTCTCTTTAATCTCTCAAATCGTCATGTAAGGAAACATCATCTAACCCAGATTAGCATCAGCATGTGGGACTTCATGCAAAACAATTTAGAAACAAGAATTGAGAAAACATCTAGCTAAGAATACTATATAGACAGCGCAAGTGGTACCTAGAAAGGAAAGGCACAAAAATACAATTCAGTCACATTGTCATATCTACCTATCCATGGTATAGGTCAGCAATAGAGTCAGTCTTCGTCCTCAGGTCATCAGTCGATCAGCATCACATCAGGCTGTTGGTCAGAGAGTATGAGCCCCATGACAGAATCTCAAATCACTTCTGCGGTCTCGCAATTTCAAATAAGGTCTGCTCTCGCAATCCTTTCCCCTAACATCTGAAGTCTTTTCCCTCTGTCACGTTGTTATATCAAAGTCACCCAGACTGTCCCCCAATTTCCAATTGGTCAATTAATCATACATTATGACTCTATCCAATAATGTCTATGTACCAAATCTATGAATTCTAATATTTCACAGTTCACATGTCATTGATTAGTTCGCCTTGCGATGTTCTCATCATCCGGCTCGCCAGGTATAAAAAATGTTGCATCTTCTTCTTCAGTCAGTGTCTTCATTGTTCGCGTCCTGGGAAAGTACATCTCATGCATGTTAAACATAAAAATGATACAGTTCTAGTAACTTCATCTCCAGTCCATCGGTAACCATAGAAAGCTTCAACTAAGCATTTTACTAAAACAAAAGACAGTTCACGGTTAGTTCATTTTGTCAGCATTTTCCACTGAACATAAATAAATACAGCTTCTGCATGAGGCCTTGTAAGACTAGACCAAGACTCTTGCTAAGCTAAGGTCTACAGTTAATGAAGAACATAGGTTATAACTCTCAATATGACATATTACTACATTAATCTAATACATTTTTAATATTTTGTGTATGTTAATCACTCATTTAGTACATTTCGTGAATACTGGTGGCCATTCTCCGAAGTCACAATTTCAAACATGCACATTATTTTTCTACTTTATTCATTTTCTACTAAATTCATTATTCAAAATACATAAACATTCATTAATAATTTCTAATTAAGACGTGTGTGTTAACACCTGTGAACGCAGGAAGAGTTTATGCTAAGTTCTTAATTCAAACATGGTTCCCCCTGATGTAGGTCTTGAAATGATTCACACCCCACCAGTATGCTAGTGCTTCCCTTCGAGGGTGTGTGAGGCAAAGGCAACTGCTCTTTCTTGTCCATTCTTCCTTTGCATCAGTACCGCCCCCAATCCATAAGTACTAGCATCCGCCACACTATGGATTCATCCTGGGGATCTAAAGGCATTAGTGCTAAACCTTTTACAATGCCTGACTTGAACCTTTTAAATGCTTGTTGACATTCTTGCATCACATATACTGTACACCTTTCTTCATTAACCCCCTCAATATACGTATTTTGTCTGCAAAATGTTACACAAATCTTGAATAATACTCGGCTAATCTGAGAAATGAACAAATTTGTTCTTTGTTTGTTGGCCAAGGTGCAAATTACATTGCTTCTGGAAGTTTCATTTTGGGTTGCACCCTTTCTCCTGCTAATGTATGTCCTAAATAATCAACTTGTAATACACCAAACTTGCACTTATCCATGCTCACTGTTAAACCTGCATCTTGTAATATGGACAATACTTCATCCAGTCTACGATCATGACCCTCCATACTCGCACCCCACACCAAAATGTAGTCTTGGAAAACCAGAACATTCGAAATCCCCTTCAGTCTACTATTCATAAGTCTGTGGAAGACTGCTGAAGCTGAAGCCAGTCCAAATGACCTCCATGGAAACTGAAATGCACCTTCTGGAGACATAAATGACGTAAGTGTTTCAAGCCAGAAAGCAACTGGATCTGATTATATGCACTTGACAGATCTATTGAGGAGAAGTACTTAGCATTTTTGATACTTGATATCATCTAATTTATATGTGACAGAGGGTGGCGATCTATCCATATGCTTTGGTTAAGATCGCTCAAATCAACACACATGCACACTTTTCTGTTGGCTTTGTGCGCTAAATCTATGGGACTGAACCATTCAGCAGATTCTATTGGCTCTATTACCCCTGCCACACATAAACGATAAAACTCCTCTTTGAGCTGAGCTTTCAAAGCAAGAAGTACATTCCTCAATTTATGCACTTTGGGTTCACATCCAGATTTCACAATTATGCTAAAAATCTTTAAAGAAACCAAATTCACTGGAAAACAATTTTAGGTACTTCACATGCCATTTGTTTCTTTGCACCTTTTCAGTTAGTAACACTTATTCAGGGTGATTAGGATCTAGAACTATGCCACGCGCATTTTGCTCTCTCTGCCCCAAATGTGCTCAGCCTTTTTCCACAACATATACCATTCGTTTGGCACACCTGTTCTTGTGCGCTATTTCACAATTAAAATATTCAATCATGGGTAATTTTACGCCACAATAACCTTCCAGTTCCACATCAGGTGGCATTAATTTGCATTCTCCCAAACCCTTCCATACATATTTTTTCAATTATAGTGTAAGGAGAACACAAGTCTGCCCACAACGCAATTCTGTTTCCATTCATTCCCATTGTTCATTTGGGAGGGTGGTACCCTTCTTTTATTTACCCCACTGTATCCTTTTCTTCCCTTATATCATCACTTATTACTAATACTTAAACTCTATTTTCATCTTCATCATCTTCTGAATAAGTATCACAATTGTCATTCACCACTTTTACTCTGCGTTTGATCTCAACATGACTCTCTGCTTTACACATGCAAAAAAAAATGTTCCAACCTTTTTCATTTGAAGCATTTTGCTCTCAACTGCATCAGCCATGTTTTATATACCACTGCATTCATAGCACATCCGTTTCACCTTCGCTACAGGATCCTTATGTATTACAAAATAAAGTAATCAGTCCTGATGACGATGACTCCACTCAACCAATTAGGTGCGGAGTCACCAGGTAAACACACATTGATTTGTTTAGAACAATTGCCCACACTCAACCATAGGAGACATGCTTCATCATTGGGCAAAGCTCCTTGTCAGACTGGCACTGCAATGCCTGACAGGCCCCACAACAGGGCTCGTTGCAGGAGATCCTTTGATTGTTACTGCCAGAAGCGATGGGGTGAAAAGGGAGGACTGAATAATGTGAGATTACAAATGACTATAGATAACAAAAAGGGAATCTTTTTATCACAGTATGGGTAGGAACCTATGTCAAGATTAAAAACTTATAGAGGGGACAGATCAGTATGATGGACTAATTCCCTACCGGTGCAAAGGTATCCTCTACTCACCATGTAAAGATGGAGAAAAATGCCAATGTCGGGTGTGAGTACTTATCTACACTCCATATATTATGGGTCAACATGTTTCTTGCCCTAACCATCCCTACGGATCGGACAGCAATTCACAAGGATCTGCTTGCTCTGCTGGAAACCACAATCTAGAACCCAGCTGAGCTAGCATCGGTTGCTGGGATACAACAAGATGTGTTCTAAGGGATGTAAGAGGTGTCCATTCCTCTGCGGAGAAATCTAAATAACAGGTGAAGATTTCAGCTTGAGGGCAGGAGTAGCACCTCAACACCCTTTGAAAATGGTCCTCAGAGTTGATACATCCAAATTTCAAAAACATTCTATGGAGACATAATCATGAAAACATACACTGAATACATATGCTTCAGAAGATTAATGGTGGATGAAAACTCCTTTCCCCAGCACAGGGTTGGTAATGAAGCATGGAAAAGTCATAACATCCCACAGAGAGAGAAATCAGGGCAAAATTGTGATACTAAGTACCATCTTTAGGTTACAGTAATACATAATCTAAAATCAAATGTAAGAAACATTCAAGTGGCAGAACATGTTGGTAAGATGATTGTACAAAGTCAAATCAAATATCCTGTTAATCTATTCTTAGCTAGCACAATCCAATTTTATAAATTGCACTGTGTGAGGAGTTGGAAATGCATGGAATCAATAAGTCAAAAGTGGTACAATTAATATAACAAAATAATATTAACATCGAAAAGAAGTGCGTAGGTGGAAAACTGTTATCTCAACACTCCTTCCGTCTGGTGGAATATCACAGCTTTGTGTGAGCAACTTGCAGCTACTGTACAGGTCTGCATGAAATGCTTCAGTTTTTCTGTCTGGGACGAGGCCACACCAAATTCTGTCAGTTTGTTAAAAGAGGTTCCAGATTTCTTATTGAGTGTATATTATTTTATGTGGCATAGTTGGGGTACAGGAATTGTTTCACATACAGAGCACACTTCTTTGGATTTGCCATTAGACTGTTTGTTTGCAGAAAGCTGAGGTTATTTTCAAAGTGTTGCAGATGTACTTTCATGCATTAGCTGAATATAACAGTGATATCTAAACGTGAAGATGAATATTAATTGTTTCTCCTTAATAGAGTGTCCATTGGCATCTGAAAAGTTACGAGTGCACTATGCAGCCCAACCCAGATCTGTGACTGGGGGTGAATGTTTGATTGGTTCCGCATCCTGTCCATCATTTGTGTTTTGTTTTGCTTTTGCCGCCATAAGTGCGACGGGTATGCCCAGACGTGGGTCCCGGGCTCACTATGCCACTGGATTCAAGCTAGCCTGGCTGATGAAGGGTGAAACCCTGAAACCAGTCTGAGGATGCTTGTTTCCGGTCCAGGGAGGACCTGGCCTGGCAGTTCGGGCTGGACTGTTCTCATGGAGAACAGGGTCAAGACTGATTTGCATATGGCTGGGTTCAAACTGGGGCAGCATGGTGAGCAAAGGAATTGATGGATTAAACCCAGATCTGTGACTGGGGGTGAATGTTTGATTGGTTCCGCATTCCGCCCATCATTTGTGTTTTGTTTTGCTATTGCCCAACTAGAAGGAAGCAGAATCGAGAAAGCCATTTTTTAATGGCAACTGCATTATCATGTCAAACCATTGATCTTTGGGGAAGCTGTCACTATTCCTTAGCAAGATCTTGGGCCCTTATGAACTGGGCTTTTCCTAATCATTTAATGAGGGCACCACCTAACAACATTGGGGACTAATCAAAAGTGGGCACTTGATTTTGCTTTTCTGAATATCAGTTTAAAACCTGGTTGATCCATTCTGCTTTAGTACAGTCACAGTGGGCAAATAATAGTCACCTCTAGAGTGGTTAGTAGTGCCCATACCTAGCATCACCCTTAAATTTAAGTGTGCTACCGTTTTTTGACCCTTTTGAATTATGTAGTGTCTTGGATATACCCTTCCGTGTACTTTGGTCTGAATAGCATGTTCATTTAGGGTAGTGCAGTCAGGTTGTCAAGAGATGAAATCCACTTTTTCTAATAAATTAACTAAATCCTATTTTTGTTCCTCAAATAAAAAACATTTTTTCAACACTCTGTAGGTGGGACTCTAGTTGCAATATTCACTAATAAAGTTTAATTTGATTTGGGCAGTATATTTATCACAATCTTCAGATGTCTACCAAATTAGAGCTCAAAAGACTACATCCTGTTAAAGATTGTTGTATGTATCTCTTAGCCTGCTTATCCATAACTGTAACACCTATACCGTTAATCCCTATACCATTAGCTCTTAAACTCTAACCCCATGCCCTTAACACCCATATCCCTAGCACTAAGGCCGAAACTTAAGGAAAGTGGCGTTTCATGTCATGAAGAGCCACTTTTCTTGTGGCCCATTGCGCACCCCTACTGCCACCATGGGTCCGCAGCATTTAACATATGGCGCACCATGGCGCAGGTTAGGAACAATAGCTTTTATAATTTTTGACAGTATTGTTGTACTTTGCAGGATTAGTGGCAAAAATGTTGGCGCTTATACTGCAAAGTACATAGAGGCCCATTATAAATAATGGTGTGCCTCTTTTTAGTGCCTGCTCTGTGCAGGCGTTAACAAAGCTGATAAAAATGAAGCAGTGGAATCTCATAGATTCAACTGCACCATTTTTTCAGGGCCCCCTAACAGTGAAACTTCTCCCCTTGCATACATTATGCCTGGGGCAGGCATAATGTGGCGCAAGGGTTCACAAAGTGGTGCAATGCAACCATTGTGCCACTCTGTACGTATGGCATGGCGTTTTTGCCACACTGTCATCACATTAAGGTAAAAAAAAATATGCTAATGTGGCAATAGTTGGCGCTAGGCCCTTCTTAAATTTAGGCCCATATCTCTTAAACGTATTTACAGTACTTACTTCTATATATTATACATAGGTTTGGGCTAAGATAATTTTGGCCCTGCGCAAGCTCAAACCTACTGGAGTGGTGCCCAACCTGGCCAGATATATAAAACTTTACACAATCAAACTTGTAGGGAGCTGTTCTGAAGAGCCACCAATATCACAAATAAAGGTATGGTAAGTTATTTTTCATTCCAATTTGTTCTCAAGATTGTCTCCTGTGTCACATTTCTATCCAACATTCTACTTCTTCCAATACCTTAGAGAAACTGTCATATAATGAAATCCAACCGAAATAATAGTATCACCATATTAACAATGTTATCTAAGGATGAAAGAAAAAGCTTCTGATCGTCACTGTCTCCTGTTGATCAAAATTATACATTTTCAGCCAACCCATGTTTTGCAGCAATACATGGCACTTCTTCGGGGTTGAAATTTACAACATCATTTTTTTTTCACTTTCTAATTGCAGGTATGTTATAAATGCATTAACCCCTTCGCTGCCAGGCCTTTTCCCCCTCAGGTGCCAGGCTTTTTTTGGTCTATTTGGGGCAGTTCGCGCTTAGACCCTCATAACTTTTTGTCCACATAAGCCACCCACACCAAAATTGCATCCTTTTTTTTTCCAACATCAAAGGAATTCTACAGGGACCCAGAATTGTTGGGTTCCCCTGAAGGAGACCAAGAAATTAGCCATAATACAACAAAAAATTTTTTTTTTAAACATTGGAAAAAGGCCTGCAAAAGGCTTGTGTTTTTTTTCCCTGAAAATTGTTTCAACAAAGGGTTTGCTGTGCTAAAAGAACCATCTTTCCAGCTTTCAGGAACAGGCAGACCTGAATCAGAAAACCACATTTTTCAACACAATTTTGGCATTTTACTGGACATACCCCTTTTTTACTGTTTTTTGTGCTTTCAGCCTCCTTCCAGTTAGTGACAGAAATGGGTGTAAAACCAATGCTGGATCCTGGAAAGCTAAACATTTCTGAAAAATAGACAACATTCTGAATTCAGCAAGGGGTCATTTGTGTAGATCCTACAAGGTTTTCCTACAGAAAATAACAGCTGAAATAAAAACAATGTTGAAATTGAGGTTAACAAAACTGTCATTTTTCTCCACATTTTACTCTGTAACTTTTTCCTGACATTTTTTCAAGCAATATACTGCTACCTCTGCTGGACTCTTCTGGTTGCCGCGATATATAGGGCTTGTAGGTTCCTCAAGTACCCTAGGTACCCAGAGCCAATAAAGGAGCTGCACCTTGCAATGGGTTTTAATTCTATACCGGGTATACAGCAATTCATTTGCTGAAATATGAAGAGCGAAAAATAGGTATCAAGAAAACCTTTATATTTACAAAATGGGCACAAGATAAGGTGTTGAGAAGCAGTGGTTATTTGCACATCTCTGAATTCAGGGGTGCCCATACTAGCATGTGAATTACAGGGCAGTTCTCAAATAGTCGTCTTTTTTACACACTGTCTTACATGTGGAAAGAAAAAATGTTGAGAAAGACAAGGGGCAATAACACTTATTCTACTATTCTGTGCTTCCCCAAGTCTCCCGATAAACATGGTACCTCACTTGTGTGGGTAGGCCTAATGCCTGTGACAAGAAACGCAACATGGACACATCACATTTTTACATTGAAAACTGACATGTTTTTTGCAAAGTGCCTAGCTGTGGATTTGATCCCTAGCTCAACTGGCAAATAGGAAAAACTACCAAACGTGCATTTTTTTAAACTAGACACCTAAGGGAATCCAAGATGGGGTGACTTGTGGGGCTCGCACTAGGTTCTGTTACCTAGAATCCTTTGCAAACCTCAATCTTTGGCCAAAAAAACACTTTTTCCTAACATTTCAGTGACAGAAAGTTCTGGAATCTGAAAGGAGCCACAAATTTCCTTCCACCCAGCACTTCCCCCAAGTCACCTGATAAAAATGGTACCTCACTTTTGTGGGTAGACCTAGTGCTCGCAACAGGAAATGCCCCAAAACACAATGTGGACACATTACATTTTCCAAAATGAAACAGAGCTATTTTTTTGCAAAGTGCCTGGCTGTGGATGTTGGCCTCTAGCTCAGCCGGCAAATAGGAAAACCTACCAAACCTGTGCATTTTTGAAAACTGGACACCTAGGGGAATCCAGGATGGGGTGCCTTGTGTGGCTATCACCAGGTTCTGTTACCCAGACCCCTTTGCAAACTTCAACATTTGGCCCAAAAAACTTTTTCCGCAACTATCGGTGACAGAAAGTTCTGGAATCGGAGAGGAGCCACAAATTTCCTTCCACCCAGCATTCCACTAAGTCTCTTGATAAAAATGATACCTCACTTGTGTGGGTAGGCCTAGTGCCCACGAAAGGAAATGCCCCCAAACATGGTGTGGACACTTCCAAATGATCAAATACAAAACTACCTGTTTTTGCGGGGGCACCTGTGTTTTTGGACCTGGGCTCAGCAGCCATATAGGGAGACCTACCAAACCCAAACATTTCTGAGAACTAGACACCCAAGAGAGGTGTGACGTGCCTGGATCCCCCAGTTTTTTCTTACCCAGAATCCTCAGCAAACCTCAAATTTAGCTAAATAAAATCACATTTTCCCGCGTTCCTGTGTGGGATCACCACACTGGCACAAATTTCCTACCACCCAACGTTCTCCTCAGTCTCCTGGTAAAAATAATACCTCACTTGTGTTGGTGGGCCAAGTGCCTGTGACCGGGAAGAACCAAAAACATTGAGGGGGAACAAAATAGGGTCCAAAAGGGCAGTTTGAAAGAAAACATTTTTGGGTTGACAAGTGGGGCAAAATATTTATCTGTATAGATGAAACAATGCTGGGTGGTAGGAATTTTGTGGATTCCTGCAGATTCTGGAAGGTTTCATCACAAAAACTAGGGAAAAAATGTGTGATTTCCAGCAAAGTTGGAGGTTTGCAGGGCATTGTGGGTAAGAAAATGGTGCGGGGTGCATGTGAAACACATCATCCCTGGACTCACCCAGATGTTTAGTTTTCAGATGTGTCTAGATCTTGTGGATTATTCTACATGGCAGTGTCCCAAATTCCAAAAAGTGCAGCCCTCACTATTCCATGTGGGACGATTTTGAGAGTTAGACAAGCTCTCATGGCACAAATGTAAAACCAAAATAATAAAATGTTCTCATGCTTGCTGTAGGATAAGATGTTTTAGTGTGCGGGGTAGAGATGAAAGACTGTTACCCCCTTCAGTTTGGGTGGGGGCATAACCATGCCCAGAATTAAAATAAAATAAAAAATAGTGGGTTGATGGCTACCAACCAGTATGGTTGGTAGCCATCAACCCACTATTTTTTATTTTATTTTAATTCTCTGCCATCTTGTAGGCTTTCTGCCCTCCCTGCGGAGTGGATCGGGGGTAATTGCCCCTTCTGCCCACCGGTGGGCAGAACAACTTTGGCCCCATTTATTTGGGGTGGGAGTATGGCCATAACCCCAACCTCTTTAAAAAAAATAAAAAAGTCTTCCCAGGTCTCTGGTGGGCTTTCTGCGCCCTTGGGGGCAGATGGGCCTTCCAAAAATAGGCCAATGCAACCATTGCCAAGAGCGAGACCAGTATTCAAATTTGACACAATATTTTTAACATGCATTCAGTGGTTTTGAAAAAAGTGTTCTGTGAAATCCCATATTAAAACAACACATTCTCAGACCAAAACACAAATACAAACATGCATCTCTCTTGGATATCCTTCTATAAACAGATGTATGGATCAATATTACTATTGTACATTACAACCTTTCAGTTAATTTCAATTACTAATAGCAAAACCTATGTGTGCTGCTTGGCAATCCTTGGATAATCTTTAATGATATTCCTTGCTTATTCTCCTTACTCACCTCTTCTGCTTGGTTTGGAATTTACCCAACAATCTGCAATGCTCTGCAACCAGAATTTAGGGCACTTTGGCTTAGCGGGCCCAACTGGGTCCCTGTAGCCAGCCTGCACTCCATCGCGGTTGGCCTGAATATTTAACTTTTTCTCAGTCCTGCATGACCAGATAGTCCCACTTGACGTTTCTGCTGCCAAGCGCTATTTTACAGTTTTATCTTTAAAAATTCATAACTAAAATTCTACTTATTGGATTTTTCTGTTTTGGTCTTGGATTTTTCATTAACTCGTACTCTATTTTTTAAACTGTGGATTCATTCTGTGTGGTGTTTTCACATTTTTACTGTTTGAGGTATTACACATTACCTTTAAATTAAGCCTGACTGCTCTGTGCAAAGCTACCAGAGGGTGAGCACAGGTTAATTTGGAGTTTGCCTGACATTTTCCCTGACTAGGATTTTCTTACTGTTTGGTTAACATTTACACCCCAATCAACCAATAACCCAATATCTATATGTAATGGAACCAGAGAGTGATAATGCAGGGGACACAACATCACTGTGAGAAATTGTTTTATTGGTTGACTGGGGTGTGAGCCCTGATCAAGCAGCAACCACAATCCTAGTCAGGGTAAGAAACAAGTAATCCCAAAATTAACCCATGCTCAACCACATTTAGCATGGCACAGAGCAGTCAGGCTTAACCTGGAGGCAATGTGTAAAATATTTCTGCTACAGGAAAATAGTGAAACAGTGAAAACACCACACAAAAAGGACCCTATACCAAGCTGGAACAATGGAACTTGATTTAATAAATAAAACAAGACCAACATCACAAAGATCCAATGAGTACAACTTGAGCTATGAATTTTTAAAGAATAAACTGTAAAAGTGCTTAGAAGCAAGAAGTGCCATCTAGGGACATCTGGTCACAAAGGACTGGGACAAGTCAAATGTTCAGGCCTATCATATTATAGTGTGGGACAGTTACAGTGACCCAATGAGGCCCTCTGAAACAAAGTACCTTAAATCCTGATTGCTGAGCATTGCTTTGGTTCGAAACACATTTTTGTCAAGCAGCCGGGGCGATGCATTAGTTCCAAGATGCAGCAAAGATGCGGTGTGAGATCCTGGTTTGCCGACATCAAGGACCCTGTCGGTGGAGCATGTGATGCGAAGACCGATGTTGATGATGCACAGCATAGTTGAGATGATGTGTTGGTTCCAATCCACTCAGTGGTGGGGATATGGAGGTTCGGAATTGTTGTTGAGGCTTTCGTCAACAAGAGATGCAAGGACCTTGTGCCAATGAAACCATTGCACAGCGGTAGTTGCGAAGTCAATACGCTAGTCTCAAGATGCAGTGATGTCAGCATGTTGTGTTGGTTCCGACCCATGCAGTGTGGCAATGCACTAGTTCTATTCCACATAATAGCAGCAATGCATCAGTTCTGCTCCCTGCAGCAGTGGATGCGTCAATTCAGCTGGATCAGGCACCTCAAGTCCACTTCTAAGGGTCTAGGACTAGTGTGGCACCACTTGAAAGGACATACTCACAGATGGCCCCAGTACATCAGCAGAGTGGCTGGAAATCCTTTATATCGGAGAGACTTAAGATCAGGAGGCCATCCAACTAGCCCTTGGAGTCACACTGGGTTCTAGGTTGGAGAGTTGCAGGTCCATTCCTTGTCACCCCCTGGCAATAGGGCAGCAGGCACAAGTCAGCACAGCAAAGCAGGAATCCAGCAACACAGCATTCCAGCAGAGTGGTAGACCTTCATCTGCACAGCAGTCCTTCTTCCTGGCAGAGTATCCACAAGTCCAGTAGTGTAGTGAAGAAGAGGTGTCTGAGGGCCAATATTTAAACTTTAATGTCTTGGTTCTAGAAGGTGGGAGGCCTTCTAGACAGTGACTTTGACTTGCAAGAAAGAAATCACCTTCCTCCACTGCCCTGGCTCCAAGGTTGCAGGAACAACAACACAGGGTCGATAAGCGCTTTGTATGTGGACAAGCCACAGCCTATTCAGGTGTAAATGAGACTGTGCAGTTCCACCCTCCAGTCTTGCCCAGGATAACCCATTAAGTCACGCCTAAGTTCACATTGTGTGTGGCTGTCTAGGAGGAATACACAAAGTCCAAATGCGAGCTACACCCAGTCATGCAACCAGAGACAGGTTGCAGGCACCAAGGCACATATTTATACTTTTTGACGCAAAACTGCGTGAACACAGTTTTGTGTCAAAAAGAATAGCGCCAGCTTGTGTCATTCCAGAGCACCAGCCGGGTGTCAAATTTATGGAATCCCACAAGCCGGCGCAAAGGGTGGGCTAGCATCTGGGAAAATGACATTAGCCGGGTGGGGGTGCTGGTATGGGGGAAGGGATTTTGCCTAAAAAAATGATGAAAGTCTGGTTAGGCTCTAACCAGCCTAGCGTCATTTCCTGACACAAAAGCATCCATACCACATCACTACTGTCTTATAAATGGCCCAATGGCCAGCACAGGAGATCAGGGTTCCCTGGGCATGACCATTGCACTTAGTGCCCTTTAGGGAGCCCATTTCACGGCCCCCAATGGCACTTTAAAAATATGTTTTTAATACTTACCTCTACTTACCCTATTTACCTGGGATGGGGTCCCCCCATCCTCTGGTGTGGGTGGGGGTATTTCTGGGGCTTGGGGAGGGCACCTGTGGCCTCTTTCCATTGTGTTTGACCATGGAAATGGATCCACTGGTCCCCTAATGCCTGCTCTGACCCAGGCGTTAAATAATGGCGCTAAGCAGGCTTAGCGCCATTATTTAGGCCCGCCTCACCTGTGCACCATTTTTTGCACGGGAGGATAAATAAGGCACTAGGGACTTCATTTTGGACGGGAACGTCTGTCTTACATCTCATTAATGCAAGGAGATTTCATGCATCCAAAAAATTATGTTAACTCCAATATTTTTACGCTAGATGGGTCTAGCGTCAAAATATACATATGAAGTTAAATTTGTGCTGAATTTGCATTTAAAAAATGACGTAAATTCAGCACAAACATCGTGTAAATATGCCCCCAAACGTCTAAGGCAAGAAAATGCCTACTTTATAAAGCAGCATTTTCAGAATTGCAATTTGATATTATAATTCCAGATACACCAAACATGAAGGGGTCATCTCTTCCCATTTGGAAGCTACACTTATGAGATGGAATATGACAACCCTAATGTTATACTATGGGAGAGATAGGCCTTGCAATAGTGAAACACAAATTTAAGATCTCCTTCACTACAGGACGTGTAAAACTAAACAGTACATTTCCTATTCTTTGAATACATTGCCCACTCCCTCATGGGCTGTGCATGGCCTACCCAAGGGGTGACTTTCATGTATTAAAGAGGAAGGTTGGGGCCTGGCAAAAGGTTTATTTTTGCCAGGTTGGCATGGCAGTTTACATTGTACACACAGTCTCTGCAAAGGCAAGTCTGGGATGTGTTTAAAGGGCTACTTGAGTGGGTGGCACAATCAGTACGGCGGGCCCACTTGTAGAATTTAATCTACAGGCCCTGTGCACTTGTAGTGCACTTTGCTACTGTGAGAAAGTCATCCTTTTTGCGCTGATCACCCACATTTTTTACTGATACTGGTGGTTACTGACTCCGAATGTGCCCTAGGGGAGTGAAGTGAAAAGTTAACCACACCTGCGGGTTGGGTTAGCCAGACTCGAACTTCAATGAGAGATTTTCTCCATTTCAATTTTTGTGGAGATGTGCTTTCTGGGACATAAATATCTCACACCTGTCAGGAAGTAGTCATGACAGAGGGTGCCAACTTGAACCCCATTGGTTGGGTGTGCCCCCTCTTGCCAGTCCAGAATCTGGAATAAATATGGGAGGACTGCACTGTACCTCAGATCCCTGTTTGGAAACATCAGGAGAAGAAGCACTGTCCTGCTGAACCCTTGAACTGCACAAAGAGAGGACTGCACTCGGGAACGACTACACCTACTGCATCCTCAAGGTTTCCCATAAGAGGACTTTGCCGGTCTTAAAAGATCAAGGAGTGGACTCTTAGATCAGCAACAAGAAGAAAAGTACTGTAAAGAGTCACCTGCATCAACTGCCACAGAACAAGCCCAGGTGACCAGCTTCACTTGGACTTTACTTGGATTGACCAGGTGCGTTGTGGGAATTGTGGACCCCAAACTCCAAACCACAAGAAGCAAATCAGGTCTTTTGGACCCTTGGCTGGTGTTGTGGATCCTTGAAGACCCTCACAGGAACATTCAGAGGATGTTCTGAAACTTTGGGAACTTTTGGACAACTTTTTGAAAAACCTCCAGAAGAAGAGTGGCTCGTTGTCGAGAGTAAAGCCACCAACGTCGAACCACTACCCAGCCTGACTGCACTGGTTTGTTCCACCTGAAGCTCCAGAACTCTGTCTATGTAAAGACAGGTGTTATGCCCCCCAGTCCAAGCTAGGCCCCCTGTAGCACTTAAAAAATATTTTTAATATACTCACCTCTACTTCCCTGGGATGGGGTCCCCCCATCCTTAGGTGTCTTCCTGGTGTGGGTGGAAGTGTCCCTGGGTCCAGGGAAGGGCACCTGTGGGCTCTTTTTTTGGTCTCTAACCATGGAAATAGGCCCACAGGTCCCCTAACGCCTGCTCATATCCAGGTGTTAAATAATGATGCTAAGCAAGCTAAGCGCCATTATATAAGGCCCTTATCCCCGTGCATGATTTTAGCACTGGGGGATAAATATGGCGCAAGGACCATAGCGTTGTTTTCTACATGGGAACGCCTTCCTTGCATCTCATTGACGCAAGGTAGGTTTCTGCGTCCAGAAAATGACGTTAACTCCTTAACTTTGGTGCTATACGTGTCTAGTGCCAAAGTATAAATATGGAGTTGGGTTTGCATTCAATTAGCGTAAACAAATGATGCTTATTCGGCGCAAACCGAGTATAAATATGCCCCTAAGTGCGAAGGTAAAAACTTGACTGGCCTTAACCTCTTGTTGTATCTGACCCGCGTTCTATCGCAGTCAGCCTAAAACTTTGACTTGGTCCCTGTCCAGCATGACCAGATAGCCGCAATTTATGCTTTTCACTTTTAGGCACCAGAAAACACTTTTTTTGCATTTAATCTTAAAAAATCATATTTCCAGTTCCCTACAATGTATTTTTGTCACTTTTATGTCATTTTAAAGATAAACATATTCTATATTCTTATAAATTGGGGCTGAATTTTTATTGTGTTTTGTGGCTTACTTATTTACAGTTTTGGTGATATTAAATGCTTCACACAACAGTCTCCAAAGTTGAGCCTAGCTACTGATAAGCCACACTACCAAGGAGTGAGAAAGGATTCATTTATTGAGAGCTGATTGGACCTTACTTGTGATTGTGGTGTTATTACTAGTTGTAGTTACTTACACTCGTAAACCACCTTCCAACAACTATGGACTTATAAGTAAATTGAATTTGCCAATTGTGGATGAGCAAATAACAACATGTTTTAGGGAATGAGAACATGAACTTTAGCACTGGCTGGCAGTGCCAAAGTGCTCGGAGTCTAGGTCCAGCAAAAATGGAGGAGAAGGGACAAAAGGTCTGAGGGAATACCCCCCCCCACCAAGGATGCCAAGTCTGAAAATCTCTAAATGTGGAATAGGTATATGAACGAGAAGAAGAAGAAAATGTTTCAACTGTGATATTTCATAGGTCATTGCCTTTTGATATGTCCAACCAACAAACACTTGTATAGAAATGGGAGAACTGGAGAAGATTTGAACGTTTTCTTAATGCAACTTGCAAGAGACACACTGACGGCCAAACAAAAAAACGTATTCATCAACTTAGTAGAGATGAAGTTGAAGAGTTATTAGTGACTTTTCCTGAACAAGAAACAAGCACATACAAAGGACTGATTAAATGTCTAAACAAAGGTTTTGATCCACAAAGGAATATAGATTTCATAGTATACATGGTCAGCATGGCTGAGGAATCCATGAAAGATTTTGTAACTAGGAACTTAAACAAAAAAGAAAAATATGCTACAAATGTGGTTTACAACTTTCGCAATTATGTCATAAATGTGTCATAAATGAACCATTTTGCTAATGTTTGCAGATCAAGCATCGTTATGGCGAATTTTAAAATTGGAAGAGATCAGGAAGAGGAGGAGAAAATTCAAAAATATATATGGAAGATTAAAAGTCACTGAAGAAGCAAGTGATAATGAAAATGTGGAAAATTAACAAGCATGTAAAATGCACAGAGATTATCAAAAACAGCAACTGTAGTGATATTGTTAGGCAGAACATTTGTTCTGCACAGTGGAGGGACATGATATTGTATGTCACAGAATATGAAAAACGTAAAGAAAAAACTGTTTTAAGTCCATCAAATGTAAGTGTATTCTAATGGGGAGTAAGAAAACCATTGACATGCTAGAAAATGTATAGATACTTTAAAATCTGAAAATCTATCTAGTGAAGAAGAAATTCATGTTGTAATAGGAGAGGTTCTGGGGCCGTGTTTGTTGAGTGACATTACTGCACATGAAATGGGACCATTTGCAATGGCTTTTAAAGTTACAATTGAACACTGTATTAAAATTGTACCTGAGTTTTCTCTAAGGGTTAGGTAAATTGGAAGGTAAAACAGTAGCAGTACACATAATTGAGGCAGTCAAATCAGTGGCAAAGACTCAGAGGCAAGTTCCTATACATCTAAAAACGAAAGTAGATGATGAAATCAGTTCTCTTCTCAACTAAGGCACTGTTCAACCAGTGAAAGGACCAACTACTTGGGTTTCTCCAATAATTGTGATGCCCAAAAATAACACTACTAATATCAGAATATGCATAGATATTAAAATACCAAATTTGTCAATTGAATGAGAAAGACACCTATGACAACCTTTGGATGATATGAATAGCAACTTAAATGGACCAGTGGTATTCTCACAACTTGATTTGTATAAAGGATATCACCAATTGGAGTTGGATGAGTAATTAAGGTACTTCGCAACTTTTTTTAGGCATATTGATCATTTCAGGTATGAAAGACTAAATTATGGTATATGTTCTGCAGTGGAAATTATTTTGAGAATCTGCAAAAACATCATTAGACCTATTGAAAATTGCATGAATTACAGTGTTTTTGAAACATAAGAAGAATAAGATCATGGATTAAAGTGCATATGTTAGAATCTTAAATGTGAAATTGATAAAACAGAGCTAATTGTCTATGGACAAATATTCTCAAAACCAGCATGCAACCAGGTCCAGCAAGGGTAACATTGTTGGTTGACCTGTCAGCCTTAGGGTGGTCTTCCCCATAATTTCCCTTTACCCTCCTATTTTTCTAAATTTTGTTTTGTAGACCTTATGACTCTGTGCACTTTACTACTGCTAACCAGTGCTGAAGTGCTTCTGCTCACTCCCTAAAATGTGGTAAAATTGGTTTACCCATGATTGACATATATAATTTACTTATAATTCCCTGGTAATGTGGTATGCCATATACCCAGGGCCTGTAAATTAAATGCCAAATATAGGCCTGCAGTACTTATGGTGTCACCAACTTAAGTAGCCCTTCAAAACATGTATCCGGCATGCCAATACCGTCTGCTGGCAGTTTTAAACTGCCAATTCAGCCTGGCAATATAACTCCTTTGCCAAGTTTAAAACTCCCTTTTTAATATATATAAGCCATCACTAAGGTAGGCCCTAAACAGCCTTGTAACTAGAAAGTTGGACAGGTACCTTTAAGTTGTACATGTCTTTGTAGTAAAAAACTCATACATTTGTTTTTACTACTAACATTGGGTTCCCTTATTAAATTTAATGAGTGCTAATGCTTGATTGGGAGCAGATAGGAAAGTCATGTTTGGTGTGAGTAGAATGGTAATTTAAGATCCTCTTTAATGGTAAAATTGGATGTTAAGTCACAATTGTAATAAAGAAATTTTAGAAAGTTGGCACTTTTTGTGGCCTCACCATTTGGTGCCTGCAGTCTGTTCTTGTGACCCCGAGCACTACCGTAGCATCTCTTTCTAGGGCTGCGATCGGGCTGGCGGTCTGAGTTTCGGGATGCCGGCACCGCCGTGGCCCATTTCTCTGTCAGCATATTTCCATGGTGCGGCCCAGGAGACACATTTCTTGCTCTGGGCCGCGCCGCAGCCCCTGCCAGCCTTCCTGAATTTGTCTATACTTACCTCCTTGGTTTTATTTCCTCTTCTTTCCTCCTTTTCTGCTTCTTTTTCTTCCATCTTCGTTTCTTCTTTTTTCTTTGGTGGCTATGTTCTCTTCCTCCTTGGTGTTCTTCTTCCCAGCATGCCTTTTTCCTCTCCTTTTCTACTTGGTCTTTTTTCCTCTTCTTTTCTATATGATCTTTCCCAATCCAAGATGGTGTCGCACTTTCTTCCTGTGTGTCACTTCCTGTTGTCTAGTATATAAGCACTTCAGTTCTTTTCGTCCTTGCGTTGCAAACACTTCAGCTCTGGTGGTGATCCTCACTCCTGATTTTCTGTGTTCTCCGTGTTCCTGTTTTTTCCTGCAAGATTTATTCTATTTTTTTCCTTTTTTCATTGTTTTGTTTTTTAGGAGTTTATGTGATAGAGGTTTTTTCCCAAATTGTTGGGTTTTTCCTCGGGGACTCCTTATGGAGGGTACGGTCTGCCTTGACGTCTTTTCCAGTCAGCAGCACCGTGGCTCCTAGAAAGGGTCACCCACTATCTAGGCCAATCCAGAACCAGTAGAAGACCAGGTGTTCCTTCAACCTCTTCAGCCAACGGTGGTAAGAGACGTACAGACCGTGACAGTTCTTCAGTCACATGAATAAGTGTGATTGGCAGTTGGCCTTTGTATATTCTTTCAAAACAGTCACACAAGAGAGGGAGTAGGGGCCTCATTTACAAGAATCTGATACATCGCCATTGATGCATCAGATTTTTTACTCTTCCCTCAAATCCCCTAATAATGCTATAGATGCACTGTATTTACAATACGGAGTTCCATGGCTCGTTTTCACAGATGCAACAGACATTCTGAAGCATCTCTTGCCGCTAAACTCATGCATTGCTGGACTAGCATTGTTAAACTGAAGCAGCTTCAACAATGACAGGAGTCTCCCATAGGAAAAAGCCCTGGGTCAATTTTGTGTCTACTCTGAGCAGGCAGTAAAATTCTGATGCAGTGAAGTCACAAAATGACACAGTGAAATGTACATTCCAGAATGCCAGTTCTGCTTTGCTTTTCCCATGGGAACGCACACCCTCCATACGTTATAGCTGCTGCAGGTATAATGTAAGCCAGGGATTTACAAACTATTGCATGGGGCCCAATGCATCAGTTTGCAAATATGGAACAGTGTAGTGCACTGCTAGTGCCACTGCTGCATCAAAAAATGATGTAGTGGTGGCACAAAGAGCTTGTAAATGAGGCCTCCGGTGTGCCTGAATGGGCCATCTCAGGCAGGATGGGGGCAGAGCTGTGCACAGCCCCACTTATACACCAATAGCCTGGGCCTTGCTCACACACAGAAAACGTCAATCTAGATTTTTGTGCCTACAGCCAGGGTTGAGCCAGGGCATGGAGATAGGAGCTTCAAGACAATTCTGATGGGGAAAGTTTGTAGTCGATTCTCTCAATTCAAAGCAGGCACCAGGTATAGAAAGGGGAACTTTCAGACTCTCCCTTCAGTTCTCTTCTGAATCTGGGAAAGGTCTCTGAGAGGACTGCCTGCTGCTGTGGCATGCTGTGTACTTCAAAGGGAATGCTGTGCTGCACAAAGAAATACTGCTCTGCTGCCTGAAGACTGGTCTGAGCCCAAAAGCTCTACCTTGCAACTTAAGCCCCGCTCTTCTGTTTGAAACCAGGACTTCCAGAAGTTACTCCAAGGGCTTGTTGGCTGGCCTCCTGATCAGAACCTCAGGGACAGAAAAGGCTCTATCTGGAACCCACAGCTGGACCCTGCGTGAGTTAGTCCTGACTCTCCAAGTCGTGCCCAACCTCCCCCCGCCCATCCTGGATCGTTTGAAGAGGTGCTAAAGGTACCCAGATAGCCTAAGTCCAATCTTTGTGACTTAGAACCTTTTCGGCTAAAAAGGGCTCTGACACCTGTGAGAAGACCATAACCTACCTGATTGTTGATCTGCTCAAGGCTTCATCGCCTGTAGGCTTGACTTCTTGGTAGCTCCTGCTATGTTCTTTTCTGCAGCAGCAAATCATGTCAGTGGCTCCTCGCAGAAGAGGTATCCAGCCTTGTGGAGCCCTCGTCAGCTGCAGCCTGCAGCTTTCTCCCTCTGCAGATTTTTACTTAAAAAAAAGAGACTGAGGGCCTTATTTAGATTTCGACAGATGGGTTACTCTGTCACAATGGTGACAGATAGCCAGTCCATCGAAATATAAATCCCATTATACCCTATAGGATTTATATTTCAGCAGACGGGCTAACCGTCACCATTGTGATGGAGTGACTTCTCTGTCAGAATCTAAATCAGGCTCTAAGTCTGATTGAAGGAATCTTCACCCCAACTTCATCCAGTGGCTCATTGGTCATGATGCCTCCTCATCGGAGATCGTCTGCTGTCTTCCCACGCTGAACTTTACCTTCTCAGACATCTTTTTCTTGAAATTTCTTCTAAGTCCAAAGGTAAGCAGACATAAGGTTCAATTTGTTTTATGTATACAAACTGTACTCTATTGTGGCTGGTCATAACTTTCAACTTTGTCCTGATCTTGTGTCCTGACATATCCACAGGTGGCCCTTTGGCCTTTTAGGCTCTATTTTCTATCTTTAACTTTGAAAATTCATAACTCCAGTTCTACTGATTGGATTTTGGTGTTTTAGTGCCAACTAATTTATTAAAACCTACTCTTTGTTCTAAATTGGTGAGGAGTTTTTCTTGTGCTGTGTTTTCACTTTATTACTGTTTGTGCACTGTATAAATACTTTACACATTGCCTCTAAATTAACCCTGACTGCTTTTGTGCCAAGCCATCAGATGGTTAAGCACAGGTTAATTTAGTGACTTTTGTGGTTCATCCTGACAGGGATTGGGGCTGTTGCTTAAAAAGGGCTCACACCCTCCTCAACCAATAACGCAATTGCTCACAATCAGTAAAATGTAATGCAACCGTCAAAAGATTTGTCTGGATTACGTTGTTAACTAGGGATGGCCAATTTCTGTTCCCAGTATATTACAGATTATGCTACAACCAGTAACCCGCTAAGACAACTAATAAAAAAAAGGAGAATGTTTCAATCGACTCAAGAGTGTCATGATTCTTTTAAGAAAATTGGGAACAAATATCTTCAGCAAAACATTTAGCATATTTTGATTCACAATTGTGCCAGCAGAAACAAGGGAGAGAAACAACCAGACATGCAGTTTAACATGCCAGTTGTAGTTCGACTGATATAGGGAAGAAAATAATCTTAATAAGAAAATGAAGGTCTTGAAGTAGTGTGTGTCACATCCTCCCAAGCCTGGGTACTCGCCAATGACTATTTCACACGCGGAGCTAAATATTACACTCCTTTATTTTTCTGTTCGTAACTACAAACTAAACATTCTAAATCAAGCTTTCATTGCATTCTGCTCCAATCACTAGGTCACACATCTATGGAGAGTGTTCAGAGCCAAAAATATTCCGTCATAAAACTTGCACGATACTACAGTGTAGGTTTGTGAACATTATTATACTTTCTTATATAGGAAGGCTTTTGTGATCACCAGGCATTGAAACAGTAGTTGACAACTCAAATGTACGCGTACCACCACATATAAAATAATAGGGCATTAGATTAATGACTATAATTTCAAACCTGTGCACAGACCAAGAAACCAATGTAGCCCCCTGGATTATTTATCAGGACACCTTTTGATAAACAAAGAAAATAAAGACTCAGTTGCTGAAAAGTACTTGTACTTTCAAATACAAACAGCAATTACAGAAAGAATCTCAGAAACAAAATTGTTGGAAACAATGATGTTGAAAAGCACAATACAAGAAGTGAAAAAAATAATTGAAACAAATAGTTAGATATTTGTTAAAGAAACATCAGGTTTCCTCAAATGAATGTATAAAAATATGTCTTGGTTTTAAAAAAAATACAAAGTGAATTATCTGTAACTTCAACCAGTATGTTATCACAAGTGTTGGAAAATGGCCCTCTCTGAAGGTTCACCCCATTTTTTACTTGCCTTTCTCCCCTCTTTTTCTGACCTCATTTTTGTTGGCCTTAGGACTCTGAGCACTTTACCACTGCTAATAGTGCTAAATTGCATGTGCTGTCTCCCTAAAACATGGTAACAGTGGCTCATTCCCAATTGACATATTTAATTTACTTGCAAGTCCCTAGTAATGTGCACTAGATGTGCCCAGGGCCTGTCAATTAAATGCTACTAGTATACCTGCAGCACTGATTGTGCCACTTCTATAAGTAGCCCCTTAACCATGTCTCAGGCCTGCCATTGCAGAGCATGCATGTGCAGTTTCACTGCCACTTCGATTTAGCATGTCAAACTACTGGCCAGGCCTTAAACGTCCCTTGTATAACATATAAGTCACCCCTAAGGTAGGACCTAGGTAGCCCATAGGGAAGGGTGTCATGTAAGTAAACAGCAGGAAATGTACTTGTAAGTTTTACATGTCTTGGTAGTGAAAAACACCCAAAAGTAATTTTTCACTCTTGTGAAGCCTGCTCCTCTCATAGGCCAGCATTAGAAATTCCCTTATGTGTTTTTAAGTGGTAATTTCTGATCTGAAAGGAGTGGCATTGTCATGTATGGTATGGTTGGAATAGAAGTGAGAAATCCTGCTTACTGGTGAAGTTGGATTTAATATTACTATTTTTAAAAATGCCACTTATAGAAAGTAGGCATGTTCTGCTCTCTGTGCCTTACAGCCTGTCTTCAATCCAAGTCTGGTCTGTGCTGGTTGACAGCTCCGCTTGTGCATTCCACCCAGACAGCGATACACACAGGACACTCAGCTGCACCTCCATACTGATGGGTCTTCCTGGGCAGGAAGGGTGGAAGGGCTCTCTCTTAGACTTCAAAGGCCAGTGGCCTGCTCCCATACAAAGGACTGCTAAGCCCCCACAGGGATCCTGGCAGACAGGACTGGGCTGAAAGGGGAACTTGTGCACTTCAAAACCACTTTTTGGAGTTCCCCCACTTCAAACACAGTTTTGCGTATATATACTGAGTCCCTGACCCCACCAGATCAGACACTTCTGGATGCACAGCTGGACTCTGTTAGAGGGCCTGCCTGGCTGCCCAAAGGACTCATCTGGACTGCTTTGCTGAGAAGAACTGCTGCCCTGCTTGTTGCCCTGATGCCTGCTGGCCTCTGACTTTGTTGGAAGGACTGCTTTCCCCACAAGTACTCTTCACGGGTTTGGACTGAGCTTGCCCCCTGTTCTGAATTCTCAGGACCCTCAAAGACTTTATCTGAAGGAGAAAGTCCACACAGCTGGGAAAACTGATGCAAAGCCTGCAAAATTCAATGCAATGCCTGCAGAATCAATGCAGCACCTGTCCCGCTGCTGAAAAATCACTGCAATGCCTGCCGCATTGATGCAGCACCTGTTATCTCTTCACAATACCTTTTTAATTTTCCATGCATTGTTCCTGGGCATCAAAATATTTCCTCATCACAGTGAGGAACCAAGGCTATGAGCCTGAAAATTGCCCCATCACCTTACCGCATGGAAAGAAACGATGCATCACCTTCGCAGCGACAGAAAAAACGACATCGACAGCCAACAAGACAGACTTCACCTGTCTCTACCTAAAGAAGGAGATTTGCTCAATATATGTTTCTGTCTGAATATCACAAAGAGGCTGTCTTTGTGTAGATACACCAATGATTAAAGAAAAACTGTGATTTTTTGAGTAGTTTGTTTTTTGTGGTGTCTGTTTCACTTGGGGTGCACTTTTTTCACCATTGCGTCTTGTGCGATTACTATAGGAAGATATCTTATGCTTGGATATTTACTCACAATAATAAAAAAATATGTGTACTTCATGCATCTGAGTACTGGTTGCAATATAGAAAAAATAAAAAAAATGTTTTTAACAGATTGCCTGACTGTCCATAATTGAGCATTGTTCTCTGATTAACTCAGTGGCAGGATTTTCTGTTTTAGCATATAATTTTCCTTAAGTGAGTTTCATGTGAATGTGTGTTCTCTAGTGTTGCTGTGTGCAACAGTCAGGTGAATGTTGGTGTGTGGGGGTTGTTGTCGTGATGTGTGCAGATGTACTGGTGTGTGCGTGTGTAGATGAATGTGTAGTTGTGGCAGTTGTGGTTGTGTCATGTGTGGGTGCAGCATCAATACTGTGTCTGTTGTGTCATGAATGTATGGCAATGTGCGTTTTCTGCATATACATGTTGTGTGGTGTTGGGATGGCAATGGATAATAGTATGTACATAGTGCGTTGTGCAGATGAACATGTGGTGAAGGTACAGTGTGTGAGTGCCACTTACCTCCATTTCTATAGCCACTGCCATTGTACGATGTCTATTGGGTCCAGAGACCGTCTCCCTCCATCAGCAATCCACCAGCAGTACACCGCCTGAAAGACTGTAACACCTAAATGGGGTCAGCAGGTACCCCCCAGCCTAGCGGCTAGGTAGAGCGCTCCATTGTGGCGGCATATGGCTCAGAAGCAATACCTCTAAATACGGCAGATGGAACACTGTCGACGTGATGGTGTTTACGAGTCCATGGCGGCGGTGGATTGGCAGTGATACTGCTGCATCTTAATCAGACCCTAAATGGCAAAAAAGAAAATGAAGAAATGTACTGATAGAAGAAGACATACGTAAACACAGGAATATCAAATTGTAGATCTACTTCTTGCTAAACAGTGCCAAACAAGAACATCTAGTACTATGTCCCATCCTGTGCCATTATCATTTACAAATATACTTGGTACAATTATTTCTAAACAAAATGAGGTGAGGTCAACCACCAGGAATATTTTTCATTAAAAAAAATTATAAGTGAACAACAACAGTAATCACAAGAACGATTGTAATGCTCATAGTCTAATTTTGCCTGATGAATTATGACAAGATAAAACTGAGCTTAATTGAATACAAATAATGGTTTGTGCAGTAACTAGAAAATCTGCGAGATCACACAAGAAACCTTGTAGATTAATTGAACATTGTTAAATCTTAATTCTTTGTATGAATTGTTGTTGTTGTTTGTTAGCTGTTGTTTTTTATGAAGCAGTGATGGTGTGAGCAGCTGCTGTTTTGTTAGTTGTCTTATTGTTAATAGTTCATGATTATTTTCTTGTTTTTTGTTCTTGTTTCTTTCTTCGTTACTCATGGATGTGGAGATGTATTGGTGTGTGTATACATTTAAGCTGGAAAATGTGTGCTAGGGTCTAAGTTAGAACAGGAATGTTTGTTGGAATTTAAAAAGGTTGTTTGCAGTTGAGTGATGAAGCAGATTAAATGCTGTGCTCCTGTAAATATACAATAAAGAGGACAAGCATAAAACTTGCTCGGTTATGGAACAGTGATTTTTAATCAACACAATATTGTGCAGAATTAAACGTGTAGAAATAACATGTAGGCCTGAAGACAAGAAAGAAATGCACTTATTTTCCTTTCTGTGCTATCCCAGCAGCTGAAAGCACAAACCAACAACAATCTGTAGGCTTTAGTTGAAGAATGTACAATCAAGCACATATTTTATTTGATTTCTCATTAGTGACCTAAGTTAAGAATGTATATTGAATAACTGCTAAAACTTGTTTAGAAACTCTTAACAACCAGCCATGCTGTAAAACATATTCTTTTTAACCTTCACAAGTTCAAATAATGAGTAAAAAATGATAGTAATATCACAAAAAGCTGCGTCTTTATGAATAAGCTGGATAGAAAAGAGTGTATGGGAAATTAAATTTGAATTGCACATATGCATTACACTAATCATGAATATTGTCTCTCTTGTTTCTTGAAATGGTGGGAATCGGCATCCAGTAGATAGTTTAGTTGCAACAATAGAACAAAATAAATACAATGTTTCTTAGCTGCTTTGTTTAGATAGATTAGTTGATGGACTTTGTCCTGTTCCCATTTAGTCATTGAAGTTTGATTGCACAACCAGTGGTGGAGACAAAAAAAGAAGATACAAGTTTCAAAATTGTGCGATTATCAAATAGGTGTTCCTAGATTAGTGTGAGAAGACTTTGTAAAACAGTGAGAAACCTTTGGGAAGCTTTGAGCCTTAGAGGCTTGGGCTCATTCAGCAGCAATCCTACTCCCAATTCTGATACTCTGCGATTTCTTGCAGACTCTCTCTGACATGCTACTCAAACACACTTTGAGCTGCTTTAATTTTGTAACTTAGATTCAATCCAAGACTTTTTGCCTGAAACTTATTTGCTCTAAAACTCTTCTGGGTTTCTAAAAGATTTCCGTCTTTGACTTATGAACTCTTTATGGGTTGTTCTAGCTAATTGATTAACCCCTTTCACCAAGCCATTCTCTAGATCAGACTAGGAAAATTAAATTGTATGGAATGCAATTTATGCATTGTTCTGTTTAACTTTGATATAGAATGTCTGATAATATCAATAAATTTGAGAAACGAAGAGAATTTATAATACAAATACTACACCGTCTTCAAACTCTTATCATTGACTCATATAAAATGCCATTGATATGTTTGAGATTTGTTAAATATTTTGATTACAACTTCTCCCTTTCTCATACTACACCTCACAGGTTCATTGCCTGGGACTCAGTAGTAAAGCAGAAAAGCTTTTACATTATTCAAACAGCGTGTTCTGCACTAACAGTTAATTTAATGATTTTCTATTTGAAGCCTCATTAGACAGGCCCTCTCAGTCTCCACACACAGGATATGATATGACATCCCCAGTAATGTCAGAACACTCCATATCTCCATGTAATTGCAAAGGGAAATGAAAACTCAGCTCTTGAAAAAGCAACTATGACACACATGAGACCGGTACCCTAATCAAACCCTTAGAAAACTAGTTGAACAGTATTGTTCAGTGCTCCATTGCTCTGCACCTAGATTTGCGCTATACAGCTACTGTTACACATATACATACACACAGGCAGTAGGTCACAGAGTGCATCTTGTCCAAAGGCATAAAACAGTGAAACACTGGGTGCACTGGAGGAGATTTGGGAAGGAGGGCAACAAACAAATTGGATCAGGAGATGCCAGCAGTTGGAGGAGAATCGGGGTTTTGAGCAGCAGATCAGTGACCAGAGCAGAACTGTGTATTTAGCTAACAAAAAACCCCATCATGCCACATTTTGTGTTCTTCTATTTTGAATTCAATATTCATATTGCTTTTACTGCATCACTGCCATAATCAGATAAATACATTAAGAATCAAAGATATGCTTTATACAAGTCAATATTAATACAGCGGATTTGATAAAATTTAAAATGTGTTAGATTATCCGAAACATCTCCATAGTCCTTCACATACCATAGAAAATCTACATTCCTAAAAGGCATTATTAAAACAAGCATTTGCAATGCAATGGGTCTCTCATTTGTTCGACTTAGAGCTATTAGCATTGTAAAGTTCTAACCGTAATTTTCTTGCCACATAAATTGAAAATGAAAAGTAATACAGTTTTACATAAGCAAGCCGATTTAAAGCACCACACCATGAGCATGATCATGAGGGAGCACACAAAAGGAAACAGAAGTTTGCTCCCAGTCAAACTTATCAGCAGTTATGCAATTATCTATGTAACAGGGTTGATGTCATGCAATGCGCTCGACTATTGCCCAGCGAGATCGCGCTGAGTATGAAATAAAAAGAAAAAGTAGTCCAGAAGCCATGCAGAAGATATGGAGCTTTGTAAGTTTTCAGTAGTTTAGCGGTGTTCTCGAGGAGGGCTAAACACTTGAAAAGGCATGATTTATGCATGCCTTTCACAAATTAAATCAAGCAAATCTTAAAAGGCAAGCCCACAAGCCAAGGAAACTGGTGGTCGTGACATGGGCGTGGTTAAAGGCCCACAGAGAGATTACAACAAGGCCAGAGCGCTTGCGCGCTCGACCCTAAAAACTAGTAACTGCAAACTGGGTTTGGTCTCTTATGAAGAGCCCATACATGTCTATGTTGCTTAATGGTGAAAAATGAAAAAGTTAAAAAAATATCCTTTACTGTAGATAACTAGTTCAATAAACAAGAAGCAATCTATGATATCCCAAATACTTTATTGCAAACTTCGGGATATGTTATTCTAGTAGGTCTTTATTATGTTATGCTATCTTACTATAACTTATAGAGAGCACATACAACAAATGGTTTCTTGGAGCTGAAGTAACTGCCCGAAGAAGGCTCAGTCTTTACAGAACCAACAGGCAGTGTGCACCTCGTGGACAGAATAGATACGTTTCGTAACCACCCAATATTCGGCTAAGCTAATGGGATATTGACTAAAGATGGACGTTCAAAACAAGGCTGATCCAAGAGATGCATCGCTAAGCCCCAAGCAGGAGGGGTGTAATTGTATTATCATGTCAAGGGAAGGGGTTATAGAACATTGTTAAATTTTAGAGGCCAGCAATATTTTTGTTATCAGAATATTTTATCACCCCTGTGAAGTTTCACTCTGAGGAACAGCAAGGAAGTCTACCTCCATTTCCAGTTCTGTAAAGATAATTGAATAAATGCATTTAATCAATTTCTGCTCAGCATCCCTTTAACAAATAAAAGAGCGTAAGCTCAAAGTAATGTGCCTGTGGTATATGTAATGCTGGACTATCTGTCAGAATTGAGACAACTGCATGTTACCTCGAGCTGCCAGGGCTTCTGGAATATTTCATCCAGGGGCGTGGCTTCCACTGGCGCAGAGGGTGCAGTGGCACCTGGGCCCAGAGGCTTGTGGGGCCCAGTGATCTCTGATTATTACTGTATTTTACAATTCAAGCAGCAGCCGGGGGATGGGGGCACATCCATCCTTGTACTATGGCCCGTAAAGCACTGTCTATGACACTGATTTCATAAGCAATGGACTTGGGATATTGATAAAGTAATGTGCTCAGCAGTCTGACACGCTTTTTCCTTGTCAAATTGCAGCTCGTTTCTCTCCGTTGATTGGCTTATTTCTGGAAAACAGTTCAAAGTGCACATTATAAATATACATGTAAAAACAGATACCTGCTCATCTGTCCCTGCAGCAGCCATGTTCTCTTCTGGGGTTTTACCGTTCCTTTTTCTAATTTTAATATTCGTAAAATCGGAAGCATTTTCGGTAAGCTTTTTTTCCTGAAGTGAGATTTTGGCAGTAATAATTTTCTACCAATAATTTAAAATCATATATTTTTCTTTCTTTAAGGTTAAACGACAGCCCTTACTAAAAGGTAAGCAGTGAGTGATCAATTGAAAGTCTCTTCTAACATATATTTCTATTTAACGCGATATTAATATTCTTCAATTTTTTTTAAGAATATGAAGCAGATGCGGGTGAATTACGAGAAGATATCCCTGAAATAAATAGTGGTGAGTTTTATTAAGTGCAAATAACATAGTTTCTACTGTGTGATAGAAATAAAATATAGAAATATATAGAAATACATAAGTGTATATGTGTGTGTATATGTATATAATATATATGTGTACATACATACGTATACAAGTAAATAAGGATATAAGTATGTAAGGATAGAAATATATAAGTAAAATTACGCACATAAACTCAGCAACCTAGTACTGCTTATATATAATGTGCATTTAATGGACGTTATTTTCCTTGGATGTCTTAAACACCAACCGCCATCTCGCAGCAAATTTTGCAGTTCCTTATTCCCTCGGTCAGTACGTGAAGTGAAATGAAGGGTGTATCTCTGCTTCCCCTGATTGGCTGCTGAGTTTGGGGACTGGTCCGAGTCTAGCTTTCCTGCAATTAGACCCCTTCCCAGAAAATGCGAACTAAATGAATTCTTGACTGGAGTCATATGCAGTCGAGTACGGTATTGGGTGGATGGGGGTAGGGAGAGAGAGAGAATAGCGGCCATTCCCCATGCCCCCTCGCCCCCTTCCACATGCCCACTGGGCAGAGTACACACTGCAAGTGCCAGGCACTCGTGTCGCTGCAGCGGCTCACATGGTCCTGACACGAAAAAGCTGCCAGGTGGTTCCCCTTCTATGCGCAATAGTTACATTCAACTGTTTGCATTAAATGATATTTGAATATGCAATTTACATCCTGCACTATAAGTGTGGCGTTATCTATCGGTATATTAAATTGCCACTTGGCGTCGAGACAACGCAATATGCTGCCTCTATTATGTAGTAATAGTTGCTAAGAGATGTCTAATTAAGTGACATCTACCCCAGAAGAAGGAGTGGTTGAGTTAAACCTGCAAGGATTCAAACGTGTGCCTTGCAGGTTACATGCAGATGTTTAAAGCAGGTGGTTGATTCACCAAGCTATTTCGCCAGGATTGCCGCCGTTATCTGGTGGTGATACAGCGTCCTTTGCAACAAGCCTATTATTACACGAGGACGTAATGTTAGGATCTTCGGGCTACCCTCAGCGCCAGGCAGGCTCCATATTTACTCTCTAAACTGTTTCATGAGGAGTCAAACTTGCGACCAGCCGACTACACAAAGATCTCTGTAGCAAGTGCATTAACCTCCTCAGCTGTCTTAGTGCAAGGCTCTGGGTTTGGGTGGCGATATTAGTCATTGTTCATGTAAGTTCAATTAATAAACAGCTGCTGTTGTGCTCATCCCTAATTAGGCAGACAGCGCCACCATGTGGCAGACTGTCATAAGTGCCGGTGCTGACCTTTAAGTATCACTGCCAAGCACTGGAAACCACTGGCTCACATTAAGCACAGCGACCTCGCTGTTCCTACCAAAGAAAACAGTAAAATAGACAAACTATCAATATTGAGTGTTTAGAGATAACATAGCTATAAGACAGAGATGTACCAAAGAGGGATACCTCATGGTCTGATATCAGGCACATCAGGGCTTGAGATCTTGCAACAGCCAGGCTTTCATTGTTTAACACATAATACATCATGATTTACAGGCATATTTCTATTTTTGTCTTGCAGCTTTTGGACAGCGTCTGTTTCAAGGTGATATCGTAATGCCGGTGAGTACAGGTGACCCTTCTAAAAATCTTCTCTGAGAGTGAAGTGAGGTGCTTCTCTACATTGGTCATAGTTTTGTAACCTCTCCCTTCCTTGAACAGTCTGAGCGCAATGGTCTGAGGAACGAGAGCTACAGATGGACTTTCCCCATCCCTTATATACTGACCGACAGTCTGGGTAAGATAACTTATGCTTTATGCTTTCTGGAAAATTATGTTGTTAAAAATAATATTTAACAATAGTGGGCTCCTAATCTTTGGAGGCAAAATGAAAAGTGTGCACAACCCCCAACAATTTGTTCTTTTATTGCCTCGATAATTGCAAATATAATTAAGTGCTTGCACTGACATTCCATAGAAAGACTTTAAACACTGAAGAGATTATGGCTCTGTTTGTAAGCTGAAATACCTCCTTCTGGTGCCACTCTCCAGTTTGAGCTGTCTCAAGAAGTCTACATAAAGAGGAGAGTGACTCTGAGGACTGGGTGCCAGGAGACACTAACTTGTGATCTGAATAAAACAATGAAGAGTATGGAGGAGTCTGGACTACTGTAGCAAGAATCAGTCGTCACGTGTCTGACGTAGGTCCAACAAAGGGCCAGGAGGGAGGATCCATGCCCTTTCTCCAACATACCCACAGAAACTATATTCGTGCATAATTAATCGGAATGAAGCTGTTTTGCAAAGTCATCGGCCTGGCACTGTGGCCTGGATCTAGTTCCCCTGAACCTATGATGGCCCCTGCCATATGCCAATGTTCCATTGCATTCTACTCTGTTTGGTTCCCATGGCCATGTGGCCTCAATGTTTTCTACATTGAGCAGCTTATAATTTATTTAAATGTCATCTAGTAAGACCCTCCAAGTGTGCGGTTATAAAGAGAGAGTGTGACTGGTACAGAGCAATGAGGTGGTCATCGACATCCATACTTTGATCACGGAAGGATATCAGGCAAATGGTTTCTTGGCTAAGACCTTCAAACCCATGTCCCAATGGAAATCTGATGACTGTTCACAAATAGGACGCTTGGGCAACTGACCTGCCCCACTGTGATGGCTTAGCGCCACAGTGGATCTTGGCAAGCGAGCCTTTTAGTTGCCTTGTCGAGAAAGAGCTTAAAGGATGACCCTAATAGTTGCTGCCCAATAGCATTATTGGGCTTTGAGGGGAGATTTTATGTCAAACATTCCTTAATGACCAGAGAAGAATGGGTGGCCACAGCGGCCTGCTACTGCTTGCAGGAGTTCGAGCGACCTCAAGCACAGTTGATGCATTAAAGCTTTGTGCTGTAGCAAATAATGCTTTATTGTAGAGTAAGGCCTAAGTTTTACTGTTGCTACGTCGACTATTTCACAAAGGTTTATCGTATGGGCGATAACCTGCAGTTACACATTAATACATGTTTGCAATCATTGATTAGGACATTGCCCTCACATGCTTGGGCCAGAATATAAATGGAGGAAGGGATAGGTAGAGTCTGGAAAATCAAGATATTTAATTGGCTGAAACTGGGCTGCGTTCTCTCTCTGGTGCTAATTACCCTTTGTAGGGCACTTTTAGCTTTAGGGTTTAGTGGGGTGCACTGCCCACCCTCTAATCCTGACTCCAAGCCTCTATCTCTCTTAATATTTTCTCAATAATCCTATTTTATTGACTTTACAGTGAGCAAATATATTAACATAATAAAATCACAATCTTTTTTTCATTTATGTGGATCACTTTCTCACTGATTGATGAGACCCCAGTTGGTGTGCAGCATTTGAGTATGGTTGTACAGCTGTAAAACTAAACTACCTGTGTGTTACTTTAGGGGGCATCCCAAGTACACAGGGCTTTGAGCCCCAAAATACGCCTCTTTGTGACAGTAGCAAAGTAGGAGAATAGTTTTTTTTCTCAAGACCTTTAAACTTTGCCTATGTGCTGCACTGTATAACACAGATACAAAGTAGGGAAAGTTTAGAAGTATATATAAGGATGGTATTTTGTATTGGAAGGGTGACAATAATTGAGGTGCATGAGTTTCATGTTAGACATGTCATTCATTCTTGGTGTGGTCTTGTCTGTTTGCCTTCACCTCTCCTGTTTTCTGAATTTCGTTTTTGCTAGCATTAGGACTCTGTGCACCTTATCACTGCTAACCAGTACTGAAGGGCTTGTGCTCTCTCCAGACTTGACACAGTGAGATTACGGCCCAGACATTAGAGGGTAGTTTTATACATTCTGCTAGGAAGAAGGGGATGCAGCGTCAATATTGGATCCAAATTGTGGCGATCATGGAGCAGCACATTTTGATGCTGTTGTCAATTCTTCCACAGTTCAGTTAAGGCTTGCTTGCAGAAAGAAGAACGTGGGCATGTTCTTAGACCACAGTGCCGGCACACAGCCAAAAAGGAAGAGTGCAGGTGTGAAAAGAGTACTTTTATTCACTTCCACGTGCCTTTTAAATACTATTGAGTAGGGGCAAGAAATATACTATATATATGTGGATCAACTAAACAACATGGCCTTCCATTTGTGATGCTCTGCAAGTGCATGCATGCAAACCATCAATGCCAATCTGTGCAAGAATGCCCGGGAGCAATGCTAGGGGATGAGAACACAGCCCCATCCTTGAATAGACTGGTTTAATGTAAAAGCAGGCAACCTATGAGGACATCCCTCCTAGGGCTAGTTCTCTGTTGAAGGTGTGTCCCTAAATAGCATGCCATAGTTTTTCTGGTATTACACTGAGGCCCAATAGTTGCTGCAAATGCCTATACCCTATTAGCTGTAAGAGGTGTATGTATTCCATAGGGAACATAGTTCAACATGGTTGCTCTCTTGCATGAGTTTTTGTTCATTCACAATATATTTGTTCATGTAAAAATCACAAAAGAACAGTTTAGATATGAGTTATTTGTAGAGTTCCCTGTTTTAGAGCAATCGTGTGGAAATAGTTATATAAATGTAATGCAGAGGGTGTACATATGTAGGTACAGCTGACAGCAACTGTCTCTAAGACCTGTTGTTACCAATGCTTCAAAATATATATAGAATGGGTTTTGACCCCACTCAAATAAGTACTTGTATCTCACCTCATACTATTGGCATCATTCTGCCTCCGGAGGGCCTGCATTGCAATACATGGGGGTCTATTTACATCTCATAAGAACACTGAGTCATCATACATAAGCAATTGGGTTACTGATTGAGGGGGGTGAAACCCTGCTCAACCAGTAACAACAATTTCTGTTGAAGTGAATTCACAAGCAACTCCAAATTAACTTGTGCTTAACCCTCTATTAGAATGGCACGGAAGCAGTTAGACTTAACTCAAAGGCAATGTGTAAAGCATTTATGAAGCACTTCAAACAGTAATAAAGTGGAAATAACACAGGAAAAATACCACACCAACATAGAAAAATAAGGTAAAATGTATAAAAATGATTTGAGACCAAAATGATGAAAATCCAATCAGTATGACCGGAGATATGCAATTTCAATGATTTAACTCTTTGGTCGCCATGGACGTAACGGTTACATCCTTGGCTGCAGCACTGAGGCGCTGAGGACGTAACCATTATGTCCTGGGACTGGCTCATGGAGGGAGCACTGTGCCTTATGATCCTCCCCCCAGCCCCCCATGGCAGGGATGGAAGAGGAATCGATTCCCCTTCCACCCCCACCCCCCATTGATGTCTCATGACATCAGCGCGCGATCGCACACTGACCTCATCAGAAGCCGCCCCCATCCTGCTGGAAGCTCAGCTTCCAGCATGATTGGAAGAGAAATGTTTGCATTTCTCTTCCAATCAGGGGGTGAGGGCGGCACAGAGACATGAAAGGAAAGGAAAGGCCTTTCCTTTCCTTACATGTCTCTTTGAGCATTTCTGCAGCCCAATCGTGAAGCAATTGGACTGCAGATATGCCCTCTAGACACCAGGGATTTTGTGTCAGTGTCTGTTTAAGTGGGTTTACATATAAGGGGAGCGGCCCCTTTGGCCAGGGCTGCTCCCCATGGGGGCAATTTATTATTAGGCCTTTTCTGCCCTCCCTGAGGGCAGATCTGCCTATTTTAATTAGGCCGATCTGCCCCCATGGGGGCGGAAACCACTTAGGCACCATGGATTGGTGTGTGTGTGTCTTGTTTTGGGGAGCAGCCCCTTGGGCAAGGGTCGCTCCCCATGGGGTCATATTACTGTTGGCCATTTCTGACCCCCTTGGGGGCAGATCGGCCTATTTCTGGAAAGCCCATCTGCCCCCCAGGGGGGCAGAAAGCCCAGCAGAGACCAGGGAAGAATTGTTTTTTTTTAAAAAAGAGGGTGGGGGTATGACCATAACCCCACCCCAAATAAATGGGGACAAAGTTTATCTGCCCACCCGTGGGCAGATGGGGTAATTACTCCCGATCCACTCCCCGGGGGGCAGAATGCCTAATAGATGCCAGGGAATTAAAAAAAAAAAAAAGTGGGTTGGTGGCTACCAACCAGTGTGGGCATGGTTATGCCCCCACCCCAACTAAAGTGGGTAACAGTCTTTCAGCTCTCCCCCACTCACTAAAAGATCTTATTCCCATGGCAAGCAATAGGACGTTTGATTATTTTGGGTTTTGGTTTTACATTTGGGCCATGAGAGCTTGTCTAACTCTCAAAATCGTTCCACTTGGAATGGTGAGGGCTGCACATTTTGGACTTTGGGACACTGCCATGAAGAAAAATCTACAAGACCTAGGCACATCTGAAAACTAAACATCTGGGTTAGTCCAGGGTGGTGTGCTTCACATGTACCCAGAACCATTTTCCTAACCACAATGCCCTGCAAACCTCCAACTTTGCTTGAAATCACACATTTTCCCCACATTTTTATGATGGATCCTTCCGGAATCTTCAGGAATCCACAAAATTCCTACCACCCAGCATTGTCGCATCTATACCAATAAAAATTCTGCCCCACTTGTCAGCCTAAAATATTTTTTCTCAAACTGCCCTTTTAGACACACTCCCCTGCAATTTCAACATGTTTTTGGCTCTTCCCTTTCGCACTTGGCCCACCTACACAAGTGAGGTATCATTTTTATCAGGAGACTGAGGGTAACGTTGGGTGGCAGGAAATTTGTGCCGATGCAGTGAGCCTACACAGAAATATGGGAAAAATTTGATTTCTTTTAGCTAAAGGCCAAAATCCACAGCTAGGCACTTTGCAAAAAACAGGTCAATTTTCTTTTGGAAAATGTGATGTGTCCATGTTGTGTTTTGGGGCATTTCCTGTTGCGGGCACTAGGCCTACCCACACAAGTGAGATACCATTTTTATCGGGAGACTTGGAAAAATGCTGGGTGAAAGGAAATTTGTGGCATCTCTCAGATTCCAGAACTTTCCATCACCGAAATGTGAGGAAAAAGTGTTTTTTTGCCAAATGTTGAGGTTTGCTAAGGATTCTGGGTAACAGAAGCTGGTGAGAGCCCCACACGTCACCCCATCTTGGATTTCCCAAGTTGTCTAGTTTTGAAAAATGCACAGGTTTGGTAGGTTTCCCTAGATGCCGGCTGAGCTAGAGGTCAAAATCCACAGCTAGGCACTTCCCAAAAAACATGTCAGATTTCAATGTAAAAATGTGATGTGTCCATGTTGTGTTTCCTGTCGCAGGTATTAGGCCTACCAACACAAGTGAGGTACCATTTTTATTGGGAGACTTGGGGGAACACAGAATAGAAGATCAAGTGTTATTACCCCTTGTCTTTCTCTAAATTTTTTCCTTCCAAATGTAAGACAGTGTGTAAAAAAAGACGTCTATTTGAGAAATGCCCTGTAATTCACATGCCAGTATGGGGCCCCCGGAATTTGGGGATATGCAAATAACCACTGCTTCTCAACACCTTATCTTGTGCCCATAGTGGAAGTACAAAAGTTTTCTTGATACCTGTTTTTCACTTTTTATATTTCACCAAATGAATTGCTGTATATCCAGTATACAATGAAAACCCATTGCAAGGTGCAGCTCATTTATTGGCTCTGGATACCCTGGGTTCTTGATGAACCTACAAGCCCTATATTTCCCCACGACCAGAAGAGTCCAGCAGACGTAACGGTATATTGCTTTAAAAAATCTGTCATAGCTGGAAAAATGTAATAGAAGAAAACGTGGACAGAAATGGATCTTTTTTTCACCTCATTTTCAAAATTGTTTCATTTTAACTGTTACTTTCTGTAGGAAAACCTTGAAGGATTAAACAAATGACCCCTTGCTGAATTCAGAATTTTATCTACTTTTCAGAAATGTTTAGCTGTGCAGGATCCAGCATTGGTTTTACACCCATTTCTGGAACTAACTGAAAGGAGGCTGAAAGCACAAACAGTAATAACAAGCATTTGCAATGCAAGGGGTCTCGCATTTGCTCGAGTTAGAGCTATTAGCGTTGTAAACTCCTAACTGGACTTTTCTTGCCACACAAATTACAAGAAAAAAAACACAGCGTGATCGCGCTGTGTAAAATGCATCGCGATCACGCTGAAATTGAAAACGGAAAAACCAAGCGCTATTGCGCTATGTAAACCCCAGCGCGATCACGCTGCGTGGAAAATAAAAAGATTAAGTAGTCTGGAAACCATGCTGAGAACATCGAGCCTTGAATGGTTTCAGTAGTTTACCGGTGCTGTGTAGGTAGGCTAAACACCGGGAAAGGCATGACGTATGCATGCCTTTCACAAATGAAAGCAAGCGGATTTTAAAAGGCAAGCCCACAAATCAATGAAGGTGACTGACGTGACATGGGCGTGTTTAGAAGCCCAAAGAGAGATTACAGCATGGGATGGAGCGATTTGTGCTTGCCCATAAAAATGGGGTATGTCCCAGTAAAATGCCAACATTGTGTTGAAAACTTTGGTTTTCTAATTCAAGTCTGCCTGTTCCTGAAAGCTGGGAAGATGGTGATTGTAGCACCTTTGTTGATGCCGTTTTCAGGGGAAAAAACACATGCTTTCTTCTGCAGCATTTTTTCCCGTTTTTTTTTTTAAAGCAAAATTTTAGCTGTATTTTGACTGATTTCTAGGTCTCCTCAAGGGTAACCTACAAATTCTGAGTACCTCTAGAATCCATAGGATGTTGGAAAAAAGGACGCAAATATTGGCATGGGTAGCTTATGTGGACAGAAAGTTATGAGGGCCTAAGGGCAAATAGCCCCAAATACCCCCAAAAAAGACCTTCCACCTGAGGGGGAAAAGGCCTGGCACCGAAGGAGTTGAGGTAAGTCTAGTGCCTAAAAGCACATAGCCACACTCACGGTAACCTGGTTGTGCGAGACAGGGTGACAGTCACAAGATCAGGCCACTTTCGATGGAGCATAGGTTGGATACAGGCACCCGGTTAGTCTCACTGAAAGAGTTAAATTCAAAAGTCCAGGGCAAAGAGTTAAGTTTGCTGTGAAGGGGACCGTGAGAAGCAGGCAAAGCATTGGGGATGGTTGTTGCTGTGTTTCCAAGAGCAGTACGGACATCATGGATTGTCGTTGCTGAAGTGCAAAGATTCTGTTGGGGGTCATGGATGGTCATTGCTGGAAATTCTCATTGGCATTCACAGTGGGCTGTCAATGCTGTAGCTCGAAATGCAGATCTTACGTTGCTAGGCATCGCTGGTGGTCGCTGGGGGAGCGAAAAGTCAGGTTCACCAGAGGTGAACATTGATGGCGACGCCGGCGGCAAGCTCTTGGCATAAATACGCTGGTTCATGGTCTCAAAGAACCCAAAACTTTAGGATTTCTCTGTTTCTTGGAGCGAGAGCTCAACTGAAGCCACTTCAATTGTCCTGGAGCTGAAGAGTACCTCTTGGGGATCTGGAACTCTCCCCAGCAGAGCCCAGCACAGCTCAAACAGCTCTATTGCCAGTCCAGTTGCAGGACCAGGCAGCAGGTCAGCTGGGCAGATGCAGGAAGGGATCTGGAGCTTGTTATGTCCCTGTTGCTCAGAATAGGAGGTCAGTTAGCTGACCATTGGGGTGACTCCAGCCTGGGATGAAGGATGCAGATCCAGTTTTCTTTCTCAGCAAGTAGAGCGTGGCTCGAGCGGACGTTCATCAGGACATCCTTATTTTTTTGTACTGAGGAGCTGGGTCTGAGGGTCAAATATGTATACCTGGTGTCAGCTTTGAAGTAGGATAAGTGGAGGATTATACCCCCAGAGATGCTTGGAATTTCCTGCTGCCTTGGCCCCAGTTTGTCACAAGTGTCAAACTCTTTGTGAGTGTGCTTGTGGAAAGGCTTTGTGATGTGCAAGCATGGTAGATGACAGTACCTTTCCTTCATTAAGTCAAAGATGACCCTTCCTGCCAACACCTATTCCATCTTTGTCTCACTGTCTCGGAGCAATACACAAAGACCAACTGCCAGCGCACAAAATGGGGAATGAAGAGCGGAGAGAGAGACTTAGAGAAATGCTGGAAAGTGAAGAAAGAGAACATACTAGAGAGATTAAGGCAATAGAAGAGAACGCACTGGAAAAACTTACAAAGATGCTGGAATGAGCTAAATATTTGAAGGGAAAGTGAAAGACTAGCATTAGTTGCAGAAAAAAAAGTTCAACAATTCAGAGAACAGTGTGAGGAGCTACGTTCCCTACTGTTTCGGAATAATGAACATCAAGTGTGTACAGAAAGACTGATCCAAATGCGTATCAAGGAACAACTACAAAATTAACAGAAGGAAGAACATGACCTTTATGCCGAGCTCAAGGAAAAAGACCAACTGCTAAAGGAAAAAGAAGAAGAAAGAGCAGAATAGAGGCATGCTTGACGTATTGCATCTCCAGATGGCAGCTACAGAGAACCAGTAGATGGAAGCAGAATGTGCTCAGAGACAAAAATGACAGAAGCAGCAGGCGACAAGGAACATGCTTGATAGTACTCTGCGCTTGAAGATAAAAAGCCTTGCACAAGGGCAACAGGAAGAACACACTCTTGACTTGAAGTGCTTGGACCAGCTACTTCAGGACACACAGGATGAAACTCTTGGAAATGAACAAAGAGGAAATGCACAAGGAGAAGCAGATCTATTAAGGCCACGTAGCCAAGCAGATAGAAGAGAATAAACAATAGGAGAAAAAAATGAACAAATTGATTGATGCCAAATTGCAGAACCTGGATTGTTTAATGCTAGATGTCATCCAACATCTACAAATATGTGAAAAATTGGCAAGAAATGCAGGCAAATTGGAAGAACTTGCCTGTGACCAAGAACTCTTACAGAAGGCAATTGAAGGGCACAAACAGCTAGAACTGGAAAGAACTTTACCAGGCAAGTAACAGGCTAAGGAATATAAGGATCAGCTTCTATGTCAGGTAGCATATCATAAGCAATGCAATGAAATGGAGACTGAAGAGGAGTGCTAGGAATTTAAAGCCAGGCTTCAAGCTGAGATAGATAGAAGAAACTGAAGGAAATTCTGTCAAGGTCGTATGTGAGCCAGATAAATGTGCACCCTTTGAGGAAATCACAGATTTGGAGTCCCAAATAACTGCTTATGAGGGTAAGAGTTCCCATTTAGCTACACTAACGTGATTGTATGATACTTTAAGACTGAACTACAATTAAGTGTAAATGGACCATGCTAACATTTGAGCAGTTGAATGTTCTTCACTTTGATTTTGCACCAATGGTATTCTTAAAATTGATTAGTGCTTAACTGTGTTTCAACTTTCCTTATTTCTGTCTGTATCATTCCCTTTGTCATCCATTCTTGATGTTACTTTTGCTTCCTTAACATTTTTCAAATTCCAGTTTTGAAGAACTATGTTCGTTTTGCCCATTATTTTGGAGGAAGACCATTCTTTTCATGCCACCATAGGCTGTACATGAGAACAATAGTAACAAGGTAATCTCACTTTAGTAGTGGGGCAATCTTTAACAAATCAATATTAAATACCTCACATGTCTTAAGTCCGCCAGCATTGAACATTGACAAATGAATCAATGGTGAACTCAGAACACAAGTGTGAGGACTTTTAAACTGTAATGCAATGTTGTTTTAATGCAATAAAACTGATTACATCTCTTTGAAGAAAATCATGAAAAATTCACCTAGTCAGATGACCCAGGATATGACTGCAGGCACCAAATGGTTGGGGTAAGAAAATGCCAACTTTCTAAAAGTGGCATTTTCAGGATTGTGACTTAAACTGAAAATCCATCCATACAATTTTTTGATGGCTCTAAATTACAATTCTTTAGACACCAGTCTTACTTGCTCCCAGTTGAAAGTTGTCAGTTATTAAATATAACAAAGTAACTCAATATTACCCTAAAGGAGTGGTATACCTTGCAGTAGTGAAAAACATTTTCACTACCACGACATGCAAAACTTAAAAGTACATGGCCAGCTTTCTAAAAATACTGTACCGTGCTCTACATGCTGTTTAGGGCATACTCTAGAGGTGATCTATACATATTAAAAAGGACAGTTTAGGCCTGGCATAATTTTTATTTTGCTAGGTCAAAACAGTAGTTTGAACTGCGCACACAGGCTGCCATGGCAGTCCTGAGACATGCTTAAAAGGCTACTTAAAAGGGTGGCACAATCAGTGCAGCAGGCCCACTAGTAGGATTTAATTTAAAGGCCTTGAGTATGTGTAGTACAATCAATCAATCAATCAATCAATCAATCAAATAATTTCTTAAGCACACTACTCACCCGGTAGGGTCTCAAGGCGCTGGGAAGGGAAGGGTCCGGTTTCTGCTCGAAAAGCCATCTACTACTTTACTTGGAGCTTACAGGTAGATTAATGTTCCAATTGGTTGGGTCCAATTCTACCATGTTATAAGGCGAGAACACAAATACTTTAGTACTGGTTAGCAGTGGTAAAGAGCACAGAGTCTGAAAGACCAAGAAAAACGGGTTCAGAAAAAAGGAGGGTGAAAGCAAAACATCTGGGGAAGTTCAACATCATACAGTACGATATTTATCTCATAATAGTATTGTATACAGGAAGCAATAGTTTTTGTTTCTTTTCACTGCAGCAGTAGTTTAAAATATTTTAGACTAGTCCTATTGACTTTGCCAGTGCTTGTTAAGTACTTACTTCTTGCTGAGCCAGGATTAATGAACTGTAAAGCTATGTATGATGTGATTTGGTGTTTCTGTGCCTTTTGCAGCCATGATTTTCATGCCTGTGGTTAAATGACTGAGTAAAGACTACAAACATGTTACAGTGGTGGCCCTTAGAGAATTAGTTTTATAAATGCCATGTGCAGTGACTAACAAATGGTTAGTTTTTATTTGCTGGAGCCCTCAATTGGCATGCAAACAATCTTGTATGTGGTTTGTTTTATTGCATTTCAACTATTGCAATATGGCTCAGTTTAATCCAGAATACGACAATAGTTTTTCTGTTTTCTAAGACGATTCCGCTTTATCTTCACTTTTGAAAGCAGTGAGCAGCTTAATAAGGTTTCTTAATACAAATCTATTGTGTTTTACAGATCTTAATGCTAAAGGAGTCATACTTAAGGCCTTCGAAATGTACCGCTTAAAGTCATGTGTAGATTTTAAACCATACGAAGGAGAGCCAACATTCATCACTTTTCAAAAGGGCAGTGGGTAAGTCTTATAATGAGATTAGACAATTATACTAATGTCAGTTTGCTATGCTGGGTTCCATTCACCTCTACCAAGAAGGTAAGAATGATGGCAGTTTTATAGTAAATCAGAAAATTGCCATTAAGTACAAATGCATTCAAAGTCTACCTTCCTCAACTTTTTAATTCTTCATACTGGAACTTTACTTCATTGACCCTATCCCAGCCAAGCTTAACATCATCTATCGTCCTACCAGCATCAATGTTACCTTTGTGGATTAACTATGGAGCACATCAAGGCCACAAATAACATTTTCAGAGTTGACTTTGACCTCCCAACAACTTCACTGTTTCCCAGTTGTCTGCCTTCCTTGTTTTACAATAATGTGACACAACAGTGGAAGAGGCCTTCATAATTTCAAAGATGCCCTTTTCTCTACGGATGGCCCCATGACAGTGAATTAGTCAGGTCACTACCAAATACATTTTACCTTTTTGTTTGCCAAAAACAAGATGATTGGTCAACTAAAACAAATGTAGGCCTGGGCCCATATCACTAAACAAATCAACCACTTTTGCAGCATGTGTTCCTCTAGTCTGCTCCTCTTCTCTAACTGCAGGAAATAAATTCCCTTCCTCTTACTTCAATGAAACCTTAAAAGGAAAATTAATGAAGACTAAGAAGTCAGTATTGTAACACAATGAGTTCTCAACATTGAGAGTACCACAGAAAGTAATTTCTGTCAAACCCTTTTTGTATAGTCATTGGCAGAAATTCACTCAGCTAGGAAATTGTAGAATAACATGTTCTTATGCTAATTTTTCTCCATCAAAGTTCAATTAAAACTCAACCGAAAACACTTTGACATTGTCAACAAGCCCTGCTACATTGTCACTGGGTTGGCCACCAAATGCAGAAAACTTTACTCCTTATTTAAGTCAGAATCACCGAACTTCATTTAAACTCGCTCTAAAACAAATGTCTGGTCAAACTTAAAGAGATTTCTCAGAATGGCCTAGTCAACATTATTCCTAATCTGAGAACCTTTAACCCCATTTTCAATCCCAAATGTGCCTCTATGGCTATGGACATGAACTCTCCTCTGGCCCAATACTGGGTGAATCTCATCAACATCTCTTTTGATATAAGCAAATTTCCCACCTGTCTTAAAATGTGACAAGCCCCAGTCCCATCTCTTCCTAGCTTCCAACAGTTTCACTGACCTGCACTTCTTTGCTAAGTTAGTGGAAATGTGTGTTGATGCCAAACAGTTCATTGGCAATCACCATCACCCCAACAACCTACAATTTGGATTCAAGTGAGGCTGCTTCACTCACATGACCATTTAGCAAATTATTCCGGATGCTACATTTATCATAGATAATGGTGACTCCTCCCTTTAAATGTTTCTTGAGCTGCATGTGACTTTCAACGCAATCAACCATGGAATACTTCTGGACATTTTGCAAGATAATAAAGCCATTGTGAATCCTATGCCAAATGATTTACTTCTTATTTCTAGTGCCTGAGTCTCTAAACATACATCTCTCCCTTACTCACTTGCAACAAGACTTGATTAGTGTTCCCACTTTACTTTGTGGAGATCTCCTCCATATCTCCGGAAGAACCCTTTATCATTATGCCAATGACACCTAACTATGTCTGATGTCCTCCGGTCCTTAACAATAGCTGTCTGATTGCCACCAGTCTTGAGATTATTGAGGTTAGAATGACTTTCCATCACCTTAAACTGAATTTCCCGAAAATGAATCTGACCTGGCTAAAATCAATATCTTTGACTTCTTACCAGCCATTATTGAGTACACTAAATCCCTTAAATTCATTCTTGAAAAAACACTCAACCTTCACACACATATCAACAAGATGACCATAAAATGACCGTCATCAGTTAGGAGTGAAGGATCCATCCAAGGTGTTTCCAGACTTCTTTTGAAAAAAACATTGTATTGGTAACTAGGCAAAAATACATTGTATGTTCACAGGTATGCATGAGATGGAATAGCACAGAAGAGACAAAAGCACAGTATGTATACTCTCCGTTTCCCATCAGAAGTCCCTCCCCCATTTCCAGTCCAGTGGAGTCATTACTAGTGCACTTTCTACAACGTGGTGCGGTCAAGTTGTGGAGTGGTGAGTTGAGCGTAGACCGCCTCCATATTCATTAATTTCCCCCAAATTTTCCCCCACTTCTGTGGGCCCCCTCGACTCTCATATGTTACCCTCTCCCCCATCATGCACCAGTCCATGTTGTACTTCCAGTCTCGCAACACTGGTGCCTGGTATGAACCCCAAAGCCAGGCAATGTTTCTCTTGGTAATCACCATGCCCAAAGTCATCAGCAGAATCTCGAGTCATCTAGGATCCAAAGTATCCCAAATATTTAACAAATACCACTTAATCGAGGTTGCCCATGCACTGTTACAGAACTCATTTAGACATACAATCACTGATGACTAGTAGTTCCTGATATTCAGGCATTCCCAAATAATGTGCAGAAATGACCCAACCAGTCCACACCCTCTAACAGAGAGACTGTCTGGTACTCTGCCTTTTTTGGCTGTAACTGAGCATGACATATACGTTCTATGGAGTATTTTCAACTGGATCAAACGAAACCTTGATTGGATCCCCACCTCTCTTGGAGATGCCAAAGCCTCGCCCCTGTGTCTCCAGACTTGAGTATGGGAACTCAATTCCATGGGCATCCCACAAATAAATCACCTTCCTCAGAAAGCTGTCCTTCACACTGCTGCTTTTCTTTTATCAAAGCAACAAAAGGTGATGGTTTGCAGAAAAACCTAAAGCAACTATTAATCACTCAGACCACATTCCAGTTGATAAACAATTCTACATTATTCTCATAGTGGGACCTGGACTGAGAATATTCAATAATATCTCCCGGTCAAGAAGGTCTCTCCATTGGCTATGTGTCTAGGAGAGGATCAATTTCAAATGTATGTGTATCTTAAACAAGTCCATATTACATCAGCCCTCTAAATGCCTGATGTACACACTTCTGTTTTTGCAAGAAGACAGAGGGCATTTTAAATCTTGTTGGAGGAGGAACTCCTTTGTCAAGCCTTAAACTCCCTTTTTATTACATATAAGTCACCCCTAAGGTAGGCCCAGGATAGCCCACTGGACAGGGTGTTGCGTAATTAAAAGGGTGGACAAATAATTTTAAGTTTTACATGTCCTGTTAGTGAAAAACTCCCAAGTTCGTTTTTCACTATTGCGAGGAGTACCCTTCCCATACTATAACATTGGGGCTTCATTATTGCATTTAATAAGCTATAATTTCTAAATGAGAGGAGGTGCATATCGCATGTTTGGTATGTATGAAATTGTATTGATAAATCCTCTTTAACAATAAAGTCAAGTTTTTCATTACAATTTTGAAAATTACCTTTCAACTATAAAGTTGGTATTTTCCCACCCTTAGCCCTTTGTGCCTGCAGCCCGTCTTGGGTCACATGACTGTTTGTAGCTGACAGTTAGACTTTATGAATTTCTCCCAGACATTCACACAATAGTGGGATTGCGTGTGCCTCAATTGGCCATCAACTGGCAGGATGTGGGGCGGAGCTGAGCACAGCCCTATTTGCACCTGAATAGGCTGTGTTGCCTGTATTCTCACAAGAGGCCCTGTATTGTCACTGCAGCCAGCTTGAAGCCAGGGCAGGGAAGTCAGGAAATTCCAAGAACGTCAGGAAAAGGTTCCAGAAACTTCACCCACCTTCAGGGAGAAGGGTACCATGGTGTAAAAGCAAGACCTTCAGACCAACTCTTCAGTTTGCTACTGAAGCTGTGGAAGGACTCTCAGGTGACTGTCTTCTGCTGTTACTTACTGTGCATTTTGCCATACTGCTGCTGTACCTGGAAGGAATGTCCTGCTACCTGGACCCTGTCTTGAACCCTCGTAGACCAGCTTTGCAGTTTCATCTGCACCCAGGACTACCAGAAGTGAGTCCACAGGTTAGTGTGACAGCCTGTTGTTAAGAGCCACAGGAACACAATATGCACCAAATCATCTTAAACTCACAGCGGACCAAGCCTCTGGGTGAGTCCTGAACCCCCAAGAGGTCTCCATCCTCTCCTGGACCCTTGGTTGTGGTGCTAAAGTTGCCCAGATGGGCATTTTCCAAAACAGAGGACTTAGACAATGTGTGGCCAAAAAGTCCTCTGAGAACCAGGAGGAGACCGGGATCAACCTGGTCGCCTATCTGCCTGAGATGCATTGATGGTTGGTTTGACTTCCTGCTTCTCCTGCTGCGTTGTTCTCCACAGCACCAGTCCATTTCAGCGGTCCTTTGCCAAAGGGGTATTCAACCTTGTGGAACTGTGTTCCACTACAGCCCTCTGCTTTGTCCTGCTGGAGATTTTCGACTTCCATTTAGGCGACTAAGGCCCATATTTATACTTTTTTTGCGCTGCATTTGCGTCATTTTATGATGCAAAAGTGGCACAACCGTACAAAATATAAGTGTATTTTGTAAGTTTGAGCCACTTTTACATCAAAAAATGACGGAAATGCATTGTAAAATAAGTATAAATATGTGCCTAAGTCCGAAGATAAAAATCTTGACTGCTGCTTTGCTCCACAGCGACCTTCCATCCTTGGACACTCTAGAAACCTTGCCACACTGAACTTCTACTTTCTCAGTCATTTTTCTCTCAAACTGTTTCTAAGACTGAAGGTAAGCACTGACTGGGCCCAATCCACTTCTTGTATCTGAAACGTGTTTTTTTGCAGTCAACCCTAACTTTTGACTTTGACTCAGTCTTGCGCGACCAGATGTCTGTGGTTGGAGGTATTATGGTTTAGGAGCTGTTTTGAACCTTAAAATGTAAAAATTAATTTTGGTGTAAAGTAATTTATTAAAATGTACTTTATTAATTTGTTTGGGACTTTTCTTGTGTTGTGTTATCACTTTATTAGTGTTTGTGTGCTGCATAAATACCTTACACATTGTCTCTAAATTTAGCCGGGCTGCTTTTTGTGCCAAGCAACCCTGGGTGAAGTACAAATTACTTTAGTGACCTTTTTTGGTTCACCCTGCAAGGGACTGGGGCTTTTGATTGGGGCTCACACCACAGTCAACAAACAACCCAATTTCTCACACCTAACATAATCACCAAAGTATTCAGGAGCTGCCTTCTTACTTACACTCCTTCTTCAGAAAACACTTACACATATATTACCTGACATAATCTCTTAGATATTCAGAAGTTATTTTCTCTCCTACACTCCTTCTTCTTTCCAGTAATCCTCTCATTTCCCCTCTGACTCTTCAAACTTCCTCTCATTTCTCACCACAGTCGTTTTTGCCTTTCTTTCTGCATCTTCTCCCCAGGGGACCTGGAATTTCCTCCCCACTGTTTTTGTTTTACATTCACCGATCACTTGTTTTGACAGCACATTTGAACACTTTAATCACCTTTATGCTCTTTGTGAATTTTGACCACTCCTAATACCCAACAGATGCTATTATTTTCACCCAATCTCTCAAACCAATTATCACATTAACCTTTTTCTTCCTTCCATAAAAATCATTCCTCCTCTTCCTCAGTCTCGTTCATTCTTTGTCCATTTTTCCATATTTCGTTCTCTTAAAACCTTGTTCCATTTCATTGAACCTGGACATATTTTTGTGTATGGAGATCTCCCTTAAAATAACCTAAAAGGAGATGTTCCTGTTACTTATTGAGGAGTCACCCTATATTCTGTGATACGTTCTTGTATCATATCTATCCAACACAAATTGTTTGCCTTTGCCATTTGTATGTGCTCTTTCAAAATGTATTCATCCTTTCCACCATTACATTAGTCTCAGGGGGATACATTGAGCAATTAATATGCAAAATACCACACTCATTGAAATCCTTCTCTTTTACACTGGAACAAAACTGTGGACCATTATCGGACAAGATACTTTCTGGGTAACTTTACCTTTTAAAAAATTCTTCCATAAACCTAATTTTGGTGATAGACTTCACATATCTTAAACTTGCAACTTCTACCCACCTTGAAAATATATCCACCAATACTACCAAGTACGGTGTTGATCATGCCTCTCTCTGTGGTCCTTCTAAGTCAAACGCTTCTTCCTGCTATGAATAAATGGGTAAATCATGACACACCATTTGGTCATTTCTAGCTTCCAAAGGTTTATTGAAGTTACTAAAACTTACACAATCTGTTATCAAACATTCAACTTCTACATCCATCCCTGACCACCAAAAGTCTTCACAAATTCTCTCTTTTGTTTTAACAATTCCCATATGCCCTTCATGGGCCAACACTAACACTGTTTTATGTAAACCCTTAGGAGGAACCAATTTTGTACGTCTTAACAACAAACATTTATCCACAGCCAACTCACTATACACCATGTTCCATGTTTTATCCAACAGTTTTCCCTTTCTAGTTTTCTACCAACTCCATCAGCTCCATTCTCAATTCCTCATCTTTGTCAAACTTGGTTGTTTATCATCATCGTTTATTGCACCTCTCGTGATTTCACATAACTTTGTAATCTAATCCTCAAACTGATCCTCACTCACAATTGTCTACCCTATGTTAACTAACCTTGACAAGTAATCTGCTGAGTTATTCCTGATGCCTAGGATGTACTCTACACTAAAACAATAATCAGATAAAGAAACTACTCACTTTCTTATTCTCACAGAAATAGCATCCATACCTTTCTTCATAATCACTAAAAAGTTGAAGATACAAACATACCTTAAAGTGTGCTCCCCAAATTGAATTTCAGAATTTATTCACTGTCCAATAAATGGCCAGCGCCACACTTTCTATCACTGAGTAATTCTTCTCTGAATCTCTCAGACATCTTGATACACAAATTATGAGCCTTTCTAAACCAGTCTATCTCTGTAACAGTACCCATTCATTTTCCACTAGCATCTGTTACTACCAGTGTATCTTCACCTGGTACAAATGCCTGTAAAATTGTAGCTCCCTTTAAGTCATCTTTTAACTTGTTAAATTCACTCTGACTGTCATCCTCCCACTCAAATTCCACTTTCCTAATCTCCTCGAATGACAGGTGTTATCAGCATAACCTCTAATGAATGTACCATAATATTCAACAAGTTTAAGAAATGGCACCAATTCGTCTTTGCTCTCAGGTTCTTCCATCTTCGAAATAGTATCCACTAATTATTTTTTTGGGGCGATACCAGCACCTGAAGGAGATGTCCTAAATACCCTACTTATTCACCACCAAATTTACACTTTCAACAGTCATTTACACCTTTGACAATCCATCCAACACACTTCTCACCCTCAAATAATGTTGAATCACACTTTTTCCATGTATCAAAATATCATCTTGATAACAGTTCACCTGACTGATGTACCCAACAAATTCATCATAACATTCTGAAACACAGAAGAAGCAGATATCAGCCCATATGGCAGTCTCCTGAATCTGACTGTCCCCATGGCATTATGAATGTTGTTTAATCATGGCTACCCTCTTGCAAATCAATTTGATGGTACAGCAAAGTCAAATCCTATGTTGTAAAAGACTTAGCTCCAGCCAGCGTTGTAAGAATTTCATCAATATTTAGAAGGTGATATTTATCTATAATCACTTCTCGATTTAAAGCACTCAGATCAACACACAAATCTATGTCCTCTGAAACCTTCTTTTCTACCACCACAGAAGCAAGCTACTAAGGCCCTCATTACGACTTTGGCGGTCAGTGATAAAGTGTCAGTAATACCGCCAACAGTCTGGCGGTAACTACCGCCAAATATTGGCCATGGTGGAAAGATCTCTGAAAGACAGCCATTGTACCACACCGACCGCCAGGGTGGAAACAACAGGCACCACAATGGTAGCCGCCTACAGCCAGGCGGAAGTCAAAGTTACGCCCACTATATTATGACAACACAATCCGTCACCTTTTCTGGGGCGGTACCAACGACATCAAAAGCCTGTCGGAAACAGAGGTCAGAAGTGAAAGGACTCACCATTGGAGAACCACGTCACCATGGAACCTGAACTGCATGTATTTCCGATGATATTCTACGCTCTGCTCCACCACGAACACCAACGCTGGTGAAGACGACAACGTTGAGTACAGCCGCCTAGCACACAAGGCAGGAGGGGAGGAAAAAGAGAGTGACACACATATGCACCACACACACCCCATACACACACATCATATACACAACCAGATGCACAAGAAAACAAGTCAATGCTCCCTAAAGTGGCTGAAAAATGCAAGGACAACACAATTTTACTAAAGTGAATGTAATAAGATCAACACATTCTAAAAATAATTTAGCCAATGTAACAGATATCTGCAAATGTACAGAGAAAGGGACACTGCCCAGTCCTCAGTTCGCGTGGGCCACATGGCCACAGGGCAAAGTCCAAGGCGCCACTTGTCACCTGCATCAATACGGAGAGAACACTGTAGGGGCATCAGTTGGCAAAAAGGCAGGCACCTCGGGGTGTGGGCACCTCAGCCGGGAGCGGAAACAAGACCACTGGTTCTGGAAGGGGCCTCATGCCATGTGATCGGTCCTGAGGAGTGAAAGGCCACAGTCTCTGTAGTGGGTGTCTCCCCCACTGGTTCTGGAGGGGGCAATATGCCCTGTGCTTGGTCCTGGGAGGGATAGGCCACAGTCTCTGGAGTGGGTGTCTCTCCCACTGATAATGGAGGGGGCAACATGCCCATTGCTCTGTCCTGGGGAGTGATAGGCCACAGTCTCTCAGGTGGGTGTCTTCCCCACTGCTTCTGGAGTGGACAGGCCGCACAGCTGCCCATGGAGGCAGGATCACATTGCACTGTGGTGGTGCTGGTGGTGGTGGTGGGAGGCTCCTACACAGCCCCTGTAACCTCAGATGGCTGCACTGTGGTGGGAGGCTCCTGCACATCCTCTGCACCCTCGGATGGCTGCACAGCCAAGGTTGGTGGTGGGGGCTCTGTGTCAGCTGCTGGTGCAGGCTCCTTGCCCTTCTTGCCTGATAGTGCAGGCTCCTTGCCCTTCTTGCCTGCTGGTGCAGGCTCCTTCTCCTTCAGTATATGTGGCCTAGAATCCTTTCCACCACGAGTAGGTGTGGATGGAACTGGGCCCGTGGACTGTGTGGCTGAGGTGCATGGCTGGGTTTGTGATACCCTGGCCATACGTGTAGGGGGGAGAGGTAGGGAAGAGGTCAACGGTGGAAAAGAAAAGTTTCTTAGGGACATTGGGGCAGCAAGAGGGAGAAGGAATGGGAATGAAGAATGAGTGAGTGTTTTTTGGAGATGTTTGTCTGCTGGATTTGGGTTCAGGTGCATGGGCTGTATGCTGTTGTGAGGTGGATGGCTGTTGGGTGTCTGAGTGCTTGCGTTTGTGTACTTTAGGGGGGACAGACACAGTGGGAGAGGACACAGGGGACGTGCGCATGGCTGTTGTGGAGGTGTCTACCAGTGATGTGTGTGTTCTGCTTGGTGTTGTGATGATGCAGGTAGTGGATGATGATGTCGTGCATGCAGATTTGAGTGTGGAAGTAACTGGGTGGGAGGTGGAGGAGGAGGAGGGGGATACAGTGGAAATAGTGGATGTTGTTGTGTCTGCAACTGGATGGTGTTTGTGTCAGCACCTGTGTGATGAAGTGTGGTGCTTGTGTTTGCCTGTGACACTCTTGGGTGTTGTCCTGTGTGCATGCTCGTCTGGCTGTGTGCTTGGGATGGTTTGGGATTGAGGGGAATGGGACTGGGAAGTGGTAGTTGGAGGGGGGACGGTAGAAACAGGGACAATGGCTGCCATCAGAAAGGAGGCCAGAGACTGGATCCATCTCTGTTGGGCTGACTATCCAGTGTGAATGCCCTCCAGGAATACATTAGATTGTTGCATCTGGGCTGCCAGCCCCTGGATGGCATTCACAATGGTTGACTGCCCTACAGAGATGGATCTCAGGAAGTCAATAGCCTTCTCATTCAGGGCAGCAGGGCTAACTGGGCCAGGGCATGAGGTGTCTGGGGCGAAGGAGATGCCCACCCTTCGGGGTGAGCGGGCACGGGCAACTCCATGAGGGGCTGCTGGGAGGGCGGTGCTGGTACCTGGGTGGCGGCTGTATCTGTAGCTGGGGTGGTCACAGAAGTGTCCACCACCACCAGGGAGCTTCCATCAGAGGAGGTATCTGTGTCTGAATTGTCCCCTCCAGTTTCCGCCGTGGTGCTCCCCTCGCCCTTCGTCCCACTGGTGCCCTAAGTGTTGGTGGACTCTGCCTCCTGGCACCTGTAAGATGCAGCTCCCTCCGTCGCTGGTGCCTCTGCTCCTCCGCCAGATGATGCTAATGCACATAAGGACAGGATGACAAAACAAGAAAGGGGGGAGAGAGACAAAGGATACACTGGGTCAGTGGCTGCACCAACACCACCGTTGGCGTACACAGCACCCTCACACACAGGGAACTGGCCTATGCACTATGCATTGCACCACCACTGATATTGCTAGCCACCAAGGCATGAGGAGGGGCACACACCGCCAACTGCAGCACAACTGGGACCCACGCAGCCCTGACCAGTAGTGGATGCTTACAAGCTAGGTAGGCAGGATTATCCCTTCAGAACCCTAGCCACCACACGACCTACGCTGCTATGTCAGGCCTGTCTAGGGGCACCCACTAACACACATCCACCACCCGGATACCACCCCACCAGCCATAAGTTGTAATGATAGCCACTGTACTCACCCCCTTGTGGCTGCTGTGATGCCCTCAAGCGCCCATCCAGCTCTGTATGCGGGCCATCGGGGGGGGGGGGGTCAGGGTTTGACGGGCACCCCTTCTTCATTGGAAGGCCATCCCAAGTTGGGCCTCTGCCATCTTCCGTGCCCAGCGTCTCAGGTCCTCCCACCGTTTGCAACAGTGGGTGCTCTGCCTGCCATAGACCCCCCAGGGTCCGCACACAGGAAAACACCATTAGACAAACAGTCCAGCCAGTTACACATATGGCCCACATACCTGTTTTCATTACCATTGGCACACACATAGCCCAGCACACAACGTGTACACCGCAAAGAGGAAATCCACCCACCTCCCTTACATGAGGCCTTCACACACACAACTCCATGCATGCATGCCACATGCCATATGCATCGCGCCCACAGTGTACTCACCTGTTGGTCTGGAGGCCCATACAGGAGTTTGTACTGGAGTAGGACCCCATCCACCAGTCTTTCCAGCTCCTCCGAAGTGAAGGCTGGGGCCCTTTCTCTGGTCACACAGGCCATGGTAGGTTCCAGACACAGGTCACAGCAGCACATGCAGTGTAGGTCCTCTCCTATGGAAGGTCAGGTATCAAGTGAGGAATCAGATAGAAAATGGTGGTCACGTCCGCACGGAGCATACTGCCACTGCCGGCGCAGATCACCATTGGCCACTGTAACCCATAGGGCCCAATATTAACCAATGAGGAGTTGCATGGCGGTTCCCGACCGCCTCCTGCCACGGCGCACAACGTCAGCGGAATTGCCTCACTTCCACCTGTCCCTCCACACAGGACAGGCGGACGCCATTTCATGGGGGGGGCAGCTCTGTGGATTCATGCTGCGTCACAGGAGAAATAGGCACATACTGGACAAATCACACTGACCCATTACAAGTTCACAGACTGTAAACTCCTGTTGTGGCTCCAATGTTCAGTTTGTGACAGCCTCCTCACTCTTGTGTCCCTTAGATACCTACCACTGCGGATGAATAGGAGTTGGAGACATACCCCTGTGCACAGACCCCTGGTGGACATGGCAACACTGGAGGACAGGCACCTTATCCTCTCCTATAGACTTGGCAGGGCCACAATCATAGAGCTGTGTGCCCAATTGGAGCCTGACCTGATATCTGCTATCCGTCACCCCACCGGGATCCCCCTCTTGTGCAAGTGCTATCTGTACTCTATTTCCTGGCAACTGGGTCTTTCCAAGTGACAGTGGGCTTGGCAGCAGGAATGTCATAGCCAATGTTCTCAATAGTGCTGACAAGAGTGTTGTCTTCCCTGATAAAACACATGTGCAGCTACATTGTTTTCCCCCAGGTTGAGGATTTGGCCACAGCGAAGGTTGAGTTTTATGCAATGGGACATATCCCCAACATAATTGGGGCGATTGATGGTACACATATTGCATTTGTTCCCCCCCACCGGCAGAATGAACAGGTGTTCAGAAATCGTAAGAGTTTCCACTCCATGAATGTTCAGATGGTGTCCTTGGCAGATCAGTATATCTCCCACGTCAATGCTAAGTATCCTGGTTTGGGTTGGTGCATGATGCCTTTGTCCTGAGAAATAGCAGCACCCCGAATGTGATGGCCCAACTACAGAGGCACAGGGTGTGGCTAATAGGTGAGCCGTGGTTCCCACCCAGTATATGTTGGTGTATGAATATGGTGTGGGCCATATAGGATAGTGTGTGGCTATATGTTGTCCCTCAATATTTGCAGGTGACTCTGGTTACCCAAACCTATCATGGCTGCTGACCCCTGTGAGGAATGCCAGGAGAAGGGCAGAAGAACGTTATAATGAGGCACATGAGTGAACCAGAGGGATCATTGAAAGGACCTTTTGCCTCCTGAAGGCCAGGTTCCGGTGCCTCCAACTAACCGGTGGATCCCTGTGCTACTCACCCAAGAAGGTTTGCCAGATAGTAGTGGTATGCTGCATGTTGCACAATCTGGCCCTCAGACGCCATGTCTCTTCTCTGCAGGAGGAGGAGACTGGAGATGCCCGTGTGGCAGCAGTAGACCCTGTGGACAGTGAGGATGAGTAGACAATTGATGAGGACAACAGAACATCAGTTAGACGACAATACTTCCAATGACACACAGGTAGGGTAGTGTAACTTTACATTTCAATCACTTTGGTTGTAATCTGTGTGGCAATGGCATGCTGATATTTCCCAGTTCTATGCCCACTTACTGTTTCTTCTGGTAGTTCATTTTGCAGATATTTGGTGAATTGACATATACTCCTGATGTGATCACTACAGCCAGCTACAGGTCGTTAATCTATGCTCATTCTATGTACAGTTCATTTGCAATGTTTGTACCGGTTTCAAATAAAACATATTTGATATATGTGACATACTCCAAATGGATTTCTTTCAAAGGATGTTTATTGAGGTGCTAACATATAGGGGGAAAGTGCAATGGGATGGGCTGATGATGGAGGAAAGTCCAGGGTATTATTCCAGTCTGTTTGTACCACAGGTGCATTGTCCAAGGGGACATAGGAAGGGGAGCAATGGCAGTTCAGGGTGGACAGGATGACTGAGTGGGACACAAGGGTGACAATCAGGAGAGTCTAATTTCTTGGCGGGGGTCTTGGCAAGTGTCTCTGGCTTCTGTCTGGATCACAGGGAACGTTTGCGGGGTGGTTCACCTTCTGCAGGGGGAGGGGTGCTGGTGGCCTGTGAGTCCTGTGATGTCTGGCTAGTGGCAGGGGCCCCCTGGTGTGAGACTACCTCCCTCATAATGTTGGCCATGTCTGCCAGCACCCCTGCTATGGAGATCAGGGTGTTGTTGATGGCCTGCAAGTCCGCCCTGATCCCCTGGTACTGTCCCTCCTGCAAGTTGGCCAGGATCTGGCCCATCGTGTTCTGGGAATGTTGATAGGCTCCCAGGATCTTAGAGAGTGCCTCCTGGAGAGTCGGTTCCCTGGGCCTGCCCCCCCCCCCCCCACCTGGTGCACAGCACTCCTCCCAGATTCCCTGTTGGCCTGTGCCTCTGTCTCCTGAACCGTGTGCCCACTGCCACTGACCCCAGGTCCCTGATTGTCTTGGGGTGAAGTGTGGCCCGGGGTCCCTGTAGAGGTGGGCACACTGCTGATTGACATGTCCTGGGGACAGAGGTGTTGGTACACTGGGTGGGTGCTGTAGTGGTGTTTCCAGATGGGGGAGGCTCTGTGGTGGTGTTTGACTGGGCTTGAGTAACTGGCTGTCCAGTGGTCCCTGATGGGCCAGGTAAATCATCCAGATCCTGAAGACCAGAGTTACTGTCATCACTGTGGGCCTCTTCTGTTGGGGGACTGGATAGTGCTGGCACCTCCTCTCCAATGACATTGGCTGGGGTACCTGTGGGGATGTAAATGATGTGTTATGGTTTATGTGTCTGATATATTGTACATCCCTGGCTTCCCCTCTATGGTTGATTTTGCCATGCCAGCTTTCACTTGTGTAAGTTAGTGTATGGTGGGATTGTTAGTTCTCTATGGTGTGCATGCTTTAGTGATGAGTGTCCATGCAGGGCTGTGATGGGTGTCCATGCATTGGTACAGCATGCACGGCTTGGCACTGGGATCAGTTAGATGTGATGGTGGAGTGTGTGGGATGTGGTGGATTGATGGGAGTGAGGGTGCAGGTGTGTGATGGCATGCAGGTATGGGGGGTGATAATGGTTGAAAGTTGACTTACCAGAGTCCAGTCCTCCTCCGACTCCGGCCAGGCCCTCAGGATGCAGTATTGCCAAGACTTGCTCCTCCCATGCTGTGAGGTGTGGGGGAGGAGGCGGGGGTCCACCGCCAGTCCTCTGGATAGCGAGCTAGTGTTTTGCTGCTATGGAACGTACCTTCCCCCGTAGGTCGTTCCACCTCTTCCTGATGTCATCCCTAGTTCTTGGGTGCTGTCCCACGGCATTGACCCTGTCAACGATTCTCCGCCATAGCTCCATCTTCCTGGCTTCTGATATCTGCTGCACCTGTGCTCCAAATAGCTGGGGTTCTACCCTGACAATTTCCTCCACCATGACCCTTAGCTCCTTCTCTGTGAAACGGGGGTGTCTTTGTGGTGCCATGGGTGTTATGTTTGGTGTGCTGGTGAGGGTGTGTTGGGTAATGTGTTGGGGTGTGTGATGTGGAGTGCGTGAGTGGTGTATAGGTGTGAGTAGTTTACAGCTCTAGTTGTGTCAGTGGTCTTGGTCTCTGTCTGGTGGCAATGCTTTGTAGTCGTAAAGGGTTGTGGGTGATGTGGGTGTGTGTTTTATAGTGGTGTGGGTGTGTAGGTGTGGTGTTTGTAAGGGTGTCAGGTGTGTGTTTGAATTGTTCAATGTGGTGTTGTTTTGTATGTGGGTGTCCATTGTGAACGCGGCGGTATATACCGCCAATGGTTTACCGCCGTTGAATGTCCGCTGTGGTGATTCGTGGGTCATAATGTGATGGGCGTTGTTCTGTTAGCGTAAAGGTGTGGGTTTTGGGACTGCCACTTTATCATTGACCTTTGGACTGGCGGATTTGTGTCTGTGGCTGAATTCTGTCGGATTGGTGTGTGTGTGTCATAATATGGTGAACCGATATCCGCCGCCGCCGCAGCAGTAAGTTGGCAGCCGTCAGCGTGGCAGTAAATGGGATTTAAACATGATTCGGCCATTTGATAATTATAAGTTGTGAATTAGAAGATTGCACTATGGGACTGAACTTGAAGTGGTATGAAATGCCTTAACATGAGAATATTCATAGGTAATACACTTGAGGATACCTTCCAAGAATTGCAGACTAGGGCATTTGGTGGGGAGATTTCATGCTAACCTAGGTTCCCTTGTACAATAAATCCAGATCATATAAAGTTCAGTTTCATTATCATGTACATTGTGAATTTCTTAGTGAGAGAAAAGTTCACTTTGGTAACATGAGCAACTCAAGATTAGGAGCTAATATAAATCGCAAGTTGGATTGGGGAAGGTCCTTTCTAAATTCTGAAATCAGGTTCTTCCTATGTGCCCATAGGATCTTACCAAATTGAAGGTTTGCACGAATCCCAACATGTGCAAATATTTTACTTGCTAAGCACATACAGTAGTCAGAGACATATGGCACATAAGAGACTAAGATTGATAGAGCTTTACTTTACCTTCTCAGTCTTAGCATGCTAATTTAGTTTCTGTATCAGTTTCTACTGTGTCTGTTTTTCTTTTTTATACTATTTTTAGAAGGCGCTAGAAGGCCGTGGGAGAGATAGAGAGCACGCTGAAAAAGACTGAGGTGGCATTCCTAGGTGGGGACTTCAAAACTGAGAATGGCATGGCTCTGTAGCCAGGCAGCAAGGGTGAAAGAGGTAAAATGGAGAGGAAGACTGGAGTTAGGAAGAGAGAGAATGGTCTATATTTGAATGGATTTCAGTGCCACTTTGAACTAAACCAACAGTAGGAGAAAGAAGTATAGCTGGAGTATCATTAAGGTTGGGCACATATTAAATGGCACTTTTAGCAACTTTTTCCCCTAAGGTAAATATCCACACCTTAATCAAAAACCAGGTTTAACTTTCTCAAATGAGAATAGGTCACTTCTGTTAGATTTCTACTTTGGAGCATCCTCTTTCCTCGGATACCAACAAGCATTCACAAACACACCTCCTCACCCAGGGCACAAGGAAATGTTTTTCATGCGCTCTAAACTCTAAAGACCCCTGCAAGGAAACTCAGAAGTGCATACTTTTTATGTCCGGCATCATTGCTTACTCATTGCCTTCTTGTGCACTGTAAAGTGTAAAATACAAACGTCTCTTCTGGATATATATTGCATAATTGTGAATAATGTGTATTGATTCATAGAGTTCTTGCAAACTTCAGTACATCAACAAATAAAGTAGAATGATGTTGTTATTGTGAGTCAGCTTCTTTTCAATAATATCTATATTTATGTGTCTCTGTGGCAACAAAATATTAGTTGGTGAAACAAAACCAAAAGTAATTTGATCTAATATCGTTGAAGAAAGGGTCAGCTGAAAACTAACTATTTTTTTAAGACTTGGGACTCTTTATCTCACTACTCCTGCGGTTCGCATCTAAAGGCTTTGTTGCCTAAATCCAAGCATATATGTTTTCTTTCTTCATTCTTTCTAAATTCTCCCTCCTTCCGGTTTATTTGACTTGTAATTCTGCACCCACAATGTGAAGTTATATATTGTCGATAGGTTTCTACCCTTATGGTTCATTCTGTGAGATCTTCATCAGGCTTTTATGGATCTATCGGGAAAGCGACTGCAGTATTCCTAAAAAATGCTCATTAGTACTTCTATCTCTGCTTGTGGTGCTCAGTCATTGGTTCATGCATTGGTTCTTCTCTTTCAGTAGCAGCTTTGGTTGTGAAATTTTTATTTCATTTATAACTGCACTGCCGCCCTAACAATCAAAATGTCTTTATATATGAACTAACCCAAATAATGTAGGACCCTAAAAGATAATCTCCAATATCCTTCTCATTTGTACACTGAACTACCCTAATCATGAGTCTGTCCTGTTGTAATTATGGTTCCTGTATGACACAATTAATGAAGTACTTCGAGTGTCTTGCTCTTCTCCATTTCAATTTTCATGAAGGATTGGCCCCTACCTTGCATCTAGCTGGGGACCCTGGAGGCTTCCACACTGAGTACCAGTATGGAGGCTCCAGAATTACTTTTATTTACAAAACACTCTGTATGGGGTAATGCCCGCACAAATAGCCTCTGGAAATATTAGTCAATCACAGTCAGTTCTACAGTTCCTCACAGTGTTTTGGCTTCAACCATCTTTCATTTCAGTAGTTATTCTTCATCTCTGTAACTTCTGCTACTGGGACACACACACACACTCAGCTTTCAGAATCTGCACATGCTCCACGTGCATAAACAGAACAACCTGCATAATGTAAATAAATGTTGTTTCTGATTGCTTGTGCCTGGCTACTCTTCTATAATAAACTTTTCTTTTTAACGTATGAGTGGTGGCTCCTTTATGTGAATGCCAGAAACTGAAAAGAAGCTTCTATGACTGCGCATGTGCTAAAAATTCTGTTTGATAATAATTGGCTGTCAAAATTGCAAATGCTTTCACCTTACAAGAAAGGAGCATGCCCACAGATGTCGGGCTTGCCGAGAAGAGTCTGTTAACATTTATAAAAGCATTTTGCCTGCAAAAAACGGAACGCGTCATGTTATTGAAGGACTGTGGCTGTTAAGACATGAACTTTCGGGTCCACAATACATAAACTACCCAAGTGGTTGGCTGAAACAGGTGATAATTACCAACAAATTGCATATTCAAAGGGAACACTCTTTTGTTCCATTTCTTTATGTCCCAGAGTATTGCTAAGGCACAGGCTGACGGGTATGGTTTCCTGCTTCTGCTCCATACTGATATAAGTAGCCTCACACCCAAATGTTTCCACTCTCTACAGTATATAGCAGAGCACATTCATTGACCATGCACATTAAATTCTAATCATTAACCTTTAGAGTGCTCCTTGGTAGGGGTGCTTTGACACAAGGTACAATATTTGAGGGTGGAATGGATTATGGAATATGTTGATGACATCTTGTCAAAGTGCCAGGACCTTTTTAGATACATTGGGCTGTATTGGGTAGATGGCAGGGGGCAGAGGTGAGGTCTACAGTATCTATTATGAGGGAAAGGAGTCCTTTGAAGGTACACTGATTATTGGCCGTTTTTCTGATCTCTTTGAGAAGTGGCTGTAAATAGCTTGGTGCAGCCTGCTGTCACATTTTATACTACTGTGGTGTGGTGTGGTGGGCATTCAACCTGGAGACTGTCCTGATGGGCACAGCATCCTTGCAGATATAAGCCAGGCTTTTGACGTGGCTAGGATACATGAAAAGGGAAGTGAGCCAAGATGGTTCCAAGGCAAAAAACCTGGAATACACATCTTCTGCCTGCAAAATCACTCCCATCATTTATCATTGCTGTGATCTCTTCTACAAGGGAGGGGATACTCTGCGAATTACTGCAAGACTACTATGCAGCCAAGGGTTGGTGTTACACTGACAGCTGACTCCCCAGAAGCAAGTGAACATCACCTGAAGTCTGATATGAAGGAGAAATTACTGACTCTTCTGGGTGCCAAGACACCCTACTTGTAAGCGAGAGAAAAAAGCGCCAACCCTACAAGAGGAGTGGATCGTGAAAGGGACTGCTGTTATTGACCCTGGCATAGTGTCTGTCCAACAGGGACTAGCGAAGCAGGAGCACTGAAGGAATCGCAGTACTACTGGATCAGGTATTATGAATATCCCTGTCATAGCCACTAGGCCCTGCGAGTCATGCAACCATATGGTGGGCTGGACTGAAACTAGGAGAAGTGCTTGCTCTTGGCCCATGTGCCCGGTAAGTGGATGGGGGACTGCAAACCTGTCAAGTGTGCATTTGGTTGTGACTGGTCCTGAGCTCTAAGTGACCTGGGAGGTACTTGGGGTACCTTGTGAAGAATCAAGGTTGTTGTCTGGGAGACTGCATGAGGAAGATAGACCTGGCATCCACTGCTTCAAGGAACCATGATCTGTGGGCTTGTGGCCAGCATGACCAAGAAGAAAATGCACCACAATGTGAGTCAAGTACTTACTGAAGTGCCAGAACAAGTTGTTGTCTGCTGCTGCTGCCCGGAATGGACCAACAATGGAAGCCTTCACTCCTGCAAATACCCCTTCAAGTGTCACACTGCATGGCTGGCTGCTGCGGAGCACCTACAGGACTGCTGTGTTCCTCCTGGAGTTTCCTACCTGCTATTGGGAAGATCACACAATAACTGGAGGGCCCAACGCAGCCCTACATTGCTTCTGGACTCCCAACACATGCCACATGGAGGATCCTCCTTGCTATGCTTGCTACTGCTGAGACCCTGCTGCTGTAGGAGACCTGAATGCCACCCTGTGCTGCTACCCTAAACTTGGGTGAGAGACTGAAAGAGGCTAGGCCACAGAGACTGAGGCCCTCATTACGAGTGTGGAGGTGCTGCCACTGTCTGACTGCCAGCACCGCCAGGTTGCCGCCAGTTGAAAGCCTAGCTGGCTCGGCGGTTGTAATCCACCAGGGCAGTGCTGCAAGCAGCGCTGTGCTCCGGATTACGAGTCCCCTTTCCACCAGCCTTTGCATGGCGCTCAGACTGCCATGCAAAAGCTGGTGACAAGGGAGTTCCGGGGGCCCCATGGAGGCCCCTGCACAGTCCACTTAGCATGGGCAGTGCAGGGGCCCCCATGGACAGCCCTGTCGAGCTTTTCACTGCCCGGATTACGGGCAGTGAAAAGCACGAGAGGTGCGATGAATCGCAACATTGCCACCCTCTCAATTATGAGCCGGTGTCAATGTTGTGGTGAGTTTCCTGCTCGGCCAGTGGGCGGAAACAGCTAGCCCAGTGAGAAACTCATAATAGGGCCCGCAGAGGGACAGCTGCATAGGAGGTCATCCCGACGCGGGACTTTGGCGGGCGGCCTCCGCTGCAAGTCATAATGAGCCCCTGAGTGTTACTGATCAAGAGGGAGGGCTTAGCTGCACCCACTAAGCTTACCTTAAGACCCCAAGCCTGCACCAGGGTGGATCCAGTGCAAGGGGAGACACCGACTAAAGGCAGGTGAATGGCTAGTCAATCAATTAATCAATCAATCAATCAGGTGGTATTTGTATAGTGCGGCTTGTCACCCGAGTGGGTATCCAGGCTTTTGCTCCAGGTGTTTATTTGAAAAGCCAGGTTTTCAGTCCCTTTTTGAAGTGGGTCAGCGAGGGTGTGGAGGTGGAGAGCGCCCCATGCTTTGGCGGTGAGGTGGGAGAAGGAGAGTCCTCTGGTGTGGTATCTTTGTGAGGGTAGTGTGTGCCGACTGGAGGTTCCTGGTCAGTTGGTGAAGACGATGGTTCAAGTAGGCAGATCCTTGGTTATGGAGGGCCTTGTAGGCATGGTGGAAGCACTGAGCTGGGCATTGATCTATTTGAGCTGCCGGGAATATTATTGATTCTTGTGCTTGAGTAACCCCCACACTAATCTCCCTGAAAAGCCTGTAACGGCAAGTGCTTAGTTTGTAGAATAATAAGTGCCAGGGCTCTTGTCAGGAGGCCACTGCAGCGTGCACCATTCATTGCCCTGTCAGCGCTGCCAATGACGGCACCCACACACCTACTGACCATCACGCTCCTACAAATGTGACAGTTCAAACTACACCAAGCCCACAAACTATAAGAATGGCTTGCAAGGCAGATATTAGTCATTTTTATGTGTATTGAATTAGAGTTGTGCAATACACAAAAAAACACAAAAAACGTAAAAAAAAAACCACCTTCAGATAAGGGTTCTGAAATAACAGAATCCCTCTAAACACACAATACAGTAGTAAGCCAACAACAATAATTATTAAAGAACCAAAAAATCATTAATGGCATTCAATGAAAAATTGATACAATTTAATGATTCACATACTTGATATACATAAACAAAGTCATGCAAACGTGCATTACCCTCCTGAGAAAAAGCAATTGCAAATAAAAAATATACAGCCATCCATACTCAGACATACAAGTTAAAAAAGAACCTAGACACAGCCGTAAACAAATGACAGTATAAATATAGATTGAAAAACAAATATCCCCTTTTCCCCTAATAAATCCAAGAAGAAATACAACGATATAGTAGTTCTATAGCAATACCAATGTACATATCCAGAACGAAGATGTTATTTTGACATTTTTCACAAACCAGTTCCTTCAATATTGAAGTAGTGTTCAGCTATAGAAAGGTCTTTTCTTATAAATTGATCAGTCTTTTTCCTCAATGGATCACACTTTCCAAAATACGGGGGAAATAAGGAAAACAAGTCCAATCAGCAGTCTTCGTCTAGGTATTTAGTGCCCATCTCCAAATTAGACAAACAGTGTTTAAGTACCAGTGATGACAATTAAGTGCTGTTGCTAAGCCCCGGGAACCACCAGCTCAAATTAAGCACTGGCAACAGCTCACTTATGCTACTACTTAGAGTCAAGTGTGCAAAGGGTTGAACTTTGTCTAGTTTTCGGAGCCAATCAATCAATCAATCAATAATTTATAAAGCGCGCTATGTTCCCGTTAGGGTTTCGAGGCGCTAGGGGGGGGGGGTGCTGCTATCGTTCGAAGAGCCATGTCTTGAGGAGTCTCCTAAAGGTGAGGAGGTCCTGGGTCTGGCGCAGTGAGGTCGGGAGTGAGTTCCAGGTTTTGGCGGCGAGGTAGGAGAAGGATCTGCCGCCAGAGGTCTTGCGCTGGATTCGGGGGACGATGGCAAGGGCAAGGTTGGCAGAGCGTAGTTGTTGTGAGGGAACGTAGTTGAGTTTGGTGTTCAGGTAGGCGGGTCCGGTGTCGTGTAGAGCCTTGTGTGCATGGGTGAGGAGTTTAAAGGTGATCCTCTTGTCCACGGGGAGCCAGTGGAGGTCCTTCAGGTGAGGGGAGATGTGACATCGGCGGGGTATGTCGAGGATCAGGCGGGCGGATGCGTTCTGGATGCGTTGGAGTCGTTTGATGTCTTTTGTTGGGATGCCTGTGTAGAGTGCGTTGCCGTAGTCGAGTCTGCTACTGACGAGGGCTTGGGTCACTGTCTTTCTGGTTCCTGTTGGAATCCACTTGAAGATCCTGCGGAGCATTCGGAGGGTGTTAAAACAGGAGGATAAGACTGCGTTGACCTGTTTGGACATGGTGAGGGTGGAGTCGAGGATGAAGCCGAGATTTCGTGCGTGGCTGGCTGGGGTGGGTGGGGGTCCCAGGGCGGTGGGCCACCACGAGTCGTTCCAGGCCGAGGGGGTGTGCCCGAGGATGAGGACTTCCGTCTCGTCAGAGTTAAGTTTCAGGCGGCTGTTGTTCATCCACTCGGCGATGGATTTCAGTCCCTCGTGGAGGTTGGCTTTGGTGGTGAGAGGATCTTTGCTCAGGGAGAGGACGAGTTGGGTGTCGTCGGCGTAGGTGAGGATGCTGAGGTTGTGCTGGCGGGCCAGTTGTGCGAGGGGGGCCATGTAGACGTTGAACAGCGTTGGGCTTAGTGAGGAGCCTTGGGGTACGCCGCAGATGAGGTTGGTGGCATTGGAGCGGAAAGGGGAGAGTCGGACCCTCTGGGTTCTGCCGGAGAGAAAGGAGGAGATCCATTTGAGGGCCTTTTCTTGGATGCCGGCTTCGTGTAAGCGGGTTAGTAGGGTGCGGTGGCAGACTGTATCGAAGGCGGCTGATAGGTCTAGGAGGATCAGGGCTGAGGTTTCGCCGTTGTCCATTTGTAGTCTGATGTCATCTGTGGCAGCGAGGAGTGCAGTCTCTGTGCTGTGGTTTCGCCTGAAGCCAGATTGGGAGGGGTCAAGGATGGGGTTGTCTTCTAGGTAGTGGGCGAGCTGTGCGTTGACGATCTTCTCGATGACTTTCGCTGGGAAAGGGAGGAGGGAGATCGGTCGGAAGTTTTTGAGATCGTTGAGGTCAGCCTTAGGTTTCTTGAGGAGGGGTTGGATTTCTGCGTGCTTCCAGCTGTCCGGGAAGGTAGCGGTGTTGAAGGAAAGGTTGATGATCTTTCGGAGTGCGGGGCGATGGTGGCGTCGGCTTTGTTGAACACGTGATGTGGGCAGGGGTCAGAGGGAGATCCTGAGTGGATGGAGTTCATGGTCTTTAGGGTTTCGGCGTCGTCTACTTGGGTCCAGGTGGTGATGTGGTCGGCGTGGGAGGAGTTGTTAGGGGTGGGGTCTGGCGGAGGTGAGGTGTTGAAGCTGTCGTGGATGGCTGCACTTTTCTGGTAGAAGAAGGTGGAGAGATTGTTGCAGAGATTCTGGGATGGAGGGATGTCGTTGACAATGGCGTTGGGGTTGGCGAGTTCTTTCACGATGCCGAAGAGTTCCTTGCAGTCGTGAGCGTTGTTGTTGAGGCGTTCTGTGAAGTGGGAGCGCTTTGCGAGTCGGATCCGTTGGTGGTGTTCACGGTTGGATTCCTTGAGGGTAGCAAGGTTCTCCGGTGTGCGCTCGAGGATCCATTTTTTCTTGAGTTTCTGGCAGGTGCGTTTGGAGGTGGTCAGTTCGTCTGTGAACCAGGCTGGTTTTTTCTTTTCTTGGTTGGCGGTGGGTCTCTTAAGTGGTGCTAGGATGTTGGCGCAGTCGAGGATCCATTGTTGGAGGTTGGTGGCGGCGGAGTCCGGGTCGGTGGGGTCGGGTGGTGGGTTTTTGGCGAGGGTGTTGGTAAGTTGATCTTCGGTGACTTTTCCCCAGCGGCGGTGCGGTGGTGTTCGGTGTTTTTCTGGAAGGAGAAATGGACGCAGTGATGGTCGGTCCAGTGGAGTTCGGAGGTGTGGCTGAAAGAGATGTGATTGCTTGAAGTGAAGAGTGGGTCAAGGGTGTGGCCGGCGATGTGGGTGGGAGTGTTGACCAGCTGACAGAGTCTGAGGTTGGAGAGGTTGGTGGTCAGTGATGCGGTATTGATGTCATTCTTGTTTTCCAGGTGGAAGTTTAGATCTCCCACGAGGATGTAGTCTGAAGAGGCGAGGGCGTGGGTGCTTGCGAGGTCGGAGACGGCGTCGCTGAAGAGGGCTCTAGGTCCTGGAGGGTGGTAAATAAGGGTTCCTCTGAGGGTAGTGTTGGGGTCTGTGTGAATCTGGAAGTGGAGGTGTTCGGCTGTCTTGAGGGTGTCGTCCGTGTGGGTGTGGATCTTAAGGGTAGATTTGTGGGCGATGGCTATTCCTCCGCCGATTCCGTTGGTGCGATCTCTTCTGGTGATCTTGTAGCCGTCAGGGATGGCGATGGCGATGTCAGGGGCCGAGGAGTCGTTCCACCAGGTTTCGGTCAGGGGCGGTGGTGTCGAGCAGGTCCCAGAGTTCGATGGCGTGCTTTCGTGCTGAGCGTGTGTTGAGGAGGATGCAGTGCAGGTGGTTGGTGTTGGTTGTTGCTGGTTTCATTGCTTTGTTGCAGGTGAAGTTGCAGGTGCGGCAGGAAAAAGGTCCTTTGGTGTGCTTCGGGGTGGCCAGGAAGCACTCTGAGGAGGGGCCAGGGTTGAGGGCGAGGAGTTCGCTGGCCGAGTAGCGAAGGCATGGGGCGCGGGGGGCGTGAGGACCAGGGGGGGTGGCGCTGGGCGCGGTCCAGGCGCAGACGGGCACAGACGGGCTTGCCTCTGGCGCGCCAGCGGCGCGTTCGCTGCGCGGATGCGCAGCTCCAGCCATTAAGAAGGGAGGGGGGAGGGAGGAGCAGCTGGGAGGCGGGAGGCGGGAGGGAGCGGCGAATGGGGGCGCGAGGGGGGCGGGGCCGCAGGGAGGCAGCGGCAGGGAGAGAACTGCAAGGGGGAGCGCCCAAGGGGCGAAAACACGAAAAACAAGGCACAAAAAAGTCGGGCACAATTAGAAAAACAGTCACAAAATACACTAATGGCACAAAATACAATCGGGGTACAGCAAGCCAGCAAGCCAGAGTATGGCTGGCCCTACAATAGCAGTGGTAAAAGCCCATAACTCCCACACTTGTGACCCAGTAGCTCCTACCTGCCCCTTAAGTCTTCTGAATAGGCTCCAACTGTGAACTATTTCTACAAATAAAAATAAATAATTGAACTTACATGTGGATCTTCTTTCCATGTAACAGTCACTACCATGATTGTTTTTAATTATTGCACTGAATACCCCAATAATTCATTGCAGAAGAGGAAGAAATATCAACACCCAAAGTTTTGGAATGACAGGTTTGACCATAGCTTATCACAAACACGAGAATAGGGGTCATTTAATCCTGTTTCTACTTGATACACCACATTACACCTTGCTGTTTATTCATCTGATGAGTACCATGCCCCTATCTTGCAAGCAACGTGTGGGCCCCCATAGATACCGTCATTTACACATAGGGCCTAATTACGACCTGGGTGGAGGGATTACTTTACAAGTACCATAGGACATAATGGAACTTGTAATAGGGCGGGCGGGATATCCGTCACGTTTGGGCCGGAGTAATCCACCAAACTCATAATGAGGCCCATATTGTGCATAGAATGGATCTAAATGAATTTATAGTACAGAAAGTATTTTTCCTTTTTCGAAGGTCATCAATCCTTTCTGTTGAGGATGTATGTATTTTGAGAGGTAGTAAATCAGCAACAAAGGGCGGAAGGACGGATGGTAAACAACCTTCTGGAGGCAGGAAGTGTAGGGTGGTGGAAGAAAGAAGCATAAGTTGGTATCAAAACTAGGCAGCCTTGGTATTTGCCAACCTTGGCATTGAGCAGAGCTGGCAATGGGGTTCTGTAACAACTTTGGTCCCCAGCAGTAATGCTTTTACAAAATAACGACTGTGCTAAATTTAATTCATGTTGAAGTGTTTTGTTGGGGCAATTCCAATGTGACAATAATTTGCTTTTAATCGTCAAATCTTGACTGTATACCATCTGCACAGTTTATAGAATACAGCTCAGGTTCCCACAATACACAATCTTTTTGATACTGAAAATTCGTGAAGAGAAGACGTTCCTACACAGGGGCACTGTTTCTTCTTTGAGGCAATCAGAATGTATAAGTATTGAGCTTGATAGTCTATTTTCTGTCTACCGTTTGCACCCTTGCATTTTCGGAAGAGATAATGACAAAGTGCCTTTTTTATAAACATCATTGGGCAGTAAACCTGTCATGAACCAGTCAAAATGTACCAACTAAAATGCCCCACAATCAATGTTTCTACAAGTCTGATTGGCCCATTGGTACACAGTCCGCCTTGTCATAATGGACAGGTCTCCTGTAATAGCTTCTAGGCTGCCTGGAAGAGGCTCTCAGTAGACTTTTCCTAGTGGAAATACTTGCAGAAAACAGATCGTTTTATAATATTTCGGACACCATGCCCAGAAAATGATTTCAAGATATCTCATGGCATTCTGCTGCAGCTGCGTCTCCTGTGACCACATTTTGAAGAGAGCAAAGCCTTGGTCTAGGAAAAGTTCAACAGTATTAGTTATATGAGTTCTGCCTAGCACTACTAATGCGTTTTACAACTTCACACAACAAGGTGGAAACCATTAAAAGGCTTGAAGCCATTCATACTGAAGAAACCTGCAGTGCCCATCCAGCAGGGCTCTTGCTTCAAACAATCTGAATTAGGGAGCGCACACTTGTAAGAGTTGTCACTGACTGGAAGTGATGCACTTTGAAGCATTGAGGGAGATTTGCTAACGTATTATGCAACGCATCACAGCAACAAAAGTTGTGTGAAAAGGAGCAGAATAGCGCCATACCTACTGAGCTCTGAACCTGTCCCCCCCCCCACGCACCAGCCCTGTTTGAACCTACCTTGCACCAAGCAGTCACCCTTTCGCCCCAAGTGCAAGTGCATGTGTGAGGTGTTTAGCATAATATTTTGTACTGGAAGGATACTCTTCCATTGCAAAACACTAGGCGTAGACATATTTTGAAACCTTTTCCACATTCCACATTGGATGTGTATTGTACAGTGCAACACACATGCAATTTTGGAAGTGATGGGAGAAATGAGAACATTCTTCAAAGAGGCATGTTTTTGGCACAAAGTCCTGTTTGCAATTTTTAGGAGACAGGGCTTTCCATCAACATCCATGGGGGGTTGGGATTGGACAATCGCAAAGGGCGCGACCCTCCAGACAAGCTTCTTGGGAAATAATCCCATCAAAAAACATAAGAAAAGGACATTTCTGATTTAGTGTTTCTGTTGAAAATCGTGATTGTCAACACTGTAATGTATGAGGATAAGGTATTTTGCTTTTTGCAGCTAAAACGATAACTGATTGAACTGAAAGATGGATGACAACTTTTAAATTGTCTTTAAGACCCTTGGTTAAAATCTAAATTTTTTCTTTTTTAAAGATGCTGGTCGTATGTTGGGGATTTTGGGACAGGGCAAGTCCTTTCCATTGGTGAGAGATGTGACACCAAGTCAATTGTGGAACATGAGCTTTTGCACGCTTTGGGATTTTATCATGAACAATCACGGACTGACCGCGATGACTACGTGCAAATCTGGTGGGATGAAATTGATGAGGGTTAGTTAACGTTTGCTCCAATTCTAAATTTGCCGCACTTAACTTATTATGGTACATGTCATTTCTTTCAGTATATCCTGTATTAGTTATTACATATTTCTATATCAGCCCTAATGAAATACTTTACATTTATTCGTTTTTCGTATTATAAAACTCTTTTTTATTGTTATTTAAGGGCAAATCAAGTAAGACATTAAGAAAATAACTTCACGACTAAATCTGGAGAGACAATTCCATTCAATTATTCTATTGCTAATTGAAATACAACATTAATTTGTTTGTTCATTATGCTCCCATCTATTCACACATTTAAGACAAATGCATGTTTATATAGCAAATAATTAATTTGGGTATGGTTTGATGTGCTGGAACCCCAAAAAAACAGAAGAGAACATACTAATAATAAGAGTTAACATTAGCAAAATTTTCATGTATCTTTTTTCTTAAAAAGTGATGTGAGAATATCACGGTATGTAACAAGCTCTGTAGGAAAGAGGATCTTTTCCCATGACTCCTCCATTTTTTTGACTGGACGTACTGTCATATTTGAATTTGGGCTCCAGGAGGCTGCTAAGCACTTTCCAGTTTGCAATCAATCAATCAAGCATTTGTAAAGCGCACTACTCACCCGCTAGGGTCTCAAGGCACTGAGGGGGGGTGGGAGGGAACTGCTACTGCTCGAATAACCAAGTCTTGAGGCGTTTCCTGAAGGTCAGGAGGTCCTGGGTCTGTCGTAAGTGGGAGGAGAGGGTGTTCCAGGTCTTGGGGGCTAGGTGGGAAAAGGATCTGCCGCTGGCTGTAGTTCGATGGATGCAAGGGACGGCGGCGAGGGCAAGGTTGGCAGAGCGGAGTTGGCGGGTGGGGGCGTGGAAGGAGATTCGCTCGTTGAGGTAGGCAGGGCCCATGTTGTGAAGAGCTTTGTGGGCATGGATGAGGAGTTTGAAGGTGATCCTTTTGGTGACGGGAAGTGACGGGAAGCCAGTGTAGGTCTCTGAGGTGGGCTGAGATGTGGTCACGGTGTGGGATGTTGAGGATGAGACGTGCGGAGGCGTTCTGTATACATTGTAGTTTCTTCTGGAGTTTGGCTGTGGTTCCTGCATAGAGCGAGTTGCCGTAGTCCAGTCTGCTGCTGACGAGGGTGTGGGTGACCGTCCTTCTTGTTTCGATGGGGATCCATCTGAAGATCTTGCGAAACATGCAGAGGGTGTTGAAGCAGGAAGATGAAACGGCGTTGACTTGATGAGTCATGGTGAGCTATGAGTCTAGGATGAAGCCTAGATTTCGTGCATGGGTGGTCGGTATAGGTGCGGTTCCTAGGGTGACTGGCCACCAGGAGTCGTCCTATGCAGAGCGGTTGGAGCCGAGGATGAGAATCTCTGTCTTGTCCGAGTTGAGTTTGAGGCGACTCTTATCCATCCAGTTGGCGATGGCATGTAGTCCGTCGTGGAGGTTGGTTTTGGCAGTGGCTGGGTCCTTGGTGAGTGAGAGGATCAGTTGGGTGTCATCGGCGTAGGAGATGATGTTGAGTGTGTGGAATCAGATGATGTTGGCGAGCAGTGCCATGTAAATGTGGAAAAGAGTTGGGCTGGGAGAAGACCCTTGGGGGACGCCACAGATGGTCTTGGTGACTTCCGACAGGAAGGGAGGGAGGTGGACTCTCTATGTTCTGCCGGAGAGGAAGGACGTGATCCAGTTGAGGGCCTTGTGGTGGATCCAGATTGGGGGATGTCCAGAATGTTGTTGTCCTCCAGAAAGCGGGTCAGTTGACCGTTGATGATCTATTCGATGACCTTCGCCGGGAGATGGGTCGGTAATTCTTGAGGTCTTCGGGGTCTGCTTTGGGTGTCTTTAGCAGGGCGTTGACTTCAGCGTGCTTCCAGCTCTCCAGGAAGGTGGCAGTCTCAAGGAGCTGTTGATGGTCATGCGGAGTTGGGGGCGATGATGGGGCTCGCTTTGTTGAAGACATGGTGGGGACAGGGGTCGGAGGGAGATCCGGAGTGGATGGTGCTCATGGTTTTTGCAGTGTCCTCGTTGTTGATGTGGGTCCAGGAGAGCAAGCGGTTGGTGTGGCTGGGTGCGTTGAGGTTGGTGGTGTTCGTGGTGGGCGAGGAGTTGAAGCTGTCGTGGATTACTGTGATCTTGCGATGGAAGAAGGCGGCGAGGGAGTCGCAGAGTTCTTGCGATGGAGGGGGTCGATGGAGCATGACCCGGGGTTGGCGAGTTCCTTGACGATGTTGAAGAGCTCTTTGCTGTTGTGTGCACTGTTGTTTTTGCGATCTTTGTAGAAGGATCTTTTGGTGGTCCGGATGAGCTGGTGGTGCTTGCGGATGGCTGTCTTGAGGGCTGCACGGTTGCTCTCTGTTGGTTTGCGGCGCCACCTCTTCTCGATTTTCCAGCACTCCCGCTTTGAGGTCTGAAGGTCGGTGGTGAAAGAGATGGTCTTGGTGCTAGTGTGGTTGTTGGAGGATTTCCTGAGCGGGGCGATGGTGTTGGGGCAGTTGTCTAACCAGTGACTGAGGTTGAGGGCAGCTGTGTTGGGGCCGGTGGTGCTGGGTGGCGGGGCCCGGGTAAGGATGGAGATCAGTTGGTCTTCCGAAATCTTGTTCCAGTTGCGGCAGGGGATCTGTTGAGGGCGGTTGTGAGTGGCGGGTTTCTGGAAGGTGAAGTGGATGCAGCGGTGGTCGGTCCAGTGGCGTTCGGTGGTATGGCTGAAGGTGATGTAGCTGCTGGTGAAGAAGACGGGGTCGAGTGTGTGGCCAGCGGAGTGGGTGGGCGTCGTGACCAGTTGTTTGAGGCAGAGGTTGGCGAGGTTGTCGATCAAAGCAGTGGAGTTGCTGTCGTTGGCGTTCTCGAGGTGAAAATTCAAGTCGCCGAAGAGAATGTAATCTGTGGAGGCCAGGGGCTGGGTGCTGATCATGTCGGCGATGGAGTCGCTGAATTGAGGACGGGGACCTGAGGTCCTGTAAAAAAGGGTTCCTCTGAGGGTGGTGTTGGCGTTGATGTGGATCTTGAAGTGTAAGTGTTCGGCAGCATCAAGGGTGTCTTTGGTGTTTGTTGAGATTCTGATGGTGTTCTTGTGGACTATTGCGATTCTTCCTCCCAGCCTGTTGGTGCAGTCTCTGCGGGTGATCTTGTAGCCTTCGAGGATGGCTATGGCGATGTCAGGTTCCAGGGACGGAGTCCTCCAGGTTTCGGTGAGGATGGCGACGTCTGGGGAAGATGAAGTGAGTAGGTCCCAGAGTTCAACGGTGTGCTTGTGGACGGAGGGGGTGTTGAGGAGGATGCAGCTGAGGTGATTGTGTGTGGTTCTGGCGTGGTGCTTGGTGGCAGGAGAAGCTGCAGATCCGACAGGAGAAGGGTCCGTGGGTGTGCCTAGGGGTGGCTTGGAAGCAGGCGGTGGAGTGGCCTGGGTTGAGTGCATGGAGTTCGTTGGCATTGTAGTGGCGTCTGGTGGCGTGGGGATCATGCAGGCCAGGGGGTCTGGCTTTGGGCGCGCCTCTGGCGCACCAGCGGCCACCATTAAGAAGGGTAGGTGGGAGGGAGGAGCAGCTGGGAGGCGGGAGGCAGGAGCGGTGGGCAAATGGGGGCGCGAGGGGGGTGGGGCCGCAGGGGGCGCAGCAGCAGGAAAGTAGAGAGCGGCAGAAGCCGCAAAAATACGCGAGGCAAGCGACAGAAGGAAAAAGTCAGTAAAAGGCAGAAAAACATGGGCAGGAATGCACGGAAAGGCAAAAAGGCACAAATACAAAAAACAATAACAGGATAGACACACAGGGGGTCATTCTGACCCTGGCGGTCATTGACCGCCAGGGTCAACGACCGCGGGAGCACCGCCAACAGGCTGGCGGTGCTCCCAAGGGCATTCTGACCGCGGCGGTATGGCCGCGGTCAGAAAGGGAAAACCGGCGGTGTCCCGCCGGTTTTCCGCTGCCCTGAGGAATCCTCCATGGCGGCGCAGCTTGCTGCGCCACCATGGGGATTCCGACCCCCTCACCGCCATCCTGTTCCTGACGGTTTTGACCGCCAGGAACAGGATGGCGGTGAGGGGTGTCGTGGGGCCCCTGGGGGCCCCTGCAGTGCCCATGCCATTGGCATGGGCACTGCAGGGGCCCCCGTAAGAGGGCCCCAAAAAGATTTCATCGCGACGGGTGCTACTGCACCCGTCGCACCCTTCCCACTCCGCCGGCTCCATTCGGAGCCGGCTTCCTCGTGGGAAGGGGTTTCCCGCTGGGCTGGCGGGCGGCCTTCTGGCGGTCGCCCGCCAGCCCAGCGGGAAACACAGAATAACCGCGGCGGTCTTCTGACCGCGTAGCGGTATTCTGTTGGGGGAACTTTGGCGGGCGGCCTCCGCCGCCCGTCAAGGTTGGAATGACCCCCACAATTCTTACGGCAACCACTAGAAACCAGGGATGAGGCGCAAGCGGGTGCCTGCGGGTGGTGGAGGGCCTTGAACTCGCAGCAGCAGCGAGGGTGGGGTCGGGGGCACAGAGGCAGTCAGGAGGGGCTGCGCGGCGTGAGGAGTGAAACCTGACCTAAAATCAGGTGAGGGGTTTGCATGCTCTTTCTCATGGCAAAAATAACTAATTGTAATTGGCATGTCCAACTCTTAAGTGAAACCATGGAAAAATATTGCGCAGAAAGCAAACCAGTGGCATAAAACCTAAGATATCACTTTTGGCTGAACTGTGATCTTACTCCACTTACATTAGTGAGCCCAAAATCATGGCATCTGGGTTGCCTCTGCCACCTTGAGCTGCTGTAAACAGAAGCTGCAGTCATCAAGTCACAGTAAACCTAGACATGATGAAATACCTACTTTTAACACTATCTAAGTAATGCCTAAGTGGTGCCTGGGTGCATGAAATGTCATAGCAGCATGCCAAGCATGGAACTGGCTCATTTCTGAAAGAACAAGATTAAAAAGTACCATTGTTTTGCATGTGACTGAAGCAGCCTTTCTATTTTGTTGAGGCCAACTTTATGTGGTAAAGTAATATGTACCCAATTTGGATTGGGAAAGCCTAGAAAAATCATTGTTGCAACACTGTGAAATGTATCAACAATCAGTTTCACCTAGATAATTACTATAAAAGGTACTCATCTCTGCCTCAGTCTGGACTGTCATCAGACTGGATCTGGGAGGCTGTCAGCCCTATGGTGATCATAGATTTTCCCAGCCCAAAGGTAAAAGACAGCCATCAAAAGAAAAAAGGTATTTTAGTGCAGTAGGCTGCAGGAAGATTCCAGGTAGTAGTGCTGGTATTCTCATAGACAGGCTGGATCCTTTTACTCCAAAAGGTGATCACTTACTGAGAAGCAGCCTGGGTACATTTTCTGCTTTTGGGCAGAGGGAGTGTCTAATTTCTATAGGCCCCATCCTGGGTGGGAGGATGAATCACCAACAGTGGAAAACACTTGAAAACTCCCCTGGAAAGTGGCTTTTGGGATTGCTTTAGCTCAAGTCACAGAGCTCCAGAAAAAGCAGCAAAGGGTCCACTGTGGGAACTTAGCAAGCATAGGTTTAGATCACTACACCAGCCACTGGTGAGGTGCTTGCTACTGTTACTTGGTACACCACTGTTGAGATGCTGCCTTTACCTGGTGTTCCCACCACTGGTGACATAGAAGACATCTGCTGACTCTGACTGCCTAGGAAAGGAATGGGGTCTAGATCCTACTCTCATTGTACTAAACGTTTTGAAGTACTCCTCAAGTGTCATATCTGCTGACTTCCTAAAATCCCAAGGAGACAACCCAGATGACCAATTGGAACTTGAATTTGGCTGGGTCTTAGCCAAAAAGAGTGATTGTGCCTGTCTCCTTCTACTGGCTGTGCCTCTTAACCTAGAAGCTGTTCATTGCAGACAGGTAGTTTAAGCTTTATTAGTAGGAAGAAAGATAGTAGTTTGAAAAAGTGGGACTTCAAAATGTTTTTCTTGAAAGGGTACTAGGATAAGGTGTTAACATTATGCGTGAAAGATGTTACCTCAGTGGGCAAGATGTCCTGGTTTTTCCCACTCCTGGCTTTTTGCTGTGAAGTTTTCAGCTCCAGTGAGACCGTTGACCCTACCTTGCTGTACCTCAGATTTGTTCCACTTGAGATTTTGAGAAGCAAAAAAGTGACACATTTGGAACATACAGTGTCAGCTGTAAAAGCGATACCAGTAGCAAAATGACCTTAGAGCTTTTGGCGCCTGTTAGAAATGGGGTTTTTGGTTGGCAGTCAGGTTACCCTCTGTCCAAGCAAAAGCCCTCACTCTAGTCAGGGTAAGTCACACACAATCCAAGATTATCCTGTGCCCACCCTCTGGTAGCTTGGCACGAGCAGTCAGGCTTAACTTAGAAGGCAATGTGTAAAGTATCTGTGCAATAAATCATACAATACCACCATATAGCACCACAAAAATACACCACACAGTGTTTAGAAAAATATATAATATTTATCAGGATAATTGTAGGTCAAAAAGAATAAAGTTGCAATGGGAAATTGTAGAGATATCACTGAGAAGTGATATAAAGTGTCTTAACTCTTTAGAATATAAACAAAGTCTCTTTCAAGCACAAGTACCTGGTTTAGAGTGGAAAAATCTCCTCCGAGGGCCACAAAGGAAGAGGTGCGTGGAAAAAGGATGTGTGCATCGATTTCTCCCCAGCACACACGGACTTGCGTCGTTATTCTCCACGCGGGGAAGTCGTGCGTCTTTTTCCGGCGCGCGGACAGTGTCTTTCTGTGGATCGCGGGGATTACCAGATGTCCTGGGTCTGTGCGTGGATTTTCCTGCTTGTTCTCCGGCTGCGCGTCGGTCTGCGGGGCTGCGCGTCGAAATTACGATCTCACGGCAGGCGTCGCGTCGATTTCTTCTCTCGAGGTCGGTCTGCGGGGCTGCACGTCGAAATTACGATCTCACGGCAGGCGTTGCGTCGATTTCTCCTCTAGAGGTCGGGCGGCGTTGTCCTTGCGAAGCCGTGCGTCGGATTTTCGATCGTCCCAAGAGCGTCGCGTCGATCAGCGTCGGTGTGCGGCGTTTTTCTCGCCGCGGAACAAGCTGTGCGTCTAAATTTTCGCCGCACGGAGCGTCCAAGTGAAAAAGAGAAGTCTTTTTGGTCCTGAGACTTCAGGGAACAGGAGGCAAGCTCTATCCAAGCCCTTGGAGAGCACTTTCACAGCCAGACAAGAGTTCAGCAAGGCAGCAGGGCAACAGCAAGGCAGCAGTCCTTTGTAGAAAGCAGACAGGTGAGTCCTTTGAGCAGCCAGGCAGTTCTTCTTGGCAGGATGTAGTTTCTGGTTCATGTTTCTTCTCCAGCAAGTGTCTGATGAGGTAGGGCAGAGGCCCTGTTTTATACCCAAATGTGCCTTTGAAGGGGGGGGAGACTTCAAAGAGTGGTTAAGAAGTGCACCAGGTCCACTTTCAGTTCAATCCTGTCTGCCAGGGTCCCAGTAGGGGGTGTGGCAGTCCTTTGTGTGAGAGCAGGCCCTCCACCCTCCCAGCCCAGGAAGACCCATTCAAAATGCAGATGTATGCAAGTGAGGCTGAGTACCCTGATTTTGGGGTGTGTCTGAGTGAATGCACAAGGAGCTGTCAACCAAGCCCAGCCAGACGTGGATTGTAAGGCACAGAAAGATTTAAGTGCAAAGAAATGCTCAATTTCTAAAAGTGGCATTTCTAGAATAGTAATATTAAATCCGACTTCACCAGTCAGCAGGATTTTGTATTACCATTCTGGCGATACTAAATATGACCTCCCTGCTCCTTTCAGATCAGCAGCTGCCACTTCAACAGTGTATGAGGGCAGCCCCAATGTTAGCCTATGAAGGGAGCAGGCCTCACAGTAGTGTAAAAACAAATTTAGGAGCTTTACACTACCAGGACATATAACTACACAGGTACATGTCCTGCCTTTTACCTACACAGCACCCTGCTCTAGGGGTTACCTAGGGCACACATTAAGGGTGACTTATATGTAGAAAAAGGGGAGTTCTAGGCTTGGCAAGTACTTTTAAATGCCAAGTCGAGGTGGCAGTGAAACCTCCCACACAGGCCTTGCAATGGCAAGCCTGAGACAAGGTTAAGGGGGCTACTTAAGTGGGTGGCACAACCAGTGCTGCAGGTCCACTAGTAGCATTTAATCTACGGGCCCTAGGCACATGTAGTGCACATTACTAGGGACTTATAAGTAGATTAAATAGTCCAATCAGGTATGATCCAGAGTTACCATGTTTAAAAAGGAAGAGAGCATATGCACTTTAGCACTGGTTAGCAGTGGTAAAGTGCGCAGAGTCTAAAAGCCAGCAAAACATGGTCAAAAAAGTGGAGGGAGGCAGGCAAAAAGTTAGGGGTGACCACCCTAAGGCATGTCAGGTCTAACAGCGCCCAAACTGAAGGTGTTAGTGCAGCCTTTATTAAGTGTACCCAACTTTGTGGAGCTCTTGTCATCTATAGTGCCCTACCTTGCCCTGTTGCAGGAATTTGACTTCCATCTGAGAACCTAAAGGCCGGATTTAGAGTTTGCTGGATGGTATACTCAATCACAAATGTGACAGATGTCTTGTTTGCATTACAATTTATAGTTATAGGATTGATGCACTTGTCATAAGGCAGATGGGATATCCATCGCAATGGTGACAGAATAACATGTCCTCCAAACTCTAAATCAGGCCTTAAGTTTAAAGTAAAACTGTTGCTGAGGTGAACAGCTACAATCTGTGTTACAATTTGGTTGGCCTGAAAAGATACTACACACACCTCATAGACTTACAGTGGCAGTTACCGTCCCATAGTTTCCTGTGGTCAATTTGTGACATTATTTTTAAAATACTTTCCTGCTCTCCTTATCACCTTATGCCATTTTTGTCATTTTAGTCTTGTTTCATTCATTACTTTAGTATTCCTTTTACTGACTTGGTTTGAGATTTTTGCTTTTTGATTTATGGACTTTAAGGTTGTGTTAGACCTGTCAGCCATTGTCACTTTGTTCTTATTTCATGTATTACATTAGTCTTCTTTTTACTGAATTGTTTTGCAATTTTTACTTTTTGATTTATGGACTTTAAGGTTGTGTTAGACCTGACAGCCTTAGGGTGGTCTCCCCCCATCCTTTTGCCATACTCCTCCACTTTTCTGATTCTGTCTTTACCTTCTCTAGGACTCTCTGCACTTTACCACTGCTAAACAGTGCTAAAGTGCTTGTGCTATCTCACGTAAACCTGGTAATATTGGTTCTTTCCCAATTGGCATATTTAATCTACTTATACGTTCATAGTAAAGTGGTACTACATGTAACCAGGGCATGTAAATTAAATGCTACTTGTGGGCCTGCAGCACTGATTGTGCCACCCACTTGAGTAGTCCTTTAACCATGTTCAAGGCTTGCCATTGCAGATCCTGTAAGTACAGTTTACACTGCCATATCGACCTGGCAAAATTACCCTTATGCATGCCCAAACCATTCCCTTTTTATACATATAAGTCATACCTAAGGTAGATCCTAGACAACCCCAAGGGCAGGGTGCAATGTATTAAAAGGCAGGACTTGCACTTTTCAGTCTTGCATGCCTAGTAGTGAAAAACTCCCAAAATCGTTTTCACTACCACTAGGCCTATCTCTTATTGAGATTACCTTATTACAGTTTAAAAATGTAATTCACACTCTGGAAGAGATATGTTTTTTGAGTTTGGTGTCTCTGGAATCACAATTTATGGTGATCACAATTTTAAACTGTAATTCTGAAAATACCATTTTTAGAAAGATGGCATTTCCTTACTTTAGCCATTTGGTGGCTACTGCCTGTCCTTGATCACTTTTAGGTGGTGGGTGACACACGGGCTTTGTGTATTCCTCTAGACAGCCACACACAATGGGAGCTAAGGTGTGACTTGATGGGCCATCCTGGGCAGGATGGGAGGGAGGAGCAGGGTACAGCCTCAATTACAGTTCAATAAGCTGTGTCCTGTCTACACCCAAAGGGTTTCATAAGCCCCTGTGGCAGGACCTCTGTGCACTTCAAGAGCTTGTCGTTGAAGTTTCCCCTACTTCAAATGCGCAACTGGGTATAAGTACTGGACCTCTGACACCACCAACTCAGTATACATCTGGACCTGTGGATACTCTGCCAGGAAGAAGGACTGCTGTGCTGCTACAAAGAATGCCACTCTGCTGGACTCCTGCTTTGCTGACCTGATGCTCGCTGCTCTTTTGCCTGGGAGTGAGAAGGAATGGACCTGCATCTCTTCAACCCAGAGTGGCTACAAGGGCCAGCTGACTGGTCTCCTTATCTGAAGTCTCAGGGACATAAAAGACTTCCAACCAACCTATATCTGGACTCTGCCATCTGCAAGTCTGTCCTGCCAAGTGGTGCCACCCCAGTCCTTGACCCGTGGAAGTGAGCCTTAATTGCTTGCGGTAGCTAAAACGATGCATCGCCGCTTCTGAGCAGATCAGAGCCAGCGCATTTCCCCTGTTGAATGAATGTGAGTCGACGCATTGCCTCTACTGTGTGGATGAACCTCAGCGCATCACCTTCAGAACAGCCGCATCTCAGACCCAAAGTATCGCTGCTGTTGCATGGGAAAAAGTTGACTCTGCTACTGTATGGGAAAGATCGACACATTGCCTCTGCTGTGGGGATGGATGCTGATGCATCGCTTCAGCCTGCTCCCCACAAACAATGTTGACATAACCAGGATTAAGGTACTTTTGTTCAGTGGGCCTCACTGGGTCCCTGTATCTGACCTGCGCTCCATTGCAGTCGGCCCGAATGTGTGACCGGATATTCCTGATTGGCGCTTATTGCTTCTAATCACTATTTTACAGTTTATTCTTTAAAAAAATGCATATCTCAAGGTTAACTCATTGTATGTTTGTTGTTTTGCTTATTACCTTTTGCTCAATTTTTCTAACCTGTTGTATAATCTTTTGTGTGGTGTTTTCACTGTTTTACTGTTTGAAGTGTTGCACAAATACTTACAACACTGCCTCTAAGTTGAACCTGACTGCTCTGTTCCAAGCTACCAGAGGGTGAGGAAAGGTTAATTTAGGGTTTGCCTGAGGCTTACCCTGTCTAGGATTGTGGTTGCTGCTTGACTAAGGTTAACCACCCTTTCAACCAACAACCCAAATTCTGACAGGTTGTTTTCATGCTGATTTAGTACTTTACTCACATTCCTCTGAAGAAAGCCTGTTGTGTTTGTTCTATAGCTACTAGGAGCAATCCCAGGACTTACCAATGAAGCTGTATTTTTCAACTAACTAACTTTGTAGAAGCATACTTTACTCTCTCCAAAGTAATCAATCTAGGATCTCAGTATAGGAAAGATTTTATGTATTCATTGTATGTACATACAATTCAAGAAGGCGTTCTTCGTTTAGGTATCAGCTAGTTAGATTTCTTCATTCATACACTCCAAAAAGAGTCTTATCTTTTGTTAAGTTTCAGTTTTTTTCAGTTGGCATATGCCCAGTAACAGGGCAGGAAAAACCAGTGGGCTGTACCTGAATCAGGCAGTAGAGAAGTGTATGTGGCAGTAAAGTGAGAAGCACAAATGAGTGCTTGGGAAATCACTCCCAACAGAGGAACCTATTCCTCCCTCTGGATGTGGTAAGAATGAAGAGATGAATTAGTCTGATGTTGAGGAGGATGAGAGGCAGCCCTCGATTCTCATTATAAATAATGAGCATAATACCACATGTAATGAGGGATCTAGTTTATTTATAATGCTGGTGTGCTGGTTGCTGGGTCACTTTTGCCTCTCCTTGATTTGGACACTGCCCGTATCCTAGGATGAGAGTTTATTTCTTGTGTGGCAGGTATTTTGAGTCAGCCACAGTGCTAACACACCTGGCATACATATCAGTTATGCTATCTACCTAATGTACACAAGCCTGCTATGTTTTCAATCAGTTGTGTCAGAGCCTTGTAGCAGGTGAGCCATTTATTACAACCAATACCACAGATAACTAGGAACAGCCAAGACAGTGATTTATTTCTATAACCATCAGAGCAGATGGGGTTTCACTGGGGTCGAAACTGAACTACTGAGAAGCAAGCATGACTACCTCCGGTTTAACAGCTAGTGCCACTTCTAATGGGGTCTATTCATCCCGTCACATCTAGCGAAGATGCCGGCATGGACTTGCTATACATTGTTATTGGAAAATGATTTTCTTTTGCATTGTCTCCCCCATTTTCTGCTGATACTGATGGTTTTTTAACTCTGCATTCTGGGGCTACTGCTGTCCAGTGCCCAGTGTATGTGGTCTGACTCCTAGTACATGGTAAAATTGATCAGTCCCCAATTGGCGTATTTACTTTTCCATCAAGGCCATTGTAAATAGTGGAGGAAATTAATCAATGGCATGGGCATCTAAATCTCACTGAGGGGGTTTGAGGTGCTGTACCTATTGTACCATCCATCAGATTGGTACGGAAAAAAACATGACTTGGCCTGACTGCAGCAGCTTTTAAACCTGCAGGGGAACCTGCCAAAATAACTATTTTTTAACAAAAAGGAACCATGAGTTTAAATATTAGGTACATCACCTCTAAGTAGGACTTGTACCCCACAAATTAGGGTGCCTAGTAACTAAAGGTGAAAAATGCAAGAATTTAATGTTGCCATGTTCCTACAATGACTAGCCCCTAACAGTAAATGACGCCATATAGGGCTGTAGATGTTCCTATGAGAAAATCTAAAGTGCAATTAAAATACTAGTTTTGCAAATGTTGGTTTGAATAACCTACATAATTCATACAACCGGAGTATTTCATATTTATTAAAAATCTAACTCAATGGTGACGTTGGATTGTTGATAAATATATATGAAAAGTAACTTCTAAAGTGTTAGTTCTAGTCGGCTAATTAGAATTATCCTGCCGGTCAGTGAAGTCTACCCATTCATAGTTAAGTGTGAAGTTCAGTGTAAAATGAGAACTAGCAAAGAGGAGCCATTTGATCCCAGAGCACGTTGTAGCCTTCCTGGTACCATCTAAGTGGGAGGGGGAAGATGGTCCCAGAACTAGTTTAGTGCGGTTGAGGAGGGACTGCCCATTTCACTGGACACATCCTTCTCTAAGAATAGAGCACTATGGGGTGTTTTGCGGTAAGGTAAACAGAATGTGGCGCACCAGTCAAATATCTGTGACTAGACATGTATCTTCTCATTTTCCTTCCCAGTGGGTCTCTAGGGAAACGTGCCCAGAGCTCTAGGATGTATTTTTGTTAAGGACAGTCTTAACATTCCTGGCTGCTTCTGCCTCCCATTTTGTTTAGTGTATTCTAAGTGTTGTATTGTAGCTCCATTGAACAAATTGTAGTTTTATCAACTACAGAATTCCACATATTTGACGTCATCTGGAGCAGGTTACTGGAATGATTTGTGTCAGATGTACAGGTAATTATGAGACAGTTTCTCAATATATGTTGGTAGATGTGCAAGGAGTTGCCATTTCATAGGTGTTTGATAGTCTATGTACAGAGAGGCTGTGGTGTCAATTCAGATGCTCCACATCAGGCTCCTGTTTTTCATACCTCATTCCCGGTCCAACAAAAATCTCGCAAGTGACCTAAATATGTGATATATAAAAGCCCTGTGTAATTACCCAGTTAACAGGAAGCTGAAAGTCAACTGCACGGGAAAGATCCCTTAACATGCGTGCACTGGACTCCACGTTTCACAGAATAAGCAGTATCCCGAAGGAAGATCCATGCAGCCTGTAACAGCAGGCAGCAGACTGAGCAGTAGAGTAAACAGAGCTGGTCCTGATCAACAGCCTTAAAATGAAAGAATGAAAATAATGTAACAATCTGTAACGTTGCTATTGGGAACTGCTAGTATTTCTCAGACATAAAGGGCCGGCAGCTTTCCCTTGGAGGGTTAGAATAGATTCACAGCTTGTTGTTGATATACAACTTTTGTGGATCCACAAACATCCCCTGACATACTTCTGTAACTCTGTGGCAGCTGTAGATTTACTGGAGTACTCCTTCCAGCAAAATATCTTCACGTTGGTGTTTCACAGGGTACAACATTGGAATGAGTAGGTCAGATGGGAATGTAAAGATGCAGGTTTACTTTTTCTACAATTAGAACATGCGCTTTGCTGGAAATGAATATCTTTGCCTACACTTCCCTGGGATTTAATGGTGTTCTGTACCTATTACCTCATTGCAAATACAATTTATTTCACCTCATTTGGAAATAACTTAATAAATGTTCCCAGGGTGAAAATGGGCATGTCAATTGTTTGTGAACAGCCACAAACCTCTGGGTCTGTGAGTGATCCATATATACATTTAGCATAGCTATAATGCCTTTGCTAGTTCATATGTCCTGCTGCCAGAAAAATACAGCGATGAAAAATCTAATACACTGTGGGGTTTCCATTAAGTAGGTTGCCTACCATATGGTGTTGTTTACTATATTTTGTCATAAGAGAACATTGCTGACACATTTTTGACAATTAAAGCAAGATTTGCCTTGACAAATATTTTTTTCTCCACAGGAATGGAACACAATTTCAACACGTACAATGATGATTTCATTACTGACTTGAACACCCCCTATGATTACGAGTCGGTCATGCACTATGGGCCTTTCTCCTTCAACAAGAATGCCAGCGCCCCTACCATCACTGCCAAAATAAAAGAGTTTGATGACATCATTGGGCAGCGCTTGGATTTCAGTGCTCTAGACATAGAACGCCTTAACCGCATGTATAAATGTCGTAAGTACATTATAAACACCTACATGCAATTCACAGGGATATTAATTTGTTAGTTGAATGAATGATCATCGAACAATTGCAGTATTCAGCCCTATAAGAAGCATATATGTGGACTTATATTTTTCTTTGTAGAATCTTTTAAAAACTAATCTCATGCATACTTGTTTTATGTAAATATGCTACCAAAAGACTGTTGTTTTATGTTGAATGTCACTATATCACGTGATAAAATTGACATACAATAATCTTGCATCTAATATTCCCCTCACCACTACATCATATGGTGAGAATGGATTTACTCTTTATAAACCCACCTGTACTGTCCTCCAAAGTTTTTTTTTTTTTAATTGAGTTTGCTTAGAACACATCCAAATTCAAAAAAACTAAACAAAATGGCAACGAGTCAGTCATAGGTGATACATATTAAAAAGAGAACAATTCCTTATAGGGGGGGGGGTACTGAGAGAAGAAGATAAGGTAGGGGAGGGAGCGGGAAAGGGGGACATTCAGGAAGTTGGCCAATCAAGTTGAATTATGCACCAGTAAAGACAGAATACTGTTACAACACAGCCAGTATAATTGTCTCCAGCATTATTTATCATCTCTGATGTGTGAGGAGGCTCATGGGGAGCCTGCAGTATTCGCACCCAGGTAAGTTACCAGTAGAGACCGAGGCCCTGATTATACTTTTTGGTGCAAAACTGAACTAATGCAGTTTTTCACCAAAAAGTTTAGCACCGGCTTGCACCATTTTTGAGCACCAGCCGGGCACCATATTTATGGAATGGTGCAAGCCGGTGCAAAGGGTGGGCTAGCGTAAAAAAAAAGTGACGTTAGCTGGGTGAGGCAGGTGGTATGGAAGAAGAGGGTTTTGCACCAAAAAAAAATAAAGCCATCTGGTAAAATGATAAAGTAGTCTTGCCTACAGTCTATATGGTGGCTTGCATCAACACAGTCTTGGAAACCATAAAGTGCCTGTGGTGGAGTCAACCCAGGGGGTCCCCAAATCCTATAAGTGGTGCCTGGTGCATGGGGAGCAGGTCGTTACTAGAGCAGGTTTGAACAGTCTGCGTGCCTGCCTTGACAGTCGGGTGGTATAGGGCCCAAATATACTCTCTAGAACATAACTTCTTGCATATAAGGGTCAGTTGTCATCATCAGGGCCCCCAGGGTCCATCCGGGGCATGTCAGATCCATCCCAGGACCAGCCAAATTAACGTGGTCTCCAGCACATTTAATTGTGCATAGCTAGAGGGCAAACAAGTGCCATGGGCAGCTGAAGCAAGGGGAATCCAGCCCACTCCTCTGTTTCCTCTGGGACCGCCTGAGTCCCTCCTCAGAGTGGCGCAGGCTGCACCCACAATCTAGGTTGCACTGCGCCAGGTCATCAACTGCCCGCAGCCATCCAGGGAGTGGGGCCCGCAGCAGAAAGTTTTGTGGAAAAATAAACGCTGCCTCCTGTGACGGTGAGATGCAGGGCTGGCTTTGCCACTGGTGGCGCCCTGTGCAAAAGTCTTTTTTGGCGCCTCTCACCCCATGAACACCTTCTTGGATTCACTCACTACCACTTGGCAAATGTGCCCCTCATCTCTCCATAGCCCCCCTTTCACATACATTCATTTGTTGTAAAGCACTTGTAAAGGCGGGCTTTACTAATCCCCTCAGCTATCCACGTAAAATATGGTTCTGTCCTTTGCAACAGGGATCTTAACCCTCTGTGCTACTTTATGGCGAGTCAAAGCTGCCCTAGACAAAACTCCCATCTCTCTCCCTAGCAGGAACATTAATCACAAGCGGTATCTTGACATTTTCCTGAAGGCTGGACACACAAGGAACGTTTCAGCAGGTGCTTTCAAATCGCAGGTTTTGAAAGTCATTGCTAAACATAGTGCCCAGCTTCGGTCAGCGCCCCCCCAATCAAGGTCAGCACCCGGTGCGGCTGCACTGCCCGCACCACCCTAAAGCCAGCCCTGGTGAGATGCATGGATATCATACCATCCCAGTGGGGCGCCAATCTTTGGTCTGCAGAGCCTCACAAGGTGGCGGCCATCTTTCTGTCGGACTCTTAGGCACCCCCATAGACACTGTCCAACCTCAAAAGATATATTTACCTTGCAATGTAGAGGAAAGATATATATGTAATAGCATTGTTATGTGAGATATGACATTTGACATATTGCCCCCCCCAAAAAGAAAATTCTGCTCTAAAAGCATTTTGAAAGAAATACAGTTGCTTTATAGTTAGATGTATTGCTGTGTGTCCCTTCCTGCACAAAAACAATCCTGCCTGTTAGGCAGGCGCCTTGCAACATGGCCTACCAGTGCCAGTTTTGATGCTAGGAGGCCACAAGTGTGGCAGCTCTGGGAGAGAGAGGAAGAGCACCATACCCTAACAGATATGGTGCTCTTCGGCTCCCACCCATTCATATAACGCAGCACAGCAAATTGCCTTGCTGCCCTGGGGTGTGCGAGTCCTTAGTAAATCTGCCCCTGTTTGTATCAGGCAAAAGAGTGACCTGGTCAATATCTGTTCATTATCTCAAGCACTTATATCTCATTTTTCGTTCTCTAAATCACATTTTTCAGCATTTGTTGCCAATTGAGGGAGCGAATTGAGAGGGAACTGTGCATGATAGCTATCCATCCACATACAAATTATCCAAGTCAAATGTGAAAAACGGATGATTGGTGAGGGCATTTTATGGTAAATTTCTAAACATACCTGCCTGCGAATTTGTCCAAGTTAAATCATTCCGACATTTTAAAATGTATTATTTTCCCCAACATTTGACTGAGGAGATTTTCAAAGCAATGCAATATACATTACAAAGTAATATACTTCATTAGCGCATTTATTCAAAGGATACTGATGTTGTGTATAGCAGCATTTCCCATGTAGTGGCTATTGTCTTAGAACTTTGTGTCACTTTGTCCCAACATCATCGTTGGCGGAAGATTACCAATTTTAATGGATTCACAGCCAAATCCATAGATCACTGGCCAGACCTGAGATCCCCTAGTCACTCTGCTTGAATGTACTGTGCGGCCATTTTGTTTAATCCTAAGAGAAGATCCATCTTCCATGTGCATCTTACTTGCCCATCTCACATTGTGTCTTCCATCTTTCAGCTGAAACCCTCACTCTTCTGGACCAGTGCTCTTTCGAATATATAAACATTTGTGGCATGATTCAAGGGACCAGCGACACTGGGGACTGGGTGCATGAGAAGAGCACCCCTGGCGGTTTAGACGATCACACGTTACTGGGGCAATGTGCAGGTAAACGCCTCAGAATACCACACTGATAACTTGTGTAGTCTCTGTGAGACTTGTAAATACAAATGCCATGATGAAAAGAACCTTCAATTCACAAGGGCAAAGACCATTCGCCATGGCTGAACTGAGGTTTATGAATATAATGTAATAAAGAAATGGGACAAGGTCTCAATGAACCCAAGAAACAAACGTGTCCTTAGGGTTGAGGGTTCTTGTTAATTATAATGCTTATATTGACGCCTTGAGCCCAATCAGCTATTTATTAAGTCGACTGGATTCACTGAACATATTTTTTTCCATTTATATTTCTTTATTGCAAATCATGATTTATGTTGCATGTGTGTGTTGCAGTATCAAACACAAATAATTCTCATTTCATATTTACTAAAATTGTAAACGCACTACATGAGTTTATCCAGTGTTGAACACTATTTTGTTGGTACAGTTTTGCATCATCGTATGTAAAACTGCATTTGCACTCTTGTGCATCGATGTAAATAAACCTCATGTTTGCAACAGTTGGTCAATGTAAATAGCAGTGAAAAATGATTCAAGTACCGGTAGAACATTGTCAGTCAGTGCTATCAATTCTGTCCCCGAAAGGTAGGCTGTTTCTTCCATTTTTCATTTTTTTAAAGAATTACTGTTTTCTCCATGCTTATATATTTGAGAGATGGTTGGAACTTTCTGCTAAAACTCTGACATGCACATTCATTATAATTTGGGATCTCTTCATCCACCCTGCCTTTTAGAAAATTATTAGGAGCCCAATTCGTAAAGTGTGTGTGCTCCCCTGTCTAAACATGTTATAGTAGGTATCCACCTGAATGGAACATTAATTTACTTGCAAGTCCCTAATATAGGATACTACATGTACCCAGGGCCTGTAAATTAAATGCTACTGTGGCATGTGCCACCCACTAACATAGCACTATGAACATATCTCCAGGCTTGCCCTTGCAGCCTAGGAGTGCAGTCTAACTGCCATTTCAACCTGACAAACTAAGAGCCTTATTTATGAGGCTCTAGCAGCACACTGCGCCACTGGAGCGGAGCGTAATTTTGTTATGTTCCGGTGGCGCAGTGTGTCAGCCCATATTTACAAAACCACCCAAAGCCACCTTGTGTAGCTTTTCATAGCCTTGAAAAAACGGATCCCTTTCACGCATAACACTGCGTGAAAAGGGAGTTCCATAGGTGTGGCTTGGGGTGTTCCCACGCAACATCAATGGAACCAGAGGAATTGGCCCATTCCCAGATTTACAAATCTGGGAATGCGTCAGATTTCTACACCACCTCAGGGGTGGCATAAGAATGACACAACAGGGATAAATATCCTTATTTCTCCCCATTGTTTCCTCTTTCCATGTGTGCAGCATTCTGCAGCACACATAGAAAGAGGAAAACAGCTCTTGTGATTGTTTTTGTGCAGGAAGGTGCCCTTTCCTGCACAAAAACAATCATCCCCACAACGCAGGCACCCTAACACCATTGTGCAAGGGTGTCTGCATTGGCGCTAGGCAGCAAGTTGTACACCAGCGCAGGGGGAGAGGACAGAAATGCGCAGTATCTTGTAGATACAGTGCTTTCCCGGTGGCGCAGGGCAGCGCAGCCAGGTACTTATTGTGCTTCCCTGTACCACACGCATTGTAAATGAGACTCTAATACTTTTGCCAGGCTTAAACCTTCCTTTTTAAGTACCCTGGTGTAGGCCCTATATGCTGTTAGGGCAGAGTGAATAGTTTTTAAAAGGTAGAACATTAATATTTACTTTTTGTCTTCACCCTTCTATTTTCTGACCCTGTTTTTGTTGGCAGTTTGACCTCTGTGCACTTTACCACTGTTCATGATTCCAAAAGTGCTTGTGTTCTCTCCTTCAAACATGGTAAAATTGGCTAATATCCAATTGGCACATTTAATTTACTTGTAATCCCTACTAAAGCGGTATTACATATTCCCGGCCCTGTAAATTAAATTCTTCTAGTGGCCTGCAGCACTCATTGGCAACCCAGTCAAGTGGCCCCGATATACATTTCTGAGCCCTGACACTGCAGCCAATGTGTGCAGTTTTTTACTTCCATTTAGACCCGCTAAGTCAACCTTAGTCTCACTCAATGATTTATGTAAAACCAAGAATACCTTGTATTCTGACATCAAAATCATTTTCAGATTTTTACATCCTCCTATGTGTTTATTTGGGGAAGTTTTCCTTTTTCCACATTTTGCTAGTCTCCTATTTTGCACCTGTGATTTTCGCAAGAATGGAGGGGAGTCTCAGCAGCACTGAATTCTCTGCTGTGGCAGAGCTGAAGACGTGCACGTAGAGGAGGCTGAAGCTAGGTAGAGGATCTAAGAAACTAGAGTACCACTCAGGGCCTCATGCACAATGGTAATGGTTGTCTCAGTGGCCAGCTTACAACCTTGTGCTCTACCAGCCACATAAGTTGTGACTTACAAAATACATTAAAAACAACAATCCAGTAGTATACGGTTTGCATCAAATCCTACATACAACAGTGCAACAAAGCTTCAGCTTGCACTAGACCAGAAAAACAACGTCTTATACAGGGTCTTGCTTGTAATTAATTCCAACAAGAAATATACATTTGATGTGGCTACAATCTGCTCCAGTGGATAGGTTCAGATTCAGAGTCAGTCACTTGTATGAGTCTTTGAAAAATATGCAGACCCCTTAGAATATTGCATGCACAAACTGGGAGCACTTAGAAATCGACTAAATGCTGTCAAGTGCTCTATAAACTACTAAACACTTATGTTGGCATTAAGTTGGAATTATATTGCAACAAGCAGAAACACTTAGAAAGAAGACTATGTGGGGAAAAGGATGACAGTAAAAGGTATGACAAGTAATCAGGAAAACTGGGCCTGGCCACTGGAGTCAGGTGAGTTGGGCAAGTTGGAGCAATGATTAAGGATTTCCAACAGTCAAGGTAATAGATGACAATAATCTGGGTTAAGAGTTCATCAACGTGAAAGCAATAACAATACATTTCTGTATTGTGACAGATAAAGTGACACAGACTGACAAAGTGGGGGAACCAATAGGTTTCTGACAGTAAACCTCAGCTGACACCTCCAGCAGAAACCCTTTACCCACAGAGTAATTCCTTTGGTCACTTTATTTAGGGTAGGGCTGCCAAAACTAATTCTCTTGCCTGAGTCCACATGGGAGGCACAGAAGAGTCTGCCAGGTCAAAACAAAAACAATGGTCCCCAAGAGCAGATACAAAATTCGCTGCTCATCAGTGCTATTGTTTTATTTTTATCATAGTAAATCTAATTTGAGGGGGTGGTTTGTGAAAAACTAAAAAAGGCCTTTTCACCAGCAGAGGCTCTTTTAGAAAACAGATCTCTGCAAAGCAGATGGGGATCTCTAACTATGGAGGGTGGTTCTTTGCTAGGGGTTGGGGGGGGGGGGGGGAAGCCCTGCTCTTTCTCAGCTGGCTGGTGCGCTGGCCTCTAGTAATTAAATGATGCCCAAAGTGTATTCCTCTGTACTAAAAATTGGAGAGAAGTATTGAATTGAAGAAGTAAGGTAGTAGGCAGTGACTGCCACGTCAAATTAGGACGTGATTAACAGAAACAAATTTTGATAGAGGATGTACTGTCCTACAATGTTGGTCTGAAGGGGTTGAATAGCTATTATCATTGAAGATTACAGTATGACCTTTCACTGATGCTGTGCCGTTGTGATTCAGGCACCATTACTGACTTTGCAGTATGGTGGACACAAGATGCCATATGCTGTATGTTAATGACAGGGCCAATTGATGTGGCTTCTTCAGGGATTTGGAAATTTGCCTGCCAATTTCCTTTTTCTGCTAGTAATCTCTGAGAGTCAACATATGCCTCTATATTGTCTCACCCCTTTTCTGGAAACTTCAAAGTCCTTGACACTGCAGCAAGCAGGCATTGTTTTAAATTCAACCCTATCATATGCTTGTGAAAAACTGAACATCTGTAATTTCATACTATGAAGATAATAACATTTTTGAACGTGCACCACTTAGAGTAGAACAATTAAGTCCACATAGTCCGTATCATCATAAGAATATCTTCTCTTTATTGATGATGATTTATGATGATACGGACTATGTGGACTTAATTGTTCTACTCTAAGTGGTGCACGTTCAAAATTTCTATTATCTTTCAAGTTAGTACCTTGGCGGCAGGTACTGTGATCGGTGCACGCTTTGAATCATCAACATTTGTTGTTTATCTACAAGGATTGTATACATTTTTGTGATAGGAATAGGTGCATCCTTTCTCTGAACCCGCTGCCACTCCTTTGAGTAATTTCATACTATGCCTGCAGCAATTATAGAACTCACTTATTCCAAACATTCATATGCTACCTACAGTCCAAATCATGATGATTTTCTGTAGGCGTTACATATAATAAAACCATGCTTGCAAACCCCCATTGAAAGGCAGAAGGTGCTTCTCGAATTACTGATTAAGGAGCAGAAAGAAGTTGAGAACTCTCTTTAGCCTATTCATAGACATCTTGTGGGCAAAACAATTAACAAGCCATGATGAGGAGTTCTAAGAGGGCATGCCAGTGTATCTTATAAATTTGGATGCATGGAAGGGAGACGAGTTCCCAAATATACCTTTATGGACCAACGCCAATCATTCAATTCCGTGGATCTGAAGCAGGATAGGTCAAATATAATCATATTTTCTTGGGCCTGCAATCAAGCCAATGTGCCATTATAGACACAAAAAAAATATGCAAATTAGTCTTGGTCATATTTTAATAAGAACAATAAAGTTCGAACTGCCAGGCCAGACCCCCTCCAGACAGGATCAGAAGCAACCCCTATACCTTTTGTTTTGCTCAGTGTGATGTCCTAAGTGAAACAGACATGCCCATTTGTGGGTGCCGTGCTCTCCTTCCATAGGAATCAAGTAGCACTTCACTGCTGAGGCCCAATAGGCTGAAACTGATCTGGGGTTGCTTGTGTTCTATTCATTGGGGACCTGGCTGGCAGCTTGGTCTGAACTGTTCTAATAAGAACGGAACCAAGTCTGATTCATATGACGGTGAGTTTTTTTTGGAGTGGCACAGCTGGCAAAAAAATGGTGAACTGGAATACAGATCAGAGGCTGAAAATAATCCAAACATTCGACCGACCACCATTTTGTTTTCCTTAGTTACCAGACGTCTTCCATGTCTGGTGAACTGCCACCTGGAAACAAGATTCTAGGAACGATACGGCCCAACAGAGTGGCCTCAAATGGTAAAAACAGCGAGGTGCCACTTTAGAAAACAGTTTTTCAAGGGAGTTATTGTCGTCCAGGGAGAAAGTCACATTTTTCAATTTGTAGTGGGTGCCGGCAAGGACCCTTGGAACACTCCAGACTGGTCAAGCTTCCAGTGTTTGATTCGCCGTGTTTGATACACCGGGCGCAAAGCATGTTTGTCTTGGGGGAAAAAAACAAAAACTTTGAAACAGATCAGTATTCAGTGATGGTGGAGTGGTGGGAGGATTTGTTGAAGTAGGTGGGAGAGACTTTTAGAACGATAACATTTATACCGATCAACGTGAGTTTTGGAGCTGAGAGGATCAAATACAAACTTACTGTAAAGCACAATTTATATTCTTATACACAGCAATGCAGGAAATAAACCAGGAGTGGGAGCCAAGGTAAAGGTAATTCATGTGAAGTATTGGCCTTGAGAGTACTTTTCAGCTTGGTTGACTTACATGTTCGTTTTCAGAGGTTGATAAAAAGTGTTATAATAAATATGGCCATAGGGATACGTACTTATAAAGCTCCAAAGTTACAAAGTTGTGATTGCAAGAACTGTACTAAAAGCATGTTAAAATGTCGATTCAAACTGTTCTATTACATTTTCTCTGCAGGTGCTGGATATTTCATGAGTTTTAACACCAACTCCGGAAATACGGGTAACACTGCCCTTTTGGAATCTCGCATTCTGTACCCAAAGAGATCGGAGCAGTGCCTGCAGTTTTTCTACAAGATGACTGGAAACGTCACGGATAAGCTCGTCATCTGGGTTAGAAAGGATGATGGCACTGGAAACGTTCGCAAATTGCAAAAAGTACACACTTTTACAGGTATTTATGAATAACGTTAACCAACGTTCACAGTATTATTTAATGCTGTCCTCAAAACGGTAGGCTTTATTGGGAGTTTGATGGAGCATGATCCCTGCCGTAGATGGCCCCTACCTTTGGAACCCTTTGACCAGCACCGTAAGTTAATGTACAACAGAAACCTCCCCATATTCTTGAGGGTCCTTTCAGCTTACATCTTTCTGTTAATCTACGACAGGGTAAATCAGACTGCTTTGAACAGGAACCAATAGGAATGACCCAAATGGGGAAAAAACACTCAGAGCATCAGGTCATTTGCTTTTTGGTTCTCAGGCTTTCTGGTCTGTTTTCGAAAGAAATAAAGTGTGCCAAGTGGGCCGCCAACTCTTCATACTTCTCTGCCTTCTGTGCATCAGCAGCACCTCTGGAGGCACATCGTGCTATGACATCCCCCACCAGGCAGGCACCCTGCACCACTGAATGTGCACTGTGCAATCAGATCTACACCAGGGAGGCACACTGCACCACTGGATGTGCACTGTGCAATCAGATCTACACCAGGGAGGCACGTTGCACTTCTGAATGCGCACTGTGCAATCACATTCCCACCGATCAGACATGCTGTGCCAATGAAGGCATATCGTGCAATGACATCCCCACCAGGCATGCACCCTGCACAACTAGATGCACATTGTGCAGTTACATCCACACCAGGCATGCTGATGTTTCCTAAGAAGGCAGCGGTCCTCCACCAGGGTGGGGGGGGTGGGAAGCAGGGCTTCTCACGATGTAGCTGGCTCATGGGCCATCTCCCTACCTTTAAATGTGTTCCTTATACAATTGTAGGTAACAACTTCTACCACTAATTTAACACCAGTTGATTCCTACTGGGCCATGTTTGATTGTTATTTCAAATAGGTCATCATATCCCTGGGAGCTTTAATGGATCAAAACAAACAAGCATCTTGACAATATTCTTATTTTTATTATACATGAAGAAACACCTCATCTTTAGGTTTCACCTGCACAGCGCTTGCGCTGTGCTTGTGAAATCTGTTTTATTTAGTGTAAATCTTGAAAGTGGCTTACATCCCTCCTCCTTGCTTTCCTTTGGTTCCTGTGCTTGCCACTTACTTTTCCTCCATTTCTATTGGCTGTAGCATACTGTTTCCTGTTGTTTCTCGTGTGCTTCTCTTATCAGTTTCCTGTCAAACAAGTACTGTTTCTATCCGCTTTTGTGGAACTACTTTTTTAAGGTTTTTCCAGCACAGCGCTTGCGCTATGCTTGTTCCTTCTGTAACATCTTTGACCATCTTCACATTTTAATACTAGCACGTGCTATTTTACAAGCATTTAGCCGTGTCTTTACATCATGGGAATGCTCATTTGCTCTGCAGTCTCTGCATCTATCCTTCTTTGGAAGATGTGACATTAGTTGTGGTGCTTCTGCACTATTGTCAACATCAGGACAGTGCGTGCTCTACGGGCGACTAAAATGCAAAAACCCAGTCTTTATGCAAGAGCATAATTCATGCATTGTGTTTATATGCAGTTTGTTAACCTTTTGCATTGCAGAGTTTTACCTTGAAACCACTATAGATGTTTGCAAATAATGTTCATTTGCAAGGTATTGCTGCAGGCTTACTGAGTGTATCAGGGTATGGTCCCTTCTAGGACCTTCTAGAAGCTTTCTCTGCAGCATGACTGGGTGTGGTTGTGGGCTGGGCCAGACTCTATATAAGGGAGCCAGCCCAGATCCACATGCTCACTATTCAGAGGTACCGGTGCAGAGGAGCAGCATTTTTCCTGAGCTCCTGTTCCGGAGGCCAACCTTGACATTCCAGGCCTGCCCTGCATTCTTTTGGTGATCCTTGAGCAGGGTGGTAAGACGGAGGTCGGGCTGGGCCCGACCCCGTTCTAAGAGACTCTTGAGTTCTGGGGCCTAGTCATGAAACTTTCAGAGTACGCAAAATCATTGTTCTAATGCAAATCTTGGTGTTCAGATCGGCAAAGGCTTGCGCGATCATTTCATGGCATTTGCATATTCTTGTTTGAGTCGGCAGTGTGCGCGATTCATTTACCGCATGTAAATCTTGGTGTTCAAATCGGCAAAGGCTTGCGTGATCATTTCATGGCATTTGCATATTCTTGTTTGAATCAGCAGTGTGCGCAATTTATTTACCGCATGTAAATCCTGGTGTTCAGATCGGCAAAGGCTTGCACTATCATTTTATGGCATTTGCATATTCTTGTTTGAATCTGCAGTGTGTGCGATTAATTCCCGCATTTAAACCTTGATGTTCAGATCGCTTACAGAGTGCGCGACCATTTCATGGCATTTGCATATTCTTGTTGGAATCGGCAGTGTGCGCGAGACATTCCCGCATTTAAACCTTGATGTTCAGATCGCTTACAGAGTGTGCGATCATTTCGTGGCATTTGCATATTCTTGTTGGAATCGGCAGTGTGCGCGATTCATTCCCGCATTTAAACCTTGATGGTCAGATCGCTTACAGAGTGCACGATCATTTCACGGCATTTGCATATTTTTGTTGGGATCGGCAGTGTGCGCGATTCATCCCCACATTTAAACCTTGATGTTCAGATCGCTTACAGAGTGCGCGATCATTTCATGGCATTTGCATATTCTTGTTAGAATCGGCAGTGTGCCCGATTCATTTCCCGCATGTAAACCTTGGTGTTCTGATCGCTAACAGTGTGCGCGATCATTTCATGGCATTTGCATATTCTTGTTAGAATCGGCAGTGTGCGCGATTCATTTCCCGCTTGTAAAACTTGGTGTCCAGATCGCTATCAGTGTGCGCGATCATTTCATGGCCATTAAAACTTTGATGTGTACTGTTTCTTGAAGTGCACACATTTATCCTGGGCCTTTGGATTTTCTGTGTGCATATTAAGTCCCTAGTACTATTCCTATTGTTTTCCATGGAATGTTTCAGATTGCTTTTTGTCCTCATGTAAAGATGCAATGTTTGTTCTGAAACATTATTCTAGAAGGTTCTTGTATTCCTAGACAGTATGTGACATTTCATGAAAGGTTCATATGAAACATTGTGTTAACCATTCTTGATTTTTTTTCTAGATACCTAGATTTCTTGAGGCCTAGTTAGAGTCTAGTTCTAGGCCATCCATTCATGTTTCTTCAGTCTACGTGTTATTCCATGTTCAGAGTATCATTGAACCCTAGACTCAACAGAGTGTTATTTCATGTTCAGAGTATCATTGAACCCTAGACTCAACAGAGTGTTATTTCATGTTCAGAGTATCATTGAACCCTAGACTCAACAGAGTGTTATTCAATGTTCGGAGTGTAGGATTATTTAAGAATATAGATAGCTTCAAACAAAGTCTATTGAAGGTCAATGTGATTATATCTTGATATTGTGTTGTTTAACCTTTTGCTTCCTACAGGTCTCCTTCCCAGCTGTTCCCTACCTAATTCCCTTTTCGCCCACTTGGACTCTCTCAGGCTCTGTGATATTTCTATTGGAGATTTGGAGCTGTCTAGTGGTGGACATGTTGGGAACATGCGCAGGTCCCGAGGATCTGGTCTCCCTGACAACTATCCCCCTGCTCCCTTCAGTTCTATTGTATAGGAACTAACACATCACGGCTTTACAAAGATTGGCTGTTGCTCATTTATTACCACTTTCGATAAACTAGGTATGTCACAGGCATGCCTATTCTTCATTTTCCATGCTAAATCCATTTCACTGGTGTTCCCTCCTGGGTATCATATCGTCTTCTCTGACAAAGCACCATTTTACATTTTTCATCCCTTCATAAGCGCCGCGGGCGAAGCATGTTTGCTGCTTGATGAAATGAAAGCAGCAGACTGTGTCATTGACACACTACTGAATGCCAACGGTCACCAGTCAGCGGAGGTGCAGGAAAGGAGCTGCAGATGCAATTCACTCCACCATGTCACCCAGGGGGCAGAAATGTGGCTTTGCTGACCCTTTGCCTTAACCTGATCACAAAACCTGCTGCAGATATCTACTGAAGAGGCATGTGTTTTTTTTATGTGTCTGTTTTTTTTGGAGTAAAATTTGTGTGGGGAGTAGCACCAGTGGCATAACTCCAAATCATAGGGGCACCCCGCATAATATGAGAGCCACGCCTATCACTCAAAGATATTCATCAGCCTTGGGCTGCCATGAAGGATGGAGGAGCCCTCTGCATTGCTAGGGCTTGTGTTACGGCCCTGAATATCACTATAGGAGCATACTTGGTTATGGAATGATTCTTTTTATTAGTAGTAAAGTCTGTACCAACGGTTACACAGCGATTAAGCCTACAACCCTCTGGACTGGCCGTGAAGATGCAAATAAAGTGCGTTAAACATTTGCTCAGTAAATGCATGTGAACCAGGGGCCAGCAGCAATCATTAAGCAGGAAAGGAAACTGTATACGTGGGAACAGAATGGAACGTCCACCCACCCCGTCCCCCAGCCCTGGTGCCATCACATCAGATTAAGCCTGTGTCCTAGTGTTAATTGGAATCACTTTGTGTGGAGTCACCGATGGGGGTCCTGGCCAATTCAGGGTTCTGATTAGGGATCATTTGCAGAAGTTTCAAATAAGCAGGGCAAGCTAATTCTCAGAACTCAGAGGAAAGCAGGCGTATGAAAGAGGCCCCAGGTCAGCATATGTGGCAAAATTCAACTCGGTTGACATAGCCAGTTTCTCCATCCCTAGTATAAACCAAAGTTTGTAAAGCGAGGAAGTATAGTCTGGTGTCTTTTCGGTGCCTTAGAGGAATAGGATAACCCAATGGGCCGCCGCCAGCACCAGAACCATTTGCCTACCTCTAATGGAACACAACAGATATGAAAAGGGGTTGGGGAGACCCAATAGCATGTACACGGGGAACCTTGGAATAGAGGTTATGAAAGCTGTGTCAATGTCCTGCAAGACCTGGTCCCAGTACCGTGTGAGCTTTGGGCAATGCCACAGGAGATGGACAAGAGTCCATGTGGTGCCGCAGCCCTGCCAGCAATCTTTTGAACACATTGTGTTCCAGTTGTTTATATAAGGTGGGATCAAGTACCAGTAAGAGACAATTTTATATGCAGATTCAGTGCCAGCCATGTTATATGTAGTATGGTGGGCTCTATAGAAAATGTCACTCCACTCCTTAGCCGTTAACGTTCTGCCTAGCTCCACTTCCCAACAAAGTTGACCTTTGGTTTTGAGTGGTGCGTCCTCTCAAGTTAAGCAGGTATAGATTTCAGATATAAGACGCTTGTCCTCTTGTTTAAGTAGAAGCCATTGTTCAAAGGGGCTGACCCCTGTCCCCAACACCCAGTTGCCAATCTGGAGGTAGTACACTTGGTCGGCATCTGTCAGGGAGTATTCATCCTGCAGTTGGATGAAGGATATAAGCCCCTGAGTGTCAAAGAGACAACATAACTGTCTGCATCCTCACTCCGGCCATCATCAGAATCCCTGGGGTGAAGTTAGGGTTGGCCAGTATGGGAGTCATAGGGGAGGGGAAGAGGTAAGACCTACCCTGACTGCTACAGAGTCCCACACCACAAACATTGCACGAGTAATGGGCGACGAGGAGAGACCTAATGCCCTATGTTTACGAGGAAGCCACACTTCCTTCCAAATGTGGGAGCCAGCTATGGATTGGTCCATGAAGGTCCAATGCTTCTCGCACTTTGGTTGGCTCCATTCTACAATGTATTGCAGTTGAGCCTCCTGGTAGTAGTATAGCAGCTGTGGTACAGCCATGCCGCCTGATGTTTTGTGATGAGACAGTAAGTGACGGTGCTGACAGAGTTTCTTACCATCCCATATGAACCTGTCAATGTTAAGTTGGTGGGAGCAAACCATTTCCCAGGGGTAAGGGTCAGTGGCAAACTCTGAAACAGGAAAAGGATGCACAGTAGAATAGTCATTTTAACCGTCGCAATCCTGCCCATCCAAGAGAGGCAGAGGTGGGAACATGATGACAAATCCTTGTGAACCTGCACAAGCAGACTCGAGTAGTTAGTCGCCACAGTGCCAGGGAGGGTGCGAGCTAAAGAGATGCCCAGGTATAGTATACTGTCCCCTGTCCACCCAAATGGGAACAGCGATCGTACGGTGTGTTTGTGGGCACGGTCAACCAAGACGTTCTAGATCTGGGACTTCTGTAGATTGACTTTAAATCCTGATACCTGACCAAAATCTTGGAGTTTGTCTACTAGTGTGGGAAGAGAAGTTAGGGGGTTTGTGATGGAAAGTCTGATGTCATTCGCATAGAGGTTGAGGAAGTGTCCATCTCCGCCAAAAGAGATCCAGTTATGTTCAGGTTCTGCTGTAGTCATTGAGCAAAGGGCTTTATGTACAAAGCAAAGAGTAGGGAGTGACGGGGACAGCCCTGACCCCTTCCCCGTAGTATAGGAAAGGAGGGGGAAGAAGCAACATTGACTTGGACCAAGGCTCTAGGTGCACTGTCAATGCTTTGAACCCATTTACAGAAGCGGTCTGCAATCCCAAAGCGGTGCATCATTTCAAAGAGGTATGACCAGTGAACACAATCGAGACCCTTCTCTGCATCAATGTGAAGAGGAGTGCAACTCTGCCTGAGTGATGCATCTTGTCAATAAGGTGCAGGAGACGCTTACCAATTTCAAAGCTTCTCAGACTGACACTAGAGATGTCTATCCAGTGCTGTTGATTTGGAAGTAGAACACGATCGTCTTGTGGAGAGAGTCAACCGTCTCAGAAGAGTGAAGCCGGGAATCCTGCAAACGACAGGTGGAGCAGATAGTCCTGAGGGGAGGGCAGGTGTAGTGTAAGAGATAGGGGGGACATGATCAGAGACGAAGCATGGGGTTATGGATGCATCTGATGTATGTGCTAGCATGGGAAGTGTGGCGAAAAAGTAATCAATACATGCATAGGTCTTAAGGGTGGCGGAGTAGTATGTGTAATCTCTAGAAGGAGGGTGTAAGTGCTGCTAGGCATCTTGCAGGCCGTGCTCTACAAGCCAATGTATGCCAGCGGCCAAGTGGGCCCCCATTTGATCTGAGCTCTGTCCGGATCGATCTGTGTCAGAATCCATTACCAAGTTCATGCCCCCTCAGCAAAATTGCTGCGTCCGGAGTGTGATGCATCGATGTTAGCGAATTCATTATGAAAGACTATTTGTGTGTATTGGGTGCATAGATGTTCACTAGCATGATGTGGAAGGAGCCTATCATAATTCTAAGAACCAGTGGGTGCCCTTCCACATCTGTTGCTGTGCAGAGAATGTCCCCCTTGAAATCCGGAAGAAAAGAAAGGCAAAGCTGCACTTTTTGGTAGAGTTAGAGGACCAGAACTGATGTGGGAACCAGCGGGAGTACATCCTATGTACACCTTTAGAGAGTAAATGTGTCTCCTGTAAGAGGTAGATCTCACATCTTGATTGTTCAAGGAGAGACAGGACAGCCAGCCTTTTTGTGGGGATATTAAGACCCCGGATGTTAAAACTAAGGATTTTGAGTTCTTTAACACCTAAAAGAGTTAGGCGATCGCTCAGAGAAGTCCTCTTGAGGATCCAGGGAGCGATATCCATGGGATCGTCGGGCTCCAGCACCATTCATTGCAGTGACAGACAAGAGGTCAAGAAAAAGACGTGTCTGCTGAAGGCATCAGAGCCCCCAACCTGTCCCGTCAATTTGGGTCCTGCCGCCCAAGGAAGAAGGTTGAAGCTGGGGTCGCAAGCCCTTAGATGAATCCAACCTGCCAGTGTCCCGTGTTAATGATTCCAGTACAGCCCTTCTCTCTCGAGGGCCATAGTCTCGGGGTCTGGGCGTGCTACACCTGTGGTACGGGTCAGTCAGCATTTCCACGGCCACTTCTGTGTCATTAGGCCTTTGGGGTTAGCTGGGCGGCCATCTGCGAGGGGCTTCTCGATACACAGCAGGCGGCAGGCCTCTTGAAGGGATCCGATCTGATGGAGTTTCCCTTCAAGATGGAAGACAATTCGAAAGAGATGGCCCCAGGAGTATGATATGCCAGTGTTCCATAGGTGGGTGGTGACAGGGCAGAGCGTGATGGCCGCGAGGTCTTGGAAAAGCAGGGGAGTGTGGCCTCTAAACTGGAGTGGGTGCAGGGCACGGGCCTTGCATAGGATGGATTCCTTCAATTGGACATTATGCAGGCACACCAGAATATCTGCAGGGGGGGCTCTTCGCCCGACGATGCAGGCTCACTTGATCAAGTCTATCAAGCGTTATCTCCTTTTCAGGGGGATCCTCTAGTATGTGCCGAAAGAAGTCCGTGACATATTCATTTAAGTGGGAGCCCCAACATTAGTTAGAACCCCTATGATATGGATGTTATTCCATCTACAGAAGTTTTCTAGGTCTTCTGTGTGTGCCTGAAGGTCTAGTTGCTGGTCCTGGAGCTGAAGAATTTCTTGTTAGAGCCATTCTATCTCCTTGCTGTGGCCATTGTCTTTATCCTCTAGTGCGGAGACTTGGACGATGTCGGCGAGACATCCTTGACATTGTCCAAGTCATGGCGTACGTCACACAAATCTGCTGAGTGGTGATACTTGACTACTTGTAGGTCATCATGGAGGGAGTCGAATAGGGTCTTGAAGAAGGCACGTGTCACCAGGCTGTCCACATCCTACTTCTCTGGCTATCGCTCCGCCTCAGAGCTAGGCACCCTATCTACTCTCAGGCCCCAAGAAGGTCTCGTCAGCATGTTTCTGGGGAAGCAGTCCTTTTTGTTCCGGGCTGTGGACACGGTGGCGATGCTCATGCCCAGTCAGGAGCACCCACAGCCAAAGAAAATAGTAGGGTGCTCATTTGCCTTCAGTCCCCCAGGAGGTCCCAGTAACAGAGGCAGAGAACAAGCTCTCTGCACAGGCCCTACAGGGAGCAGCCACCAGACACAGGAGGATCAGCCGCCAAGATGGCACGCCCTACCTTGGTGAAATCCTAGGGCCCATCGTGGGTTTTGGCTGCTGTGCTTACAAGGAGTGCAGGGGCGCTGAAGGGAGGTCATCGCTTGCAAGAGTTATTATCATCCATGAAGTCGTCTGCCAGGGATCCTCGTATGGTGAGCATAGGAGATGTGGGGGGGCCATGCTAGTCTAGCGCCTGTGTTTTCAGTCCAGGGGCTCCTTCAAATACCCCACAAGAAGGCAGAAATGGCTGAGCGCTTCCTGTGGAGGTCGTCACACAGCGGGGGGCCTGGCAGCAGGATCAGCAAACTGGAGTGCACAACTATGCCCTTCTGTTCAGGGCAGGCTGTCAGGCAAGCTGCTGTGCACCAATAGGCTGCGCTGGAGTCAGCAGGAATCCCAGCAACAGGTAGATGCAGGTAGACCCCTGAATGGTGAATCGCCAGCCGCAAGGGTGCTCATCACCTCAGTAAGGCCCGGGTGTCATCTCTCGTCTCGCCAGGTTAAAAAACTTGGGCATCATTGGGATCCCCCAGGATCAAAGGGAGGATGTGCCACTCACTGCTAACTCCCGGTCCGCTGGCAGGGTTGCTGTGTACGCTGGTGCCCAGTGTTACCCCCATACCTGGATACCTGTCCAGTCTTCAAGGCCGCACTTGACATCCAGCTTGGCCCACCTTTGCCATTTTAAGTCTTTTGCTCTGAGGTCCGTCACATTGGGGCGCAGGCCGCCGGAGCCAGAAACAAGCACTTTAGAGGCCCCGTGCGAAACTGTAGCCCCCATACCAGTCAAGGGGAGGCTGGGGAAAGCAGAGGTTTCGGCAGGAAGAGCGCTGAGTGATGCAAAATATGTCAGGTGGTGGAGGGACAGGGAAATGCATCTTAGCTGACTGCCATCTTGGCAGGACCAATGACAAATCTATGACAAAAAGGTCATGTGACAGTTTAAACTTGGAACAGGAGGAAATTAGCCCAAAGCAACTGAGTTGACTTAAAATAAATCCAACCATGACCAAGATGAAAGTATTTGTGGATACGGTATACGATGCTGTCAGTGACAGACACCTGGGGCTGTTTGTTGTAAGACTGCTTTCTCTACAGGGTGAGGACTACACACATGTGTTTTACTGTCTGTTTCCACGTCTTCAATGATGCCTCAGTCCAGAATTTGAGTCCTTGGTGCAATTCATTTGTCTGTTCTTAAATCATGGAATGTGCGCCGTGATTATGCTATTTGCCGCCGCACTCTCTGTCTGCAAATGGCGTAGGCACATTATCTGTGGTGCTGGTCGAGCACCCTGGTGCATCGCTTGCTGCAATGAACTGTGTGTAATCTACACATCCGTTTTCAATCCTCAGAAAATAGCTCAGAGGTTTTGTGTGCATGCAACCTGTGGGTCACCGCTGTGAATTCTAGTAAGAGAGCTCGTTTCTTGCAGATACATATGTAACCTGGCGGTCACAAGTTCCAGTTTTGGTAAAACAGCTGAGGGGATTATGCTCGTACTGTAAAGACTCGCATGTTACCAACAAGACATACATTTTTATTAATATTTATTTGTATAATGTAACAGACACTTTATAGAAATGTATTTACAACATACAAACACCAGAGAAAGACCCAGAACCTGAGCTTGAAATGTGTAATTCCTTCTGAAACTAAAGAACAGCTGCAGTTTTTGGAAGGGTCCTGGGTTCACGCAGCGGACGCGCTCTGCACAGAAAGTTATTACCCAGTTCAATAACGTATGACTGACCCACGGAATGATTTGTTCCTGTTAGATGATATTGGCCCGGGAGGCTGATGGTTGGTATGTTCACAAGCACTGGGGAGGGTATCACGCAGGCTCACATCTTGTCTTCAGTCTGAGCTGTGTTTGGATATTACCAGAGTGTATTGTTAAGCATAAGGCATCTGTTCGACATCAATCTGTAAAGGTCTGTGCTGCTCTTTCGGTTCTGTGATACTCCTCGTCGGTTCTGCTTTTCCCCTCGCGCACCCTCTCTCCATTGCTCACCCCTCTCATTACTGTTTTTTTTTAAATTATATTTTAGATTATTTATGTATATTTTTTGGTAGCGTGGAGACAGGCAACAACGCACTGCTGGCCCCTTCACCTTAAACAATATAAATGGTTTTCCATTACATTTTCATTTTATTTTAATTTCCTTTTGTAGTTGTGCAAGCGTAATGACACAGGTATGTCATCGTACTTGTTTTCCCTTTATCCATGCTGCACAGCAACCTGGTGTTGCCTTACAGCAGTGGCAAAAGATTTTGTCCATGCTAGTAGGTCCCAAAGGCGATACCTGTTGGCTTTGCCAATGCTTGCTTAGAGATGGTGCTATCATTTCTGTTTGGTAAAAGGGAACTATTTTCATAGTTTAATCCTAACATAGTACTATTAGGTCTGACGTGGATAGGGCTGCAGAGAAAATTAAATGCATTATTTACATGTAAAAATTTCTCAGACTTGTAATTAATTTACATATGAGTAGAGTGAAAAAACAGTACTCAAAAAACTCAAATACCAAATTTAAGTGTCATTTAAATGGTAAACTCTTTGAAAATGTTACTGGTTGTCATCAAGGAAATATATAGGGCCTGATTTAGATATTGGTGGACAGGTTACTCCGTCATAACTGTGAAGGATAACCTGTCTGCCAAAATCTATATCCCATAGGACATAATGGGATTTAGATTTTGTCGGACTGGATATCCATCATCATTGTGATGGAGTAACCCTCCCGCCAATATCTAAATCAGGCCCCTAGTGTATGTACTGCCTTCTGTAGGCAAATGGTGGATAAAATCAAACACATTTATGAAGCGCAATACCAAGGGTAAATATAATAGAGTACAAGTTTTGTAAATGAATAATGTGCATGGAAATACTCAAATTTTGAAAACTCTGTATGCTTATATGTGGCACCAGGAGAATCCTTGAGACAGTATATACTGGAGAAGCATCTCAAAGGATCATTGGCCAGTGGATATTGTCCTCTGTTTTTTTGTTACACTGATAAAGGATGAACTTTTTGGATTTCCATTAAAGAATGTTATGATAATAAACTAGGGAAACAAGCAACATTTTTTAAAACTTCTACAACTACTTGCAGACGATAGTCTAAAGGGTGACATATCGTATTACTATTACGGAATGTTGTATCAAGTATTTAGACATGTTTAAGTGAATTTTAAAAACTGAGGTCTTAAGCTAAACGTTCATTTTGGGCACATAGAGCAGGAGGTGCAAGCGTTTGGAAACAGCACAGAGGATTTATCACATGTACTCCTTATAACAAAACAATGCATTTCCTTAGGGTGTGATGATATGTAATAGCAATGTTTTTTACTAGTGGACACCAGCGGATGTTAGTCCGTTAAAAATGTCCAACCCTCAAAAAATGTGTTGTATTTCCACAGTATTTTATAACTAAATGTTTTTGTTCAACTTTTTAAAATAGTTATACAAAATACCAAGACGAAATAAAAAAAAGTTACCTGATCTAAATGAGTAGAAACAGAGCAAATAAAATTGAAAGCACACCTAGTTAGCGCTATATAAAAACAAACAAAAAAATTATTACAAAACTTTTCATAGTAAATAGAATTACTTCAAGCCTAATGTAAAATAGAATTGCAGACAAGTTACCTAAAAATAAGACTTTTAAAGAATGTAGGACCACAAGATTGACTCGATTCCTACAAGAGAATCTCTCTTGTAGGAAATTGCTTCTCACAAGAAATACTCACGCATTTAAGCCTGAAGGGGAAACTGAACTGCGAGTTTCAATAATAAATAAATGTTTTTGGATCCGGGAATATGTTTAACTATGACCTCTGTTTTCTTCCTCAGGTGATCAAGATCATGGCTGGAAAATTGCCCATGTTACCCTAAACGTGAACGAAAAGTTCCGCTATGTCTTTCAAGCTGTAGAGACCTCACCCGGAAGCTCTGCTGCAAAGATTCTGGTGGATGACATCACCCTGACGGAAACCCCGTGCCCGGGTGCTGTGTGGCAGATTCGGAATTACAGTCAAATTCTTCAAACCACTAGCAAAGGTCACTTGATAAAGAGTGATTGCTTCTACAGCCCGGAAGGCTATGGCTATGGGGTCAACCTCTATCCCCATGGTCAGAACTATTCTTCCTACACCGGGTACACAGGTATTTCTTTCCACTTGTGCAGCGGGGAGAATGATGGAATCATCGAATGGCCGGCTCTAAATAGGCAGGCCATTCTGACAGTTCTCGACCAGGACCCCGATGTCAAGCTTCGGATGTCTTCCAGAAGGAGCTTCACAACTAGCAAGGACCACATTTTGAATGGTAAATAATGAGGTTGCAAGCGGTGATCTCTGTGGGCGTCTGACTTTATTTGGTGCCTTGTAGTTAATTTTTAGGGGGATGCGTTAGAGGTTCGATGGACCTTTTGATTGAGCTTAGAGGTATTCCCACCATACGCCCAATTTCAATACAAATCAATAACAATATCAAATTCAATGGTAACAGTTTTCTAAGAAGTCAGTAATTAGTACACACCATGACCCTTTGGCCATGAATAACCGCACCTTTAGGTAAACATTAGAATGTTATGTCCCTGTATTAACAAGGCGAATACCACGTAAATCAATCTCAACACATATAAGAACAGCACTGGTTACCCGAATCTTCTAAAGAATCTCAATTGAGCAAAGGATGGAACACTATGCCTTCTAGAATTACAGTACAAATTAATAGTAAGAACAACTGCGCAATAGAAATGGCATACATTTAGATTCAGCAACTGAATAACATAAATTATTTATCAATAGCAATTCTTTAGCCTTTCAGGACTTCCCTTTCTAACCTTCTAATTAGCATGTTGGGCTTCATGCGAAAACAAGTTAGTCAACACAAATTTGAAAAAAAACATCTAACAAGGGCTCCATTAAAACAGTCAAACAATACACATATTCATTTCTCTAAACAGCCATTTTAAATGAATTATTTAAACAGTGCAACTTAACATGCAGCAGTGTAACTTAGGCCCAAACCTTGCTAACTTAAGGCCTACAATTAATAAAGCAAATACATATTAAGTAATCATGAATATAACATAATACTACATTAATCTAAACATAAGCATATCATTTCATATTAAATATGTCATTAATAAGGACACTTCGTGATTACTGACAGTCACTCTGGTAGGCACATTTTCCAAGTTGTGCATTATTTCTATATTAATTAATTTTCTGTGCAAATTCAACATTTGGAATACATGAATATTTATTAGAAGAAATTCAGCGTTCACAATCCCTCCTCTAATGACTAAATATGTCACCACACTTACATCTTCCTACACAAAGTTTGCTCCGTTAAAATTTGTCCTCCCTACCTCTTCTTTCTCTTCTCAAATTTTCCCTAAATAATTTTTCCATTTTGATTTCCTCCCGCCTCTGATCATTAATACTTTTCTTAAATTTAATCACACAGTACAATTTACATATTCACCATGATCCAATTAAAGAAATCACAATGATCAATATTACTTGTATAATTTTCATTATTATCCCTTTCCCTAGATTGCCAAGCCAATTTCCCACAGAAGCAAATTCTTTTCCAGCCTTTTCCCAAACTCCTGGTTCTTTCAGCTCCTTCAAATCTGCATTATCATTAGTTAAACTCCTAATTAAGCTTCTCATTTCTTTACTATTATCAGGAATATATGAGCAACAATGCTTTGAGTTCAACATTTTGCAAACTCCGCCATCCTTTGCTAAAAGAATGTCTAACGAAAGGTGGTTCTGAAGAGTCATAGATCATACCGCAGCCATTTCTGTATCCATTAGAATCATAGCTCCTGAAAAATGTGTCAGCATGTTATCCACAATAGTAGACAACTTTTGAATTTTCACTGAATTCAGAACAACTCCTACTGAAGGAATGATTGTTCTAAATATGTCTCCAACTATACCAGAATATGATTCTCACTTTTATCTAACATGATGTAATTCAGTCATTTTAGGTAATTTACTCAAGTTCTCTATCTGAAACGTCTTTGGGAAAACTATCTCCAAGTAACAGGTGCCATACTATCCTCTTGAAAGATGGTAATACACATTTGGTCCACAGATGTAATAAACTCCAGGAATCGCCAGATCCTGTCCATTCAACATGAACGTTCACGTACTATGAAACAAAAACACATGTCTGCATTCACTCATTCCCACAAACAATCTATCAATTTTAGATTAAGGCCTATATCCACAAAGCTTTCCTCCATGTTGCACATCTAAAGCTGTGCCTTTATCTCAATAAAAGCATAATAATTTCTAAATGTCCTTTTCTCTGAGCCTTTTTCTAATTTCTCTTTTAGTGCCTTTCTCATGTCACCTGTCTGACCTAAAAAGCTCTTTTCTATGGGTGTAAGCAAGCATGTAAGATTGTTTCTATGTGCATGAGCTGTGCCAAATGTCAACATCGGCTCAAAGAATCCTCTCACTAACTCTATAGTGTTCTCCTTAGCTACTATACTCAAATACTAAATTTTAGGAACAAATGAAAAAAACATGTCATAATTGGAGTAGAAATACTGAATATACTCCTGGTTATAAAATCTTGTTACTAACAGACTACAGCTTACCCCGTAAGTGAGGGGTAGACTATAAAAAGTAACTCCTTCCTCAATTGAAGGAATTTGCGTGCAAAGATGACAATCTCTCGCATTCATCGTCTCAACATACTCACTCAATAAGCAATAGAAAACAATGGAAGAAAGTTTTCATTATGTGCCGTTTATGTGCAGATATTTCTCGTTTAACCTAAACTTCTCTATTTCTGTGAGTGTAGTAGTTGTCTCTAAAGCTGGCATGTGGTTGCCTGTACTCGTGTCGAGAACAGTCACATCCACAATCAATACCAGACACAATACCATGCACACAATCACTAAACCAATACCCATATGTTTACACCACCTTTTCTTCCTACCCTGCTGGCTAAAGTTACTCATGATCTGTACAGAATCAGAAAGTAGAAGGAAAAAATTATAACTATGCAGCAAAATCAAAACAAATCTTCAATCTTCTTTAGGAATTGTTTACAGCTTTCAGTCTTTCTTCCAGGATCCCTTTTTGTCAAAAATCGGTAGCTTGTCAAAATGAGTTTAGCAGTATGTCAAATCATTTTATTAAAAAAAAGTATTTTCCAATTGCTTCAATACTGTCTTTTCTTGCACTTCCTCAACAGTTCAGTTCCTTAATTTCTTTAAAGTGCCAAAATATTGACCTGGAATATCTCGGTCGAAACAAAAGGACAAAAATTATCTTTGCCATTCACTTGTTACATACGCTCATTGAGGACCAGTGTACGTCTGACCTGCAATTCTCTTTCTTTTTAACTTTTGATCTCCATTTAATTCTCCATCACTCAGACCTTCTTTCCTTGTTGTGTCTAGTTCTTCCTTGATTGTTGCCTCTGTAATTGCTTCTTTTCTCTTTGAGTGTCTTATTTCAGTGGACCTTTAGATAATGTTTTTTTCAGTGTCAGACTTGCTATTTCTCCTTGTTCTGAAGGATATTCTCTTGACAGACCTGCAACTGGTTAAGAAGGAGTCAGACCACATTGGCTTTGATCCACCTCAACTCCTTCCCCCTCGGGGTCTGTCACTTGCTATGCTTGTCTCTCAAGACTGTCTGCTTCAGGGAGGGCCCTTGTAAGAAATGGGGTCTTTGGTTGGCAGTCAGGTTGCCCCCTGTCCAAGCAAGGACCCTCACTCTAGTCAGGGTGAGTCTCACACAATCCAAATTATCCTGTGCCCACCCTCTTGTAGCTCGGCACTGAGCAGTCAGGCTTAACTTACAAGGTAAAGCATTTGTGCAATAAATGATGCAATAACACAGTATAACACCACAAACATACACCATACAGTGTTTAGAAAAATATATAATATTTATCTAGTTAAATGCGGGTCAAAATGATTAAGATTCAATAAGTATATGTAGAAATATCACTGTGGAAATGATAGAAAGTGTCTTTAGTCTTCAAAAAGCAACAAGTGTCTCTTGCAAGCACAAAGTACCTGGTTTGTGTTTAAAATCTCCGCAAGGGACTGCAGAGGAGGAAATGTGTGGAAAACAGGGAGGTGTGTGTCGATTTCTCCGGGCGCAAACAGGCGATGCGCCATTATTTTTCACAGAGGGAAAGCTTTGCGTCGATTTCCGATGCACGGACCTGGATCCTCTTCGGGTTGTGGGGTTTTCAGACGCCCCGGGGATGATGCGTTGAAATCCTGGGTGTGCAAGACGAAGTCACAGGCACTGCGTCGATCCGGTGGGCGTTGCGTGGAAAAATCTGTCACACTGCAGGCAATGCGTTGATTCTTCTTCTCTAGAAGTTGGGCCAAGTTGTTCTGGCTCGGCTGTGCATCAATCCAGTGGGCCGGGCGCCTAATTTCCGGTCGCAACTCTGGCGCTGCATCGATCTCCTCTCGGGGAGCCGGGCTGCATCGTTCCGGTTCAGCGTGCTGTGAATTTGTCACCGCAATGCAGGCTGTGCGTCGAATTTTCGCCGCACAAAGAGTTCTTTTGCAGGATGAAGTCTTTTTGGTCCTGAGACTTCAAGAAACAGGAGACAAGCTCTACCCAAGCCCTTGGAGAGCCCTTCTTCAGCAGAACCAGAGAACAGCAAGGCAGCAGGGCAAGAGCAAGGAAGCAGTCCTTCTCAGCAAAGCAGTCAGGTGAGTCCTTTAGGCAGCCAGGCAGCTTCTCTTGGCAGGTTGCAGGTTCTGGTGCAGAGTTTCTTTCCCAAGAAGTGTCTGAGTTGGTAGGGGCAGAGGCCCTGTTTAAATACCCAAATGTGCCTGTGAAGTGGGGGAGACTTCAAAGAGTGGCTTGGAAGTGCACAAGGTCCCCTTTCAATTATATCCTGTCTGCCAGGGTCCTAGTAGGGCGTGTGGCAGTCCATTGTGTGGGGGCAGGCCACTGTCCTTTGACATGTAAGTGTCAGACCCTCCACCCTCCCTGCCCAGGAATACCCATTCAGTATGCAGATGTGTGCAGGTGTGGCTGAGCATCCTGTTTTTGGGGTTGTCTGAGTGAAATGCACAAAGGAGCTGTCAACTAACCCAGCCAGGCGTGGACTGTAATGCACATGAAGATTTAAGTGCAGAGAAATGTTCACTTTCTAAAAGTGGCATTTCTAAGATAGTAATATTAAATCCAACTTCATCAGTCAGCAGGATTTTGTATTACCATTCTGGCCATTCTAAATATGACCTTGTTACTCCTTTCGGATCAGGATCTATCACTCAAACAGTATATGAAGGTAGCCCTAATGTTAGCCTATGAAAGGAGGAGGCCTCACAGCAGTGTAAAATGAATTTAGGAGTTTTACACTGCCAGGGCATATAAACTACACAGGTACATGTCCTGCCTTTTACCTACATAGCACTCTGCCTAATGGGTTTCCTAGGGCCTACTTTAGTGGTGACTTGTGTGTAGACAAAGGGGAGTTTGAGGCTTGGCAAGTTACTTTAAATGCCAAGTCGAAGTGGCAGTGAAACTGCACACACAGGCCTTGCAGTGGCAGGCCTGGGGCACGGTTAAGTGGCTACTTATTTGGGTGGCACAATCAGTGCTGCAGGCCCACTAGTAGCATTTAATCTACAGGTCCTGGGCACGTGTAGTGCACTTTACTGGGGACTTACTAGTAGATGTTAGGGGTACCACCTAAGGCTGCCAGGTCTAACAGCCCTTCTCTGACTAGACCCTCCTGCTGTCTCAGTTGAGGTTGGTTCACTTTCACTTCCCTGTGGGTCTTCCCCTTCGTCTCTCACAGGGGTGGCTGAACCGCTTTCAGTTTGCTCAAGTTCAGTCTCAGTTTCTCTTCCTCCCCTCTCCAGCTCTGGGGTGGGTCTGGACATTGTTGGTACTCTCACCAACTCCTCTTCATTGTCCAACGGAAAGGTACTCTCCCAGTATGGCTTGCATGGATCCAATTTGGAACTCCAGTGCACTTCACAGCTGTGGTAGTGATCAGCACTACCTGGTAAGGACCCTTCCACCCAGGCTCCAAACATGTTTTCCTCATGTGCTTTTTGATCACAGTCACCTGCTCTCAGGTTGTGCCCTTGATCTTGAGAAGGTTGCAGTAAGGTGGCTTCCACCTGATGAGAGAAAAAGGGAACCACATCAGCCAGACCTTTGCAGTAGTCCAACACGATATCAGCAGTTATGTTCACAAGGGCATTTGCAGGAACCACTGGCAACCTCATTGTTCTGCCCATGAGAATCTCATGCGATGACAGTCTTGTTTTCCTCAGTGTCATCAGAACTAAAGGTAGTGCGTCGGGCCATTTCAGATTCATGGAGGCACACATTTTCGCCATTCTTGACTTCACAGTACCATTAATCTGTTCCACCAGTCCTGATGCTTCCGGGCGATAGCTACAACGCAACTTCTGCTCAATGTTTAAAGCTGAACTAAGCAATTTGATCACCTCAATGTTGAAGTGACTTCCTCTATCTGATTCTAAAGAGACCGGAAAACCAAAACGTAGTACCAGTTCCCTAAGTAGTAACTTTGATACGTTAAGACTGTCATTTCTTCATCTAGGGTAAGCTTTCATCCAATGACTAAAGGTGCAAACAATCACCAAAACATATCTCAATCGTCTACAAAAAGGCATCTCAATAAAATCCATCTGCATTCTGCTGAATGGACCTCCTGCTCTTTCAATGTGGCTCAAATTGACCACTGTCCCTTTACCTACGTTCATTTGCTGGTAGATGATGCAATGAGAGCAAACTGCTTTGACAACCTGTCTAAACCTTGGATTGAACCAATTTTGTTTGAACACTCGAATCATAGCATTCATCCCAAAATGTGCTTGACCATGATACTATCTGGCCATTTGAGTTAGCAAACGATTCAGCAATACTAACTGTCCTTCTTCTGCAACCCACAGTTTATCCTTGCATTGGACACATTTCAATTTGACACACATTCTTTTTTCGTCCCTGTCCACATTATCTTGCAATGCTTTCAATTCTTCTAGGTTACCTACAACATGTAATGCATAATTTGGACACATCTCGTCTTCATCGGGTAACAGTTCCCATTTATCTTTGAACAATATACAGTTCAATGTTCAAAACCTTGCAACTTGATCCGCATTTCCATTTCCCATTGAAAAAAATCTTGTGATTTCAGGTGTGCACTGCATTTTCACCACAGCAATCTTTTCTGGCATTTGAATAGCCTGTAATAATTCATGAATTCTCTCACCATTCTGAAAGGTGAATCAGAAGAGGTCAGGAAACCTCTCTGTGACCACAGCTGGCTCAAATCATGGACTATTCCAAATCCATACTGGTTATACGTATAGATGATAACTTTGAGCTGTGCAGAAACATAGCATGCTCTAGTAAGGGCTACCGGTTCTGCCACTTGCGCCAAATATACCCCTCGAAGCCAAGATGCTTCAAGTATCCTAGAAATTGAGCATACAGCATATACTGCTCCCAGTATTCCCATGTTATCTTTTAAGCAGGAACCATCAACAAAAATAATTTGGTAGTTTTCTTCCAATCACGTATCTCTTATGTCAGGTCTCAGTTTTGTGCAAAAGTCAGTTACTTCAAGACAATCATGCTCAACTTCTTCCAATTTATCAATTTCAACATTCTCTTCTGGGGTAATGTTGCTGGTATAGCACTGTACACCTTTTAAAAAACACACTATTAGACTTCAGAATTTGAGTCTCATAACGGGTCAGTCGTGCAAGACACTGCGTTTTTGTTTTGGTGAGTAAAGCTACAATGGAGTGAGGGACCATTACTGTCAAAGGGTGTCCCATCACAATGCTCTCACTCTGATTGAGGCTCAAACCAACTGCTGCAATTGTATGCAGACAGCTTGGTAAAGCTGCTTCAACTGGGTTCAAAGTAGCTGAAAAATATGCCACTGGGCGGTCTACACCACCATGGACTTGAGTCAAGATAGACAATGAACATGCATCATGCTCATGACAAATCAACGTGAAGGTTTTGCGTAATCAGGCATTCCCAAAGCCGGGGCTTTGCACAAACCTTCTCTCAACTCAGGAAATGCTTTCATACAGGCTTGATATAACACTAAGGGATCAGCGACTTCTTGATGAGTTAGCTTCTGTATTGGCTTCGAAATGACTGAAAAGTTGGGAATCCAGTGACGACAATAGCCCACCATTCCCAAAAACATCCTGACATCTCTCTGTGTGGCTGGGGGATTCATCTGCAATATGGCTGTAACCCTTTCTCTGGAGATTTTTCTAATTCCTTTCTCAATTAGGTGACCCAAATATCTTACCTCTTTCTGACAGTACTGTAATTTTGCTGGGGACACTTTATGACCATTCTTTCCTAAATGATTCAGTAAGGTGACAGTATCATACTTTCAGCCTTCTCTCATCTTGGATGCGACGAACAAATCATCAATGTAATGTACTAATGTCGACTGGAAAGGCATTTCCAATGACTCCAAGTTCTTTTTGAAGATCTGGTTGAAAATGGAAGGTGATTCTGAAAACTCTTGAGGAACTCTACACAAACAGTAGACTTTGTCCAAAAATTTGAAACAGAAAAGAAATTGACTATCCTCATTAAGAGGTACAGAAAAGAATGCTTGTGACCGGTCTATTACGGTAAACCACTCAGCATCGCATGGAATCTGAAACAATATCACTGCTGGACTTGGCACTACAGGGCAACACTTAATCACAATATCATTCACTTTCCTCAAAACTTGAACAATTCGTAATTTCCCACAGGGCTTTTGCAAACCCATTACTAACGAATTACACAGGTTGCTCAACACTTCTTTCAAAACTCCTTGATTTACGAATTCTGCAATTATGGGTGCAATCCCTTCAATGATGTCTTGTGTCAAGTGATACAGTGGAATCTGGGGAAAAATTGCATTTGGCTTGACTGGAACTTTAACTGGTTCAACCCCTTTTATCATACCAATGTCTTTTTCTGTAAAATCCCACACTTTCATTTTAACTGTTCCCTGCAAATCAGAAGGAAGATATCTCACTGTGAAAACTGGAAAGAAGCTAATCAATGGGTATTCCTCATTTATTGTTTCACAATCAGGTTCTGGGGATGGGTCATCTTCATCATCACTGTTTGTTTGAATTTCAATCCCGACATTTGAGCAAGTAATTGAGCATCTAGTTTTATACAAGTCTCTTCCCAGTAAGGATACTGGACTTGAGTCACAAACTACAAATTTATGTAATCCCTTAAAGTTGCCAATTTTAACCTGAGCGTGTTCTGTGATTGGGTCGGTGAAATACTGATTCGCGAATTCCTACAATCTGGACTGTTTTCCCTGAAATGGGCAAATTTGGAACTTCTGCACTTCTTCCCGTAGAGCGTGTAGCTCCTGTGTCAACCAAGAATTAAACTTTGTGACCCTTTCACATATGGACCCTTCTGACCTACCTCTAAGGAAGCTGCAAGCACACATTCTTCTTCATCCAAACTTTCACTCACCCAATCATCGTTTATTCACTAACTTATCTGTCTGTTGGTACTAATCTACTGGTTTCTCTCTTAACCTGGGATAATCATTAGTAAATGACAAAATTTCACTCCTGCTCCAACGGACATGAACAAAATTCCCTTCCGAAATCTCTCTCATTGGTAATATTTTCACTGGGTCCTCAGCCTGTTGCGCATTTGCAGTAATATTCACAGAATCCCTTTTTTTATTGTCTCTTTTCTTTGCCCACCTGCCTTCCCATTTGTCCAAGACTACCCATGTTTGGATGCTCTGAAATAATTCCCTAGGGTGAATCTTCATTCCTGGTACTCTTATGTTCTCAAAATCCTTTGAGTCAAACTCCAACCTGCAACTCCTCTTCAGCTGCTTTGTTTTCTCAATATCTACATCATATTTTTCTGCTAAATCTGCTAATTTCTCATGCGCTACTCCTGCTTTGTTAGTGATTAGTCTGCAGAAATAACATAGTTCTTCTTCTTGAAATTAGTCAGTTCTGTCCAACCTTATCGTTCCCTCAATCAGGTCTTCTGCCTCTAATCTGAGCCTGGTCAAATTCAGGGCACTTCCTCCGCTAGACTCTCCTTGGTTGCTACTCAATTTTTCTTACCATTCGGTTAACTGCTGAGCCTGCAGTGAAATATTGTTGCTACTTGTAGCTGGCATCTGTTGCAACACTTGATTTGGGGTATCTGGTGTCAACAAACTTGGATTGGGGCATGTTTTGTAACTTCCCTAACTAGTTGGAGGTGTCCTAAAGGATCCTAAATCTATTAACGGGCCCGTTCCATCAAATGTTGGTCTCATGGGAGTCATCATTCTTTCATTTTCATGAGATCTTTCCTGTTCTACACTCAAGTTTTTCTGCTCACTGCTCTCATTGTTTCCCTGGGCAAACAAAGGTATGACAGGATCTATGGTAACTGGAAGTGATACTGCATCTAGACTCGTCAGGCATTTGGGGCTCTCGGAGTACATTACTCCTGCATTTGGACTCATCAGTGCAGACATTTCTGTCCGTGATCCTATTAAGGGGTTGTATCCCGGAATTTTCTGTGCTTGAATTGGGGGCATCAGATTCGGTGTGGACTGTATCTGAATCAGAGTCTGCTTCTGATAAACCTTTCCTATTGGCATTACTACTTTTGTTGCGGTCTCTACAACAGGCAGATCTGGATAGATTAAGGGGAAGCTCAGTCTGCGGCATTGGCTTCTGAATGCCAGAAATATTCTGGACACTATGGCTAACCTGTATCTGGCTCTGGGTGGATTCAATTGATGCTGGAGCTGTGGGGTCAAAACTTGTCTTTGAACCTTGCTCATGTGCTGCATATGGTGGGGGACGGTTTCTCAATAACTGTAATATTAATGCATCATTGTCTGACCCATCATCTCTGGTCAGAGACCTTCTGCTTTCTGTAGATTTGTGCTCTTTGTCATCTGAAGGGTAAGAATCCCTCTTTCTGCTGTTTTTCTAGCCTCATTCCCACTGTGGAATTGCAGGAAATAACTTAATTGCTTGTAAAATCTCTGCTCTCCAAATTCTCTGCTCTCAATCCCATCTTCCCTCAGCTAAAGTCTTTTCAGCTTTTCTCATTTTTCTCTTGAACTTCAATTGCTGTTGCTGCCTGGCTACTAGTTCCCAGATCGCTAATGCCTCTAGCTGTGCTGATCTCAGAAGAGGTTTCAAATCATATAATACTCTTCTCAAATTCTCTAAAATATTCAGATTAAATGTTTCATGGATGGGAAACGCTAAGCTCCCTTCTTTCTCTGTCACCTTGGTCCATTGTTTCAACCAAAGACATGACGCAGCACCCTGTTCTTCAAATACGATATATGCAGGTGCAGGTTACCTTCTGGCAGTGTAGCTTCTCCTATCCTAGTTGGGATATATGTATCTCCCTTTAGGGCACTCTTTAAAGCTTTGAAATTTTTCATTTTCAACAATTTATGCTACTTTCAATCAAATCAGGAAGTGACTTTCAATCCCAAAATCCTGTTCACCCACCTTCTCAACCAATGATGCTTCACGGTTGTCTGCTAATCCATGCGTGACCCTTCTCACCAACCGAACTATCCCTGCGTAGCTCCAGTGAAGTCACACTCACACATACAGTGGCTGATGAAGTCTTACGGCTTGTCCTCCTAACTCGGTCTCACACAAAACTAAGGCAAAATCATTGTGAACCCTAAACAAAATTTAAAACCCCTTTTGTCTATTTACTACAGGTAGGATGACTCAATCACTTCAGGAACCTTACAGATTTTTCACTGACGGCCTCTTGCTCTAGCAGCTACTCTTTCTTTCTCAGTTCCCCTGATTTGGAAGCAAAATTCGACCCGCAAATTTCATTTTTAACTGGTCTTTGGGTCTGTCCTGGTGGACACAGGACTCGCTGAGTCTCAGTCACAAAGCCTTTTACTCACTTAAACACGCACTCTCAAGTCTGTCAACCTCGCCCCATTGACCTATTAAACCAGACAAATTACAACACTAAACAAAGTGTCTCATACACTTTTCAATATACTCTGGAGTCTTAGACCTCTCACGGCCCGTGTACCAACAACAATGTGGACAGTTTTTGAGCACAAAGTGCCACACATGTGGGAAGTTCAGTGACTTTCCCACTCTCACACTTTGGAGTATGCAAACTCCTTCACAACTTTTATTTGGAGTACGCAAACTCCCTAAATCCTCCCAGATATCTAAATTCACCTGCGATTTGCATAAACTGTGCAAGCGCAAAATCTAATCCATTCACACTGAAATCTAATCCATAGAACACCAAGAACATCTTCAGACAAACATTGACAAGCTCCAAGGTTCTGGAAAATTCATTTGAGGTTCTTAGGGACACATCTTCTCTCCACTCTGTATCACTGAATCTGAAATTCAGAACCTTCGCCAATTTCTCTTACCCAATTTGCAAATTATTTTCTCAGTAAGGGGACTAACCATTACCCTACTACCATCTCTGGGTACCAGCTATTTTCAAGGGGAAACTTTTTGTTGTAGCCTCTTAAGGAGACGTAACCATGTACTGGGCCTTTATGATAGGTTCATAAGGAGACAAACCATCCTCTGCTACCATCGATGTGAGCATGTCTGACCTTATTTGGTTCCTTGTAGCTAATTTATATGGGGACACGTTAGAGGTTCGATGGACCTTTTGACTGCGCTTGGAGGTATTCCCACCATACCCAATTTCAATACAAATCAATAACAATATCAAACTCAATGGTAACAGTAAAGGAGTCAGTAATTAGTATACACCATGACCATTTGGCCATGAATAACCACACCTTTAGGTAAACATTAGAGTGTTTATTTCCCTATATTAACAATGCTAAGATCACATAAATCAATCTCAACACAATCTGATACACATTTAGGAACAGCAGTGGTTGATCAAATATTCTAAAGAATCTCAATTTGAGTAAAGCATGGACCACTACGACTTCTAGAATTACAGTACAAATCAATAAGAACAACTGCGCAGTAGAAATAGCATACATTTAGATTCAGCAACTGAATAACATCAATTATTTATCAATAGCAAATCTTTCGCATTTCAGGACTTCCCTTTCTAACCTTCTAATTAGCATTAGCATATTTGGCTTAATGCAAAAACAATTTAGTCAACACAAATTTGGAAAAACATCTAACTTGGGCTCTATCAAAACAGCGATTGGTACCTAGAAAATAAAAGACAACATGTCTATAATAACATTAGCAATTTATATACCTAGCCTCAATATGGATCAGCAAGCTGTGATTGTCTTCATCAATCGGACCTCTGTTTGGTGGAGAAAGAAACAGAAAAGTGTGACCCTCTCTCTTGGTGTGGTCAGGCTATGTCAAAACTCTCTAAACTCTTTCCCATATTGCTATTGGTCAAATAATCGTACGTTAGCATTTAATCCAATGAAAATAAAACTACAACTCTAAAATATGACTAAGCTCTCTTTCACATGCCGATGATTGGCTCCTCTTCTCCTGTTCCCATCATCCGGCTTGTCAGGTAACAATTTTGTATAGTTCGGGTCTCCAATCAGTGCATCCATTGTTAACTCCTGGAACATTGCTTTCACACACACTAAACTTTACAATGTAACAATAACTAGTACAACCATTTCTAGCAAACAATTCTCATGAGAAAATAAGTCATCTATTAGCATTTGGTCAGACCAGTGAAATAATACATGTATTCGTTTCTCTGAACAGCCATTTTAAATGAATTATTTAAACAGTGCAACTTAACATGAGACAGTTTAACTTAGGCCCAAACCTCGATAACTTAAGGCCTACAATTAATAAACCAAATACATGATAAATAATCATGAATATAACATACTACTACATTATTCTAAACATAAGCATATCATTTCATGTTAATTAAGCCATTAATAAGGACACTTCATGATTTTTGACAGTCACTCTGGCAGGCACATTTTCCAAGTAGTGCATTATTTCTATATTAATTCATTTTCTTTGCAAATTCAACATTCGGTATACAAGAATATTTAGTAGTTAAAATTCAGCGTTCATACCAACAAAGGTTTGCATACAGAAAACTATGGTGTATCTTTTAGTTACTTCTACTTCATTTACTTGTTCTTCCTTAGTTGTTTTCTAATGTTGTCAAAGTCACTTAGGGGCATATTTACAAGAAAGTGGTGCATCGGCCCTGATGCACCACTTTTCTTGCACTCCCTTGCCCCACTTAACAACACCATGGTTGCGCTACATTTACAATACGGTGCACAAAGGAGGTTGTTAGGACAACAGCATCAACATTTTTGATGCTATTTTGGCACTTTGCTGCACTAGTGGCAAAAATGTTGACGCTAGTGCAGCAAAGCACAGGGAGGCCCATAGGTTACTATGGATGCGTCCCCCCTTGCATACATTATAACTGATGAAGGCATAATGTGGCGCAAGGGATTACAAAGTGGCACAATGCAAGCATTGCGCCACTTTGTAAATATGGTGCATGAGAAAGGCCACCTTAGCTTAAAAAAAATGACGCTTAAGGGGGCGCTAGGGGCTTTTAAATATGCCTCTTTGTATTCAGCCTTCTTTTCTTCTCTAACCCTATATGGTAGTCATACATGCCTTTCCTCAAATGTTCCAGCATGTCAAACCTTCAAACTTTCTCTTTTCTGTAACTGCTTCAGCGTACGCTTAAAACCCTCCATATATTGTTCCTGTCTTAAATTCATTTAACATGAGATGTGACTTTCATAGTTCAGGCTAATGAATTGTATCCTATGTACTCTATGGTTCCACATTAAGCTGAAGTTGCTGACGGACTTAATGAACTGCTGCACACCGTTGATGGTAACAAATTTGAAGTAAGAAAGATGGAATCAATCTATCTATCTATCTATCTATCTATCTATCTATCTATTATGTTAAATTACAAGTTGTGTTATGTTATGTAGATTTGTAAAGACCACTCTCACTTGGTGGTGAGCATGTGTAATTCTAGACAAGCCTAGGGGCTAATGTAATTACTCGAAAACCCAGGTTTTCAGCTTCTTGCAGAATTAAAAAAAGTGAGGGGCAGGCATGGATGTGTAGCAACAGGTCGTTCCATGTTTTAGGAGCAAATTAGGATCTATCTATCTATCTATCTATCTATCTATCTATCTATCTATCTATCTATCTATCTATCTATCTATCTATCTATCTATCTATCTATCTATCTAACTATTCACTTAAAAGACCAAAGGTTATAGGGACATTATAGTTAGGCTCACATTATAAACGTACCAAACCATAGAAATTCACCTGTTATAGTACGGTTATCTAAAGTATCTATAACCTGTGCCCTCAGCTAACTATAACTCACCCCCCACTTTGCACAGTTATCTGCTCAAAAATATAACTGCAGATGATACAGTGACATTATCAATGATATTATCAAAGATGTCATGAGTGCTGCATTTTGTGGGGTAATTAGTAGTGCATGGCGAGAGCGCGAGTTATAGTTAACTTTATACAACTCTACCTATAAAAGGTCCATTTCTATGGTTTGGTACGTTTAAAATGTGAGCCTAACTATAACGTCCCTGTAACATTTGCTCTTTTAAGTGAATTTCTATGTTTTCTTAAATTATATTTCCTAACTATAACGTTCCTGTAACCTTTGGTTTTGTAATGAATTTCTATGCTTTTTAAACATAAAGTAATGTTCATTACTATACATTAATCCAACCATTGCAGAAGGCCGTGCATGGCAGTGGCTGACCCCCTAACCACCAACCCTCATGCTGCGCACAGTCCTTAGGCCACCCAGGGCGGGTGTTGGCCATGGCCTGTCTCTCTGGGTGTGAGAAAAGGTCTGATAGGGTGTATCTGAGGGTGAGAGTGGGTGTAAGAGTGTCTGTTTGAGTGTGACAGTGGGTGCATCAGTGTCTTAGTGGGTGCGTCAATTTCTGTGTGGGTCTGTGAGTGTGTGTGTGAGGGCTTCAGTGGGTCTGTGAGTGAGTGCATGAGGGTCTGAGTGGGTCTGCGAGTGGGTGAGTGTCTGAGTGGGTGTGTGAGGATCTGAGTGGGGCTGTGAGTGGGTGCACAAGGGTCTGAGTGGGCCAATGAGTCAGTGCATGAGTGTGACTGGGTCTGTAAGTGGGTGCATGAATGTGAGTGGGTGTGTTAGTGGGTGCACAAGGGTCTGATTGGGTGTGTGAGGGGGTGAAAGAAATTGAAAAAGAGAAATTGAGATAGACAGAAAGAGAGTGAAAAGGGGAGAGATAGAGAGATTTTTAAGCTTTGATAGATGATATGCTTTTAAATTTTAAAATAAATTAAAGTCACACCTGTACCAGAACCCTCAACTTTCACTATTAGGATTTGTGACCTTAACCATTATGGGATGGAAGAGGGAGTGAGAGAGTGACAGGACTGCAGGGAGACCCTCAAGGCCCCGGTGGTCCTAGCTGGCTCTCCACGTCCTGTAGGAGCTGGCACAGCTCCCACAAGCAGGGAGCTGCTTTAAGTAGCAGCTCCCACAATGTGGAAGCAATGTTTTCAACTCTCTTCACTGCACACATAGTTGGGAAGACAGATGAAAACGTGGCTTTCTGTAAGGGAGAGCTGCTTGACAATGCTCTGTTGCAGAAAGCGGACTTTGTTTGCTTTTGTTTGCTGTCAGCCCCCATGAAGCAAAAGCAAACAGCTATGTCCCAGGGCAGGGGTGCATTGTGTGATGGCGTCCCCAGGACCATCAGTGACTGCTTGAGGGAGGCTGCACATCCCCATCCAACTCTATATGTAGCAATGGGGAGGTCCCTAGGGCCCCAGGGGTCTAAAATGGACCTATTCTTTTTTTTTTAAATTTGCCTAGGGAAGTGACATTCTCAAGGGCTGCAGGGGGGGGCACAGACTCCTGCATTGAAATAGATGTGTGTCCCAGGTAGGCGGTGGTTCTGTGGGCTGCGGATTGGGGGGAGCTGCATGCTCCCCCCACATTGAAATAGATGGGTGCCCTAGGGAGGTGATTGACCCTAGGGCTGCAGGGGAGTGTTGCACCCCCCACATTGAAATAGATGTGTGTCCTTGAGAGGTGGCTGTCTCTGGGGTTGGGGGGGCAGGGAGCCCCCACTGCTTTTAATTTGAGCCCTGGGAAGATGGCAGTTCCTGTGGCTGCGGGGGGACCAGAGGGGCCCCCGCATTTAAAATATAAATGCACCTGTCACCTGGCCCACCCACGGGCTGCAGTGAAACAGGAGCAGGAGCCCACACTTGTTTTTCTTTCATTTTAAGTGGATTTGCGGATCCGCTGCAACAATGGCCGGAAATTGTTTTTTTTTAATGCTTTTGTGTTCTGGAAGAGTCCCTCTGCGACCCCGGCACCGGAGCTAAGGGGTCAAGGTGATTCCACTATGGCCCCTTTTCTTATTGTTTTACATTTTGTTTTAGGACTCAGCTGAAGCCAAGTTCCAACATGGAAGCCAACATTTCCTTGTTGAAGTTTTGGCAGGCAATCAGATCTCAGCACAAGATCTGGAGGGTTAGTGAAGCCTTCATGTCCCTATTTAAATTAAATTGGGATTTTCTATAATTTCTCTAAAACCACTGAACGGAGTTACACCAAATAATGAAAACATCACTTTCTGGAATAAAAGCTACCTTTCTGCCAAATTAGGTGTAATTCTGTCCAGTGATTAGGCGCTATTGCTGTTCCAATGCCTATGGAAAAATGAATGAGGAAAAAGCATTTAGGATCCCGCTTGACAGATCACCCTGAACTTTCCAGACAGATGCTGAAGTGTGAGTTGTATTTTCTTGGAAAGTTTTGTGAAGATTCAACAAATGGTGCTAAAGTTTTAAGCAAAACAAAACACACTTTTTCTATAGAAACTAGGTCCTAACTATACCTACCTAGTGGTGACCGCCACTAGGTAATATATATATTCACAAAAAAACAAAGGTTACAGGGACATTATACTTAGGTCCAGCTTTTAAACACACAAAAACATAGAAATTCAGCAATTTTAGTTATAGTTATTGCAAGCTACTACAGCTCGCGCACTGAAGTAACTATAACTCAACCCCCCACCATGCATAGTTTTCTCATCAATAATTTCACTGCAAATGCTGCAGTGACATTATCAATGATATAGAAGATGTCATGAGTGATGTAATATGTGGGGTAATCATCAGTGCATGTTGAGGGCGCAAGTTATAGTTACCTTAAGGCCTAAGTTATAGTTACTTGAGATAACAAGAATTATAACTATTGAATTTCTATGTGTGAAATCTGATACTAACATAACGTCCCTGTACCCTCTGTTTTTTCATTGAATTTCTAATTATTTTTTACATTTTATTTCCTAACTATAACATCCCTGTAACCTGGGTGTTTGAGTGACTGTGAGAGTGGTTGGGTAGGTGTGTAAGTGGGTGTATGAATGTGTGGTGGGTGTGTGAGTGCATGTGTGACTGCATGTTTTGGTCTTTGGGTGGGTGGCTGTGTGAGTGGTTTTATAGGTCTGTGAATGGATATGTGAGTGGCTGTATGGGTGTGTGATTGGTTGTGTGGACATGTAAGAGGGTGTGTGAGTGGGTGTGTAGATGGCTGTGTGGTTGTGTGAGTGTTTTTGTGGGTTTGTGAGTGTGTGTGTGTGTGACTATATGACTGTGTGAGCGGTTGTGTGGGTGTGTAAGTTGATGTGTGAGTGGATACATTGGTGCATGGGTAGTTGTGCGGGTGTGTAAATAGTTGTGTGAGGGTGTGAGTAGGTGCGTGAGTGGCAGTGTGGGTCTGTGAGTGGGTCTGTGAGTGGGTTTGTGGGTATGCAAGTGGGTGTGTGAGTGGATGTATAGGCGCGTCAATGGGTGTGTGAGTTGTGTAAGTGTGTGAGTGAGTGTGGGTGTGTGAGTGGAAGTGTGAGTGGCTTTGTGGGTCTGTGAGTGGGTGTGTGAGTGTGTGATGGGAGTGTGAGTCCATGTGTAACTGGCTGTGTGGGTCAGAGTGGGTGTGAGAGTAGCTCTTTGGGTATGTGAGTAGGTGTGTGAGTGGCTGTGTGGGTGTATGAGTGGTTTTGTGGGTATGTCATTGGGTGCATGAGTGGATGGATGGGTGTGTGAGTGGTTTGGTGGGCTTATGAGTGGGCGTGCGAGTGGCTGTACTGGTGTGTGAGTGGTTATATGGATTTGTAAGTGGGTGTGTGAGTGGTTTTGTGGGTCTGTGAGTAGGTGTGTGAGTGGCTGTATGGGTGTTTGAGTGGGTGCATGGGTGGATGTATGGGTGTGTGTGTGTGTGTGAGTGACTATGTGGGTGTGTGATTGGGTGTGTGAGTAGTTTTCAGGTTCTGTGAGGGTGTGTGCGAGTGGCTGTATGGGTGTGTCAGTGGGTGTGTGAGTGGATTTGTGGATCTGTGAGTGAGCGTGTGAGGGGCTGTAGAGGTGTTTTAGTGGGTGTGTGAATGGTTGTATAGGTGTGGAAGTGGGTGTTTGAGTGGGTGTGTGAGTGACTGTATGAGTGGGTGTGTGACTGGGTGTGTGAGTAGTTTTCTGGGTCCGAGTGGGTGTGTGAGTGGCTGTATGGGTGTCTGTGGGTGTGTGAGTGGGTGTGTGAGTGCTGTGCGGGTCTGTGAGTTTGAGTGGTTTTGTGGGTGTATGAGTGAGTGTGCGAATGCCTGTATGGGTGTGTGAGTGGTTGTGTGGGTTTTTAAGTTATTGTGTGTGAGTAGGTGTGTGGCTCTTCTAGTGTGTATATGTGTGTTTTTTTTATTGTGGTAAGGATCCATGGATCCACCCAAATCCATAAGTGTCCGGGTGGATCCGTGGTTCCTTGCACACTAAAAAAACTAAACATTTTTGGACAATTTCATGCCCATGATGGGTTCCTCACATACCCATCCGTCAGTCCAGTCAGTCAGGGTACCTTAACCTGACACCTTGTATAACTTTTAAATGTTAGTTTCCTCACTGGGAATGGAGTCCTGATGAACATAATTGCTGCCACAACTTTCCTCTAAGGTTATGGCCAGCCAATCATGGGTATTACTGTTGGCACATAGGTCTGCGAAGCCACCCAGCTCTGAGGAATATCCGTGCTGGATCTATGTCTCTAGATAAACATAAATCTTTTTTCTTTACTAACTCCAAAACTACTGAACAGAATTACACCAAATTACAAAAAGAGATATTCCTGGACCAAGATCTAGGTTCCTGCCAAATTTGGTGTAATTCCATCCTGTTGTTCGGTCTGTAGTCATGTCTGAAATACCTATGGGAAATTGCATGGGGAAAATGCATTTTGGGACCACCCCTTTTTCTCGGCCCTCACTTGTCGAATCACCCGAAAACTTTCCAGTCAGCAGCTGAAGTGAGTGGCAAACTAGTTTTGATTCATCAAACAGGTCCAAAATTATTAGCAAAAAAAACCACTTTTCCTATGGAAACTAGGTCCTAACCATAAATACCTACTGACGACCGCCAGTAGGTAACATATATGGCCATATGACTTAAGAGACCTTGAGTGGCTTATGCTGCCTTTCCTCTCCCCGCCACACATTTTGAACTTTGAACAATTTGCTAATTTGAACAAGAAATGTTATTTCTAGCTCAGGTTGATGAAAATATAACTGCCAGAGTATGTGCCACATAATCTGCCTTTTTTTAGTCATAATTTAGATAACCTCGCTGAATATTGTGGTGGTACATTTCCTTCATTACTGTTGTCCATAGCCCTGCAGAGAGGCTAGAGGACTGTCATTATAATTGTACAACCAATAATTCCACTTCATTTCTTGTAATAAAAGCATCCAAACATTGATATGGAAAAAATATCTGTTTTATAAAGCTTGAATCACAGAATTGTAAAGGACCTATCTGCGTCAACAGGATGGGTGAATGGAATACTTGGTTCTCCAGGGCTCTGGCAGAACCAGAAGCTTAAGTAAATCAGTTTGTCTCTGCAATGTCCATGGGTGCCTCTTTGTTCTGATACTACTGTTTGTGTTCTTATCAAATATAATAGCAGCTGACATTACTTGAGTGCATAAGTACGCCACCGTCACCAAAAGAGGCATACTTCAAATGACCGCACACAGGGCCTCATTGCTGCTCTGTTGCAAGCCCCCTCCTTTCTTCTGCTATATTGCTGTAATCAACCAGGGATCCAGTACTTCCAGTTAGGTGCCTTACAAAGTGTTAGACCTGTCAGCCTATAGGTGGGCTAGCCCAAGCTAGAAGAGGGTTAAGCACAGGTTAATTTAGTGACTTTTTTGGTTCATCCTGAGAAGGATTGTGGTTGTTTCTTGAGTACGGTTTAACTCTGCTCAACTAGCAACAGTATTTTTCACACTACACGAGTAAAGACCTTCGCTGAAAGTAGTAAAAAGTGCTGAAATTAAAAAGTCACACTAAGGCCCATATTTATACATTTTTAGTGCCGCATTTGTGCCACTTTTTGACGCAAAAGCGGCCCACACTTACAAAATACAATTGTATTTTGTAAGTTTTCACCTCTTTGGCGTCAAAAAATGGCGCAAATGCGGCACTAAAAAAGTATAAATATGGACCTAAATATCAATTACAGACGTGTTTGAGGCTTACGGGAGATATGTTTGATCCCACATACTGCATCCGGTCATATAAAGTGCTCATCAGTGAGTTAAATATGTTTGCCGTTTGTAGAATATGAAGGATTTGAATGATGTTTGCAGTGCCACTGAAGACCTCAATCACTTGTGTTATGTCCTGCCTACTTTAAGAGTTTTCTACTACCAGGACTGGTAAAACTTAAAAGTACATGTCCAACCTTTTAAGTACAATGCAGCCTTATGGGCTACCTAAAGCCTATCTTAGAAAGGGAAGTTTAAGACTTGGCAAGGGTGTTATATTGCCAAGTTGAATTGGCAGTTTAAAACTCCATTCAGGCTGCAATGACAGGCCTCAGACATTTTTTAAGGGGCTACTTAAGTGGACGGGCAATGTGTGCTGCAGCTCCACTGGTAGCATTTATAGGTCCTGGGTATATGGTATACCAATTTACTAGAGATTTATAAGTAAATTAAATACACCAATCAGGTATAAGCCAACTTTACCATGTTTGAGGGAAAGAACACAAGTTCCTTAGCACTGGTAAGCAGTGGTAAAGTGCACAGTCCTAAAGCAAACACAAACAAATGCAACACATAGGAGGGTGAAGGCAAAAGGTTTGGGAATGACTGCACCAAACGTGTAAGGTCTAAAAGCAATACTTGGGGGGAGGGAACAAGTATGAAATAATAATAACTGTGGCACTATGAACTGGTTGCATTGCACACACCAACCATGTAGGCCACTTTTGACTTTGGGATTGGAGCTAGAGAGTTGGGCGTGGTTCACAACAACCCAGTCTTAAGGCGGACTACTGTTGCCATTGACCACTTAATTCTTTGTAAACCTGTGCTAGGCCCACTGATCTCCATTCCAAGTCTGTATGTGAGAGAAAGAGGGATTCCTTCTTTGCTTTAAGATTGACGATTCCATCCTTTGCCCTTTATAGCAAGTAGGAGAGGAGCTGGCCTAACCTACACCTGAATCTCTACTTGCAAGGACTTCCATAACTGCAAGGACTTCCAGAACTGTAGTTGACAATCACCTGAGTAGAGCATAATTATTTAAGACAATTAGCTTTTGGAACACAAGTATGTTGTTGAAATTGCTCTCTGAACCTTTACGCTCCTGGCACTGAAAGGTCCTGGAATGGAGAAAGCCTGCTGATCACAGGAATCAGCCCCTATTAACCACCGGAGTACTGGTAGGACTTGTGGCTCTGATGCTGAGTAATGCTGGATCCCTTGAGAGCTATATATGTTCACTGGAATGTGTACCGAAGTATCCAGAAAGAATTGCTTGGTAAAACAGTCCTGACTTAATTTTTGAGGCTTCACAGACCTCCAGCTGAGGACCAAGAAAAAAGGGTTGACTCACACCTATCACATTGATTCTAGCCTATAACAGGTAAGACTATACCTGCTCCAGCCTGTCAATTGCGTCTGCACATAATTCACTGTGGCTTGGCTATATCTTGGACCTATAAGTCCTTCAATTGCATACCTGGATTGCTGTTTGGTCAGAATATCTTCACATTTTACATGCCATAGATTTCTTTCAAGGCTTGTCTTTCTGCTCAGTTCATGCTATCGAAGGTGAGTTAAGGATACTCAAGGAAATCCTGGGTTCCACTTGTAGGTCCTCCAGTTTGGATAATGTGGAATCTTAATCATAATTCTCATTACACCTTTTATCTCTGCATCCTGTGGTCTGCCATAGAGATTCAATACAGATGCAATAAACACCCAGAGCTAGCGATAACTCAAAATGTGTATTAGATATCATACCTATGGACATCAGTATATTAATATAGGTGGCACAAGTGATCAAAAACTTTTAACAAAGCAAATAATTTTGTCTTTTCGCAGATGGGAAAAATACATCTGTGTGGGAAAAGCCATCGTTAGCTGGAAAGTACGATCCTGACTGTGATTGTTATCGAAGTGAGGAACGTGGGTGGACCACCTTCATATCCCACAATCAGCTGCATCGTAGGAGTTTCCTGAAAAATGATGACCTCGTCATATTTGCAAATTTTGAAGGTACAGAACATATTTACTGCAGACAGATTTTTATTGAATATGAACACACCAATGAATGGTAGTCAGTAGTACAATATTCTACTAATAGCAATTTTAAGACTGAGGAGGGAGACTCCGCTGTTGGGGCAGAGAACTTTTTACATAAAAAGTTTGGCCAGTTCTATCATTTTATGTGCGGAGTCTCTGTTACAAGTGCAGATCATCCGCAGTCATTACATTGCTATTAGTAAATTAAACTTGTTTGTGAAGACCAAAAAATTAGTAAATTTACACAAAAGCATAAGCTTGCCTCTGTGAATTAGGCCCAAAAATAGGATATACAATACCTTATTTATTTGACTAAAAATTGCTTGCAATACTCTTTCCCTCACTCTACCTCTTGCACAACTTCATATGAATGGCTGTATAAATTCATCATGAGAAGATGCTCTCACTTTAATTTTTTAAGACATATCAGCAAGGTTACCACATCTCCTTTGGAGGACCTTGTAACCATGTATTTCTCTTTAATCTTAGTTTCAGTGTTTCCCTCCATGTATTTAAATAATATTTACACATGTTTATCATACCACTATGCAAAAGATGGGGGGTATGTAGATCTTTACTTCTTGCAGTTGTGAACTAGAGGTTTAGAAGGAAGAACAGGTGAATTACAACCACTGGTCCAGAAGGAGAGCATCTTCTGGAGGATTTTTTCATGCTCCAGAAGGAAGACACAGAAGAATTGGAGGAAATTGACACTTGCAGTGCTATGAATGATCTACCAAATCATCTACAATCTGTGTGGAGCACGACACAGCCTGCTCATGGTGTGTACCTGGATTTATCTCTTGGCCTGCAGGTGGAACATCAAAAGCTAACCCACACGTGATAAAACAATGTGAGCTTTCCTGCTCGTTCAAGCTGAACATGACATTTGTGAGAACATAGAGAATTTTCACTGACAGCAAAAGAAATGACTTCTGACCCTTTTTTAAATGAATATATTTTCTGTGGAGTATCAGATTTTAGGTGAATATGGTCTGTGGGTTTTTATATTTTGATCCTGTACTTTTTCATGTGGACTAGCAGATCTTGGGATGGTAATAATCAGGAGGCCGTCAGGTTTTGCGCCTATGCTTCAAATTTTACTCTGAGGCTGCACAGAGAGAAATAGATTGTCACTGTTATTGGTAGAATTGATGGCAGAATGAATGAACCTTTGAAGACCCTCTATTCTAGAAACTATCAGACAAGCATTCACAATTTTTTCTGAGATGTGTGTTTTCTTTGATTAATGCTTTTGAAGTCGGTCCCAATGAAAGCCAGGCCATGTTACAATTCTGTATACAGATATATTAGTGGGATCCTATGGATGTAGGATTCAGTGAGGCCTTACAACCTGAGATTAAGGAGCCCTCTTTATGACTGAATTATGATATTGTCACATACCGATTTGGCTTGGATTTTTCTGGGATACCTAAAACCTTTCCTCAAATGAGAGGAATTTAGTCTTATTAATCTTCTTGCAGAATTTGATGATCAACCTCAGAGGTCCAAGGCAGCTCCAAGCTGTAGCCCATGTCCAAAGGACAATATTAACATCATTTTGTTTAAAAAGTTTGACGAGTACTGTGAGAGACATATCCAACAACAGGTAACTTTGTTGCCTGGAGACACCTGCAGGTATGTCACTTAGAAGGTTAGTTTCTTGAATGAGTAGCTGAAAACTCTTGAACAAAGAGGATGCCCCACATAGCACTACCAAAAGGCAGTGAGTAGTAGTCTTGGAACAACATCGTTTTTCCTCAATTTTAACTCCGGGCAAAGTGTGTGCTCACCAGTGGTACAGATCTTGCATGACCTCACCAAATGAAAATGTCCCAGCACAACACTGGGGCCTTGTGGGAGACATGACCTACTGGGTAGAGCTGTTAACTTTAGAACATGCGGAACTAGGCTGGTTCGAATATTTGCCAATATCCTTTGATTCTGGTGAAATCACTTACACTCTGCAACAACGAAAAAAAACAATGTATAAAATGGATTTGTACTGTTGTGAAGTATTCAATGCTTTTGGGCCAGGTTTGGCTAAAGGAAACTGAGGGAACAATACCACGGTCACTAAAAAGTGAAAGTTAAGACCATGCATTTAACTAAAGGTGAATTAGTGTTATATGCAGAAGCCGCTGCCAACATTGTTTATGTGAACAATGTAAATGAGAAAAAACTGAATAAGCACATCTTCCTGGAACAGGTTGCAGCAACCATGGAGGGGCACCTGAGAAAGCAGAGCACCAGGAGAAGCCCTTCCATGCCTTTTCCCATACAGAGTAAGCTGAAGAACTGCAAAGGCACAATTGGTGATGCATTGCTAGAGGAGTTGACACAAATAAATTAAAATGGCTGGAATGTTTAGAGAAGCTTTTAGCATGTTTTGCCTACAGTGTAGACTTCATTACCCATTGCAAATACACAAGAGCAGGGCAACAGATTACAATTGATATACTGCTCCAGCATACCCAGGCACAAAGACAATGTTAGCTGGCAAAACATTGTCCCAAATTGTCCCTCAGAAATACCTCTTCCTCACTGGATGTGACATGACAAAAAATTAAAAAGAGTTTGCATGTGTATGGAAACCTCTGAAACACAGCTCATTCTGCCATTACTCTCTTCCTACTGACACTGTGCCCTCAAAATTACTTCTTGAATCATTCCCTTTTGACACTAATCTCTTTCACTGTTCTACAGCTGCCCATATAGCTTCTTTCTTTCTCATATGCCCCAATCCCTTTTGTTTCCCTCTTAATTCCCTCTTTTCTTTTCATCTTTGCTACCTCTTTCCTTAACCAGAATATATGGGTTGTTTAATCTGAGTGACATAAGTGCTTGATTCTGAGAACCAAAAGAATGTGGAAAATACCAGGGGGCCAGAACAGTGGCAGCTGCAGGAGCTGTACTCATTTGGCCCATTACCTCTTTACAGCCAATTTGCTTCCCAGTGGTGTGATTGTATTGTATGTCACAGTAGTGCATGTAATCAATATTTTAAAGAGGTTATCAGGACATACCATGGGAAAGCTGGAGAGACAGCATTACTGTGAGAAAGACAACCTTTTAGCATGTTCGCCCCAAAGTTTCTGACTGATACTGGTTGTTGGACCTGGATTTTTGACAGGGTCATCCCCAAACTTTTTGCCTTCCTCCTTTTCTTTTTCTGACCTCATTTTTTCTGGTTTTTAGACTCTGCGCACTTTACCAGTGCTAACCAGTGCTAAAGTACATATGCTCTCTCCCTTAAAACATGGTAACCTTGAATAATACCTGATTGGACTATTAATTTACTTATAAGTCCCTAGTAAGGTGCACCCTGTGTGCACAGGGCTGGTAGATTAAATGCTACTAGTGGGCCTGCAGCACTGGTTGTGCCACCCACTTAAGTAGCCCCTTTTCCTTGTCTCAGGCCTGCCATTGCAAGACCTGTGTGTGCAGTTTCACTGTCACCTCGACTTGGCATTTAAAAGTACTTGCTGTGTGGGTGAAAGACAGGACATGTACCTGTGAAGTTTACATGTCCTGGTAGTGTAAAACGCCTAAATTCGTTTTGCACTACTGTGAGGCCTGCTCCCTTCATAGGCTAACATTGGGGCTGCCCTCATACACTGTTGAAGTGGCAGCGGCTGATCTGAAAGGAGCAGGAAGGTCATATTTAGTATGGCCAGAATGGTAATACAAAATCCTGCTGACTGGTGAAGTCGGATTTAATATTACTATTCTAGAAATGCCACTTTTAGAAAGTGAGCATTTCTTTGCACTTAAATCTTTCTGTGCCTTACAATCCAAGTCTGGCTGGGCTTGGTTGACAGCTCCTTGTGCATTCACTCAGACACACCCCAAACACAGGGTACTCAGCCTCACTTGCATACATCTGCATTTTGAATGAGTCTTCCTGGGTTGGGAGGGTGGAGGGCCTGTTCTCACACAAAGGACTGCCACACCCCCTACTGGGACCCTGGCAGACAGGATTGAACTGAAAGGGGACCTGGTGCACTTCTTAGCCACTCTTTGAAGTCTCCCCCACTTCAAAGGCACATTTAGGTATAAAACAGGGCCTCTGCCCTACCTCATCAGACACTTGCTGGAGAAGAAACCTGAACCAGAAACTACTACCTGCCAAGAAGAACTGCCTGGCTGCTCAAATGACTCACCTGTCTGCCTTTCTACAAAGGACTGCTGCCTTGCTGTTGGCCTGGTGCCTTGCTGAACTCTTGTCTGGCTGTAAAAGTGCTCTCCAAGGGCTTGGATAGAGCTTGCCTCCTGTTCCCTGAAGTCTCAGGACCAAAAAGACTTCTCGCTTTCACTTGGACGCTCCGTGCGCCGCAATTTTCAATGCACAGCTTGTTCCGCGGCAAGAAAAACGCCGCACACCGACGCTGATCAACGCGACTCCTTCGGGACGACCGAAACTCTGACGCACGGCCTCGCAAGGACAACGCCGCCCGACTTCTAAGGAGAAATCGATGCGACGCCTACCGTGAGCTCGAGACTTTGACGCATGGCCTCGCAAGGACAAGGCCGCACGACTTTCAAGGAGAAATCGACGCGACGCCTGCCGTGAGACCAAAACTTCGACGCACGGCCTTGCAAGGACAACACCGCCCGACTTCCAGGGAGAAATCGACGCGACGCCTGCCGTGAGATCGAAACTTCGACGTGCAGCCCCGCAGAACGATGCGCAGCTGGAAAACAAGCAGGAAAATCCACGCACAGACCCGGGCCATCTGGTAATCCCTGCGATCCACAGAAAGAGACTGTCCGCGCGCCAGAAAACGACGCACGACTTCCCCGCGTGAAAAATAACGACGCAAGTCTGTGTGTGCTGGGGAGAAATCGACGCACACACTATTTTTCCAAGTATCTCTTCTCCTGTGGCCCTCTTAGGAGATTTCCCGCCAGAAACCAGGTACTTTGTGCTTGAAAGACACTTTATTTGCTCTTTAAAGACTTAAGACACTTTGGTGGTCATTCCGACCTAGGCGGGCGGCGGTTGCCGCCCGCCCGTCGGAATCCGCCTGAATACCGCCCCGCGGTCAATTGACCGCGAGGGGTATTCTGACTTTCCCGCTGGGCCGGTGGGCGATCTGATTCAGATCGCCCGCCGGCCCAGCGGGAAAGCGCCTTCCACAAGGAAGCCGGCTCGGAATCGAGCCGGCGGAGTGGAAGGCGTGCGACGGGTGCAGCAGCACCCGTCGCGCTTTTCAGTGTCTGCATCGCAGACACTGAAAAGCCTAGTTGGGCCCTGTTAGGGGGCCCCTGCCGTGCCCATGCCATGGGCATGGGCACGGCAGGGGCCCCCAGGGGCCCCACGACCCCCCCTACCGCCATCCTGTTCATGGCGGCTTTCCCGCCATGAACAGGATGGCGGTAGGGGGGGTCAGAATCCCCTCGGCGGCGCAGCGAGCTGCGCCGCCTTGGAGGATTCTAAGGGTCAGTGGAAAACCAGCGGGAGACCGCCGGTTTTCCCGTTCTGACCGCGGCCAAAGCGCCGCGGTCAGAATGACCAAGGGAGCACCGCCGGCCTGTCGGCGGTGCTCCCGCACCCGTTGGCCCTGGCGGTAGGGAACCGCCAGGGTCAGAATGAGGGCCTTTATATCACTTTTAAAGACTTAAGACACTTTATATCACTTTTCAGTGATATCTTTACAAATTCATATTGCAACTTTGATCGTTTTGACCTGCAAATACCCAGATAAATATTATACATTTTTCTAAACACTGTGTGGTGTATTTTTGTGGTGGTATATTATGGTATTGTATGATTTATTGCACAAATGATTTACACATTGCCTTCTAAGTTAAGCCTGACTGCTCGTGCCAAGCACAGGCTGATTTTGGATTGTGTGTGACTTACCCTGACTAGAGTGAGGGTTCTTGCTTGGACAGAGGGCAACCTGACTGCCAACCAAAAACCCCATTTCTAATACTGGTGATCACTGACCCTGACTGTGCCCTCGCTCTGTTAAACAGGTCCAGTGTCAGTGCTCTAAATAAAAGGTAAATAGTGAAATGGTACATTGTTATATTTCCAATTGGCAATAATAGAACCTGTACGTCCCTAGTAGATAATAGGATAGTTTATAACTGGGCAGGAAAGTTTAGTGGCCCAGTAGATTTCCTGCACTGGAGTGTGCATTATTGTGGTGCCTTCTGTCATTTGTAAAGGCAGCCCTGCCTTGCAGACTGTCTTTAAAAAGTAAAATGTGTGCAAATTTGACGTTGGGATTTAAGGGACTTGCCAAGTGAAAAACTACCTTATTTGTTTACATAAACCTCACCCCAAGGTCTCCCTTAGATGCCCAAGAGGTGGGGTGCCATGTAACTATAAGCACCATATATGTTTTATATGTCCTGGTGAGGGAAAAACTGCACCTTTCATTTTTCCTCATTATAGACACTTTGCTCCATGGGATAAAATGGGAATATTTTCTTTAAGCATAAGTATGGCTAGGTGGGAGCTAAATTTGTCATGAAAGCACTCAAATGAGTGGTAATGATAAATCCAGCAACATGCCCTTGTTGAATTTATAAATACTAGTACAGAAAAAAAGTTATAAGCATTTCTTTTCTGTAAGCCAAAGTGCAGCCTGCTGGTGGTCTCTCCTGATTGGCGATCCCTAACAGGATTAGCCAGGCTACTTTGATGAGGTGATAAGTGGCCTGCCCTGAGTAGAGGCATTCTGATGGGGGAGGCTGGCAGATGCTGAGACCACGGCAGGAAGTGGCTGGGTAAATCAAGCTGAGACTCCAAAAGGAAGACAGTCAGAAAGGAATGCACCCAGAATTGCCCTCTTACCCTGTACTCACACAGATAGATAGTGGGCTTAGGAAAGGAATTTGCAGCTATCCAGAGGGGGAGTTAATGGACATGAGCTACACCAGTGGGTTGGTGTAGCCATGCCTTGCTTCTTTGGAGGAAAATAATCCATCTTGGAATGTTAAAGTGGAGTGCTTTATGGAACAAGAAGATGCCACACTTTGAAGGAAGTTGCCGTGCTCCTGGGAGGCACCCTGCAGCTCATTGGACGAAGATCCCTACTGACTATCTCCCAAGATGATTGAATAAAAGTGGCTGATCTGCATTGAAATTCAGATCTGCTGCCTGAAACCACGAGAAGAAGAAGGACTGCCCTGCTGGAACCCTGGTCTGCACCCCAGAGAACTGCATACTGGAGTATTGCTCGTGTTGCACACTGGAACAACAGCCCAAAGGACATTGTCTTGCTTTTAAAAGGACTCAGGAGTGAACTTCCTGAAAGCAGCAGGTTAAAAGACCTTCCCTGCACCAGCGTCCACAAACGTCCCTAGTCTGGAGTGCGTCTGTGTCCAGTGGACTTGCAAGAATCTGGCCAGGTGCATTGTGGGAATTGTAGTCCAAACGTCCCAAGGAGCAACTCAAGGATTCTGTGACCTTGGATTGGTGTTGTGGACCACTATCCTGCATCAAGAAAAATTTCCTGCATCAATAAATACTTTCCTGAATCAAGAAACACTTCTGGAAGTAAGTGTAAATGTGTTACATTGCTGGAACTCTTGACTGTGTCCCAGGCCAGTGCAACCTTCCCTTTGAGCGCTATTTGTTTCTAAGTGCTAGTTTTACATTTAGGGCCTGATTCTAACTTTGGAGGACGGTGTTAAACCGTCCCAAAAGTGGCGGATATACCACCTACCGTATTACGAGTTCCATAGGATATAATGGACTCGTAATACGGTAGGTGGTATATCCGCCACTTTTGGGACGGTTTAACACCGTCCTCCAAAGTTAGAATCAGGCCCTTAATCTTTAAAAATCGTATCTCTGGATCCCTGTATTGGATATTTGTCATTTTAGTGTAATTTTAAATATAAAAATATTTCCTATTTTTATAAATTGGCATGGGGTTTTCATTGTGTGTTGTGTCTTACTTGTTTACTCGATTTGTACATTTAATTTAAAAGCTTTATATATCTGTCTCCTAAGGCAAGCCTGCCTGCTCGTTTCCCGAAAACTAGGGGTTGAGCCAGGGGCTGATGTTTTGAGACCTTGACTGGACCTAACCCTGTCTGGGGGCACTAGTGCTAGTGATAGGTGTATACTTGCCTCTACTAATAACCAGCCTCAAACAATTACTTACCACTAAACCCTGCACTTTGTATTCTGTGGTTTGCCACTGGGCCCTTCACAGGAGTGGAACATGGGGGCCCTGGGATCTCATCTTAGCTCCAGAACACCATTTTGTCAGGTATTCTGTGACTCTGTTAAGCCCTACTGAACTGAGTGGGTGTTGTAGAGAACATGCTAACCTATCCATCAGGGATTGCGGTGTTGGTAGAAGGGAGAGGGGGGCAGCTAGAGCACTACCAGCAAAGTGGTAAAGGGTATGTCCTTACCAGGACTTAAGTAGCACAAGCGCAGTGAGGGCAGCATATCGTAGCATGCTGCCCCAGTACGCCAGGTGGGGGGGGGGTGCAATGAAGATTAAGAGCTGCCGTTCTAGTGCATCACTTTGATTGAAAAGGGCCATCGCCTTGTCCAGTGTTGTAACCCCAATCAATCAATCAATCAATCATAGTATTTATAAAGCGCGCTATGTACCCGTCAGGGTTTCGAGGCGCTGAGGGGGGGGGGGGAGCGCTGCTGATTTAGCGTCGAAGAGCCAGGTCTTGAGGAGCCTTCTGAATGCGAGGAGGTCCTGGGTCTGGCGAAGAGATGTGGGGAGAGAGTTCCAGGTCTTGGCGGCGAGGAAGGAGAAGGATCTGCCGCCGGATGTCTTGCGCTGGATTCGGGGTACGATGGCGAGGGCGAGGTTGGCGGATCGGAGTTGACGTGTTGGAGTGTAGAAGTTAAGTCTGGTGTTGAGGTAGGAGGGTCCGGTGTTGTGAAGTGCCTTGTGAGCGTGGGTCAGGAGTTTAAAGGTGATCCTCTTGTCTACCGGGAGCCAGTGGAGTTCCTTTAGGTGAGGGGAGATGTGACTTCGGCGGGGTATGTCGAGGATCAGTCGGGCGGAGGCATTTTGGATACGTTGGAGTCGTTTGATGTCTTTGGTTGGGATGCCTGTGTAGAGTGCGTTGCCGTAGTCAAGTCTGCTGCTGACGAGGGCCTGGGTCACCGTCTTTCTGGTTTCTGTTGGAATCCACTTGAAGATTCTGCGGAGCATTCGAAGGGTGTTGAAACAGGAGGAGGAGACGGCGCTGACCTGTTTGGACATGGTGAGGGCGGAGTCCAGGATGAAGCCGAGGTTTCTTGCGTGGCTGGCAGGGGTGGGCGGGGGTCCGAGGACGGAGGGCCACCATGAGTCGTTCCAGGCCGAGGGAGTGCGCCCGAGGATGAGGACTTCCGTCTTGTCGGAGTTGAGTTTCAGGCGACTGTTGTTCATCCAATCGGCGATGGATTTTAGTCCGTCGTGGAGGTTTGTTTTGGCGGTGAGCGGGTCTTTGGTCAGGGAGAGGACGAGCTGGGTGTCGTCGGCGTAGGAGATGATGCTGAGATGATGTTGGCGGGCCAGTTGAGCGAGGGGGGCCATGTAGACATTGAACAACGTAGGGCTGAGGGAGGATCCTTGGGGGACGCCGCAGATGAGGTTGGTGGCTTTGGAGCGGAAAGGGGAGAGACGGACTCTCTGCGTTCTGTCGGAGAGGAAGGATGAGATCCAGTGGAGGGCTTTATCTTGGATGCCGGCTTCCTGGAGGCGGGTCAGTAGGGTGCGGTGGCAGACGGTGTCAAAGGCGGCTGATAGGTCGAGGAGGATGAGGGCTGAGGTTTCGCCGTTGTCCATTTGATGTCTGATGTCATCTGTGGCGGCGAGGAGAGCAGTCTCAGTGCTGTGGTTGCGTCTGAATCCGGATTGTGAGGGGTCCAGGATGGAATTGTCTTCGAGGAAGTGGGTGAGCTGAGTGTTGACGATCTTCTCGATGACTTTCGCTGGAAAAGGGAGGAGAGAGATCGGACGGAAGTTTTTGAGATCGTTGGGGTCGGCCTTGGGTTTTTTGAGGAGGGGTTGGATTTCTGCGTGTTTCCAGCTGTCCGGGAAGGTGGCAGAAGTGAAGGAGAGGTTGATGATCTTGCGGAGTTCGGGGGCGATGGTGGCGTTGGCTGAGTTGAAAACATGATGGGGGCAGGGGTCCGTGGGGGAGCCTGAGTGGATGGTGTTCATGGTTGTTATGGTTTCTGCCTCGTCCACGTGGGTCCAGGCGGTGAGGCGGCAGTCGCGGGAGGAGACGTCGGGGGTGGGGTCTGGCGGTGGACCGGTGTTGAAGCTGTCGTGGATGGTAGCGATTTTCTGGTGGAAGAAGGTGGAGAGGTCGTCGCAGAGTTTCTGGGAGGGCGGGATGTCGTTGGAGTTGGCTTTTGGATTGGAGAGTTCCTTCACGATGCCGAAGAGTTCTTTGCAGTCGTGGGCGTTGTTGTTGATGCGTTCGGTGAAGTGGGCGCGCTTGGCGATGCGGATCCGTTGGTGGTGTTCGCGGTTGGCGTTTTTGAGGGCGGCGAGGTTGTCGGGTGTGCGTTATTGGATCCATTTCTTTTTGAGCTTCTGGCAGATGCTTTTGGAGGTGGTTAGATCGTCTGTGAACCAGGCTGGTTTTTTCTTTCCTTGGATGGCGGTGGGTTTCTTGAGTGGGGCAAGGGTGTTGGCGCAGTCGAGGATCCATTGATGGAGGTTGATGGCGGCTGTGCTCGGGTCGGTTGCGTCGGGTGGAAGGTTGTTGATGAGGGTGTTGGTCAGTTAGTCTTGGGTGACTTTGCCCCAGCGGCGGTGGGGAGGTAGCTGGATGCGGTGTTGCTCTGTGGTTTTCTTATAGGTGAAATGGACGCAGTGATGGTCGGTCCAGTGGAGTTCGGAGGTGTGGCTGAAGGAAATGTGGTTGCTTGAGGTGAAGAGGGGGTCAAGGGTGTGTCCGGCGATGTGGGTGGGCGTGTTGACTAGCTGGCGGAGTCCGAGGTTGAGGAGGTTGGAGGTCAGTGATGCGGTGTTGACGTCGTTGGCATTTTCCAGATGGTAGTTCAGATCTCCCAGGAGGATGTAATCCGGGGAAGCGAGGGCGTGGGTGCTTGCAAGGTCGGCGATGGTGTCGCTGAAGGGGGCTCTTGGTCCTGGAGGGCGGTATATGAGGGTTCCTCTGAGGGTCGTGTTGGGGTCCGTGTGGATCTGGAAGTGGAGGTGTTCGGCTGTCCTGAGGGTGTCGTCCGAGTGGGTGTGGATTTTGAGGGTAGCTTTGTGAGCGATGGCTATTCCGCCGCCGATTCCGTTGGTTCGATCTCTTCTGGTGATTTTGTAGCCGTCCGGTATGGCGATGGCGATGTCCGGAGACGAGGAGTCGTTCCACCAGGTTTCGGTCAGGAAAGCCACGTCAGGAGCAGTGGTGTCGAGCAAATCCCAGAGCTCGATGGCGTGTTTTCGTGCGGAGCAGGTGTTGATGAGGATGCAGTTCAGGTGGTTGGGGTTGAATGTTTCAGTAGTTGGATTGGTCGTTCTGATGCAGGAGAAGTTGCAGGTACGGCAGGAAAAAGGTCCTTTAGTGTGCTTCGGGGATGCCCGGCAGCATTCAGTGGAGGGGCCGGGGTTGAAGGCGCGGAGTTCGTTGATCGAGTAGCGGATGCGGGGGGGCGCGAGGGCCAGGGGGTGTGGCGCTGGGCGCGGTCCAGGCGCGGACGGGCGCAGACGGGCTTGCCTCTGGCGCGCCTCTGGCGCGCCAGCCATTAAGAAGGGAGGGGGGAGGGAGGAGCAGCTGGGAGGCGGGAGGGAGCGGCAAATGGGGGCGTGAGGGGGGCGGGCCGCAGGGAGGCAGCGGCAGGGAACGGGGAGCCCACAAGGGGCAAAAAACACTGAAAACAAGCAAAACTACAAGCAGTTACAATGAGAAAATACAATCAGAAATACAATCAGAAATACAATAATGGCACAATACACGATCGGGGAGACAGCAATCAGGGGGGCACAAAGGGGGCAGAAGCGCCGGCGGCGAGGCGCTGAAAAAACGAAAAAGCCAAAAAACACTTACAGGACGGCGGAAGCGGCACACGGGTCAAGTGAGCCCACTAGCCACCAGGGATGAGGCGCAGGAGGATGCCTGCGGGTGGAGGAGGGCCTCAAACACGCAAACGGCAGCGTGCTCGTGGGACAGAGGCAGAAGGCAGCAGGTTGGTGCTGCGGTCGTGGGGGGCGAGCTCAGGACCTGAAACAGGTCAGAGTTCGCTCACTCGCGACGCGCAGCGCCAGCCATTAAGAAGGGAGGGGGGAGGGAGGAGCAGCTGGGAGGCGGGAGGCGGGAGGGAGCGCAAATGGGGGCGCGAGGGGGGCGGGGCCGCAGGGAGGCAGCGGCAGGGAACGGGGAGCGCACAAGGGGCAAAAAACACTGAAAACGAGCAAAACTACAAGCAGTTACAATGAGAAAATACAATCAGAAATACAATCAGAAATACAATAATGGCACAATACACGATCGGGGAGACAGCAATCAGGGGGGCACAAAGGGGGCAGAAGCGCCGGCGGCGAGGTGCTGAAAAAACGAAAAAGCCAAAAAACACTTACAGGACGGCGGAAGCGGCACACGGGTCAAGTGAGCCCACTAGCCACCAGGGATGAGGCGCAGGAGGATGCCTGCGGGTGGAGGAGGGCCTCGAACACGCAAACGGCAGCGTGCTCATGGGACAGAGGCAGAAGGCAGCAGGTTGGTGCTGCGGTCGTGGGGGGCGAGCTCAGGACCTGAAACAGCTCAGAGTTCGCTCACTCGCGACGCGCAGTGCCAGCCATTAAGAAGGGAGGGGGGAGGGAGGAGCAGCTGGGAGGCGGGAGGGAGCGGCAAATGGGGGCGCGAGGGGGGCGGGGCCGCAGGGAGGCAGCGGCAGGGAACGGGGAGCGCACAAGGGGCAAAAAACACTGAAAACGAGCAAAACTACAAGCAGTTACAATGAGAAAATACAATCAGAAATACAATCAGAAATACAATAATGGCACAATACACGATCGGGGAGACAGCAATCAGGGGGGCACAAAGGGGGCAGAAGCGCCGGTGGCGAGGCGCTGAAAAAACGAAAAAGCCAAAAAACACTTACAGGACGGCGGAAGCGGCACACGGGTCAAGTGAGCCCACTAGCCACCAGGGATGAGGCGCAGGAGGATGCCTGTGGGTGGAGGAGGGCCTCGAACACGCAAACGGCAGCGTGCTCGTGGGACAGAGGCAGAAGGCAGCAGGTTGGTGCTGCGGTCGTGGGGGGCGAGCTCAGGACCTGAAACCCAAGGTGCTGTTGCTCTGTTGTTCTCAACCCCCATATGCCAAATGGTGACATCGCTGAAGATTAATGGCTGTAGCCCTAGTGCATTGCTGTGATCGAAGAGGGCAGTCCACTTGTGCAGTGCTGTGACTCGAAGGAGCCATCCCCTGGAGTGCTGCTGTTTATGACCCTTTTATGTCTGGTGGGGGATGTGATGAGTAGAGAGGGCCTTTGCCCTTGAGCAGTTTGTGAAAGTGAAGTGTTGCGGGTTGTGACCCGTGTATGCAGAGCAGGGACTCAACCACCAGAACCTCGAAGCCATCAGAGCCCTACAGCAGAATTCAGGAGGGCTTACCCCACGACTGGAGCAGTGCTGAGGATGCTTGCCGCCCTGCCCACAGCATCCAGAGTACTGTGCATCGCTGGCTCTCTGACAGATCCGGGCCTTCTGTACTGCAATATCAGCAGGAACGGGAAAGACCAATCTCTGGGCAGCAGAGCTTCTGGGGAAACTTGCTCTGACTGTCATACTACAGTGCTGAGAACCTGTGCCTTAAAAAAAGCCATAGTTGAACTTCTAAGACTTGTACTCACTTGCAGGGTCTGAATGTTGCCCCAAGTAAATGGGGAATAACCACATTCTGTTAACCAGGAAGTGGGACTCAGCATCTTACCTTGCCAGCTCCAGAGTGCTGGCCCTACAAAGACTCTGTATCTCATATGTGATGTGCCACATTTCACTTTGTGTTCGTATATAAATACTATTTTTTCATAAAAGCAATTATCTAGCAGGAAATGTATTTATTGAGGTTGATGTGCGTATCTTGAGTCTTGTGCCCATGAAAACCTTGAATTTACCTCCGCCTGAGAAGCTTTTGAGTGCTTAACCCACCTTACCACTGAATCAAGTGCTGAAGGGTTACTACATGGCCCAGTTACTCAGGACCCATAGTGGGTGGGACCAGGGACATTATGAGTAAAAGGCCTCAACCACCAAGGTTGGGCCGAATATCTCCTGCTTGCCCCATGACTCTCTGAAAGGGGTTCTGACAGTTGCATTGTGGGAGCAAAGTTGTTGACTTCAGCCACCTTTAAAAAAATTGGCATCTTAATGAATTATTACATCCAGAGTGCTCCAGGAAGAATGGCTGACACAACAAAATGTAGTAAAGTTACCAAAAGTAGGTATGGTTATAATAATCCATTTTTCACACTCTTCAGGTGCAAGACTCCTTTTGCAGTATTTGAGAAACAGTGGGTGAAGGTATTCAGTCTGAAAATGCCACAAAAAGGGGAGCATGTAATTGTTTACAATACACGCCATGTTTTATTCCTTGGGCCTTTAACCATGTATTATAAACTTCACATTTTATCATTGTTCTCTACATTATTATTTTAGCACCTTATACTGTTATGTCAACTATGTTACAGAAAACAACTCATGCTACGCCACATTTTAAATGGTTTTATTATACTTTTTTATTGCGCAAGATCTTACACATCTTATCAAGTCAGAGGTTCCTGTTAGGCTACGTCAGCCCAGCCTCAAGGAAGTTGTTCACGAAAGACATGCGCGGTCAGCTGAGGACACCAAGGAATTCATCAACCAACCTCGTTATTCCAACTCTCCCTGTGACCCGAACCCCTGTCAGAACGATGGCGTCTGCGTGATTGAGCATGGGAAGGCAAGCTGCAGGTACAGTACGTCATTTCCTATTGCAAACAGCCTTGTAGTTTAGCTGTGTCATCCAAAACGAATCCAGCGATAACAAAACCTCGAGTGATAACAACAGTTAAACTGATTGTGTTTTACTGTCTTTATCTACTACTAATTTGCTACAAAGTCTGACATGTCTCTATGTTCTGTGGAAAAGTTGAATATTATTTTCTCTTGAAGGAGGAAACCTTTGCTCCTAGCCGAAGCCTGACCTTTGCTATCCTTGCATCATTAAAAGGGGGCTGTTCGGGGGTAGGGTTGGGACAAGGCGTCAGCCCTGAAAGGTGATCACTAGTTTAGGGTGGCCTGATGTCACTTCGGCTACGACTGGCATTTTTATGAATTGATATGGTTGTGCACCAGGAGTCTGTATTCCTTTCAGCTGTGCTACATGTGCCAAAACCTGGATTTGCAGCCACTCACGGGATCCAGGTCTATCACTTTAGCCACACTCCTACCTACCCAGGTGCTGAAATGCCCAGCTTCACTGTAGCTGCACTCACGGTGGCGTGCTCAGTCAGTATGGCAAAACATGGCTTTTGTTAATTCATTTATTCAATATATGTTGTTTGTGAACATTACACATAACCGAACGATGATTTACACGTGAATTGGCCACATGGCAGTTGCTCTGATGGTGAAGTGTTCTGATGGAAATATACAACCATTTTTAGGGATCGTTCCCAGGGGCAGCTCCTCCGTTAGTGCAGTGGAGCGTCACCTCCCCACTGGCAGCGACAGCAGCCAAACCTTTACAAAGCTTGCCAAGAAAACAATAAGAAACTATGGCCCTGATTCTAACCCCGGCGGTCTTCGATCAGAAAGCGGTCAGAAAGGGTAAACCGGCGGTCTCCCGCCGGTTTACCGCTGCCCTTAGAATCCCGCCAGGAACAGGATGGCGGTAGGGGGTGCCGCGGGGCCCCTGGGGGCCCCTGCCGTGCCCATGCCAATGGGCACGGCAGGGGCCCCCGTAAGAGGGCCCCGCAAAGTATTTCAGTGTCTGCCTTGCAGACACTGAAATACGCGACGGGTGCCACTGCACCCGTCGCACCTTCCCACTCCGCCGGCTCGATTACGAGCCGGCATCCTCGTGGGAAGGGAGTTTTTCCCTGGGCTGGCGGGCGGTCTTTTGGAGACCGCCCGCCAGCCCAGGGAAAAACTCATAATACCCTCCGCGGTCTTCTGACCGCGGAGCGGTATAATGGGGGCGGAATTCTGGCGGGCGGCCTCCGCCGCCCACCGGAATCAGAATGACCCCCTATGTTTCTTATTGTTTTCTTGTAAAGGGGCGGTGCCAGAGGGGTGACAAGCAGTGCCCTCAGAGCGCATATGTGTTTCGCCGCCTACCTTGGGCCGGCCAAACACACATGCGCAGTAGGCTCTCCCCAGCCCAGGAACACAGTTGCCGGGCTGGTGAGAGCATGCACAGGCTCCCAGTCTGCCTGGGAGCACCCTGGCTGGGCACTCCCAGCCAATCTGGCCTCAGGGCAGGCTGGCAGCCTGTGCCTGCAGCGACAAAGCAGGGGAGAAGGAGGAGCGGAGAGGCACGGTGGTGTGCAGGTAAGTGGTTTTAAAAAAAATTAATTTCATGTTTACTTAACCCCTTCCCCGCCCTCCAGCGCGCGCTGATCCTTCCCTGCCCCGCAAGCTGTGACTGATTGTTCCACAGCACAGCAGACGCTGCAAATTATATGATCACCAGAAAGAAAAGCACTCCTGAGAGAGGTGCTTTGGCTCTGCCCACATGTTGATCTTCCTCCTTACTGGATGTGAAAGTGGTGTGCTTCTGCTGAAGAAGAGGTCTTGTATTGCACAGATTATGCTCATTACTGTAGGCATTAGCTGGTTATGGTGACCTACCAATGATCAAGGCTGTAGGTCTGGTTGGATCATTTTGAAAAGTCATTTCAGCTACCAAAGGTGTGGCTTTGCTTGGCCTCATAGATATGGATGAGAGACTACTGCCGCTGGAGCGTCAAAAAAAGTGATGCACTGGCAGTGCAAGCCTTTCATCCATATGGTGTTTCTAGAAGGAGAGTTAATGAGTATGTCAATGTATACTTTAGAGCTGCTTAAATTGTTTCAACTATTGGTGTTATTATCAGAAATTGTGATGCTAGACAGGCATTTTGAAGAGAAAAAGTGTTGCTTTGAGTGCTGAAGTGATTGAATAGCTGGGCAATTGCTTCACTTGCTACACTATAAGTATTTTACATTGACTGTGATAATCTCTGGATTATTTTATTTCTTAGGTGCGCCTCTGGGCAAGCCATGTTCTACACTGGTGAGCAGTGCCAGACAACACAAATCCATGGGAATATTCTTGGAATCATCACCGGTGGCATTGCTGGAACAATAATGATGACCATAGTTATACTTGTTATGTTGAAAAGAAGATAAACATTTAATGTGAGAAACTCTACAAAATTATGATGCCTAGCCTTCAGTGCTTTGATGAATAATAAAATTTAAAGAAATTCAAAACTAAAGGACATTATTGTTATTATTGTTATTATTAGTGGTGGATACTTGAGAGACTGCTTCATTCATTTTGCACTTTTTTTATAGCACCTTTAAGAAAGTGGGTTATTAATTGGGGAAGATGTGAGTCCAATTCAAGGAATAAGGCCACAAACATGTTACAGTAAAGCACAGTTTCCATGATTTACACCTGGGCTCAAACCACTGGTAGCTGTGGCACAAAACAGACAGGCTTAGCCAAGGAAAATGTGCAAAGTATTTAGCCATAATAATCCAGTTAAAATGTCAAAATACAGTACTATAAAATTTTCACAACCAATTTCTAAAAGTAGAGAATATTGTAATAAGCAAAATGAGAAATGTCTAATAAAGGGAACCAGTGAAATGAATGAGGCAAAAAGTACTAAGAAATATTTAAGCACCAATCAGTAGTCTCTGTTCACAGTTTACCAGGACCTAGGCTCGATTAAAGGCTTACTATGATGGAACGTCGGTTGGATACACCTAATGGGTTGGAACAGTCAAAGATTTTTTATCTTTCAGCAGAGTAAACTTAAAGACTGTGATCGATGAGCTTCACTTGAAGCTGGATAACCTTTGGATGAGGTCCAGCTAAAGCTGCTGGTTTTGGTGTGAAAGCTTTAGCGTGAGAGAAATTCAAGTTAAACAGCTGCCAAAGCCAAGATTTCTATCTTTGAAGTCTTTTTTATGGACAAGCCTGAAGCTGTAGCTGATTAAAATCAGACACCTTTACTGCAAGGTCCCCCTGATCCTCTGGAGTTTGAGGTTCTCAAAACATTTCCTGGGAAGCAAACTTTCAAAGTTTCTGGTGACACATTTCTTGATCAGTTCTAAGTCTCCCAAGACCTGAGGGGCAGCCCTTAGGAGCAGGACTCACTATAGCAGAAATGAACAGCATGATCTAGTTCAGGTCCAATTGCTACTGGTTAATTTGGCACTTTAGGATCAAAGGTCTCTTTCAGCTTACTGTTTTCCCGTAGCCACGCAGGATGTCATCCAACTGACCCTTTGAATCCAATTCTTAGTCCTTGGTGCAAGTGGGAGCAAGTCCAGCCCTATAGGTCACCACACGGGTCTCCAACAGCAGGTCCATTCCTTTAGTGTTAAGTTCGCTGTTCCAGAAGGTGTTCTGATGAGCTGTTGGTGATGTGCAATGTCTGTACAATACACTAGCCAGTGGGGGGGGGGGGGGGGTTGACTCATCGACACTGCCTAGCCAATGAGTTAAAAGTTCCCAAGGGCAATCCTTCCTACATTTGAAGCATCTCACAGTGCACTATTCTGAGGCAAATCCAATATGACAGAATCTTTCTGCCTCTAGAGGAAGTGTGTGTGCCAGCTAGGAGTATGTTAAAAAAGATGAGCAGTTCCCTCCTCCCCAACCACACCAAATTCCACCTCCCACTGGGCTGGTGCCAAATGTGCTAAGGAGAGCCCAGGGGACAAAATACTTCTCTTCCCAGGTCTCCCTTTTGCAATTAACTGTAAATGAGAAGGCTTCACCTTGGTCCCATTAAAGAAAATTACTTTCCTAAACTCTCTCCAGCAGTCCTTCCTGAGCTAATATGTGTCATTGTACTCTAGGAGCACTGCAGTTTTTACACCTCATTAAAGGGAACGACTGGCAGGGCCATCTGTCAGTAGGATAATGCTAATGAGTCTATTGGAGATTCAGCCAGACAAAGTCTAACTTTAAAAAAAAACTTTTCCTAAATATGTATTAAATATCAAACTAGGCCACTAAATTGGATTGTTAATAAACATTAGAAATAGCGTTTGAATTGTTCTAGCACTTTGTCTCAACCCAGAATTATTTTATTTGGAACTCTAGATTTTCACATAGGATAGCTGCAGCCGTTTATACTGAAAATAGCTTTTGGGGGCTAGTAATTTTACCTACACAACATGCAATACCTTCCTGCACAAAAACAATCATTAGGGGCTAATTCCCCTTTGTACGTGTGCTGTAGAATGCATCTCACATACAAAGAGGAAGTAACAGAGAAACAAAGATATTTCTCGTCATTACATCAAGGTTGGTAGGTGCACCATTATGGCACAAACTCAGATTTATTGAGTTTAGTAAATATGGATTTGCATAAAAATACATGGGTGGAGTCATGGGAACCAACATTCTCCACCCATGTAACACCTTCCTGATGCAAAGTCATACAGTATTTTTTTTCTCAAAAAGTCACGCAAAGCCATGCAAAATGAGCTTTGTAAATGAAATACATTTTGTGTTATGGGCTCTGCCAAAAAAGTGGCACACCCATGGTGCAAAATGTTAGTAAATCTGGGTCAGGTCTGAAGATCAGGGACCTGGCTTAAATATTTTTTCTGCAGTATATAGGTGAAAGACGGAATAGTTCTTTGTCATTTCGTACCATTAGAAACTCCTCTTGGGAGGCCCACAAACTTTGGGGAAAAATTGCACACTACATATTTATAATTTTGTGAAATTGTGCACCTATTGAGTTACATTTTGGGCAAAAATTTGAGATTAGTGGTCTTGTCACAGTTGTGTTTTAGTGATCTCTCAGTGTTTGTACCCTGAAAAGAAAGTGTTCATCCTTTATTGGGCTAGTTTTTGCAATTTTCTTTTAGTGAAATTCTGGTGTTTTACTTGCTCTGGAATATTCATGTATCCTTATATTTGTTTCTCTTCCAGAGCCACCTATACGTGAAAGGTTGTTTGGGCAGTAGACAATATACAAATGTTGTGTTGCAATGAATCATGTCCTGTATTTTCTCTGTTTCAGTGCATTGGGAGCTGATGGTTGTCTTGCTGAAACTGAGTTTGCAAACAGAGCAGTTGATGCATACCGTGATTCTGTGTGGGTTATTGAATGCAGAAGGACTCTTAGGCATATTTCCTTCATTTTTAAATCTTAATATCCCGTGTTTCTGATTACAATTGGGTCTGTATAAAACCCTGTTTGCTCCTGGGCCAAAATTACAAGTTGAGTAGTATTTACTTCATCCGATAATTATGGGGTGCTTTAAATCTTTCAACCTTCAGTTAATTTCAGTAAGTCAGATAGGAGTCATCTTGGAGCCGCTTCATTGACCGGGCAGCCATCGGACTGCTGCCCTGGCAGTGGGACCGGGCATGACAGCCTCCAGTCCACAGGGGCCCGCTCGCCTTGCCTTTATTTGTTGGGCCCTCTGTGTGCGGTGCACGGTTGTTTGGGAGGTGATGAGCTCCCTTGCTGTGGTGACTACCCCCGTTTGTACCGCCCAGACCCCTGACGGGCAGGTGGCCCAGTAGCCTGGGCCTGATGTGTGCCAGAAGACAGTGTTCTTCCCAAGGGGCACTACAGACTGGATGCCTTGCTGGGGCCTTGCAGCCTAGAAACACCTGCAGGCCACAGTCAAGGTGGTCGCACGTTTGTGAAGTTATCATCCAAAGAAGATTGTTTTAATGGGATTTTATTCAGTCCAAAGTAATTATCTCATCCACAATAAACGATCCAGCAGCTCACAACACCTCCCTCTTTCTTCCTCCTCTCATCCAGTTCTCCTCATTCCAGAATCCCCACAAGACTCCAACATCCGTTTACCCAATAACATTCTACAGATAGAGATGAGATGCTCAGTACATGAAGATACCACACATCTTTCCCCCCGAAGCAAACAGAATATACAAAAAAAACATATAACAATAGAAACTATGTACAATATCATAATTATAAGATAAAAAGCGCACATAGAAAAGTGGAAAAATAAACAAGAATAAGATTCTACATGGAATCTTTACACACATTTGTTTTTAGAAATAACAATGCGATTAAAATTCCAAATTCTTCCATCACTCACTTTTACAGCATTTCTAAACAACTTAGTAACAGTAAATAGTCCCCAAAACTTGCTCCCACTTTTACCAAAGGTTGGTTTCTTAATCAGAACCTTGTCCCCAACTTCCACTTTCACATCACAAGTACGTTTCGTCATATCAAAATAATCCTTCCTCTTATCCGCAGCCTTCTCCTCATGTATTCTACCAGACCAAGACACAGCATCATTCTTGTCTCCACCAACCCAACCAGGGACCAGCATAGTATTAGCCTTCCTTCCTCTAAACAACTCAAACGGAACAACCCCTGTGGAAGTATGTGGAGTAAAACGATAAGCTATCAAAAATGTCTTCAATCCTTCCTTCCAACATCTCCTTGCTGCCATCTCTAACTGAACACACTCTTTTACACATTTGTTAAATCTTTCAACAATTCCATTTCCCTCAGGATGATACAGAGAACACAATTTGTGTTTAATTCCCAACTTCTTAAAATACTCTTCCATTTCTTTGGAAACAAATTGTGGTCCATTGTCCGTGAGAATAGCATTGGGAAAACCTTCCCGAGCAAAAATTTCCTCCAGAAGAACTATAATCCTCTTGGTTTCAACACTATGCACAATACCTATCTCCACCCACCTGGAGAAGTGATCGACCAAAACCAAAATATAGCTATTCCCCCCTTTAGCATAAATAGGACCCACGATATCCATACCCACAATATCCCACGGTCTTTTAGCCGGACTTCTGATACACATCGAGGGTATTCTCATTCTATAGATCTTGTCACTGTTACAACAGTCAGGACAATCCCTGACCACCCTTTCTATACCCACATCCATTCCTGGCCACCAATAATTCAAGCGTATTCTAGATTTGGTTTTACTTATTCCTTGATGACCTGAATGTCCAAGTTGAATGATCCTATCCACCAAAGTACCAGGAACTACTAATCTTTCACCACGAAGTAACACTTTATCTGAAATTGATAATTCATCTCTTATCATCCAAAACCCTTTTCATTTTTCAGAGTTCCTTAAACTTGCAAAATTCCACTCGCTCTTTATGAAATCACATACATTTTGTAGAATAGGATCATTTGCAACCTCACGTACCCACTCATCATGACTAATAACTCCCTCTGTAATACTACACACACTACACTTGTCCTCCTGTTCCTCACAACTGTCCTCCTCTGAAACTAACGTAAGTCTTGATAAGCAATCAGCCGTGTTATTGCATGCCCCTGGAACGTAAAATACCTTGAAATCAAAATCTTGCAAATTTACAACCCATCTACTAATCCTGGATGATATTTGATCAAGGCCTTTGTTCATAAACACCTCAACTAATGGTTTGTGATCCGTGTACACATAAAAGGATCTTCCCCATACAAAATTTTTCAATTTGCCTATAGCCCAAGCAACACCAAGAGCTTCCTTTTCAATAGTTGAGTAGTTCTGTTCCGAACCTCTTAAAGTCCTTGAACAATACGCTACAGGTTTCAAATTATGTTCATCTCCTTTTTGTAGAAGCACAGGACCTGGGCATCTCCAGGTACAGTTAAGAAAAAAGGAGGAGGTGGTATGTTCTGCATGTTTGGATTAAAATGTAAAATATTTATCTTAAATGTACAGTTCCTTCACTTTCTTGTAAATAGGCTTACACCAAATTCAGCCTTAAGTACAAGCAAATATTTAGTACATTTGAGCCCTCGTTGTGATACACAAAACGAAGAGGCTATTTTCCACGCTGAGTTCGTCTTGTTTTATGAGAATGTATTCAATACACGTAATAGTATTTTTGTGTTTACACAGTCTAAGAAAATGCTTAACGATCGTTCAAAGCGTGTGCACAGAAAATCCAGGAGGCGAGCTGAATCCAGGAGGTGAGCTGAGTATTCCCAGCTCTACAAAACAAACATGTGGCAGTTCGTGTTTGTTTACTCTGAAGAACCGGCGAGCGCTCGAGGTGAAAACCAAAGCTTCAGAGGAAGCGCGAGCGCTCGCGTCTAAACACCGAAACCTGACACTTGGAAACAACGCGTGCCGGGCTCACGCGGTGAGTCGAATATTCAAAAATACACAGGCGTCGACCGGCAACTGTCAGCAATAAATCAAGATCCATAGAACATTGCTGAAATTGATGAAACTGTACGCAATCCACACAAAAAAATATGACCCATAGTCAGTTAAGCCCTAGACTCAGACTGTACATCTCTGTTATTAATTCCCCGTTATTTTTTTTTAATAAAAAACAAAAACAAACAGAGACAGGGCTTAAGGCAGTCAATCCAAAGATCGAAGTATAAATATATATCCTTGCAGGTCCTCCTATTATTGCCACATACCTTGTTATTTCGATTATTGGATCAAAATAAAATCATCCAACATAGGAGCTCCAGTTCTGTGTTCAATGTAGGAGTTCCAATAACTGTGTTGAGATAATTTCACCAATGTATCCCATCCTCGTCGCCAATGTGAAGTTATCATCCAAAGAAGATTGTTTTAATGGGATTTTATTCAGTCCAAAGTAATTATCTCATCCACAATAAACGATCCAGCAGCTCACAACACCTCCCTCTTTCTTCCTCCTCTCATCCAGTTCTCCTCATTCCAGAATCCCCACAAGACTCCAACATCCCTTTACCCAATAACATTCTACAGATAGAGATGAGATGCCCAGTACATGAAGATACCACAACGTTCATCACTGGATCTACCCCCATCGTGAGTGTCTGGCTTTGCTGCATGCTGGTGCCCTGCACTGCAGAGGTTGAGCTCAGCTCCGAGACCATGGGAGGCCTGGAGTCACATTTGTACCCTGATGACCGGATACAGTTTGCCCCTAGTGGGGCGCTAGCAGGACTCACTGATTGTGTTTTAAAGCTCTAAGGGATCTGATGAGTGATGGCAGGTGAAGGGATCAGCTGAGGGCCTGGAGGGGATTGAACCTGAGCTGCTATCTTGGCCTGGAACAGCCTGTTATCCTGTGCTGGGGATGGACCCGGCAGGAGGATTTGGCCTGGCTGGGCCATAGCTGGATGCTGTGTTCCAATACTGTGCAACGGAACCCCCACTGGTTAGAGTTGTGAGCAGAGACCTACTGGGGTTAAGGCACCGGTGTCCTCTGTGGTAGAGGCCCCTGTTGCAGCTGCTCCTGCTACCTTCAGGCAAGCGGGCCGTCATGACTCATCTGCCTAATTTTATCCAGTCATCTCGTGGAACCTGTGGCTAAAATGTGTAAGGACAATCCAACTCCCACACCTCCAGCTCAGATTGTCAAGTTCACCACAATGACTTGGGTGGTCAGGGTCGGGGAGGTGGCCCCTCGGCGATACAGGACACCCTGGTCCAGCCTGACCTTTCTACTATCTGTCAGGTTTTTCCGGGATTCACTGTGGCTGTAGAAACCAAGATGGAGAAAGTTAAAGTGTACTTCTCCCTCCTGCGCTAAGATCTTCGTAAGCGTTACTGAGACCAGACACAGACTTTTCCCAGGTTTCGAAACTCCTTACTGTGGCGACCTCGCTAAAAGCGAAGATGCCAAAAAGCACGTGTAGGAACAACAGGGGCTTTTCTCCAGTTGTGGGGGAAAGCCCCACAAACCGGAGGAATAAGCCCCCCCCCCCCTCTGGTTTGTGACGCTTTCCGGGGATGCAGGTAGCCCGGATGCTAAGTGGTTTTTGTAGGAATCGTTGTGCTACAGATACCGGAAGGGAACCTGTCACCCTTGATTAATGGATTGTGGTGCAGATAATCAATCCCTTATGCAACATTCCCCCCCCCAGTACAGGTGCACCCCTTGGTTACCAGAATCCTCAAATACCATGATTGGGATGTTCTTGTACCATATGTCAGACACTAGCAAGACCTCTTCTCAGTGGCGGCTCCTCGCCCACCTGCCAGCAGCAGCAGCTGCAAACCTTTTATAATAAAACAATAAACTATGTTTTTCATTGTTTTATTGTAAACTTGATGGGGCCCTAGGGGTGTGACAGAATGCGGAGCACACAGCACCTCCCTCAGTGTGCATGTATGTTTGGCCGGTCATCTCCGGCAGACTAAATGAGTACTGGGCTCTCTCCATCCCGGCACTGCCAGGTTGGAGACATCAAGCAGACACACCCAGTCTGCGTTGGAGCGCCAAGCCAGTGCGCTCCGGCCAATTCTACTGCTGCCTTCATGCTCCCAGTAGCATGAAAGCAGCATTGGGATTGGCCGCAGGGCAAGCTGTGACCTTGTGCCTGCAAGTGGAACCAGAGGAGTGGCGCGGCACAGTGCGGTAAGTTAAGTTTTGTTTTCCTTAAATTATTAAATGCAATGTTATGCTGTGTGATCCACCCGCCACCCCGCTCACCACACGCCGCCCCACCCTTTTACCCCAGAACGAGCCATGACTAACTCTCTTACAAAAACCAGCACATTATAGTTTTTCAGGACTACACCTGGCCCGTCAAGCAGTGCAGCCAATTGTTGGCTGAGGTGAAACAAAAGCTCTATGCCGTTTAGATCACCTAGACCAACCTATTTCCAGGAAGTGGAAGGTGATATTAAATTCTAAAACCCTGTTTTTGGAGACTCCGGAGCAAGCATGGTAGTGGGTGACCGAGCAGGTAGACTTCCACTGAGTGGGGGTGGTGGATGCTGTTGGGATACACACAATGAGGAGCTCCCTCCACCCGTCCTCTAAATCCCAGAGGATGTGGCATACTCAATCCTGTAGGTTGGGAGCCCGGGGCTGGGACCACAAGAAGTCCACAGATTTGGAGGTCGGCAGAGGCTAATCTGGTGATGGTAATGTTTTGTCCCCATTCTTATGCACACCAGAACTGTTTGATGCCCCAGCTGTGAAACCTGGTGCTCCAACCAGAGGGACCAGACTTGTGGCACAGTGGGTTTGTCTGCCCTTGCTCGAAGTATACCATGTGACTTGTTATTGTTAGGCTCATCGGCTCTGAATCCTGCATATGAGGAGGTCTGCACTTGGGGGCTAGCTATGTGCTGTTCTTTTTCTATGTTCAGTTTTGGGGCAACAGATGCTTCAGAGGTGCAAGTATGGGGTGGGGGAGTTCAGGAGGTACTTTCTGGGGTTGGTACTTGTTTGTGTTTGTGTTCTCTTGGCCACACATGCTGCACCTTCTCTGGACCATGTTTGATTTCTGGGGCTCTGTGCCCTATGTGTCCTGCCCAGACGGTTGGTTCTGGCATTGGCTCCCGGATCATTGTTCTCTATAGGTTGTTGCTCCTCCCCATGGTGTCATTTGAGATTATGTCCTGGAATGTGAATGGCCTACTGGACCTTATTATACAGACTGTGCTCATTTGCTATGCCAACAGGTTTTTGCCGGTGGTCTGCATGCTCCAGGAAACACTTTTACTAGGGGAACATTGTTGTTTCCTCCCTGTCACAGTTATGACAGGGTCTACAACTTTGGATTCTCCCAAAGCTCCTGGGAGTGGCTATCCTCTTGTGTAAGGGCTTTCTGTATGCAATGACTAAAGTCCATACTGATGTCTAGGGCTCATACATTGGGCGAGAGGGCGTGCTGGAAGGTCTTTGTGTATGTTTTGTGGCTGCTTCTCCTTCAAACATTAGGGGGCATATTCACGAGCCCCGTACGACACTGGATTGTCACTTTTTTGATGCTCTGGTGGCGGAGACTGCAGAACCATATCAATGAAGCCACGCAAAGCCACTTTGCATGGCTTTTCATGGCCACACAGAGGTTGAGTAAGGCAAGGCAGCACATGCAGCTGTGTGGCCTTACGCTGCACCAGAGGGTCATTCCATGGGCATTGCAGTGGGTTTTCCCATGTAACACCCATTGATTTTGATGCATTCCCAGATTTACAAGGACTTGAAAACCTAGGAATGCGTCAAAATCTTACGCCTCCCTAGGGGGAGATGTAACAAGGAGAAATAGACAATTTTCCTAGTTTTTTCATCTTTCAAAGTTTCCTCATTCTGCAGCACACATAGAAAGAGAAAAACACCTCCTTGGATTGTTTTTGTGCCCTTTCCTGCACAAAACAATCCATAATGCAATACAAACACCCTTGCACCAGCTGCATGGGCTGCCAAAATAGTGCCAGCACAGGAGAAAAGGACAGGAACGCAACATATTTAATTAACACAGTGTATTTCTGCCCTTTCTCTGTGGTGCAGGGCAGTACAGCAAGGTAACTTGCTGAGCTGCCCTGCACCACCATTACAGAAAAAGTGCCCCAAGATGCGCTGGCTCCCGAATTTTTGGCATCTTTGCAGGGTACCGTGGTAGTGTTGGGTGACATTAATGTGGTCCCTGATCTGGAATGAGACTCAACTGGTCCCTCGATCTAGCTTTCGAAAGCTTGTTGCTTCTGCAGATTTTGTAGGACAATGGGCAATGTGTGGCAGACCTGGCATCCCTGTGACCATGTTTACATTCGTACATCAACAGCTCATCACACCGGATCCCGTTTTGATCTCCTTTGGATGCCAGCAGCGGATGATCTTCAGTTAGCTGACGCAGTGATTCTGCCCCAGTGCATCTCTGACCACGCTCCATTATTGGTCCATCAGGACTCCTCTGCACAGGACCTGTATGTTATGTGGCACCTTAATGCATGGTGTCTGGCAGGCCCAGAGTGCCATCCCATGTGAAGGCTTAGCTGCAAACATATTTTAAAGAAAATCAAGGCATGGCCCAGTAGGCTTGTACCCTCTGGGCAGCTAGAAAACCCACGATCCGTGGCCATGCTAAGGTGTACATCAATGCTCAAGAGAAACCCAAGCTTGCCCACATTAGTGCTCTAGAGAACCAGATCCTATCACTCGACCTCCAGTTTCTGTAGGACGGCACCTCAGACCTGGAGTATTGGCTGGTAGCTGCCCAGAAGGTGCTGAGACAGCTCTTCCTCACAGCGACCTGGCAATGCTGGAGGGCCTCAACTCGGAGAGTCTTTGAGTTTGATGTTAAGAGCAGGGAATTGATTTACTGGTTGGTAACCAAGAAGATGGCCTACAGAGTGGTGCTGTGTATTTTAGATGCTGGGGTCGCACCTACTCCTGATATTGTATGGGTGTTTGCAGACTACTACCGGGTCCTCTATGGCCATCGGCCATGGCCCCCAGAGGAACAGGCACACCCACTTTCAGCTGATATTCCATTGCCTTCTATCTCCTGCTCCTTGGCTCGAACTTCAATCAGGCCAGCACGGTTGAAGAGATTGGGGAGTTGCTGTCCGATATAGCCTTGGGCAGGATGCTTGGCTTCCTTTTAACCATTACCAGGGGTACCAATAGGTTTTGATTCCTCATCTACTGCCCCTGAATGGAACGGTGGAGGAGGCAGGTGCATTTCCTCCAGGCCTGGATGTGGCCACGATTGAGGTGATACCCAAACCAGGTCAATCCTTGGATGTGTGCACTGCAAACTCTCAGATTTCCTTCATTAATATTGATGTGAAACTCTTTGCTAAAGTGCTGTCTAACCGGCTACAGTGTACCCTACCATCCCTGGTCCATCAGGATCAGTGCGACTGTATGTTAGGGCATAGCGTCCAGCACTGTATCCAAATGGTACAGGTCTCTCTTTTTTCAGGCACACCATTTGCAGCACTCATTGGCCTTATCTTTAATTGACTTTGAGAAGGCCTTCAATTTGGTTGATTGGTCCTTCGTGGACGTTGTTTTGGAGAGGCCTGGTTTGGGGCCTCATTCCCATAGACTCACTAACCGTCTTTATTCCCATTGTTTAGCACAAGTTCAGATAAATGGTGTGCTTTCTGCTCCCTTTCTGATTCGGAGGGCTACCCGGCAGGGCTGTCTGCTCTCCCTTCTCCTGTTAGTACTCGCTATTGAGATTTTAGCCCATGTTACCCATTGTGATACGTGGATGTGGGGCTGGGCATGGGATTCAAAGCCCGAAGAGGGTATAGCGCTCTATGCCATTGATGTGCTTCTTTTCCTTGGGGGCCCACGGTCTTTGGGTCCGAGATGTTTGGAGATACTGGAGCTCTATGACAAGGCCTCAGGGAGCCATGTCAATAGCTCTAAGTCTCTTTTGGTGTCCGTTACCTATGTTTTGGCTGCCCAGTTATGGAATATACAATTCCTATCTGTCAGCTTTCCTTTCAGTATCTGGAGATCCATGCTTCAATGCTTCCTGAGTTGACGTAGACTCTTAAACTGTCCCCCCTCCTTGCTTCTATGAAGCACAACTTGCAGAGGTGGCAGCATCTCCCGCTTAAAGTGATGGGTCAGGTGGCCCCTTTTAAAATAATGCCTTGATTCCTTTACGTGTTTCAGAACTTCCCACTTCTACTCCCTAGGACGTGGTTTTGTTCTTTAGAAGCTACAATCCATTCTTTCCTGTGGGCGGATGGATGTCTCCGGACTGTCCACGCTAACTGCCAACTGTCACCTTATGATAGTAACCTGGGAGTGGCTGATATACTGCTATTACCTAGCCTCCTAGGTGTTAGTTCTGAATGGCTGGCTTACCTGGGGATGGCATGATCCAGCACTCCCTCTGCTGGGTCTTGATAGGAAGCTAAGCATACTTTATGGAGCCTTCTTGCTCCTTTTTAGAGATTACCAGGGTGGTATTTTTGACCTAAAGAGTGTAGTTGCATCTTACGGGCTGGGATCGGAGGTTGAGCGATAGTCTCTCCTTCGGCAGGGCACCTGGGGCCATATTTATACTCTGTTTGCGCCGGATTTGCGTCGTTTTTTTTTTTACACAAATTCGACGCAAAACGAACTCCATATTTATACTCTGGCGTTAGACGCTTCTAGCGCCAAAGTTCATGGAGTTTGCGTAATTTTTTAGCGTGGACACCTACTTTGCGTTAATGATATGTAAGGTAGGCGTTCCCTTCTAAAAAATTACTCTGAGGCCTGTGCGCCGTATTTACACTCCCGGGCAAAAATGATGCCCGGGAGAGGGCGGGTCAAAAAAAATGACGTCCAGCCGCTTTAGCGTCATTTTTTAACGCCTGGCCAGGGCAGGCGTTAAGGGACCTGTGGGCTCGGAAGGAGCCCAGAGGTGCCCTCCCATGCCCCCAGGGACACCCCCTGCCACCCTTGCCCACCCCAGGAGGACGCCCAAGGATGGAGGGACCCATCCCAGGGAACTTAAGGTAAGTTCAGGTAAGTATTTTTTTTTTTTTTTTTGTGGCATAGGGGGGCCTGATTTGTGTCCCCCTACATGCCACTATGCCCACATGGCCATTGGGCAAGGGGGCATGACTCCTGGCTTTGCTAAGACAGGAGTCATTTCAATGGGGGTTGGGAGTCCAAAAAAACGGCGCAAATCGGGTTGAGGCGAAAATTTTGCCTCAGCCTGACTTGCCCCATTTTTTGACGCCCAAGCTCCATATTCCCCTACGCCGGCGCTGCCTGGTGTAAGTCATTTTTTTTTACGCACACCAGGCAGCTCCGCCGGCTAACGCCGGCTAATGTCATTGAATAAATACGGCGCCCGCATGGCGCTTCAGAATGGCGTTAGCCGGCGTTAAATTGTTTGACGCACAACTGCGTTGGCGGAGTTGTGCGTCAAAAAGTATAAATATGGCCCCTGGTTACATGGCATGACATCCCTGGAGCTATTCTCTTAATAGGCTATGTTGGACTTTTTCCCTTAAGCAGGGTCATCCCCAGTCATTTTGCCTCCTTCCTCCTGGTTTTTCTGACCTCTCGCTGTTGGCTCTAGGACTCTGAGCACTTTATCACTGCTGACCAGTGCTAAAGTGCAGGTGCTCATCTATCTAATCTAAAGTTGGTATCATTGGCTTATACCTAATTGGCATATTTAATTTAGCTATAAGTCCCTTGTTCATTAGTATCTCTATACCCAGGGCCTGTAAATTAAATATTACTAGTGGGCCTGCAGCGCTGCTTGCACCACCCACTGAAGTAGACTTTCAAAACTGTCTCAGGCCTGCTAGGGCAAGGCCTGTGTGCGCAGGTTTCTGCCACAGGGACCTGGCATATACATTTACTTGCCAGGCCCAGAACTTCCCCTTTACTACATGCAAGTCACCCCTAAGGTACGCCCTAGCTAGCCCCATGGGCAGGGTGCCATGTATGTAGAAAGGCAGGACATGTGCCAGGTTGCGTGGCCTGTCCTGGTAGTGACAAACAGCCTAACTGGGTGTCTCACTGCTGTGTGTGCTGCCTTCTCATAGGATTGCATTAGAAATGCCCTGCCTTATATGTAAGGGGTATTGTCTGATTTATGAGGGGTAGCGTAGACGTGTTTGGTATGGTTGTGATGGTGATAATAAATGCTGCTTACTAGTGTGGGTGTATTTTCTATTTCTATCACAGAAATGCCACTTCTAGAAAGTGCTCATTTATCTGTGCTTATGACTCTGGTGTTTTGCAGCTTGACTCCAATGCACATCGGGGCAGAGTGACAGTTGGGGCTTTGTGCATACTTTTCAGACAGCCTGAACACAGGGAGGGTTGAGGTGTCACAGAGGTGCATCTGCAAACTGAATAGTCTTCCTGGGCTGAGAGAATGGAGAGGTGGGGCACACCTACATTTGTAAAGGCTGTGCCCTGGCCTCACACAATAGGGTTGTTAACCCCCCACTGATGTTTGGAGCCTGTGCTGAAAGGAGAGAGGGGGCACTCTCAGAACCAGTTGTAACTGGCAGGAACCTCCTCTCCCTACCATTGGAAAACATTGTAAAGACTGAGTATAAGAATAGAGGAATTTTTCCCACAATTTGGAGAGTCTTTGAACATCATGGAACTGGACACAGAAATGCTGGAAGGACTTACCAGGGACCGCCATGGACTGCTGGTGATGTGCTGACCTGTGACCTGCTTGGTCACTGTAAAGGACTTGCCACTTGCTGCCTTTCCCTTGTGCCGGCCTGTTGCTAGAGCCCCTCCGCCTGTGGGCCTTTTCCTGAACCTTGGCTCCCCAGGGGCAGGGTGCTGTGGCCCCGACCCCTGCTGTGACCCTGAAGCACAAGAGGTGCTTCACTTGATGCCTAATCTAGTGCTGAAAAAAGCGTTCTTTTGGGGATTCCCCTAGTGCTTGAAAGCACTTCCCCTTTTTCAGTATTTTTGGCCTTAGAGAGTGCTTATCTCTTGTGGTAGGAGACCGTCACCGCCATGACCCAGGCTTCCTTTTGCGTGTCCTGGGCACTGAGATCACCGCTGCAACCTGGGGAAGCTGTGTTGTCAATGCGCGAGGGAATGCGCTGACTAGTGCCCCCGGGGCACCCGAAGAATCATCATTTATGAACTCGGAGCACGAGTGCTCCTGTCGTGCCTCCAGGGAGAAGCGCGCTCCGTGGAGCACCCCCGGGGCACTGGCAGGCACCGACTTTGGTGCCTGACTCTTCGTCTACGACTGGGCGGGCAGCACGTAAGAACTGGACACTGGCCGGGGGGAAGGAAACCTCATCGGAGGTTCCCCCCGGCCCCAACGAGGCCGTCCTGCTCCTTCTGGGACCGCGGGTGGGGCGGAAGCCTCACCAGAGGCCCCCTGCACCGCTGGTCCTGGGATTTGGCCCTTGTGTGGGCCAGTTGGGATCTGTTTGGCTCCCCCCCTTTGTGGAGGACCAGTCAAGGCCCGGGGAGGTTTGCGGGTCCCAAGAGGGGCCCGCCCGTAAATCAGAGGGTGTGCGTGGCACCCCCTCCTCCATAAAAGTATTGGGCGACCTTGGCCCCCCATGTGAGGGCCGGTGGAGGCCCGGGGGGGCCCCTAATGAACATGGGCTCTAGGAGGGGCCTGTCGGTAGTGCAGAGGGGGTGCGTGCCGCCCACTCTTCCCCAGTATTTAAGGAGGCCCCCACACTGCGTAGACGAGCGCCGGGGGCCCCCTCCTTCTTTGTCTTAGGCACTGGAGGTGCCTGCTTCATCGTACCCAGGTACTGATTAAGGATCCATATATATATAATCTAATGTTCTTTCTGAAGACTTTGCAAATTATTATATATTGCCTACCTGTTTTACGATGTTTTTGTTTGCATATGCAAATGTTCCTTTTATGGACATGCTTGCTAATATATTTTTCTAACTTGCTATATGTTTTCTAATGTTCCTACTATGGGCGTTTTTATGATATTCTTATGACAAGGGCTTTGGTGTAATAACGTGTTTCCTGACTACTGCTTATGTTGCAGAATACGGAGTAACCTGTGTGTTATGGGTGACTACTGCTAATTTTCAGAGTAACTAATGTGTAACGTTTTGACAACTGCTAAGGTAGCAGGATAGTACTGATATGTGATGTTTGGTCTAATAATTGCGTTGTGTACAATACAGTATATTTTCATATAATCTGGTGTTGTGTTTCCTTTGTGGTGGGGATATTGCATCATGTGTGTTGTGTGTGTTGTGCAAATGCTTTGCACATTGCCTCTGGGAGAAGCCTAACTGCTCGTGCCAAGCTACCATGGGGGTGAGCAGGGGTTATCTTGGACGTGTAACTCCCTTGCCCCGACTAGAGTGGGTAAGTTCTGCCTGGCTGAGGTGCATACCCTAGCCAACCAGAAACCCCATTTCTAACAGACTGGGACTGGAACCACCCACTTGGGAGATGTTTGGGCAGGTGCTCACTTATTGAATCTTTTCCAGCTTTCTCAAACCCAATTTAATAAGTTCCTTTGTTGTGTAGCCATTTTAGTTTAGCTTCATGCATGTTTTTTTAGCATGCTAGGCCTGCTGCTGTGCGCTTTAACCTAGGTATATTTTATTCAGCTTCATTTTATTATTCTTACAATAGCCACTTTTGTGGTCTTGTTTTATTTTACTCTATCTAGCTGTTTTTGCCTAGGCCAGCACTGCGTTCTCAAACAAGACATTCTTGCTCACTCTGTGCTTCTTTCAAGCTTGTAGTTAAGATAGGTTGCCGATGAACGTGGTACAAGTTTTGTCTCTGACATTCATAGAAAAACACACATCCTTACGCAGGGACATTTTCTCAGAACATTAGTTGTTTTATTATAAAAACAGTTCCCTGTCCCTTACACGTTAGAGGGAGATTCCAGCCAGAGAACCACAACTGTATGGTGATTGCTGAATGGTTGGCTACAGCTGCTTATGCAGACTTCAGGCCTTTGCTCAGGTATGGGGGATGATGTCTTCCCTTAAGGGGAACCTTAAAGGCAGAATTAGAGCTTTACACACTGTGCTCTTTTATAGCCTGGGAAGGAATTAGTCTATTGACTCTAGTGACCATATTGTAACGTTATTTCTATGCTTTACTCTCCTTGTCAGCATTTTAATCTTGTCATTCTGTACTGTCCTGATTATTGCAGCCCATGCTTTGCTATCTAAGATGCAGTCGCTTCATTAAAACATTATTGACACATATACTGCCTCTGTTGTCATTGTGTATGTGAGGCCAATGTAATTGAGAGAAACAGATGAGACCTGAGTGACCACGGTTTCCCTGAGAAATCAATTATGTCATGCGCTCGGCTGCCCAATCATCCCTGCCCTTGGATAGCGATGAGGCACTGCTAGTTAGCCGGAGCACAACCTGGATTGGGGCGACAGGTGTCACCTGTAGTGGATCAGACTCTGTCTCCCACACCGCAGGCGATTCGATTCTGATGCTTAAAATCCAGTAGTCTCATCAGAATAATAAGAGCCTACGCGACACCTTCAGTTGCAACATGCCCTTGCTGCAAACATTCCACCTCACATGCACATTCCTGAATTTAGTCCTCTTGAGGCAAGGCTGCTAACTAGGGGGCTTAAGCAGGGCTCCATTTCACAGGTGTACCATTCTTTGGTCGTTCATGCCCACAACTGTTTTTCTACTTTGAAGCAGAGATGGGTGAGCTTGCTGGATGAGCTGAATGAGGCAGATTGGAGAGAGGCATGCTCAGTGCCCAGGGAGCTAGCTATATCTACACACCTGAGTCAGGTTTAGCTCACCTATTTACATATTACATATCTGACCCCTGTCAGGGTATATCGGCCTGGCAGTCTGTCTCACTCTAGGTGCTTTCGTTGTCCAACCCCATAGGCAGATTTTTTCAGTGTGGTGTGGTCTTGGGCTTGCCTAGTCCGTAATTGGAGGGGGATTGAGTATGACCTGTCTTTGGTTTTGGGCAAATTTCTTCAGTTTACCTCCCCACCAGATTGCCTTGTTGGGGGTTGATGAATGATCCTGGAGGCCTTTGGCTGAAGGGTGTGTTTGTGGCAGAAGTTTTACTGGATATCAAGAGGTACATAGCACAAAAATGTACACCTCTGCACCCACCTACCCTGACAGAGCAATGAATTGGGATGGACTGGTGCACCCAACAAAAACTGCACATATATGTGACCTGTGATTGTCTATGAAAGCACAACTGGATTTGAGGCAGATGGCAGGAATGTTATGGACTACAATGGGGGCTTGAATTGTGGTCTGTATGATGCTGGTGTAGTGAATCCTGGTTTGTTTTAATGGGATAACAGGAGTTAGCTGAGCCTCTGGCTTGCAGACTCGTGCCCCCATCACCTAGTGACTTTTAACCTACTTAGCTTGCTCTGTCTTAGACCATTTCATTATTTAATTAATCTAAGATGGCTGCCTTGTTTATAGTTAGGCCACGTGTTATGCTTTGCATTATCAGTGCCACCACGCTAAGGCATCAAGATCAAGCAATAAAGACAAACAAACAGTAGGTGTTCACACTTAGGGATTTTCCCTCTCTCTATACTTTCGAGGGATTGTTTATAATAATTGCCGTCCCAAGCATGTCTGTTATCTATTGTTTGGCAACACACCTACGTCAGGGGTCCTGGTAGATCTGTATAAATACATCGCACTTTAGACAGATATTCAGAGGGATTCCGACCAGAGGGCATTGCCACCATCGCTGATATCGATGCTGCACGTCGTCTTGACGCTGACCCGGTCTTCGTGTCCCCGCATAGTCTGAGATAGAGACCTCATTCCAAGGTAACAAGGGTTGGGGGCTCCTCTCATGGACATGGCACTGGCAGATTAGGTTTAGCAAAACCAGCTCTCCTTTAGGTAGGAGGCTAGGCCTATCACATTAGGGTATTAGGGCATATTACACCCTGTATGTCTTTTACATGCATTGCAAGATGGTGGGAGTCTTTGTAATAACGACTCTCATCTTCACAATTTTGTTTCTTGCATTATTCATTATCCTAATCATTCCAGCCCATATAACATATCGCAAATTGCAGTTGTGTTAAATAAAAACTATTGAAATTTTACTGCATCTTTGTCATTGCCTGTGTTTGTATAAGACATGATATATCTGTGAGAAAGGGGTAATCTCCGTTTAACCATGACACTCCCTGAGATGTCTTATTCTTGAGTCCATGCGTAAAGGATGCCACAAATCACCTTTTACTATTGTGTTTTTGGTGAGGTGCTGCTAGTGAGCCGGTAAGGATGGGAAAACAGTTGCGACTTGTTGTAAGACAGGCATAGTCGCCTACAAACAAAAGTACTGTCATCCTTGAACCAGCAGTCTTCCCTAGAGCAAGAGTCCAAACTACGACATGGCGCCACCAATGTTGGAGTGTTTAGGCACTAATTTCCGGATACCCCGACTATTACTGTCTCACAGACAACAGGTATCCTAAGTACCATTATACGAAGACGTCCATGGTCTTTGGGAAATTCCTCCTCAGCTGAAAAGGTAACACCTGATTAAGCTGAAGGTTGTTCGAGCTCGAACTCATAAAATGACTTATACTCCCCATTTTGGTGTTCATTTTTCTAAACAATTAATGGCTGCTGCCATTGACAATCCTGAAAATGCTAGACAAGCACTAACACAACACTTATTAGTGCCTGGCCTTACAGATGAGGGCGGGGATGTTACTCTTATAATAGAAGCTAATGAAGCATACCAAACAGAAACATTTTATTGTTGGGTCACCTTTCCTGAGATGGACCAGAGAACACATACATTTCACACATATGAAATTGCAAACGTACCTCCACGGTACCGAGCATACCAGTATCATGAAATATCGCTCACATACCAAGAGCACCAGATCCACATACAAAATATGACAATAGCAGATCTGCAAGATTTATATAATGAATTAGTGACATTATATAGACGATTAGTTCAGTTCGTAATGCGAACATTGAACACCACACCAGCGCGTCCAGCACCGCCAGCACCTAGTGGTTACCAATTGGCTACTGGGATGAATCCACAAACAGTGCACACCTCATGGGTAAAGTACCCACAGAATGGGAAAAAATACAGTTCTGGTTGCCCAGAAAACTAATCAGCTGGAAGCTGTGTTTCCCTATACGGGACCACAGGAAAAACATAGACTGCTCACTATGTGCTTGCCCTTTTGGATGGTTCCCTCGGTGGATGACTGTGCCACATGGGGCACAGTCTTCACTGCTATCTACACTACCACACATGGTACCCCGACACTTGCCAATTTATCGTAGGTGTTAAAACAAATACAAAATGAGCATGGGGCTGCACCAGCCTTGGATTTGGGGATGAAATTAATGCACAACTTTGACGCAGTTTCCTCAATAATACTCAGTAACATTAAAAGGGAAGCTGTAGCACTGGCAATACGCCAGTGTCTCCGGTAAACTCCACATCAGGAATAAGAGAGACAGCTACCAAAAATTATTTCCGATACCTATATTAGTATAGGGCGGGATAGTTTGGGAGCGAAGCCAAAGAAATTGGAGTTACAAGGTACCACCCATAAGGAGGGTACAAAGCAGGCACAAGAGGTCCCTAAGAAGCGTTGGGACAAATAAAAAGATTTTAAAGATAGAAGAAATAAGAGAGCTGATTCCCCACACCCGGAGAACTCCGAAAGGAGATACAATCTCAGAAATAGGAAGAACATTAAAACTTCAGACAGATATACTGATTCACGTCCCTCTCGTTCCTTGCAGGATGCACCGGATAGACGTAGCGAGAGGGGGGGGGCGTCCTGATCGACGTCATGAATACGTGAAACAAAAGAAAGACTCGCCGCAGTCTACCCTTAAAAAAGAAGAAAAGACTCTACAACAAAAGCCACAGTTTAAAAAGAAAAAGGTGGCAGCACTGACAGCTAAAAATGCTAGTACACTTGAGAACACTGTTGAGGAACGAAACGTGGGCAGTGACTCTGTTAGACAGCGTAGCAGAGGTCACGATATGTCACCAGAGTCTGAAAGATCATCTGGATGCGACAGCAATTAGCGATTTTATCACAGTTAAAACTGCGGACGGCCGCATTCTCCCACCCAACAGGGTTTAAGATTTAAAAATTCAGATAGAGGGAGACGTGGAGCGCACCATTAGTGTGATATTTTGGGATGAACTTACTAGTGATATCCTACTGGCCACCTGAACACGTCCGTAAGCACTGGCATGGGGAAGATGTCATTTTGCCTTCTTTCTCCGATCTTGTTCCGGAAGCAGAAAAAGAAGCCTATGCTGCTGTATGGGCTTTAGCGCAGGCACCTGCGTTATAGCACAATCATGTAGGTTGGGACAAGGAGTCTCCTTGTCATGTTATTCCCGTTAGGTCTACACCCCAACCGCAGCCACAATATCCTGTTAAACATGAAGCGAAAGCTCCGGTGAGGGAGATCCTCACCCAGCTTGAGTACCAGGGAGTAATTGAGCCCTGTACATATGCAATGAATAACCCATTATTCCCCATTGCAAAGCCGGACCATTCATACAGAATAGTCATTGATTATAGACATTTAAATAGTCATACACGCACAGATGCTATACAAAACTCACATAGCACAGCACTAATAAACAATATAGGGGGTCATTCTGACCCCGGCGGTCTTAGGGTCAGCGGGAGCACCGCCGACAGGCCGGCGGTGCCCCGCAGGGCATTCTGACCGCGGCGGTTTGGCCGCGGTCAGAAGAGGCAAACCGGCGGTCTCCCGCCGGTTTACCGCTGCCCTTAGAATCCCCCATGGCGGCGCAGCTTGCTGCGCCGCCATGGGGGATTCTGACACCCCCTACCGCCATCCTGTTCCTGGCGGTTCGCCCGCCAGGAACAGGATGGCGGTAGGGGGTGCCGCGGGGCCCCTGGGGGCCCCTGCTGTGCCCATGCCAATGGTATGGGCACGGCAGGGGCCCCCGTAAGAGGGCCCCGCAAAGTATTTCAGTGTCTGCTAAGCAGACACTGAAATACGCGACGGGTGCAACTGCACCCGTCGCACCTTCCCACTACGCCGGCTCAATTCTGAGCCGGCGTCCTCGTGGGAAGGCTGATTTGCCCTGGGCTGGCGGGCGGCCTTTTGGCGGCCGCCCGCCAGCCCAGGGCAAATCCCAAAATACCCTCAGCGGTCTTTCGACCGCGGAGCGGTATTTTGGTGGGGGAACTTTGGCGGGCGGGCTCCGCCGCCCGCCGAAGTTAGAATCACCCCCATAGTGCGTAAAAAATATAAAACAACATTAGACATATCTAATGGCTTTTTCTGCCAGAACTTAGCACACGAAAGTCGGGACCTGAGTGCATTCTCATTTGGCTCACAGGAACGCTTTCGTCGTTTACATCAAGGCTATAAAAACAGCCCGGGGCTATTTTCAGCCCGTGTAGCATCAATATTACTTGATATTGATTCCGAGGCGTTATCCTACGTGGATGACATATAACTCACAGACGACGATCTGGACATTCATCTTGCAAGGGTCGATTGGATTATGTTGGGATTTGCAGACCTCGATTACAAATTCAACTTTAAGAAAAGTAATATAGCCTTTCTCAGTGTACTGTTCCTGGGATATGAGCTATCAAACGAGGGAAAGAGCCTGGCCCCTGCACTTTCTACAGAAATGTGCTCAACTGCACCCTCCTAACACACTTAAGAAACTACAGTCATTACTAAGTTTCTTTAACTTTGGCAGAACATACATTCCAAATTATGCATGACGTATCAAGCCACTTTATGACTTGGTTCAGCCTAATTTTTCTAGCAGACACTGCACAGACACGCATCCTTAGGGAAATGCAACTGGACATGCTAGAAGCTAAACACTTATACACATGTGACAATAAAACAAATTTGGTCATCAGAATAATTGCTGGTGCCATTGGATTTACTTATGTCACCTTCAACGAGGGTGACACGGTACCCATAGCATATAAATCACATTTATACCCTAACGCAAAACAGTGTTTTGCACCTACAGAACAGATTCTGACAGCAGTTCAGATGGCCGTCATAAAAGAGAGGCCACTTGCCCAGGGGAAACGTATTATTGTTGTTTCCCCGGTGCCGGCCTTAGAGGTTGTCACCAAAGCAAGCGTTCCCAACGCTAAAGCATTACATCCACGTTGGATTCAGTGGGCAACGTCTCTGACCGCCACTGATGTCGATTATATTTTTTATCCAAAACTTCAGACAAAAGAGTTTCTCCAGTACGAACAGGAGTACCCCACTCCTCTAAATATCTTGCCACTAGACAGATACCATACTGTCATATACTCTGATGGTTCAGCACAACCAGCTGTAGGTACTAAACATCAATACTCAGCCGCTTGCGCAGCCGTAAGCGGAGGGATGGAAGATGGAGTCTTCCACCCTCATAATACCTACACGCAGACCCTAGGGGATTGCACAGCTCAGTTGGCTGAATTTAAAGCTCTAATACTAGTGCTAGAACACACAGATCCAGGAAGTCTGACTTTAATAGTCTGCGACTCATACTACTGCGCTCAGTCATACAATGATTATCTTAATCATTGGAAGCTGAACGGGTTTAGAGATTCTAAAGGGAACACTATTAAACACAAGCCATTGTGGGGGAGGGTGACCGATCTTAAGGATAAGCTACTGTGTGCCCATATAGTACATACATTGGGCCACCAACGTGTAGGAGTACACGTTACTGGCAATACATTGGCTGATGAAGTGGCCAAAGCAGCAGTAGCTACGGCTTCTGTGGCTGCAGTGACTCGTTCACAAACGAGATTGGATAATGAAATTCTAACTGCTGTGAAAGCTTTGGCTGCAGGCAAGCCCCTTCCAAAGGGATACCCTACACACTATTCTTACCATATCAGTGCACAGAATGTTGCTTACACAACAATTCCTGGGGTTGGAGATTGAGTGATCCCCAATGAAGAGCAGAGATTAGATCTAATAAAAGCAGCGCATGAGGGTGTCGCTTCTGCACATGCTGGTATATTGGCCACGATAACACTCTTACAGAAACGCTTCTGGTGGCCTGGTCTATGCAGACGGACAAAGAAATAGGTCCTTTGCTGTGACATTTGCCAGCAGATAAAGGGCTCCAACATCAAACACCCACCGCAGACATCCCTCTTAGTGTCCAACAGGCCACTGCAGTGTGTGTGCCTGGACCATTGTGGTCCTCTACAGCCTGATGGTGCATACAAATATATTCTAGTCACTGTAGATTCTTGTTCTAGATTCCTGTGGGTATGGCCACAGCGGTCGGCTGACGCTCGGACTGTTATAAAAGACTAGCTGATCTTTATCGGTACATATGCGGTTGCAGCATTCCATTCGGACCAGGGCCCTGCATTTGCCTCTAAGGCATTCAGGGACACCATGGGGACGATGGGTGTTGAACTCCATTGCTCATCACCATACCATCCAGAGGGAAATTCAGTCGTGGAGAGGCGGAATCGTGATCTAAAGCAGTCCTTAACAGCTCGAGTATTAGGTTCAGGCCGCAGTTGGTTACATCACCTATATGGGGTCCAGAGAGCACTGAATAATCTGCCAAGACGGTCCTTGGGGGGACACACTCCTTATGAGGTTCTCTTTGGGATACCTATGTATGTCCCAGATCTTGATGCCTCTTGTATGGTGGCTACTCTGGAACATACATCCTATCATTAACATGCAGCATAATAAAAACAGATTGGAAAAAACATCATTTATTAATATATAAAGGATTAAATCACATAACAAAGATAAGAAACAACCCCTATCACAGGCATAAAATGAGAAGGACAAAAGAAAGTGCTAAGAAATAAAGTGCAGGTGATTCAGAAAGAAAAGGACCAAAGGTCCATCCAATAGAAACATAAATTCACAGAAGAGGAGCCTGCTGGTTCAACTTTTTCCTCATTGAATCATTAAGGTAAAAACAGAGGTAATAAATCCTCATTCAAGTCCTCCCTTCATTATAAAAAGGAAAAAAATACATCCAAGCTGAAAACACCATCGTAGACGTTTCGACCCATCCAGTTCTCGGGCTAAATCCGGGCTCACACACGGGTCTTCATCAGGACTAAAACGATAGGGGCCTACTGAAACAATCAAAAAAGTAATAATCAATCTTATTCTACTCTTATTATAAAAAAATATTATGCTGCTACAAACCCATTTCAAACAATACTTGCACTTATTATAATGCCATTATCACAATCACAATCCTCTTCAAAGGAAACACCTCGCCTTACGTCATATCTAAAACATACAAACAACCCACTATTATAAATAAGTCACTAAACCACAAGATGATCTTGGGCCAAACAAGGCAACCCATATTCTTACCAGAGGTTACTGAGATATTACTCCTTCCATCTTCATTCCAGCCAATTGCTTCAAAATGATCCCTTAAAAACAACCAAACATGTATAAAAATGTCCCCACAAAAAACCAACTTACTCCCATATAACTCACAACATACATAACTTTTTATTACAATTCTTCTATAATTAATATTCATAATAATGAACACCTCTAACACCCTTATGTATTCCCAACACAAAGCCATTCCGCTTCAATAAACAACTCACAACCCACATACCTTGAGATATAAACACCGGTAGCCTAAGTTCACATCCGACCGTCGAAAAAGAAAAGCAACGGTGATACAAACAACGCCCTTATATAACTAAATTCATTCCCGTAAACAGTCACAGGTGTGGAACCCATTAATGAGGTGTTCCACAGTGGTTAGCATTTCTAAATACACTCCTTGCGCCCTCTCTGGCTCATGCGGTAATGCAACCTGCTTCGTTTAATGACGCAAACATGGAAGTGGAACAAGTACATCGTTCCACTCTGGTCCGAACTCCGCAGGAGGCTAAGGCGCTCTCCACGCCTCCTCAGGCTCAATACGTCCTCTCTGGCCCGCATGAAGATATTAGCTATTATGTTCCATGAAGCGAATGAAAAAATGGAACAAAAATACATCGTTCCACCGAATACGCAAAAGGCTTAAACATTTTCACCGCCCTCTCTAGTCTATGCGGGAACCTAAGGCGAGCACAGAAGTGGAACAGAATACATTGTTCCACTCTGGTCCGCTTTCACTTTTGACTTAGCGGAAACTTTTTATATAGCCGCAAAAAGGCAATTATTCAACATCTTCTGGTACCCAATTGAGCAAAAATGGTATTGGGATTAAAGGGTCTCATTTCACTAATGTGACTAGAAATCCTAATAAACAAAGTCATATTGTAAAAACATTATTAGAGAGAACAAAATCAACCTCATTTTATTAAATATGATATCTTTTCACCAAATCAAACACTAATACATAGAACGGGGGCCTTTAGTTCTATACCCACCAAAGGTTATTAATCAACCCGATGTTGAAATAAGGAGCAACATCTCAAATTGTTCCCAATAATAAGGATAGACTCAAAACTCTTGAACCTTACAATGAGACCATATCAAGTTTGCTACAACCTGGGATCTATTCTAACCATTGGACAAACTAGCTGTCTGCCTGGCTATCTCCTCATATTCATTCATGCCTTGAGAAACGGAATCCAAAAGATGGATCCGTTTACATTCTCGTAAGTTCAGTATATTTGTCAAATTGCCACCCGTGGGGTAACAATGATCTTGTCAATCACCACCCATCTTAAAGAATCTGCTGAATGATTCAATGCAGTAAAATGTTCAACCAACGGTGCCCCTTGTACCTTACATCTAATACGACTGCAATGTTGTAAAATCCGCACCTTGATTTTTTGTTTAGTTTGGCCAACATACAACAGATCACATGGACATTTGATCACATAGGTCACATTAACACTGTTACAATTAGTGTGTTCTTTTAATGTCACAGGTATATGCTTATATTTAAATATTTTCATCTCCAAACATTGTTTACAGGCTTTACAAGATCCACATTTGAAATGGCCCACAATTTTTGGTAACCATAGCATCGATAAAAGAGAGGTTTTCGGGGGATCTGCTAACAAAGAATTAACCACCCAATCTTTTATGTTCTTTGCCCTCTTAAACGCATGCATCAGAGAATCAAATATTTCAAGTTCATCAGAAACCAAATTCCAATACTTATTGATGATGTTTTTGATTTCAGTACTCCTAGTACAGTATGTCGTAACACAGACCAGCTCATTCCTATCACTGTCTGTTTGTGTCCTTGGTTCAGGTAAGGGATCTCTATGACAGAACCAGGCTCTCTTGCATGACTTCCTAACTACACTCTTAGGTTAACCTTGTGCTATCAGGCGATTCAACAACTCTTCAGATTCAACAAAGTAGTCTTGCTTACGAGTACAATTCCTTCTGAGACGAAGAAATTGCCCATACGATAGATTATCTCTCAGATTCTGAGGGTGATCACTCGTATATTGTAGAAGAGAATTCCTCTCACTCAGTTTCCTATATAGGGTTGTATACAGACGATTATCTTCTACTCTAATAGTTACATCCAAAAAATACAATTCAGCAGTACACCCTCAGCGGCACAGGGTTGCCCGGGTGCAGAGTGCAAACAGGCGTCGGGTTTGCAATAGGTTGCAATGGGAGACCCAGGGGTCTTTTCAGCGATGCAGGCAGGCAAGGGGGGGCTCCTCGGGGTAGCCACAACCTGGGCTAGGGAGAGGGCCACCTGGGGGTTACTCCTGCACTGGAGTTCGGTTCCTTCAGGTCCTGGGGGCTGCGGGTGCAGTGTGTTTTCCAGGCGTCGGGTTCCTTGAAGCAGGCAGTCGCGGTCACGGGGAGCCTCTGGATTCCCTCTGCAGGAGTCGCTGGCAGGGGATCGGGGTCATCTCTGGCTACTCACAGGGTCGCAGTCGCCGGGGAGTCCCCCCTGTAGTGTTGGTTCTCCGCAGGTCGAGCCGGGACCGTTGGGTTCGGAGTGGAAAGTCTCACGCTTCCGGCGGGAAACGCGTGGTCTTTAAAATTGCTTCTTTGTTGCAAAGTTGCAGTCTTTGTGCAACAGGGCCGCTGTCCTCGGGAGTTCTTGGTCCTTTTAGATGCAGGGTGGTCCTCTGATGCTTCAGAGATCGCTGGACCCTGGGGGATGCGTCGCTGTTGCAGTTTTTCTCGAAGTGGGGAGACAGGCCGGTAGGGCTGGGGCCAAAGCAGTTGGTGTCTCCGTCTTCTCTGCAGGGCTTTCAGGTCAGCAGTCCTTCGCCTTCAGGTTGCAGGAATCTATCTTGCTTGGTTCTGGGGGCCCCTAAACACTCAATTTAGGGGTGTGTTTAGGTCAGTGGGGGGTTAGTAGCCAATGGCTACTACCCATGAGGGTGGCTACACCCTCTTTGTGCCTCCTCCCTGAGGGTAGGGGGTCACATCCCTAATCCAATTGGGGGAATCCTCCATCTGCAAGATGGAGGATTTCTAAAAATCAGAGTCACTACAGCTCAGGGCACCTTGGGGGTTGTCCTCACTGGCCAGTGACTCCTCCTTGTTTTTCTCATTATCTCCTCCGGCCTTGCCGCCAAAAGTGGGGCCGTGGCCAGAGGGGGCGGGCATCTCCACTAGCTGGGATGCCCTGTGGCACTGTAACAAAGGGGTCGAGCCTTTGAGGCTCACCTCCAGGTGTTACAATTCCTGCATGGGGAGGTGGGAAGCACCTCCACCCAGTACAGGCTTTGTTACTAGCCACAGAGTGACAAAGATACTCTTCCCATGTGGCCAGCAACATGTCTGGTGTGTGGCAGGCTGGCAAAACTAGTCAGCCCACACTGGAAGTCGAGTATGTTTTCAGGGGGCATCTCTAAGATGCCCTCTGGGTGTATTTCACAATACAATGTACACTGGCATCAGTGTGCATTTATTGTGCTGAGAAGTTTGATACCAAACTTCCCAGTTTTCAGTGTAGCCATTATGGTGCTGTGGAGTTCGTGTTTGACAGACTCCCAGACCATATACTCTTATGGCTACCCTGCACTTACAATGTCTAAGGTTTTGCTTAGGCACTGTAGGGGCATAGTGCTCATGCACCTATGCCCTCACCGGTGGTATAGTTCACCCTGCCTTAGGGCTGTAAGGCCTGCTAGAGGGGTGACTTATCTATGCCATAGGCAGTGTGAGGTTGGCATGGCACCCTGAGGGGAGTGCCATGTCGACTTAGTCATTTTCTCCCCACAAGCACACACAAGCTGGCAAGCAGTGTGTCTGTGCTGAGTGAGGGGTCCCCAGGATGGCATAAGACATGCTGCAGCCCTTAGAGAGCTTCCCTGGCATCAGGGCCCTTGGTACCAGGGGTACCAGTTACAAGGGACTTACCTGGATGCCAGGGTGTGCCAATTGTGGAGACAAAGGTACAGTTTTAGGGAAAGAACACTGGTGCTGGGGCCTGGTTAGCAGGCCTCAGCACACCTTCAAATCATAACTTGGCATCAGCAAAGGCAAAAAGTGAGGGGGTAACCATGCCAAGGAGGCATTTCCTTACACAACACCCCCCCTCCTCCAAACGAAAGAGGACGAGACTAACCTTTCCCAAGAGAGTCTTCATTTTCTAAGTGGAAGAACCTGGAAAGGCCATCTGCATTGGCATGGGCAGTCCCAGGTCTGTGTTTCACTATAAAGTCCATTCCCTGTAGGGAGATGGACCACCTCAACAGTTTTGGATTTCCACCTTTCATTTGCATTAGCCATCTGAGAGGTCTGTGATCAGTTTGAACTGCAAAGTGAGTACCAAAGAGGTATGGTCTCAGCTTCTTCAGGGACCAAACCACAGCAAAGGCCTCCCTTTCAATGGCACTCCAATGCTGCTCCCTGGGGCGTAACCTCCTGCTAATGAAAACAACAGGCTGGTCAAGGCCATCATCATTTGTTTGGGACAAAACTGCCCCTATCCCATGTTCAGAGGCATCAGTCTGCACGATGAACTGCTTGGAGTAATCTGGAGCTTTTAGAACTGGTGCTGTGCACATAGCTTGTTTCATGGTGTCAAAGGCCTGTTGGCATTCTATAGTCCAGTTTACCTTCTTAGGCATTTTCTTGGATTTGAGTTCTGTGAGGGGTGTCACTATTGATCCATATCCCTTTACAAACCTCCTGTAGTATCCAGTCAAGCCAAGGAATGCCCTGACTTGAGTCTGGGTGTTTGGAGCTACCCAGTCCAGAATAGTCTGGATCTTGGGCTGGAGTGGCTGAACTTGGCCTCCACCTACAAGGTGTCCCAAGTAAACCATAGTTCCCTGCCCTATCTGACATTTGGATTCCTTGATAGAGAGGCCTGCTGCCTGCAGGGCCTTCAAAACCTTCTTCAGGTGGACCAGGTGATCCTGCCAGCTGGCGCTAAAGACAGCAATATTGTCAAGATAAGCTGCACTAAAGGACTGCAAGCCAGCAAGGACTTGATTCACCAACCTTTGGAAGGTGGCAGGGGCATTCTTTAAGCCAAAGGGCATAACAGTAACCTGATAATGCCCATCAGGTGTGGAGAATGCTGTCTTTTCTTGTGCTCCTGGTGCCATTTTGATTTGCCAGTACCCTGCTGTCAAGTCAAAGGTACTTAAGTATCTGGCAGCACCTAGTTTGCCAATTAATTCATCTGCCCTTGGAATGGGATGGGCATCTGTCTTGGTGACAGAATGAAGTCCTCTGTAGTCCACACAAACCCTCATCTCTCTCTTACCATCCTTGGTGTGAGGTTTGGGGACTAAGACCACTGGGCTAGCCCAGGGGCTGTCAGAGTGCTCAATGACTCCCAATTCCAGCATCTCGTGGACTTCCACTTTGATGCTTTCCTTAACTTGGTCAGACTGTCTGAATATTTTGTTTTTGATAGGCATGCTGTCTCCTGTGTCCACATCATGGGTACACAGGTGTGTCTGACCAGAGGTCAGGGAAAAGAGGTCAGCAAACTGTTGTAAGATTTACCTACAGTCAGATTTCTGTTGGCCAGAGAGGGTGTCTGAATAGATCACTCCATCTACTGAGCCATCTTTAGGGTCAGTGGAGAGGAGATCAGGGAGAGGTTCACTCTCAGCTTCCTGGTCCTCATCTGTCACCATCAACAGATTCACATCTGCCCTGTCATGAAAGAGTTTTAGGCGGTTCACATGGATCACCCTTTTGAGGGTCCTGCTAGTGCCTATGTCTACTAGGTAGGTGACCTGACTCTTTCTCTCTAGCACTGGGTAAGGGCCACTCCATCTGTCCTGAAGTGCCCTGGGAGCCACAGGCTCCAGAACCCAGACTTTCTGCCCTGGCTGAAACTCAACCATAGCAGCCTTTTGGTCATACCACATCTTCTGGAGCTGTTGGCTGGCCTCAAGGTTTTTACTTGCCTTTTCCATGTACTCTGCCATCCTGGAACATAGGCCTAGTACATAGTCCACTATATCTTGTTTAGGCTCATGAAGAGGTCTCTCCCAGCTTTCTTTTACAAGAGCTAGTGGCCCCCTGACAGGATGGCCAAACAGAAGTTCAAAGGGGGAAAACCCTACTCCCTTCTGAGGCACCTCTCTGTAGGCGAAAAGCAGACATGGCAAGAGGACATCCCATCTCCTGTTGAGCTTTTCAGGGAGCACGTAGATCATGCCTTTCAATGTCTTGTTAAATCTTTCTACAAGACCATTGGTTTGTGAATGGTATGGTGTGGTGAATTTGTAAGTTACCCCACACTCATTCCACATGTGTTTCAGGTATGCTGACATGAAGTTGGTACCCCTGTCGGACACCACCTCCTTAGGAAATCCCATTCTGGTAAAGATACCTATGAGTGCTTTAGCTACTGCAGGGGCAGTAGTGGACCAAAGGGGAATTGCTTCAGGGTACCTAGTGGCATGATCCACTACCACTAGGACATACTGGTTCCCAGAGGCTGTGGGAGGTTCAAGTGGACCCACTAAGTCCACACCCACTCTTTCAAAGGGGACCCTCACCACTGGAAGTGGAATGAGCGGGGCCTATGGGTGTCCACCTGTCTTACCACTGGCTTGACAGGTGGCACAGGAGACACAAAACTCCTTTACTTTCTAGGACATGTTGGGCCAATAGAAATGGTTGACTAACCTCTCCCAAGTCTTGGTTTGTCCCAAATGCCCAGCACGTGTAATATCATGGGCTAAGGTCAGAATGAACTTCCTAAACTCCTGAGGCACTACCACTCTCCTAGGGGCACCAGGTTTGGGATCTCTTGCCTTAGTGTAGAGGAGTCCATCTTCCCAGGAGACTCTATGTGTTCCAGTGACTTTTCCTTTGGTCTCTTCAGCAGCTTGCTGCCTAAGGCCTTCAAGAGAGGGACATGTTTCTTGCCCCTTACACAACTGTTCCCTTGTGGGTCCCCCTGGGCATAAGAGTTCAACCTGATAAGGTTCCAACTCCATGGGCTCAGTTCCCTCAGAGGGCAGAACTTCTTCCTGGGAAGAGAGGTTCCCTTTCATTTGTTGCGTTGAAGCTGGTTCCCCAGTCTTCTTTCTCCTTTCCTCTTGGAGGGTTGGGCCATTATTCCAGGCGCCAACACCACTGTTTCACCCTGAGCCTTGCACTGTACCGTTGTCTTGACACACACCAGTTCAGGGATATCCAGCATGGCTGCATGGGTTTTGAGTTCTACCTCAGCCCATGCTGAGGACTCCAGGTCATTTCCAAGAAAACAGTTTACAGGGATACTTGAGGAGACTACTACCTGTTTCAGGCCATTGACCCCTCCCCATTCTAAAGTTACCACAGCCATGGGATGTACTTTAGTCTGATTGTCAGCGTTGGTGACTGGATACGTTTGTCCATTCAGGTATTGTCCTGGGGAAACCAGTTTCTCTGTCACCATGGTGACACTGGCACCTGTATCCCTTAGGCCTTCTACACTAGTCCCGTTAATTAAGAGTTGCTGCCTGTATTTTTGCATATTAGAGGGCCAGGCAGTCAGTGTGGCTAAGTCCACTCCACCCTCAGAAACTAATGTAGCTTCAGTGTGAACCCTGATTTGCTCTGGGCACACTGTTGATCCCACCTGGAGACTGGCTATTCCAGTGCTAACTGGAGTAGTAGTAGAAGTGGAACCTTACTTGGGACAGGCCTTGTCTCCAGTTTGGTGTCCCTGCTGGTTACTGCTACGACACTAGGCCTTCTTGCGATCAAAATGTTTACCCTTGTACCCAAAATTGGATTGTGAAGAGGCTTTGGACCCTCCCTCCTGATCAGGTTTTTGGGGCCCTGTAGAAGACTCTTTACTTTTGCCCTTGGATGTCTCAACACTCTTCCCCTGGGGAGGCTTTGTGATCCCTTTCTTTTGGTCACCCCCTGTGGAAGTCTTGGTCACCCTAGTCTTGACCCAATGGTCTGCCTTCTTTCACAATTCTTGGGGAAAAATTGGTCCTAGGTCTACCAGATGCTGATGCAGTTTATCATTGTTTATGAATGAACACCTTTTAAGTAATTGTTCCAGATTGTACAGCCCCTCAATCATTTACACCACTGCCATTAATCCAACCATGCAGTGTTTTGACTGAGAAGTCAACAAAATCAACCCAGGTCTGGCTCGAGGATTTTTGAGCCCCCCTGAACCTAATCCTGTACTCCTCAGTTGAGAATCCAAAGCCCTCAATCAGGGTAGCCTTCATGAGGTCATAGGATTCTGCATCTTTTCCAGAGAGTGTGAGGAGTCTATCCCTACACTTTCCCAAAGGAGAGCACCCCAGTGAGATCTGTTTACTTTTCTGGTTGCACAAGCCCTCTTAAAAGCTGTAAACCATTTGGTGATGTCATCACCATCTTCTTATTTAGTTACAATCCCTTTGGGGATTTTTAGCATGTCAGGAGAATATCTGACCCTATTTAAATTGCTGCCACCATTGATGGGACCTAGGCCCATATCTTGTCTTTCCCTTTCTATGGCTAGGATCTGTCTTTCCAAAGCCAATCTTATGTCCATCCTGGCTAGCAGGAGGTCATCTTCATTGAGACTGCTCTCCATGCTTCCAGAGTTGCTGGACTCTCCTGTGAGAGAAGCAGTATCTCTGATTATCACATGTGGAGTCAGGGTTGGAGAAACCCTGGTCTCCCTATCTAGGACTGGAGGTGGGAGTTCCTCCAAATCACTAGTGTCCCCCTCTGTGAGGCCATCATCAGAGGGGTTGTGTTTAGCAAACTCTGCCAAGAGCTCCTGGAGCTGTACTTTGATAGGGTTTGAACCAGTTTTTATCTTTTTGATTTTACAGAGAGACCTTAACTCTGACATCCTAAGATGCAGGTAAGGGGTGAGGTTGAGTTCCATCACTATCTCTTCTGTAGTAGACATTTTATTTCTAAAAGTTGGAATACTTTTTAAGAATCTAAAACTATCTCTAGAACTTAATTCAAACTTTTACAAAACTTTTAAACTAAAAAAAAATGCTAACAGGGACTAACACAAGGCCCTAGCAGGACTTTTAAACATTTAGAAAAATAGCTCAAATTTCAAAAATCTGTTTCTAATGACAATTTTTTGAATTTAGTTGTGTGATCAGGTATTGGCTGAGTAGTCCAGCAAATGCAAAGTCTTGTACCCCACCGCTGATCCAACAATGTAGGAAGTTGGCTCTGATTGTACTATTTCAAAGTAAGAAATAGCATGCACAGAGTCCACGGGTTCCCCTTAGAGGTAAGATAGCGGCAAAAAGAGATAATTCTAATGCTCTATTTTGTGGTAGTGTGGTCGACCAGTAGGCTTATCAGACGGTAGTGTTAAGCATTTGTTGTACACACACAGGCAATAAATGAGGAACACACACTCAAAGACAATTCCAGGCCAATAGGTTTTTATATAGAAAAACATATTTTCTTAGTTTATTTTAAGAACCACAGGTTCAAGATTTACATGTAATACTTCAAATGAAAGGTATTTCACTCAGGTATCTTAGGAACTTTGAATCAACACAATATCATGTACGGTTTTGGCAACAATGGCAATAAGCTATTTTAAAATTGGACACTGCAAAATTCAACAGTTCCTGGGGGAGGTAAGTATTGGTTAGTTTTTCAGGTAAGTAAAGCACTTACAGGGTTCAAAGTTGAGTCCAAGGTAGCCCACCATTGGGGGTTCAGGGCAACCCCAAAGTTACCACACCAGCAGCTCAGGGCCGGTCAGGTGCAGAGGTCAAAGTGGTGCACAAAAACGCATAGGCTTCAATGGAGAAGGGGGTGCCCCGGTTCCAGTCTGCCAGCAGGTAAGTACCCATGTCTTCGGAGGGCAGATCAGGGGGGTTTTGTAGGGCACCGGGGGGGACACAAGTCAGCACAAAAAGTACACCCTCATCGGCACAGGGGCGGCCAGGTGCAGAGTGCAAACAGGCGTCAGGTTTGCAATAGGTTTCAATGGGAGACCCAGGGGTCTCTTCAGCGATGCAGGCAGGCAAGGGGGGGGGCTCCTTGGGGTAGCCACCACCTGGGATAGGGAGAGGGCCTCCTGGGGGTCACTCCTGCACTGGAGTTCGGTTCCTTCAGGCTGCGGGTGTAGTGTCTTTACCAGGCATCGGGTTCCTTGAAGCAGGCAGTCGCGGTCAGGTGGAGCCTCTGAATTCCCTCTGCAGGTGTCCCTGGGGGGGCTCAAGGGGGTCAACTCTGGCTACTCACAGGGTCGCAGTCACTGGGGAGTCCTCCCTGTAGTGTTAGTTCTCCGCAGGTCGAGTCGGGCCGTCGGGTGCAGAGTGGAAAGTCTCACGCTTCCGGCGGGAAACGTGTGGTCTTTAAAAGTTGCTTCTTTGTTGCAAAGTTGCAGTTTTTGTGGAACAGGGCAGCTGTCCTCTGGAGTTCTTGGTCCTTTTAGATGCCGGGTAGTCCTCTGAGGCGTCAGAGGTCCTGGACCCTGGGGGATGCGTCGCTGTTGCAGTTTTTCTCAAAGTGGGGAGACAGGCCGGTAGGGCTGGGGCCAAAGCAGTTGGTGTCTCCGTCTTCTCTGCAGGGCTTTCAGGTCAGCAGTCCTTCTTCGTCTTCAGGTTTCAGGAATCTATCTTGCTTGGTTCTGGGGGCCGCTAAATACTCAATTTAGTGGTGTGTTTAGGTATGGGAGGTTAGTAGCCAATGGCTACTAGCCCTGAGGGTGGCTACACCCTCTTTGTGCCTCCTCCCTGAGGGGAGGGGGGCACATCCCTAATCCTATTGGGGGAATCCTCCATCTGCAAGATGGAGGATTTCTAAAAGTCAGAGTCACCTCAGCTCAGGACACCTTAGGGGTTGTCCTGACTGGCCAGTGACTCCTCCTTGTTTTTCTCATTATCTCCTCCGGCCTTGCCGCCAAAAGTGGGGCCGTGGCAAGAGGGGGCGGGCATCTCCACTAGCTGGGATGCCCTGTGGCGCTGTAAGAAAGGGGGTGAGCCTTTGAGGCTCACCGCTAGGTGTTACAGTTCCTGCAGGGGGAGGTAAGAAGCACCTCCACCCAGTACAGGCTTTGTTACTAGCCACAGAGTGACAAAGGCACTCTTCCCATGTGGCCCGCAACATGTCTGGTGTGTGGCAGGCTGGCAAAACTAGTCAGCCCACACTGGAAGTCGGGTATGTTTTCAGGGGGCATCTCTAAGATGGCCTCTGGGTGTATTTCACAATAAAATGTACACTGGCATCAGTGTGCATTTATTGTGCTGAGAAGTTTGATACCAAACTTCCCAGTTTTCAGTGTAGCCATTATGGTGCTGTGGAGTTCGTGTTTGACCGACTCCCAGACCATATACTCTTATGGCTACCGTGCACTTACTATGTCTAAGGTTTTGCTTAGGCACTGTAGGGGCATAGTGCTCATGCACCTATGCCCTCACCGGTGGTATAGTGCACCCTGCCTTAGGGCTGTAAGGCCTGCTAGAGGGGTGACTAATCTATGCCATAGGCAGTGTGAGGTTGGCATGGCACCCTGAGGGGATTGCCATGTCGACTTATTCATTTTCTCCCCACCAGCACACACAAGCTGGCAAGCAGTGTGTCTGTGCTTAGTGAGAGGTCCCCAGGGTGGCATAAGACATGCTGCAGCCCTTAGAGACCTTCCCTGGCATCAGGGCCCTTGGTACCAGGGGTACCAGCTACAAGGGACTTACCTGGATGCCAGTGTGTGCCAACTGTGGAGACAAAGGTACAGTTTTAGGGAAAGAACACTGGTGCTGGGGCCTGGTTAGCAGGCCTCAGCACACTTTCAAATCATAACTTGGCATCAGCAAAGGCTAAAAGTCAGGGGGTAACCATGCCAAGGAGGCATTTCCTTACATGGGCCATTTCAAATGTGGATCTTGTAAAGCCTGTAAACAATGTTTGGAGATGAAAATATTTAAATATAAGCATAAATCTGTGACCTTAAAAGAACACACTAATTGTAACAGTGTTAATGTGATCTATGTGATCAAATGTCCATGTGATCTGTTGTATGTTGGCCAAACTAAACAAAAGATCAATGTGCGGATTTTACAACATTGCAGTCGTATTAGATGTAAGGTACAAGGGGCACCGTTGATTGAACATTTTACTGCATTGAATCACTCATCAGATTCTTTAAGATGGGTGATGATTGACAAGATCATTGTTACCCTATGGGGTGGCTATTTGACAAATATACTGAACTTACGAGAATGTAAATGGATCCATCTTTTGGATTCCATTACTCAAGGCTTGAATGAATATGAGGAGATAGCCAGGCAGACAGCTAGTTCGTCCAATGGTTAGAATAGATCCCAGGTTGTAGCGAACTTGATATGGTCTCACTGTAAGATTCAAGAGTTTTGGGTCTATCCTTATTATAGGGAACAAGTTGAGATGTTGCTCCTTATTTCAACATCGGGTTGATAATAACCTTTGGTGGGTAGGGAACTAAAGGCCCCCGTTCTATGGATTCATGTTTGATTTGGTGAAAGGATATCATATTTAATAAAATGAGGTTGTTTTTGTTCTCTCTAATAATGTTTTTACAATATGACTTTTTTTATTAGGATTTCTAGTCACATTAGTGAAATGAGAACTTTTAATCCCAATACCATTTTTGCTCAATTGGGTACCGCAAGATGTTGAATAATTGCCTTTTTGTGGTTATATAAAAAGTTTCTGCTAAGTCACAAGTGAAAGCGGACCAGAGTGGAACAATGTATTCTGTTCCACTGCTGGGCTCGCCTTAGGTTCTTGCATAGACTAGAGAGGGCGGTGAAAATGTTTAAGCCTTTTGCGTATTCAGTGGAACTATGTATTTTTGTTCCATTGATTCGTTTGCTTCACGGAACATAGTAGCTAATATCTTCATGCGGGTTAGAAAGGACGTAATGAGCCGGAGGAGGTGTGGAAAGCACCTTAGCCTCCTGCGGAGTTCGGACCAGAGTGGAACGATGTACTTGTTCCACTTCCGTGTTTGCGTCATTAAATGAAGCAGGTTGCATTACCGCATGAGCCAGAGAGGGCGCAAGGAGTGTATTTAGAAATGCAGACGGACCAGTGTGCAACACCTCATTAATGGGTTCCACACCTGTGACTGTTTAAGGGAATGAATTTAGTTATATAAGCGCGCTGTTTGTATCACCGTTGCTTTTCTTTTTCGATGGTTGGATGTGAACTTAGGCTACCGGTGTTTATATCTCAAGGAATGTGGGTTGTGAGTTGTTTATTGAAGCGGAATGGCTTTGTGTTGGGAATACATAAGGGTGTTAGAGGTGTTCATTATTATGAATATTAATTATAGAGGAATTGTCAGAAAAAGTTATATATGTTGTGAGTTATATGGGAGTAAGTTGTTTTTTTGTAGGGAGATTTTTATACATGTTTGGTTGCTTTTAAGGGATCATTTTGAAGCAATTGGCTGGAATGAAGATGGAAGGAGTAATATCTCAGTAACCTCTGGTAAGAATATGGTTTGCCTTGTTTGGCCCAACATTATCTTGTGATTTAGTGAATTATTTATAATAGTGGGTTGTGTGTATGTTTTAGATATGACGTAAGGCGAGGTGTTTCCTTTGAAGAGGATTGTGATTGTGATAATGGCATTATAATAAGTGTAAGTATTGTTTGAAATGGGTTTGTAGCAGCATAATCATTTTTTATAATAAGAGTAGATTAAGATTGATTATTACTTTTTTGATTGTTTCAGTAGGCCCTATCGTTTTAGTCCTGATGAAGACCTGTGTGTCAGTCCAGATTTAGCCCGAGAACCGGATGGGTCGAAACGTCGACGATGGTGTTTTGAGTCTGGATATATGTTTTTTATTTTTTATAATGAAGGGAGGACTTGAATGAGGATTTATTACCTCTGTTTTTACCTTAATGATTCAATACGGAAAAAGTTGAACCAGCAGGCTCCTCTTCTGTGAATTTATGTTTCTATTGGATGGACCTTTGGTCCTTTTCTTTCTGAATCACGTGCACTTTATTTCTTAGCACTTTCTTTTGTCCTTCTCATTTTATGTCTGTGTAAGGAAATGCCTCCTTGGCATGGTTGCCCCCTGACTTTTTGCCTTTGCTGATGCTATGTTTACAATTGAAAGTGTGCTGAGGCCTGCTAACCAGGCCCCAGCACCAGTGTTCTTTCCCTAACCTGTACTTTTGTATCCACAATTGGCAGACCCTGGCATCCAGATAAGTCCCTTGTAACTGGTACTTCTAGTACCAAGGGCCCTGATGCCAAGGAAGGTCTCTAAGGGCTGCAGCATGTCTTATGCCACCCTGGAGACCTCTCACTCAGCACAGACACACTGCTTGCCAGCTTGTGTGTGCTAGTGAGAACAAAACGAGTAAGTCGACATGGCACTCCCCTCAGGGTGCCATGCCAGCCTCTCACTGCCTATGCAAGTATAGGTCAGTCACCCCTCTAGCAGGCCTTACAGCCCTAAGGCAGGGTGCACTATACCATAGGTGAGGGTACCAGTGCATGAGCATGGTACCCCTACAGTGTCTAAACAAAACCTTAGACATTGTAAGTGCAGGGTAGCCATAAGAGTATATGGTCTGGGAGTCTGTCAAACACGAACTCCACAGCACCATAATGGCTACACAGAAAACTGGGAAGTTTGGTATCAAACTTCTCAGCACAATAAATGCACACTGATGCCAGTGTACATTTTATTGCAAAATACACCCCAGAGGGCACCTTAGAGGTGCCCCCTGAAACTTAACCGACTGTCTGTGTAGGCTGACTAGTTCCAGCAGCCTGCCACACTAGAGACATGTTGCTGGCCCCATGGGGAGAGTGCCTTTGTCACTCTGAGGCCAGTAACAAAGCCTGCACTGGGTGGAGATGCTAACACCTCCCCCAGGCAGGAGCTGTAACACCTGGCGGTGAGCCTCAAAGGCTCACCCCTTTGTCACAGCACTGCAGGACACTCCAGCTAGTGGAGTTGCCCGCCCCCTCCGGCCCGGCCCCCATTTTTGGCGGCAAGGCCGGAGAAAATAATGAGAACAACAAGGAGGAGTCACTGGCCAGTCAGGACAGCCCCTAAGGTGTCCTGAGCTGAGGCGACTCTAACTTTTAGAAATCCTCCATCTTGCAGATGGAGGATTCCCCCAATAGGGTTAGGATTGTGACCCCCTCCCCTTGGGAGGAGGCACAAAGAGGGCGTACCCACCCTCAGGGCTAGTAGCCATTGGCTACTAACCCCCCAGACCTAAACACGCCCTTAAATTTAGTATTTAAGGGCTACCCTGAACCCTAGAAAATTAGATTCCTGCAACAACAAGAAGAAGGACTGCCCAGCTGAAAACCCCTGCAGAGGAAGACCAGAAGACAACAACTGCCTTGGCTCCAGAAACTCACCGGCCTGTCTCCTGCCTTCCAAAGAACTCTGCTCCAGCGACGCTTTCCAAAGGGACCAGCGACCTCTGCATCCTCTGAGGACTGCCCTGCTTCGACGACGACAAGAAACTCCCGAGGACAGCGGACCTGCTCCAAAAAGACTGCAACTTTGTTTCAAGAAGCAGCTTTAAAGAACCCTGCAACTCCCCGCAAGAAGCGTGAGACTTGCAACACTGCACCCGGCGACCCCGACTCGGCTGGTGGAGAACCAACACCTCAGGGAGGACCCCCGGACTACTCTACGACTGTGAGTACCAAAACCTGTCCCCCCTGAGCCCCCACAGCGCCGCCTGCAGAGGGAATCCCGAGGCTTCCCCTGACCGCGACTCTCTGAAACCTAAGTCCCGACGCCTGGAAAAGACCCTGCACCCGCAGCCCCCAGGACATGAAGGACCGGACTTTCACTGCAGAAGTGACCCCCAGGAGTCCCTCTCCCTTGCCCAAGTGGAGGTTTCCCCGAGGAAGCCCCCCCTTGCCTGCCTGCAGCGCTGAAGGGATCCCTTGATCTCTCATAGACTAACATTGAAAACCCGACGCTTGTTTCTACACTGCACCCGGCCGCTCCCGCGCTGCTGAGGGTGAAATTTCTGTGTGGGCTTGTGTCGCCCCCGGTGCCCTACAAAACCCCCCTGGTCTGCCCTCCGAAGACGCGGGTACTTACCTGCAAGCAGACCGGAACCGGGGCACCCCCTTCTCTCCATTCTAGCCTATGCGTTTTGGGCACCACTTTGGACTCTGCACCTGACCGGCCCTGAGCTGCTGGTGTGGTAACTTTGGGGTTGCTCTGAACCCCCAACGGTGGGCTACCTTGGACCAAGAACTGAACCCTGTAAGTGTCTTACTTACCTGGTAAAACTAACAAAAACTTACCTCCCCCAGGAACTGTGAAAATTGCACTGTGTCCACTTTTGAAATAGCTATTTGTGAATAACTTGAAAAGTATACATGCAATTGAAATGATTCAAAGTTCCTAATGTACTTACCTGCAATACCTTTCAAACAAGATATTACATGTTAAATTTGAACCTGTGGTTAAAAAAAGATATTTTTCTATAACAAAACCTATTGGCTGGATTTGTCTCTGAGTGTGTGTACCTCATTTATTGTCTATGTGTATGTACAACAAATGCTTAACACTACTCCTTGGATAAGCCTACTGCTCGACCACACTACCACAAAATAGAGCATTAGTATTACCTAATTTTACCACTATTTTACCTCTAAGGGGAACCCTTGGACTCTGTGCATGCTATTCCTTACTTTGAAATAGCACATACAGAGCCAACCTCCTACATTGGTGGATCAGCGGTGGGGTACAAGACTTTGCATTTGCTGGACTACTCAGCCAATACCTGATCACACGACAAATTCCAAAATTGTCATTAGAAATTGATTTTTGCAATTTGAAAAGTTTTCTAAATTCTTAAAAGACCTGCTAGGGCCTTGTGTTAGATCCTGTTTAGCATTTCTTTTAGAGTTTAAAAGTTTGTAAAAGTTTGAATTAGATTCTAGAACCAGTTTTAGATTCTTAAAAAGTATTCCAACTTTTAGAAGCAAAATGTCTAGCACAGATGTGGCTGTGGTGGAACTCGACACCACACCTTACCTCCATCTACAGATGAGAGAGCTAAGGTCACTCTGTAAACTAAAGAAAATAACAATGGGCCCCAAACCTACCAAAATACAGCTCCAGAAGCTCTTGGCAGAGTTTGAAAAGGCCAATCCCTCTGAGGGTGGCAACTCAGAGGAAGATGATAGTGAATTGGAGGAAGATTCCCCCCTACCAGTCCTATCTAGGGAGGACAGGGCCTCTCAAGCCCTGACTCCAAAAATACTAGTCAGAGATGCTGGCTCCCTCACAGGAGGGACCAGCACCTCTGAAATCACTGAGGATAACTCCAGTGAAGAGGACATCCAGTTAACCAGGATGGCCAAAAGATTGGCTTTGGAAAGACAGATCCTAGCCATAGAGAGGGAAAGACAAGAGATGGGCCTAGGACCCATCAATGGTGGCAGCAACATAAATAGGGTCAGAGATTCTCCTGACATGTTGAAAATCCCTAAAGGGATTGTAACTAAATATGAAGATGGTGATGACATCACCAAATGGTTCACAGCTTTTGAGAGGGCTTGTGTAACCAGAAAAGTGAACAAATCTCACTGGGGTGCTCTCCTTTGGGAAATGTTCACAGGAAAGTGTAGGGATAGACTCCTCACACTCTCTGGAAAAGATGCAGAATCTTATGACCTCATGAAGGGTACCCTGATTGAGGGCTTTGGATTCTCCACTGAGGAGTATAGGATTAGATTCAGGGGGGCTCAAAAATCCTCGAGCCAGACCTGGGTTGACTTTGTAGACTACTCAGTGAAAACACTAGATGGTTGGATTCAAGGCAGTGGTGTAAGTAATTATGATGGGCTGTACAATTTATTTGTGAAAGAACACCTGTTAAGTAATTGTTTCAATGATAAACTGCATCAGCATCTGGTAGACCTAGGACCAATTTCTCCCCAAGAATTGGGAAAGAAGGCGGACCATTGGGTCAAGACTAGGGTGTCCAAAACTTCCACAGGGGGTGACCAAAAGAAAGGGGTCACAAAACCTCCCCAGGGGAAAGGTGGTGAGACAGCCAAAAATAAAAATAGTAAAGAGTCTTCTACAGGCCCCCAAAAACCTGCACAGGAGGGTGGGCCCAGAGCCTCTTCACAAACCAATCCTGGGTACAGGGGTAAAAACTTTGATCCCAAAAAGGCCTGGTGTCGAAACTGTAGTCAGTCTGGACACCAAACTGGAGACAAGGCCTGTCCCAAGAAAAGTTCCACTCCAAACTCCAATCCAGGTAACACTGGAATGGCTAGTCTCCAAGTGGGATCAACAGTGTGCCCAGAGCAAATCAGGGTCCACACTGAAGCTACTCTAGTCTCTGAGGGTGGGGTGGATTTAGCCACACTAGCTGCCTGGCCTCCTAACATGCAAAAATACAGGCAGCAGCTCTTTATTAATGGGACAAGTGTAGAGGGCCTGAGGGATACAGGTGCCAGTGTCACCATGGTGACAGAGAAACTGGTTTCCCCTGGCCAATACCTGACTGGAAAAACTTATACAGTCACCAATGCTGACAATCAAACTAAAGCACATCCCATGGCAATGGTAACTTTAGAATGGGGAGGGGTCAATGGCCTGAAACAGGTGGTGGTCTCCTCAAACATCCCAGTAGACTGTCTGCTTGGAAATGACCTGGAGTCCTCAGCATGGGCTGAGGTAGAACTAAAAACCCATGCAGCCATGCTGGGTATCCCTGAACTGGTGTGTGTAAAAACAAGAGCACAATGCAAGGCACAGGGTGAAAAAGTAGAGCTGGAGTCTGGAAGAATGGCCCAGCCTACCAAGAGAAAAGGAAAGTCAGTTGGGAAACCAACTGCAACACAGTCAGAAAAAGGGAACCTCTCTTCTCAGGAAGAAGTTCTGCCCTCTGAGGGAACTGAGCCTTTGGAGCTTGAACCTTATCAGGTTGAGCTCTTAGGCCCAGGGGGACCCTCAAGGGAGGAGCTGTGTAAGGGACAAGAAACCTGTCCCTCTCTTGAAGGCCTTAGGCAGCAAGCTGCTGAAGAGTCCAAGGGCAAGAAAAATGGAACGCATAGGGTCTATTGGGAAGATGGACTCCTGTACACTGAGGCCAGAGACCCCAAACCTGGTGCCACTAGGAGAGTGGTAGTGCCTCAGTCGTTCAGAGAGTTTATTCTGACCTTAGCCCATGATATTCCCCTTGCTGGGCATTTGGGACAAACCAAGACGTGGGAGAGGTTAGTCAACCACTTCTACTGGCCCAATATGTCCCAGAAGGTTAAGGAGTTTTGCCTCTCCTGCCCCACCTGTCAATCCAGTGGTAAGACAGGTGGGCACCCAAAGGCCCCCCTCATTCCACTTCCAGTGGTGGGGGTCCCCTTTGAAAGAGTGGGTGTGGACATAGTTGGTCCACTGGAACCTCCCACAGCCTCAGGAAATATGTACATCCTGGTAGTAGTGGATCATGCTACTAGGTATCCTGAAGCTATTCCCCTTAGGTCGACTACTGCCCCTGCAGTAGCCAAGGCCCTCATTGGTATCTTTACCAGAGTGGGTTTCCCTAAGGAGGTGGTGTCTGACAGAGGTACCAACTTCATGTCAGCATACCTAAAACACATGTGGAATGAGTGTGGAGTGACTTACAAATTCACTACACCATACCATCCACAAACTAATGGCTTAGTTGAGAGATTCAACAAGACATTAAAAGGCATGATCATGGGGCTCCCAGAAAAACTCAAAAGGAGATGGGATGTCCTCTTGCCATGTCTGCTTTTTGCTTACAGAGAGGTGCCACAGAAGGGAGTAGGATTCTCACCCTTTGAACTTCTGTTTGGTCACCCTGTAAGGGGACCACTTGCTCTTGTTAAAGAAGGCTGGGAGAGACCTCTTCATGAGCCTAAACAAGACATAGTGGACTATGTACTTGGCCTTCGCTCTAGAATGGCAGAGTACATGGAAAAGGCAACCAAAAACCTTGAGGCCAGCCAACAGCTCCAGAAGTTTTGGTATGACCAAAAGGCTGCAATGGTTGAGTTCCAACCAGGGCAGAAAGTCTGGGTTCTGGAGCCTGTGGCTCCCAGGGCACTCCAGGACAAATGGAGTGGCCCTTACCCAGTGCTAGAAAGGAAGAGTCAGGTCACCTACCTGGTGGACCTGGGCACAAGCAGGAGCCCCAAGAGGGTGATCCATGTGAACCGCCTTAAGCTCTTCCATGACAGGGCTGATGTAAATCTGTTGATGGTAACAGATGAGGATCAGGAGGCAGAGAGTGAACCTCTCCCTGATCTTCTGTCATCAGACCCAAAAGATGGCTCAGTAGATGGAGTGATCTACTCAGACACCCTCTCTGGCCAACAGCAAGCTGATTGTAGGAGAGTCCTACAACAGTTTCCTGAACTCTCCTCCCTAACCCCTGGTCAGACACACCTGTGTACCCATGATGTGGACACAGGAGACAGCATGCCTGTCAAAAACAAAATCTTTAGACAGTCTGACCATGTTAAGGAAAGCATCAAGGTGGAAGTCCACAAGATGCTGGAATTGGGAGTAATTGAGCGCTCTGACAGCCCCTGGGCTAGCCCAGTGGTCTTAGTCCCCAAACCTCACACCAAAGATGGAAAGAAAGAGATGAGGTTTTGTGTGGACTACAGAGGGCTCAATTCTGTCACCAAGACAGATGCTCATCCAATTCCTAGAGCTGATGAGCTCATAGATAAATTAGGTGCTGCCAAATTCTTAAGTACCTTTGACTTGACAGCAGGGTACTGGCAAATAAAAATGGCACCTGGAGCAAAAGAGAAAACAGCATTCTCCACACCTGATGGGCATTATCAGTTTACTGTTATGCCCTTTGGTTTAAAGAATGCCCCTGCCACCTTCCAAAGGTTGGTGAATCAAGTCCTTGCTGGCTTGGAGTCCTTTAGCACAGCTTATCTTGATGATATTGCTGTCTTTAGCTCCACCTGGCAGGATCACCTGGTCCACCTGAAGAAGGTTTTGAAGGCTCTGCAAACTGCAGGCCTCTCTATCAAGGCATCCAAATGCCAGATAGGGCAGGGAACTGTGGTTTACTTGGGCCACCTTGTAGGTGGAGGCCAAGTTCAGCCACTCCAACCCAAGATCCAGACTATTCTGGACTGGGTAGCTCCAAAAACCCAGACTCAAGTCAGGGCATTCCTTGGCTTGACTGGGTATTACAGGAGGTTTGTGAAGGGATATGGATCCATTGTGACAGCCCTCACTGAACTCACCTCCAAGAAAATGCCCAAGAAAGTGAACTGGACTGTGGAATGCCAACAGGCCTTTGACACCCTGAAACAAGCAATGTGCTCAGCACCAGTTCTAAAAGCTCCAGATTATTCTAAGCAGTTCATTGTGCAGACAGATGCCTCTGAACATGGGATAGGGGCAGTTTTGTCCCAAACAAATGATGATGGCCTTGACCAGCCTGTTGCTTTCATTAGCAGGAGGTTACTCCCCAGGGAGCAGCGTTGAAGTGCCATTGAGAGGGAGGCCTTTGCTGTGGTTTGGTCCCTGAAGAAGCTGAGACCATACCTCTTTGGGACTCACTTCCTAGTTCAAACTGACCACAGACCTCTCAAATGGCTGATGCAAATGAAAGGTGAAAATCCTAAACTGTTGAGGTGGTCCATCTCCCTACAGGGAATGGACTTTATAGTGGAACACAGACCTGGGACTGCCCATGCCAATGCAGATGGCCTTTCCAGGTTCTTCCACTTAGAAAATGAAGACTCTCTTGGGAAAGGTTAGTCTCATCCTCTTTCGTTTGGGGGGGGGTTGTGTAAGGAAATGCCTCCTTGGCATGGTTGCCCCCTGACTTTTTGCCTTTGCTGATGCTATGTTTACAATTGAAAGTGTGCTGAGGCCTGCTAACCAGGCCCCAGCACCAGTGTTCTTTCCCTAACCTGTACTTTTGTATTCACAATTGGCAGACCCTGGCATCCAGATAAGTCCCTTGTAACTGGTACTTCTAGTACCAAGGGCCCTGATGCCAAGGAAGGTCTCTAAGGGCTGCAGCATGTCTTATGCCACCCTGGAGACCTCTCACTCAGCACAGACACACTGCTTGCCAGCTTGTGTGTGCTAGTGAGAACAAAACGAGTAAGTCGACATGGCACTCCCCTCAGGGTGCCATGCCAGCCTCTCACTGCCTATGCAAGTATAGGTCAGTCACCCCTCTAGCAGGCCTTACAGCCCTAAGGCAGGGTGCACTATACCATAGGTGAGGGTACCAGTGCATGAGCATGGTACCCCTACAGTGTCTAAACAAAACCTTAGACATTGTAAGTGCAGGGTAGCCATAAGAGTATATGGTCTGGGAGTCTGTCAAACACGAACTCCACAGCACCATAATGGCTACACTGAAAACTGGGAAGTTTGGTATCAAACTTCTCAGCACAATAAATGCACACTGATGCCAGTGTACATTTTATTGCAAAATACACCCCAGAGGGCACCTTAGAGGTGCCCCCTGAAACTTAACCGACTGTCTGTGTAGGCTGACTAGTTCCAGCAGCCTGCCACACTAGAGACATGTTGCTGGCCCCATGGGGAGAGTGCCTTTGTCACTCTGAGGCCAGTAACAAAGCCTGCACTGGGTGGAGATGCTAACACCTCCCCCAGGCAGGAGCTGTAACACCTGGCGGTGAGCCTCAAAGGCTCACCCCTTTGTCACAGCACCGCAGGACACTCCAGCTAGTGGAGTTGCCCGCCCCCTCCGGCCCGGCCCCCATTTTTGGCGGCAAGGCCGGAGAAAATAATGAGAACAACAAGGAGGAGTCACTGGCCAGTCAGGACAGCCCCTAAGGTGTCCTGAGCTGAGGTGACTCTAACTTTTAGAAATCCTCCATCTTGCAGATGGAGGATTCCCCCAATAGGGTTAGGATTGTGACCCCCTCCCCTTGGGAGGAGGCACAAAGAGGGCGTACCCACCCTCAGGGCTAGTAGCCATTGGCTACTAACCCCCCAGACCTAAACACGCCCTTAAATTTAGTATTTAAGGGCTACCCTGAACCCTAGAAAATTAGATTCCTGCAACAACAAGAAGAAGGACTGCCCAGCTGAAAACCCCTGCAGAGGAAGAACAGAAGACAACAACTGCCTTGGCTCCAGAAACTCACCGGCCTGTCTCCTGCCTTCCAAAGAACTCTGCTCCAGCGACGCTTTCCAAAGGGACCAGCGACCTCTGCATCCTCTGAGGACTGCCCTGCTTCGACGACGACAAGAAACTCCCGAGGACAGCGGACCTGCTCCAAAAAGACTGCAACTTTGTTTCAAGAAGCAGCTTTAAAGAACCCTGCAACTCCCCGCAAGAAGCGTGAGACTTGCAACACTGCACCCGGCGACCCCGACTCGGCTGGTGGAGAACCAACACCTCAGGGAGGACCCCCGGACTACTCTACGACTGTGAGTACCAAAACCTGTCCCCCCTGAGCCCCCACAGCGCCGCCTGCAGAGGGAATCCCGAGGCTTCCCCTGACCGCGACTCTCTGAAACCTAAGTCCCGACGCCTGGAAAAGACCCTGCACCCGCAGCCCCCAGGACCTGAAGGACCGGACTTTCACTGCAGAAGTGACCCCCAGGAGTCCCTCTCCCTTGCCCAAGTGGAGGTTTCCCCGAGGAAGCCCCCCTTGCCTGCCTGCAGCGCTGAAGGGATCCCTTGATCTCTCATAGACTAACATTGAAAACCCGACGCTTGTTTCTACACTGCACCCGGCCGCCCCCGCGCTGCTGAGGGTGAAATTTCTGTGTGGGCTTGTGTCCCCCCCGGTGCCCTACAAAACCCCCCTGGTCTGCCCTCCGAAGACGCGGGTACTTACCTGCAAGCAGACCGGAACCGGGGCACCCCCTTCTCTCCATTCTAGCCTATGCGTTTTGGGCACCACTTTGGACTCTGCACCTGACCGGCCCTGAGCTGCTGGTGTGGTAACTTTGGGGTTGCTCTGAACCCCCAACGGTGGGCTACCTTGGACCAAGAACTGAACCCTGTAAGTGTCTTACTTACCTGGTAAAACTAACAAAAACTTACCTCCCCCAGGAACTGTGAAAATTGCACTGTGTCCACTTTTGAAATAGCTATTTGTGAATAACTTGAAAAGTATACATGCAATTGAAATGATTCAAAGTTCCTAATGTACTTACCTGCAATACCTTTCAAACAAGATATTACATGTTAAATTTGAACCTGTGGTTCTTAAAATAAACTAAGAAAAGATATTTTTCTATAACAAAACCTATTGGCTGGATTTGTCTCTGAGTGTGTGTACCTCATTTATTGTCTATGTGTATGTACAACAAATGCTTAACACTACTCCTTGGATAAGCCTACTGCTCGACCACACTACCACAAAATAGAGCATTAGTATTACCTAATTTTACCACTATTTTACCTCTAAGGGGAACCCTTGGACTCTGTGCATGCTATTCCTTACTTTGAAATAGCACATACAGAGCCAACCTCCTACAGTCTGTGATAGGGGTTGTTTCTTATCTTTGTATGTGATTTAATCCTTTGTATATTAACAAATGATGATTTTTCCAATCTGTTTTTATTATGCTGCATGTTTATGATAGGATGTATGTTCCAGAGTGGGCATTGTAGACTTTTGATAATCCCTACCCAGCCCCTCTTGGGTTTACAGGGTTACCCTCTGTGGTTTGTAACATTCTCGTATGGTGGCAGCAGAGACACCATTTGACATAAATGAATGTCTCACTGTCTTACAGGCGCTTCAGCAACTTTGTGATGATGAATCATCTACCAGTGCTGCCACTTTAGGAATAAGGGATATAGCTAAAACTTCGACTGGCTGGATTCCTAAAGTTGGGGATCTGGTTCGTGAGAAGATCACTGTGAAGAAGGAATTCGGTCCATCATACAGAGCACCTGTACCGGTCTTGGGAATTCAAGGTACCAGGACTGTCATCTTACCACCACTGTCTGGCTCTCGAACGAACGGATTTATCTCCATTGATGACATCAAGCTACACCATGTGGCCGATCCTTCACAGTAGAACAAGAGGTCCCTTGGGTGGTTCCCAATCCCCTCTCACTACCCAACAGGACATACATCTCCATAGTAGGATGAACAACACTACTATGGACTATGCAATAATGTCCAATGCTGTTCCGGATACCTCCTTGACCCTGGGGAGGGCGGAAAATGAACTCTTGCTAGTTCCAGTCACCAGTTCAGTGACCACTCCTGTCCAAGATTTGACTGTTTTTTTACACAAACACTTCACAGACTGTGGATACTGTCTACCAAGAGCCTCCATGTGAAGTGGACCAAAGTACAGATAATACACCGGCTTCTGTCTCTGCCTCTGGCTATTTCATTGACATTGATTACTTTTCTTCAGACTCATCGACTACTGTGATTGACAATGTTTCAACAAAAAGTAAGTTGTATCAATGGCTTGAAAATAACTATTTAATACACCCATCGAACTATTTATGGTTTTGTTTGACATTTTCATCATTATTTTTATGGATTAGTTTTGTGACTGTTTTCTTTTTGCTCATAAATGGTCACTATATTCCTGATCGCTCCTCTGTTAAGCCAGTTGATGAAGTTTTAACTCCATATCATTTCTCGCATAAGGTCTGAAGACCTTCCCTTGTAAATATTACAGCAATTCCGATTTCTGATGGGATTGTGTGGGACAAGGTTCCCTTTGATATATACGGGCCTACAGAGATTATTCAAATACCATACTTGTTCAAAATATCTATAACAGATGTAATTACACCTGACGTTGTCTCTGATGATTGGGATGTCCAAACAGTTGATTCCATGCTAACTGAAATGAAGGACTATTCCGCTTTTGAAAGTGATGATGTATATGAAAATACAAAGAATTATGGGGAAATGTTCTGCTATAACAATTGAGGACATTACTACCTACACTGTGCCACTAGATTAAGACAAGAATTAAACTACACACAGTGGGAACACTGTTCAACACCACCAGTGGGGAGCCCAAAATACTATATTGATAAATTCACATATTTTTCTAGGCATGACACAAAGAAAGTGGAGTCGTATTATTTAAAATTACCTCCAGCACAAATTAGGAAAATTTTATTCTGATCCCTTTGTTTCCCGGCTTGCAGTTGAAAGTTACGTATACTGGAAGAGCACTATTGACTTGTAAAGTGTATAGGGAACACAAGATTGCCAGATACAGGGTAGGGAAGCTTTATTTCGAGCATGTCTGATTCCTGTGAAAATGATTTTCTTAAATGATACTATTCAGCAGACACCATGTCTGGGGTTAGCAAAAAAGAAAGACATGAACATGCCCAGTAACCCCACTCCGGCAAGGTTTAAGGATTGGCAATATTTCCTTAATATAACCGGGGAAAAGCTAGATGCAATGGTTAAGGCTGGTACCTATAATTCTTCACCTTCCAGTCCTGGCAGTGGTTAATATGGCCCACTGACACTAATGAGTGTCAAGCGCGTTTCTTGAACTCTTCAGGGTTTTTTTCAATTAACAGGCCAGGCCCTTGCTTTGTATTGGGTCATCATACAGGTATAATTACGACATCGCTGTGGGTAAACTGTGCCAGCAATGGGTGCAGACTAACGCGATAGCCACAGTTAAGAAACATCTGAACACTCTTTCTGAAGATGTAGACTTGCAGGATTTTCTGCTGGGTGGTAGAAAAATAGCGCTCGAAAAGGTTCTTATCTGCTATGTATAATGAAATCTGGAAACTTTCACAGATTGAGGCTGCTGCGCGTTTAAGGCAATTGGATATGGAAAATTTAGAGAAGGCTTTAGCAGTTGTCGACAACGGCATGAATACTCAGTCCAACAGGATTTATTCACTATCAAATATAGTGCTGTCTGCTATTGATATTACTCAGAAAGACTTGTCCCGGTTATATCATGGACAGACACAGCTACGTTCTATCATGGAGCTGGGTTGGACTCTACAGACACTGAAAAATGGTCGTATTTCATGGAAGTATATTAACAAGAGTGAATTCTTCACTGCTTTTAATTTTCCCAGAGAACAACAGACAATGGCTAAAAGGGAGGCTAGTTTCACCATGCTGTGCGTAGAAAAATTAGATAGGTTGCCCTTCACAGTAGCAGAGAGTCCTTCAGCAATCTGGCTCTTACATAGCATAATTAATTTACCCATTTCGACCTTTCGTTTCTCAAGCTGCCTGAAACATCTTGCAGTGGGAAGGTATGAGCAACTACTGTAGGAGATAGCTATATTAAGGAAGAGTGGGAGTTGCCCTTTGATTATAAATGTCTGAACGGAGAAAAAGAGGTCTTTCTTAGCGGAAGCGAATACAAGACTACTGTTAGTCATTCAATGATATGTAAGCAGGTGTCTCTTCACGGTCTTTGCAATGCGGGGGTCGCAAACTTGGCCTGTTTGCTGAAGGGTACTCCCGTCCCTTTGATTCGCCCGGTATTTCATGTACTTTCCAATGGAAGTTATGTGGTACTGACCGATCAAAAGTTGTTGCGCCATGCGACCAGAAATTGCCTACGCAATTTCGGTCTCAAAGGTCGTTATGTGTTGTGGACATGTCTTATTCACCCCCACACAAGAGATAAAAGTATCTGACATGTGGCCTCACATAGATACTATTTATGTGAACTATGACAAGCTGAGCAGACTAAAGGCACTATTGTTTCAAAAACAGGTTGCCTTGATATCGGCAAAGGAGACGTATGATCTCCGGATTCCGAGATCATCAGCCGAGATACAATCCCTATTAAATACCCACTTCCCCAAAGCACTTTGGAGAACTGGTATCCAGAATATTCAATGCTTCGAGCACTACTGGGATTGACCATTTCTTTAAGGCTGTCGGGTCTGGTTTCCTGTCCATCTTCCAGACTGTCTTTGGAGTCATCCCGTCGACCATCCATTCGCTCTTTTCAAGTGTGTTTGGTGGCCTTCCAATTATTTTGGCTTTGATTGGCGGACTACTACTGCTATTTCTTCTGATTCGTGGTGGTTGTTTCTTTCCAGCTACGCAGAGCAATGGAGCCGCTCCCACCAACTCCGCTGTGCCGTGAACACATGGTTCGGATCCTCGGTGCACCCTTGCTGGTGGAACTAGAGCATGACTGGTCGTTGTCATTTCGGCCCCTTCTCTGGTGCATACAACCAGTTTTCCGCTGCATATGGTGTTTCTTTGAACATCTGCCTATGGTCTGTCTTGCTGTTGCACCGACATCTCCTGTGGACCACGAACTGCTGATGCCCCCGATGAGGGTTCATACACGGTCATGCCCCTTGAGACTGAGGTTGCTCCGCGAGGCCACATATGAGCCTTCCGTTTTGAGATCTACCATGGACGACGGCACTGCAACGGATGACTTTACACCAGAAAGTACTGCTCACTACTGCTCTGTGGATCCGTTTGTTCGCCCAGCACTTGACTTAACATCAGATGATATGGACTCATTTTTTAGGTCCTTGGTTGGTGACCTCGATGACACTCTTCGAAATCACCAGTACAGCAAATAATTTGATGAATTGGTTTGCCATTCCCTATTAAAATTATGCATTTAAATTAACTTGCTTTGGCATGCTGTGCTTGTCATAGTTGACATTAACATCTAGGTATGTATTTTAGTTGAACTGTTTTTAATTTTTTTAACACATTTTAAAGAGTTTATTTAGCTAGTTTTTATGCTTTTAGCTTTTAGTTCAGAGCAATTTTAGCATTTGGCTTCCTGTACCTTCGTCATACCTGTTACGTCAATGGGGAGGGTGTAGTGAATCATAGTTTGTTTTAATGGGATAACAGGAGTTAGCTTAGCCTCTGGCTTGCAGACTCGTGCCCCCATCACCTAGTAACTTTTAACCTACTTAGCTTGCTCTGTCTTAGCCCATTTAATTATTTAATTCATCTAAGATGGCTGCCTTGTTTATAGTTAGGCCACTTGTTATGCTTTGCATTATCAGTGCCACCGCGCTAAGGCAAGCAATAAAGACAAACAAACAGTAGGTGTTCACACTTAGGGATTTTCCCTCTCTATACTTTCGAGGCATTGTTTATAATAATTGCCGTCCCAAACATGTCTGTTATCTATTGTTTGGGAACACACCTACGCCAGGGGACCTTGTAGATCTGTATAAATACATTGCACTTTAGACAGATAATCAGAGGGATTCCGACCAGAGGGCATCGCCACCATCGCTGATATCGATGCTGCACGTCGTCTTGGCGCTGACCCAGTCTTCGTGTCCCTGCGGAGTCTGAGATAGAGACCTCATTCCAAGGTAACGAGGGTTGGGTGCTCCTCTCATGGACATGGCATTGGCAGATTAGGTTTAACAAACCCAGCTCTCCTTTAGGTAGGAGGTTAGGCCTATCACATTAGGGTATTAGGGCATATTACACCTCATATGTCTTTTACATGCATTGCAAGATGGTGGGGGTCTTTGTAATAATGACTCTCGTCTTCACAATTTTGTTTCTTGCATTATTCATTATCCTAATCATTGCAGCCCATGCAACATATCGCAAATTGCAGTTGTGTTAAATAAAAACTATTGAACTTTACTGCATCTTTGTCATTGCCTGTGTTTGTATAAGACATGATATATCCGTGAGAAAGGGGTAATCTCCGTTTAACCACGACACTCCCTGATATGTCTTATTCTCTAGTCCATGCGTAAAGGCTGCCACAAATCACCTTTTACTATTGTGTTTCTGGTGAGGTGCTGCTAGTGAGCCGGTAAGGGTGGGACAACAGTTGCAACTTGTTGTAGGACAGGCATAGTCACCTAAAAGCAAAAGTACTGTCATCCTTGAACCAGCAGTCTTGCCTAGAGCAAGAATCCAAACTACGACACTGGAAGTCGGGGGTAGAAGTTGTGTCTTTTTGTGTTCACATGAAAACAATAAAAATTTGGCTATCCCAAAAATTTCAGTAGGTCAAACGTGCAGGAATTTAATAGGGGAAAGAGTGCTGTATTTATCACACCATGCAGATTTTGGTGCATTAAGCACCCACATCCTTGTGTTTTTCCCCAGATTCTCTTTTTATCACACAATTTAAATAATGAATATTACAATAGGTTTTCCTTCAGACAGCATCTTAGGTACTAGTGGTGAATGAGATCTATATATGTTATTAATCTACAGCATTGATTTTAACTGTTTTTTTTTGGTAGCTTTGTTTCAGAATTTGTTGGCTGATTTATCTGCATTTTCATTGAAGGCACTGACTTCATTTCCAAGTTTCCTCATATGCAGGGATTCTTCTTTGGCATGCTGTGGAATTTGTGTGAAGGATGACCACTTGTACCATGCATAATGGAGTCTTTGGGTATATGGTTTTCATAGAATCTTTGTTGTAGTCACATCAGCAAAACACAATTATTAAGTATAAAAAGAAAATAACTCTTTTACTAATATTATGAGTCAACTTCATACTGCATGTATTATTTATTTTAAATTTAACATAGCAGTCAATGGTGGTACCATTTAGTACCGTGCCATTCTAAAAGAATAATGCCAACATATAGACCATACTATGTTATATGGTTACGAAATTCAGATGTTTCGTCATTCATTGTCTTTCAAAGTTTCTCTATGACTTTGGGAGTTTGCTGAGTAGCTGTAGAAACATGAATGATGTCCTTGATTTCTAAGGCATGACATGATTTCATTTTGCATAGATCATACACTAGAGGAAGCTGAATGGTATGCCATTGAGGACATAGGCCCGCATTACGACTTTGGCTTTCTTCCATGGTGTTGTGTGTGCGTGAATGAGTGTGTGGTGCATGTCAGTGTGTATGCATGTGAGTATGCGTGTTTGGATTAGTGTGAGCATGCGTGCATGAATGCGTGCATGAATGCATGTATGAATGTAGTTGTGAATGCGTATATGGATGTTGTTGTGAATGCGTGCATTGATGTTGTGAATGCGTGAGTGAATGCGTGTATGTAAGTGTAGGTGAATGGGTGAATGGGTAGTGCATGTGGGTGTCTGCATGCATGTAAATGAGGAAGGGGACGATGTGGCTGAAGGGGGGTGGGGGGAGGGGTCGATGTGGCTGATGGTGGTGGGGAGTCCAGTGCTTGCTGGGGGGGGAGAAGCCATCTAACGGTGACAAGGAATGAATTCCCTGTCACTGGTAGCCCTTCCGCTACGGTTGACGATGAACATCTCCAGCCCGGTGGGTCCGACTGTCATAGCGGTATGACTGGAGATGTGGCAGGTTGACAAGGAATTCCCTGTCACCGGTAGCCCTTCCGCCATGGTTTTCGTGGCAGTGCTACTGTAGCGGAAACCATTCGGATGGCCAGCTCCTAATACCGCCGGCTGTCTTCTGTGGAGATGATCATCTCTGACCCGGTGGGTCCGACTGTCATGGCGGTATGAGTGGAGATGTGGTGTTCCGCACCCCCAGCCTGTTGGTGGTGGGACCGCCACATTTACCCTAGCGGTCATAAGACTGCCAGGGTCAAAATGACCCCCATATCATTTGGTTTCAATGGAGGAGCCAGGAAACAATTTTGTTGAAGACTGATGTCACTGAGTAAAAGCCCTGCAAAGTCCTGCAAGAACTCATATTTTAATCTGTAGTTTTACTCAAACAGCCTGTAGGGCATTTTTCTGTTTTGCTGGACAAACTCTCTATATCTGTGCTTTCTGGAGGTCAGAGGTAAACTGGAAATTGATAGGCTTCAGACACATTTCACCTTTTTTTGGACCTCATCAATAAGTTAATGGGTAGGCAAAAAATGTCCATGTGAAATATGCATAGATTTTATGTAAACTATGTGTAGTATGTTATATATGCTTGGGTGGTCATCTGCATGAAATATGTACATGATGTATACCCTTGCATTCATAATTCACAAAAGATCATAGCTCACTGTATTTTCTATGTGGTTCCTAAAGTCTTACTGTGAATGTCACATGCACAGATCACGTGGCCTAACTCTCCCAACTCACAACTAGTTTCACAGTTCCAGTAAAAACAATTCTGCTTAAGTTTTAAGTTTTAAGATCTGCATTTATGCAAGATAATGCCAACATAAAAAAAGTCACACTAGCCTATTTTGTGGTTGCTTTTGTTTCAGTTCAGAGGAGATGTGTCCTGGCTGTTGAGGCTAAACTGTTTATGTGTGAGCAGGACTAAGGCTGATTGGCATAAGGTTGGTACCTGTTTGGAATGGCACAGTGTGAATACAACTATGCAGTGAAATATGGCCCAGATTAAATATTAGTGGCTGAGATTAATTCAAGAAATCTGCACATCCTATAGTATTAACTCACTAAACTGTTTTCTTTTTTTCTCCTATTCTGCTCTCTGCTGTGAATGAACCCCATGCAAATTTAGATTTTGGGAAAAATGTAATTTCGATTTACACTCTTCAACCAAATGTTTGGAGGATGCTTCCATATTTTAAGGAGGTCTAAAACTCTTTGCATCTGTTGTAAATATCTACAAAGTTACAACTTTGTGGGTGCTCACTCTTTTTTTCAACTGCCGTTTCTTTTACTCTCCCAAAGGGATTACCCAAAAACAAAGAGCTGTGGAAAACTACTATAGATACATATTAATTTAAATGAATTAATCTCACGGTACATGTCTCAGAGAATTAACTACTTTTAACCCTAACCTTCAGTTTGAATTTTTCTAGTGGTACTTTTGTTAAAAGAGTTTCCTGATGAAAATTAATAAACCCATAATACTGAAACTTGTAATGCAAAGATATGATTCACGCAGCTAAATAAGGAGACCTTTCAGCTAATAATGCTTTGCACAATGCATTTAATGTAGCACAAAAGACAGTAATTTTGCATTTTGTATTGACATGCCTTATTCAATTTATTTGATAATGTGGCAAAAAGATGGCAAATATAATGTTTATTTTTCAAAGAGTTTACAATGTCTTAGGTTTAGTACTGTACAAATGTAAATGAGTCACAAACCAACCTCATATATAGGAAAATAGGAAGCCACAAGGCAAAGGTTCTGAAGTCTGACTTAGCGATCAATGGCCTCACTGACAGACCAGCCAGACTGTCAAATGCTATTCAAACAGTCTGTAGCTTCAACGGAACATCCAGTGATTGATGATTTGCTCCAATTTTGGACAGTTATGGTCCTGATATTCAAAGTATCTATTTTTCACATGTTTAAGGTCAGTAAAAGAAATACGTCAGAATGCTAAATTCCTCTGTTATTATAATGTGATACTGTTAAATGGATTCATTTTTATCAGGATCTTCCTGTTGATTAACCAGCAATATCCTTTAATCAGTTTAATGTGGGTGAATGTCATATTAAACCTGTCTCACATACATATCAACCTATTACCAGACGTGACAAATGTAGAAAAAGAATTTAGAATAATCTGCAAACTCCTCCTCAATAGCAATGACACGTATTCACATATAGCCACAGTTACGCATAGTAAAACAAAACAGGCAGACTTGAAATTCACATTTGGGTAAAAAAAGATGTTTATATCTTATTTGAGATACACTACTTAGCTGTGAGTAAGATACTATACGTAGGATTTCCAATGTGCTTGACATATGGATCTATTTGTTTTTTAAGGAACTCCAATAGCCACACTCACTTCCCAAAGTCACTTATTAATACAATTATTTCCAAATGTATACAGCATAGACTTGTCAATGGAAACTAACAATAATCTTCAACAGTTGACAACTTTACCCAAGTTTCTTCAAAAGATTTATATTATAACCATCCATCCAATAAACGAATACTTCCCATGATGCACATTACACTTCCTGGTTATAAGTTATACTTGAACTCAAACTGTGGTAATATGTTCTCATTGTTGAGGATGAGGGAAATTCTGATAATGAAGCATGCCACAAAATGTGGGTAGTGGCTTATTTTCCCAAAACAGACATCTCCTCGCCATAGATGCATCAGTATAACATAATTTGCAAATTGTGTTTCACTACAGCACTTTGTGTTATGTGAGTAATTTATGGGACGATGGAATTAGGAGAATTATAGCCCTCTATCTCCTTTTTGTGGATATCATATATATTTTAATTACTTTCTACAAAGAGTATCCTTAGTTGCATTCCTCTAAAATATGAAATTGCATTTATAATCTAGGAAAATGGTAAAACAAGTTTGGAGTCAAGATCTAGTCGAGAGTAAGTAATTTAATATAATAATGCTGATCATTAATATCTTATTTTAAGTATGTGTTCGTTTTCATGCTACATTGTGGCTCAATAACATACATTTTATTTTTTTTATTATTTTCTGTTGAATATAAAAGACAATTCACAATGTTTATATTATCAGGGTATCTGTAGCCTTCGAACTGATAGAAATGGTTGATTTTTTTAGCAACTTTATATAGCTGTTTATCCCAGAAATCATTAAGAATTGGGACAAAGACACCGCCAGGACACCTTCATTATAGCCGTTTGACCATATAAGTAGAATAAAGCAGCAAATGATATCACTTCACTGTCAGAGAAAAAGAGCAAAAGTGGGTTGACGTTATTGGTTCTCTTAAAAAGACTCATTGACGAGGATGAAACTCCCTTTTTAAAAATAATCTCAGCGAGCATGTAAGGCACGTTGCTATCTTGTACAAACCAATACATCTGTCAATTAGAACACCGTTGTAGTTTAATTATATTTTGTCAGTAGTACACAGGTTTTTAAGTCTTGCTATGTATATGGAGTTTACACCACAATGCAAAGAGTTGACATTTTGAATCTTACATATAACAATCATTTATATTTACACGTTTCTTGCTTAAAGTTGGTAATTACAGCTAGTGCTTATCCGTGTCCCTTTAATAACTAACAAGTTAGCATAAAAAAAACTTGCTAGACCCCACTACCACACACCTTTCCAAAGGGATAACTGGTGTGTGTGATTGTGACGGTGTTGCGGTATGGTTGATGGTGCGTTGTTCATCAGGTAATGCCATGATACTTCATTCTCTGCCAACTGCTGGAACAACTGAACAGTAAGGGACAAAAAGGAAAGGCATCCTGCCAGGGAAATATTTCCTCCTGAAGGGAAAGAGACACAGTCGTATTGTTAGATGATTGATACATACATTAGAAATGTTCATTCAATAGGGGGTGAACAGTGAGCCATGGGTCTAACCGGAAAAGGCATCTAATAAAAAGAAGGAAACATCATGCAAATATAATATTTGCATAACTTCTTCTCTGACAGTCCATGTCTGTGGAGTTAATCCAGAATAACAAACACACAACAATGAATATATTTTAATGGACTACTTCAAAGTCAGTTTTGGTGGCAGGAAATAAGGACAACAGGTGCATCATCTGTCCAGGAGATCATTCGCACGCGGCCACAATTAGAACTTCAACATGTTGTTCTTTTTTTGCATTTCCTCATGATTAACTTTGCATTTATTTACAGTTTAAAATATAAATGTAATCCACTTTCAAAGTTAGCATTTTAGTCCGATTAATTTAAGCTTTATGACTGTCCTATAGCCCAACGTCCCACAAGGTTTCAGCACGTCATTTGTTAGGGTTCAAGTAACTTACGGCTGGCCACTGCCAACTCTCATTTTCAGTGACTAGCACCAGGTGGCAGCTGTGATATAAGGCTATATTTCTTTTTATCTCATGATGAAAGGCTGAGTCAATCTCCACCTTCACACCGGAGGAGGTATGATAGCAAGACGTGCTCTTCCTGTAACATGACCATCACCAATGTGAATCTTTTTATGCCTCCATCATCTACATGACTACAAAAATGAGTAGTGCGCATATAATTTAATATTAGCACATGCTATTCTTAACAAATGTAATGCAGGGCTTTATTGTCTTAAAGGTAAATGGTTGATTTGATTGGCACTGAAATCAATTACACCCGAAGAGGCGATCAGCATGAACGTGTAACACTGATTTTGTGTGTGTTCTTTTAATTAACCATATGTATCTGACAGAATATATCACACACTTTTTAGCAATATAATACAATATGTAATTGTTTGTACCTTGATTTCGCTAGTCTGAAAACTAGTCCAGAAGAAACAGGGAATAGACTCACATATGCCATTCCCACCAAAATTGATATTCACGAGCCTAAATATTCTAATTAACCGGAAAAAAACAGATCTAGTGTGGTAAAGAAGACCAGAATGTGTTGTGGACAGCTAAAGGGGCAGACATGTTAACCCTACTACTGTGGCTTTAACTGAGCCCCAATCTGGACAACAGGCTGACGGAGACATGCATTCCATTTTAACACAAGCATATTGGGAGTTAGCTGCACAAAAACATGCAGGTTTTATAGTTATGTTGCTTCTTGGACTGTGGGGTACAATGCTTTATATCCGTAGTCTGGAGAGATATCTCTGTGGCTCAAACTTCACACTTAGGCTGACCACCATTTTGAGCTGTAACTCCATTTCTCTTAAAATGTGTTTTTCAAAGGCCTAGTATCGGTGAGTAATATGTTTTTTTCTTTGCTTAATGGTCCTGTTGCTAAAAAAAAAAAAAAAAAAAAAACAGACCAAAAGACAGACTTTGGTTTGCTCCTTCGATTTAGTAGGAATGGGAATGGTAGGTTTTCATGCGTCCAGGTCAGAGATAAATTATGGTGCAAGATTACTCATATTAGGCTAATAGAAAAAAACTTATTGTAGGTTGATGATCTTGCAGAGAATCTGTCAACTGCTGAGTTTGGCTTCCCTGTACAGAGAACTTGTGAATTAGGCTTTTGTATCGGTTTCTTTCCAGTCATCATTTATAAAGAGCGGCTTTTCACCCGGCGGTCTCACTGAATCAGGGGTAGCTTTATTCTTGAAGAGAGCCATTTTCCAGAGAGGAATCACTCTTCTAGTTTTATTTTACCTTTAGTCTTTTGAAAGTTCAAAACCGAGGGGCTTATTTACAAGATGCCTGCATCACTGGAGTGTAACTTTTTTTAGACACTGTGGTAGCTCAGGCCTCTAAATCATATCTATGAGGTGACACAAAGCCACCCTGTGTGGCTTTGCATGGCCTCATAATGTAGATATGAAGTAAGGCAAGGCACTGCAAATGGCCGCATTGCCATACTATGTGTCAAGGAGGCATTCCATGGGCATTGTGGTGGGCGTTCTCGACAGGGATTTTGACGCTACTCCAGATTTACAAGAGCCTGTAAACCTGGACCTGGGGCAGTGCCAAAACCTTACTCCCCAGAGCAGGCGTAACAAGTAGAAATGTTTTCATTTTCCCCTCATTTTTTCCTCTTTTCATGTGTGCTGCATTCTGCAGCCTACATAGAATGAGGAAAACGCTTCCATGGATTGTTTTTGTGCACAGTGGTGTCCCTTGCTGCACAAAAGCAATCCTGCCAACAACGCAAACACCCTTACACCATGGTGCAAGGGTGCTTACATTGGCGCTAGGCACCGGTTGGAAAATCAGCCTTTTTGAAGGGTTACCCCAAACATTTTGCCACCCTCCTCCTCTCCTCTGACCTCATTTTTGCTGGTTTTAGGACTTTGCACACTTTTTCAGTGCTGATCGGTGTTACATGTAACATTGGCTCATACCCAACTGGCATATTTAATTTACATATACATCCCTAGTAAAATGCACTAGATGTGCCCAGGGCCTGTAAATTAAATGCTACTAGTGGGCCTGCAGCACTGATTGTGCCTCCCACATAAGCAGCCCCTCTACCATGTCTCAGGTCTGCCATTGCCAGGCCTATGTGTGCAGTTTCGCTGCCACTTCGACTTGACATGTAAAATACTTGCCAAGCCTTAAATTTCCCTTTCATTACATATGAATCACCCCTAAGGTAGGTCCTAGGTAACCCACAGGGTAGGGTGCTATGTAAGTAAAAGGCAGGATATGTACTTTTAAGTTTTACATGTCCAGGTAGTGAAAATCCCAGAAAGTTGAGTTTCACTACTGTGAAACCTGCCCCTCTCATAGGCCACCATTAGAAATTCCATTATATGTTTTAAGTGGCAATTTATGATCTCAGAGGAATGGACTTGTTATGTTTGGTATGGGTGGAATGGTAGTGAGACTTCCTACTTACTGTTACAGTTTGATTCTACATTACTATTTCAGAAATGCCATTTTTAGAAAGTAGGCATGTCTCTGAACTTACTGCCATCTATGCCTTACTGCCTGTATCCAATCAATGTCTGGTCTGTGCCGGTTGAAAGCTCCCCTGGAGCATTCCACCCAGACAGCCATAAATACAGGACATTCAGCTGCATCTGCATATGGACCTGTCTCCCTGGGCAGGATTGGTGGACAGGCTCTCTCTTACACTTCAAAGGCTAGTGGCCTGCCCTCACACAAAGGACTGATAACCACCCACAGGGCTCCTGGAAGGCAGGGCTGGGTTGTAAGGGGAACATTTGCACTTCATAACCACTCTTTGAAGTTTCCTCCACTTCAAAGGCACTTTTGGATGTATGTACTGGGTCTGTGATCTGACCAAATCAGACACTTCTGGACCTACACCTGAACTCTGTTAGAGGGATTGTCTGGCTGCCCTTAGGACTCGTCTGGACTGCTTTTCTGGAAGGAATGCTGGCCTGCTTGTTGCCCTGCTCCCTGACGACCTCTTCCTCTGCTGGAAGGACTCTACCTTCCTCCTCAAGTGCTCTACAAGGGCTTGGATTGAGCTTGCTTCCTTTTCTGAGGTTTCAGGGCTATAAAAAACTTCACCAAAGAGAAGAAAATCCAGCCTGCACTAAATCGACACAACCCTTGCAAAATTCGATGCAACGGCTGCCAGATCAACGCAGCACCTGCTCCGCGGCTGAAAAATCACTGCATCGCCTACAGGATTGATGCAGTGCCTGTTGCCCCTGCTGAAAGCATTCTGGGTTTTCCACAAATCATTCCTGGGCATCAAAACATACCTGCATTGGAGTGAGGAACCAAGGCTGCGCTCCTGGAAACGGACGCATCGCCTTGCAGCATCAAAAGAAATCACACATCGCCTTTGCTGTGCCGGAAAAATAAACCCATTGCTTTACTTTTGATGCATCTCCTCCCCTCCGGCCTCTCTGCATTGTTATTTTTGACACATCCCCGGTATTGTGTGTTAAAAGGATACAACCACTGATTCTTAAGGATTGAGGCTCATTTGAACCTTTAAAAAGTGATAGACATACTTGTGCATATTGGATTTATGTGGGTTTGGTCTTATTTTATTCAGATAAATATAATCTATTTTCAGAAACTGGTGTGGAGTACTTTTTGTGTTGTTTTTCACTGTGTTACTGGATGAGTTATTGCACAAATACTTTACACATTGCCTTGTAAGTTAAGCCTGCCTGCTCTGTGCCAGGCTACCAGAGGGTGAGCACAGGATAGTTTATGATGTCTTGTGACTTACCCTGACTAGGATTATGGTCCTTACTTGAACAGGGTGCATACCTCTACAACTAGAGATCCAATTTCTAACAGCACCAAATTGTGTGCTGGCACTATCTGAAAGGACAGGAATGCTTCGTACCTTGTAAATATGGTGCACTCCTGCCCTTTCGATTTGGTGTAGAACAGTGCAGCAAAAAGAGTTGCAGTGCTGTCCTACACCAAATCTTTGTACACGAGGCCCCAAATGTCAAATTACTTTTGTGATCTCACAGGTTAACATATGTGATGTTCAATCTTATGCCTAACATTAATGCCCTAAAGTGATTTCAGAAATCTAGCAGTTATATTGGACTCACAATAATTCATTCTGGCTGCTTGTGAACATTTCTGGTATACCTAAAACAATGCAGTGGCTGTCTTGTCTACAACAATAGGCAATACCTGCTAATGTTCCATTTATTAAAGATGGCCTTAAAACCTCACTCAGTTCTTGGTTAGCTGAAACTAAAAGTGTTGTCTCTTAATGCTAACCCTCCTTCCCCGTATTCTAAAAGACACCTAGATCTGGAAAACTATGCAGTTTCTCAAATCAGTAACCTACATTTCCTGAAGTTTGCACAAGCACTTATGTGATGCAACAGAATTTAGCTATGCTCCCTAAAAAGTGGCAATTTGTTGATGCTATCTTTTGCATTGTGTTGTATTATATGAGCACCCTTGCAAAACCTTTCTAAATATGAGATAGAATCCTATACAACCAGAATTCCTGCTGCTTTGTCCTCCTCATTGCTCTAACCGGTATCAGCCTTTGCTAAACGTCTTCAATTCATAAGTGTATACCTGTAATCATTGAATGTACCTTGACAAGCCTGGGGCCCATTCATATATGTAAACTTGTGCGGGGAGGTCTACTCAAGTGTATTCCTCTTACACCTAAGTGTAACTCTCTATTATCGCCATTTTGAGCATAGATTTACACCTAGATGTAGACCAACATGTGGAGCCTCCTATGACTGAATTTATGACTGTAACTTTGCAGCTGTATTTCACATCTTACCTATGTGGGGGATATGACTGTTACTGGGGTGGAGATGTCTATCACCCAGGACAAGGCCTTAATCCTGAATGTGATACCACAATGCTGCTTACATTTCAACGATGGGAGCTTTACATACCAAGGGGCCTCATTACAAGTTGCCCAGGGGACTATCACAGGAGGGTGGAGGGGATACCTCTCTTGACAATTACTAGTTTTCTGGTAGCTTTGGGGCCAAAATTATCAGGTCTTTAGGCACTGGACCCCCTGGCTCTGGCCTAGAGACACCAGAGCTGTAGAATTGTAGACTTCTGGGAGATGCAGGACCTGCAGGCAGCTGCTGCTCCTGCCCATCATGCTTGTACTTCAGATGGGGGGATCAGACAAACCTAGCCAAGTTGAAGATTTCTGCCCTTTTGCTGCCCCTGTTCCCAGACCAGCTCCATGGCTGGGAAAAACAGCCCTCTTGACATTTACCACCTACTCCAAGCAGAATGCAAGAGAGTGACAAAGAGTGAGAGAGAAAATCGTGCACCATTCTTAGTTCTTCTATTTTCTAAAGTTGAAAACAAGGCATTGTGGACTCAACTTTGCCATTAAGTACCAACCTAGACAGTAAATTGAATTTAGTACTGCAAAATGAGAGGAGTATACAATAATTCCAATTTACTGTTTCTTACAAAGATTTGACACTCACATGTGCCACTCAAAGTTAGCTTTCCCTTTTAAAAATTGCAGAAGCTACTCTCAAGGGAAATAGCTGCTTGGTACAGAAGGCAAGAGGAAGATGGATGGTTGTGTGCCAGATGAATTCCTGTTTGTCTCGAGAAAAGAATGTGGAGTGACTGGCTTCAGCCTTGACTGGGATCTCTGCTAGTCTTACTATAACCACCATGTTAAAAAATTAGATTGTTGGTTGACTCTGGTGTAAACCTTAGTGAAACAGCAACCACAATTCTAGTCAGGGTAAGTGTCAGACAAACCCTAAATTAACCTTTGCTCACCCTGTGGTAGCTTGGCACAGAGCAGTCAGGGTTAACTTAGAGGCAGTATGTAAAGTATTTGTGCAACACTTCAGATTTCAGACAGTAAAACTGTGAAAACACCACACAAAATAAATCCACACCAGTTTAGAAAAATATAGTAAGGTTTAATAAATACAACAAGATCAAAACAACAGAAATCCAATAAGTGAAACTTGAGTTATGAGTTTTTAAAGATTAAACTGTAAAATAATGCTTAGAAGCAATAAGTGCCAATTAGGGATATCTGGCTGCACCGGATAGGGACAAAGTCAAAGTTTCAGGCTGACCGTGATGAAATGAAAGCCAGCTACAGAGACCCAATTAGGACCTTTGAACAAAAGTACCTTAATCCTGGTTGCAGAGCGCTGCATCGGTTCTGAGCCACACAGTAGAGGTAATGTGTCAAAATTTTCCATGCAACAGTGGCGATGCGTCATTTGCAAGATGCGCCAAAGTTAAGGTGCATGTTCCTGCTGGGTCAATGTCAAGGATCCAGGTGCCAGGGCTTGGGATATGAAGACCAGGGTCAAGGATGCATCAGCATTTGAGGTGATGTGTCGGTTCTGATGAGCACGTGGAGGATTTCAAGGATCTTTGCTGAGCTGAGGAGGTACACCCACAGGAGCTGTGACCTCCTCAGCCCAGCAAAGTTCAGCTCAGGCCACCAGGAGCCTGCCCAAATAGCGCATGTCTAGCTCCTGGCTGCCTGACCTGAAAGTGAAGTGTCTGTCAGGCTGACCTTTGCTCAGCCTGACAGGCACTCTTCTTGAGAGACAAAAGATAAGGTAGCGTGGCCCCACAGCCCCAAAGGATGTGCAGCAGATGCACTAGACTCTCTACAGAGGGTAATTCAGCCCTTAATGTGGGGACAGTACACAGACTATTTAGGTGGAAATGAGGTTGGGTCCAGCTCCTCCTCCCCATACTTCCAAGAGGGACCATCAAGTAACACCTAAGCTCCCATTGTACGTGGCTGTCCAGAGAGAATACACAAAGCCCATCTGTCACCCACCCCAGACAAGTGATCAGAGACAGGAAGCAGGCACTGTTGCGTAGGCTCTCGTTATTCTAGCATACAATCGTGGTTCTCTGGCTGGAATCTCCCTCTAACACGTAAGGGACAGGGAAGTGTTTTCATAATGAAACAGGTGGTGTTCTATGAAAATGTCCCTACGTAAGGATGTGTGTTTTCTATGAATGTCAGAGACTAAACTTTATACCATGTTCACCTGCAACCTATCTTACTGCAGCCTTGGAAGAAGCACAGAGTGAGCAGGAATGTCTTGTTTGAGAACAGAGTGCTGGCCTAGGCAAAAACAGTCATATAGAGAAAAAAATAAAACAAGACCGTAAAAGTGGCTACTGTAACAATAATAAAGCAAAGCTGAATAAAATATATCTAGATTAAAGTGCACAGCGGCAGGCCTAGTATGTTAAAATAACGTGCATGAAGCTATAACTAAAATTGCTACACAACACCCTCCCCTTGTCGGTTGAAGGTGGTTCAAAGCCTAAATATACATTAAAGCTACTGAAACTCAACCTAAGATATATATATGTAAAAATATCAATAATGACAAGTTAAAGGGACACATGAGCATACAAAAGGACAATTTAAAGCTGTTAATGTGGTATAAAAGAACAATTTTCAAGAGTCAGTTATTCTTAGAATTTCCAATTGATTCCGGGACAATAGATGACAGAAAATGTTCCATTTAGGCAGTGTTGGACTTTTTTTGCTTATGCAGGGTTATCCCCAATCTTTTTGCCTCCTGCCTCCTATTTTTTCTGATCTGTTGCTGTTGGCGTTTGAACTCTGAGCACTTTACCACTGCTAACCAGTGCTAAAGTGCCTATGCTTGCTGTGTAAATTGTATGTAATTGGTTTATCCATGATTGGCATATTTGATGTACTAGTAAGTCCCTAGTAAAGTGCACTAGAGGTGCCAGGGCCTGTAAATCAAATGCTACTAGTGGGCCTGCAGCACTGGTTGTGCCACCCACATAAGTAGCTCTGTAATCATGTCTCAGACCTGCCATTGAAGTGTCTGTGTGTGCAGTGTTAACTGTAAATTCGACTTGGCAAGTGTACCCACTTACCAGGCCTAAACCTTCCCTTTTCTTACATGTAAGGCACCCCTAAGGTAGGGCCTAGGTAGCCCCAGAGGCAGATTGCAGTGTATGGTTAAGGTAGGACATATAGTAATGTGTTTTATATGTCCTGACAGTGAAATATTGCTAAATTCGTTTTTCAATGTTGCAAGGCCTGTCCCTCTCATAGGTTAAAATGGGGGCTATCTTCAAATCTGATTAAAGTGTATATTCCCTTTGGGAGCGGATGGACATGTGAAGTTTGGGGTCTCTGAGCTCACAATTTAAAACTATGGCCCTCATTCTGACCTTGGCGGTCTTTTCGCAAGACCGCCGAGTTACCGCCGCGGTGAAGACCGCCGACAGCGGCGGTATGCCGCTGTGCGCATTCTGACCGCTGGGAGCGTTCCGCCGGAAAACCGCCAGCAGCCACACTGGCGGTCGGCGGGAAAGTGGAGACTGGTCAACCTCCACCGCCACGCCAGCAGAACACCGCCCACAGAATTACGACCCACATTTCTGTGTGGCGGTCTTCTGTTGGCGGTCTTCTGTTGGCGGTCACCTCCCCATGGCTCCTGTCACCTCCCGGAGGACCAACGCACAAGGTAAGTTGATCGTCCGTGAGGGGAGGGGGTGGAGGGGTGTTGTGTGATGTGTGCGTGCATGGGGGTGTGCGTGTGAGTGTGTAGAGGGGGTGTGTGAGTGCGTGCATGCGGGCGGGGAGTGCTGCTGTGCCTATGGGCAATGTGTGTAGTTCGGCGGGTGCGCATGTCGGCATGTATGTGTGCGGGTATGTGTCCCCGTTGTGTATGTGTGTGTGTAGGGGGTGTGTATATGTGCATGTTGGGGGTGTGTGCATGTCGGGGTGCGTGTATGTGCATGTCGGGGTGGGGGTGGGGAGGGGGTTCGTACCACCTCTGGGGGGTGGCAGGGGAGTGGAGGGTGTGGGGGGAGGACTCGGGGGGCAGTGGGGGGGGGGGGAGACCCCTATCAGTGCCAGGGAAGGAATTCCCTGGCCCCGATAGTGCCTACCGCCATGGTTCGCATGGCGGTTCCCGAACGCCAGAAACCGCGGCGGTAAGCAGGGTCATGATACCGTTGGCGGTCTTGGGTCGACCGCCGGACCGGAGTGCGCAGACTCCAGCCCGTCGGTCATGACCGCCGTGGCTGTCGGAGTGGGGAAGTGGCGGTCGGTCGCGGCGGTGACCGCCGTGGTCAGAATGCCATTTTTAATACCGCCGGTCTGTTCGCGGTCCGACCGCCGCCTCTCCGCCGACCGCCAAGGTCAGAATGAGGGCCTATATCTTTTAGAAAAGTTGATTTTAAGATTGTATGTTTGAAAATGACACTTTTAGAAAGTGAGCATTTTCTTGCTTAAACCATTTCTGTGACTCGGGCTGTTTGTGGATTCCCTGTCTGGGTCAGTTTGACAGTTATGCTGGTTGCACCTCTCACTAGACAGTGACACAAAGGGAGCTGGGGTGTAGTCTGCATATCCTGATGAACCCTCTGTGCTAGGAGGGAGGGGAGGATTGGTCACTCACACCTGAATGGGCTGTGCCTGTCCTCACACAATACAGTCTCCAGCCCCCTGGTGTGTGTCTGGGGCCTGGCTTGGGCAAGGCAGCATTTCACATGCAAAAGAGACTTTACTTTGAAGTAGGCCTACTTCAAAGGAGAAATTGGGTATAAGAAGGGCACCCAAAACCACAGGCTTTAGAACACTTCTGGAAACAAGAGGAACCTCTGCCTGGAAAAGAGCTGAGGAGCTGAGGAAGAAGAGCTGCCCTGCCTGTAACTGTGCTTTGTGGAGCTATCCTGCAGTTGCTGCTTCTGCCAGAGTAAGAGGGCAAAGACTGAACTTTGTGTGCCTTCCATCTTGAGAAGAACTCTCCAAGGGCTTGATTTAGAGCTTGCCTCCTGTTGTTTGAAGTCTCACGGACAGCAAAGACTTCTCTCTGCTAGCACCTGCAGTCTCTGGAGAGACTCCTGCTCTGCCCTGTGGTGCCCATCCAGTTCCTGAGACCCTGAAAGGAGAAGCTGCCAGCCTAAGAGGAGGAAATCCATGCACAGAGAGCCGTGCAGGGAAAAGATCGACGCAACTCAGATCTGCGGCTGAAGAAATGACGCGCTGCCGGCTCCGTGGCTGAAAATCGATGCTCGCCGGAAACACGGCCGAAGAATCAACGCACGGAGCTGGATAAACGACGCGTAGCATCGCTGATGGAGGCTGGGAGATCGCAACCCGCTCTGCGTGGTTTTTGGATCATCGTGCAGCTGGATTTCCGACGCAAGCACCGCTGGGTGTGTAAAAACAACGCAAGGCCTGCCCGGACCTGAGAGTGCTGACCGGATCAATGCATCGCTCTCCTGTGGAGAGAAGGAACGACGCGCCCTGACCCAACGAAAGGAGAACCGACGCAAGGTCCCGCTCGTGAGTGGAATCGACGCATCGCAAGTCCTTTTTCACAGACACTTGCCCGTGCGGGGTTATTTTTGATGCACCCAAGGTACATTTTCACGTTAACAGTGTGAGTGTGTGTTTTAAACTACATAAAGACTCTTTTTGCTTTTTAATCGATAACTGGAATTGTGTATTGTGGATTTTTGTCTTTTTGATCTTGTTTTTTTTAGATAAATATTTCCTATTTTTCTAAACCTAGTTGTGTCATTTTGTAGTGTTTTCATTAAGTTACTGTGTGTGTTGGTAGAAATACTTTACACCTAGCTCTCTGAAGTTAAGCCTACTGCTCGTGCCAATCTCCCAAAAGGGTAAGCAGGGGTTAGCTGAGGGTGATTCTCTTTTACCCTGACTAGAGTGAGGGTCCTTGCTTGAACAGGGGGTAACCTGACTGTCAACCAAAGACCCCATTTCTAACATTGGTGATCAGCGGTTGGGATTTGGACTTGTATTTGTACTTGACATACAGTGATTAAGTGTACACTACTGTTTGAGTGCAGACCACTATGTGACCACATACTACTTGTCTTGTGATTCTGCTTTTTGTTCTCTGATGTCCTCCTGGATATATTGATGATATATTGGGACTCTGGTTTTTGGTTGTGAAGCTTTTGCAGAATGGAAGTAAATTTCTGGCACCTATTTATCTATAAAAAGTGGCAGCTTAAAGCATTCTGCATGGAAAGGGGACTGACTGTAAATATGAAATCCAGAAAGGAGGATCTTTAGTCAGCCCTGTTTCAGTATGAGTTGAAACGCTGTCAGGCAACACCACCAGAGGAGTTTGAGGAGGAGGACTACTCTGATGAGGAGGACAGTAGCCCTGAGGAGGGAACAGAAAGAGATGATTGTCTCCTAGCTCGAATCCGGAGCCTGGACAAGCTAGATGCAGAGCTTGAGAGGGCTGAGGAGAAGAGAGCCTTAGCCCTGGAAAAAGAAAGGTTGGCAGCTCAAGAGCTGAGCTGCGAAGAGCTGAAGCTGGAAGCCATGAGGGCTGAGTCCAGTTCAGATGGTGGCAGCAAATATTGTGTACCCAGTACTGCTGAAGAAGTGCACATGCCCAGAGATGTGGTGCCCTACTTGAAAGAGGGACTTAACACACGCCAGGAGGTTCAGGGGTATGAGGTCGCTCCAGTGATGCACAGGGTCCCTGAGGTGGATTGGGGAGGGACACTCTACTGGCTCTAGGTGAGAGTGGCAGGGAGAGAGGTTCCCCCCAGGTAGAAGTCCTGGTTATGGAGTGTGAAGACATCCCAGAAGAGTGTGGGTTGAGTGTCAGGGACAGTCAGGTACTGTCTCACCAGTCTCAGGAGGGTGATATAGGGTACTTTTTCAAGACTGAGTCATTGGATGGTTGGGTGAAGGGTATTTTGGTTAATTCATGTGAGGGGCTGAGTGAAGTAATTGCTGAAGAGCATATGTCTAGTCCTTATTTTCCAGAGCTACGCCAACACCAGGTGGCGTGTGAGTTATCTGACCCCAGGGAACTTACACTGGAGGCAGACCGCTGGGTGAGTACCAGAGAGTCTGAAGAGGCATTTGGGGGTGCTTCTGAGAGGCGTGGTCTAGGTATTTCCCAACCAGGTGAGGTAGGGAAGGATTGTAGTGTCCCAGGTAGGTCCCAGTGTAGTGGGATGGGTGAGGGAACCCATGTCTAGTCTCAGAGGAGAGGGAATGGGGATGGGCTGAGGCGCCCGAGGTGCCCGAGATCAGTCCCAGGTCCTGGAGGGTTCCATGAGGGAACACCAGGGGGGGAGCCTACCCTGTACTGTAGGGTCATCTGTTGAGGGAGATCCCACAGTGTCAGGAGAACTTGGAGGGACGGCTGTAGCCAGCGTCCCACCAGTTCTGGTGTCTGACAGTACCACTCCCAGTGAGGGGGTGCTGAAGTCCAGACAGAGGGTTGAGAGGTGGTTGCGGACTCCAGTGGAGAACCTGGAGGGTTATGGGTCAGCTCTGAGAGCAGAGCCCCTTAGGAATGACCTTGGTGAGACCATTTCTGGGTTGGGGGAATCCAGACTCTGTCAGATGGGCAGAGGTCAGGAGACCTGCGCCAGCCAGACTCTTGCGTGTCCCTTGGGGACGGTGTGTTCCTTGAGGGGGGTAAGTGTGCCCCCTGGAAGTCCTGGTGTGCCAGGCAATGGTTTACTACCACAGGGTGGTGACTCTGGGTTGAATAATAAGGTGCAGGGGGTAAAATCTGACCTGATGGGGGGGTAGGTGTGCTCCCAAGGAAGTCCTGGTGCGCCAGGCACTGGTTCAACTGCAGGGTGGTGACCCTGGCTTGATTGACCAGGTTCAGAGGATAAACTCTGACCTGGTGGGGGGTAGGTATGCTGCCCAGGAAGTCCTGGGTTGCCAGGAGGTGGTCCAGTCCGTGGGTACAGACCCTGGACTGGAGGATCAGGTGCAGGGGGTAAACCCTGACCTGAAAGCGGGGGTGGTTTGTCCAATCACCTCCCCTGGTGTGATTTCTAGGGGTCCTCTCCCCGAGGGGGGGTGCAGAACCCTAGGGGTAGGGGCAGGGGAGGGAGAGACTTACCCCTGACCCCAGTGCAATCTAAGGGTACAGACCCTGGATTGGAAGGCCAGGTTCAGGGTGTTCCCCCTGACCTGGAGGAAGGGGCTACTGCTAACAATGCCCCTACCATGTTGTCTACAGGGGGGCACTCCTAGTTGGGGGGTGCAGGACCCCAGAAAGTAGGGCAGGGGGAGGGAAGCCTCACCCCTGGCCCAACCTGAAGGTAAAGACCCCAGGTTGAAGGACCAGTTACAGGTTAACATCCCTTCACTAGTGAAAGAATTGTGCAGGACTGCTTCTACAAGCACCCTGACAATTTCTGACTATGGGGGTGCCGCTCCTGGAGGGAGGCTACAGAACCCCAGAGGGGAGGACCAGGGTCAGGTTGTCATCCCTGACCTGGTGGAAGGGAGAATGGTCAAAGGGTGCCAGGCACCTGGGGCTACTGCCACCTACTCTCCACAGTCACAGTGGTTAGAGAGGCCTGAGGTCGGGCTCTCATCCCTGACAGTTGTCAGGGGTCACTGTGGCTTGCTGTCCTGGTGGACAGAGTCGCCCCTGGGGAAGGGATGAGAGTCACACCCCGGAGGTGGAGTGGGCAACACCACTGTGTTGGCCCTGGTGGTACTATCTGCCCATTGGGATACCCCTGTGAGCAAAGTAAAGTTAGGTGCTGCACAGATGGTATCTGCAGATGTGGAGAAGGGTTCCCCATGGATTAGCTTAGTGGGTCCTGAGAGTATGGACAGGGGGAGCCAACTGGAGTCAGGAAGACATAGAACTGGAACATGCTCCTGCTGTTGTAGGCCTGGGTCCTTGTTCTATCGCCCCAATCAGGGAAGTACATCAAGATATTGATTGTTCTCCTCTGGCTTTAGGCTGGTAGGGGTTGTGTTGGACTTTTTTTGCTTATGCAGGGTCATCCCCAAACTTTGTGCCCCCTGTCTCCTATTTTTTCTGACCTGTTGCTGTTGGCTTTCTGAACTCTGAGCACTTTACCACTGCTAACCAGTGCTAAAGTGCATATGCTCTCTGTGTAAATTGTATGTAATTGGTTTATCCATATTTTATTTACTAGTAAGTCCCTAGTTACGTGCACTAGAGGTGAGAGGGCCTGTAAATCAAGTGCTACTAGTGGGCCTGCAGCACTGGTTGTGCCACCCACATAAGTAGCTCTGTAATCATGTCTCAGACCTGCCATTGCAGTGTCTGTGTGTGCAGTTTTAACTGTAAATCTGACTTGGCAAGTGTACCCACTTGCCAAGCCTAATCCTTCCCCTTTCGTACATGTAAGGTACCCCTAAGGTAGGCCCTAGGTAGCCCCAAGGGCAGGGTGCAGTGTATGGTTAAGGTAGGACATATAGTATTGTGTTTTATATGTCCTGACAGTGAAATATTGCTAAATTCGTTTTTCACTGCTGCTAGGCCTGTCCCTCTCATAAGTTAAAATCGGGGCTACCTTTAAATCTGATTAAAGTGTAGATTCCCTTTGGGAGAGGATGGACATGTGGAGCTTGGGGTCTCTGAGCTCACAATTTAAAAATACATCTTTTAGTAAAGTTGATTTTCAGAATGTGTGTTTGAAAATGCCACTTTTAGAAAGTGAGCATTTTCTTGCTTAAACCACTTCTGTGTCTCTGCTTGTTTGTGGATTCCATGTCTGGGTCAGTTTGACAGTTGGGCTGGTTGCACCTCTCTCTAGACCAGAGGTCTTCAAACTGGGGGGCGGGCCCCCCTAGGGGGGCCTCAAGTGATCCCAGGGGGGGCGCCAAACTCTGGCCAAAAGAAATATTTTACAAATAACATGCCTTTGTGTTAAGCAGAAGCATGTTATTGCAGTTTTAAAAAGGTAACAGTACTTAACTGCAATGTTTAAATAGGTTTAGACCTATTTAAATATTAACATCTTTCTAAAATAATTGTGAACATTTCTGAGGGGGGCCCGTTGAGTTTTATTTTTCAACTGGGGGGGCGCGGCATGAAAAGGTTTGAAGACCACTGCTCTAGACAGTGACACAAAGGGAGCTGGCTGTAGTCTGCATATCCTGATGAGCCCTCTGTGCCAGGAGGGAGGGGAGGAGTGGTCACTCACACCTGAAAGGGCTGTGCCTGCCCTCACACAATACAGTCTCCAACCCCCTAGTGAGTGTCTGGGGCCTGGCCTGGGCAAGGCACGATTTCACATCCAAAAAAGACTTTACTTTGAAGTAGGCCTACTTCAAAGGAGAAATTGGGTATTAGAAGGGCACCCAAAACCAAAGACTATAGAACACTTCTGGAAACAAGATGAACCTCTCCCTGGAGCTGAAGAGCTGAGGAAGAAGAGCTGCCCTGCCTGTGACTGTGCTTTGTGGAGCTATCCTGCAGTTGCTGCTTCTGCCAGAGTAAGAGGGCAAAGACTGGACTTTGTGTGCCTTCCATCTTGAGAAGAACTCTCGAAGGCCTTGATGTAGAGCTTGCCTTCTGTTGTTTGAAGTCTCAGGGACAGCAAGGACTTCTCTCTGCCAGCACCTGGATTCTCTGGAGAGACTCCTGCTTTGCCCTGTGGTGCCCATCCAGTTCCTGAGACCCTGAAAGGAGAAGCTGGCAGCCTAAAAGGAGGAAATCCACGCACAGAGCCATGAGCGTATAAAAGATAGACGCGACTCTGATCTGTGGCTGAAATGACGCACGGCCGGCTCCACGGTTGAAAATCGACGCTCGCCAGAAACGCGACCTTATGAATCAATGCACGGAGCACAGCATTGCTGACAGAGGCTGGGAGATTGTAACCCGATGCGTGGCTTTTGGATCATCGTGCGGCTGGATTTCCGACGCAAGCACCGCTGGGCGTGCAAAAACAACGCAAGGCCTGCCCGGACCCGAGAGTGCTGACCAGATCGACGCATCGCTCTCCTGCAGAGAGAAGGAATGATGCACCCGACCCGACAAAAGGAGAACTGATGCAAGGTTCCGTTCGTGAGTGGAATCGACGAATCGCAAGTCCTTTTTGATGCACAGTAGCCCGTGCTGGGTTATTTTTGATGCACCCAAGGTCCATTTTCATGCTAACAGTGTGAGTGTGTGTTTTAAACTACATAAAGACTCTTTTTGCTTTTTAATTGATAACTGGACTTGTGTATTGTGTATTTTTGTCGTTTTGGTCTTGTTCTGTTTAGATAAATATTTCCTATTTTTCTAAACCTGTGTTGTGTAATTTTGTAGTGTTTTCATTAAGTTACTGTGTGTGTTGGTACAAATACTTTACACCTTGCACTCTGAAGTTAAGCCTACTGCTCGTGCCAACCTACCAAGGGCGTAAGCAGGGGTTAGCTGAGGGTGATTCTCTTTTACCCTGACTAGAATGAGGGTCCTTGCTTGAACAGGGGGTAACCTGACTGTCAACCAAAGACCCCATTTCTAACAGGCAGGTATTAAATTTGGAAAGTCATCGCAGAGAAGGACCAAGAGCATTCGTGTTCCATAGCCTGAGCCTCAGCCAAGGTGGCATTCTATGATGTGCCCAGTGATGAGTTAAAAGCCACATGCTCCAGGAAGGGCAACTCATAAGTAGCTTCCCATAACAAACGCACCCTCAACGTGCATGTCTGGTAAAGAGCCCTCAGCGAGAACATCAACAGATCAGCGGCCAATGAAAGCAAGCGCTTCGTAGAAAGACAAACTTCCAGTGCATGTTCAAGAGAACCAGAGGTATCGAAACATGGGCTGCACACAATGTAAAACTGGTCTGAATGACAGAGACCAGTCACACTCCAATTGCTCCAGGAGTGCTGCTCAAAAATACTGCATTATGCGTTCAAGACACAGCTGCGCTGATTGGAGCATTTTCATTCCTCCTTGTTGCGGTGGGACAGCCATTGCTCATATAAAATAGCAACAGCAAAACGCCAGCTATTACAGCCAAAGTTATTTGAAATCCCTCGAAAATGCTGGAGAAAATTGAGTGGATGGCTGATGGTATTAAACCGAATATGGAGGAGAAGGTGTGAACGAAACAAGAACCAACGGCCTTAAAGAAATTTGCGATTCCACTCGTACTGGACGCATTAAATATTCGGCCCATGAGTTCACCAAAGTGTCTCAGAAAGTTTGTACTTAAAAGGGACTGTATCTCTGCTGGCAAACTTGCCACCTGAAGTGCGTAGGTCTCGCGTGCAGAAGTAAGAGCTACATGTATCTGCTCAACTAGTCAAAATTCACATTAGAAGTAGCAATATGTGGCCAAATGTCCGCTATCTCTTTTATTTTAGTGGGAGGAAAAAATATGTTCCCGCATCATGCAACGATCTTAGAGACCGAAACAACATAAACTATTCCGGCTCGCATCACAGAACAGTCTTCACAATTGAGGAGGACATAGCTGTCGTTTGAAAGCACCTGGAAAGTAAGTCTAATCAAGGGGACAGGAACTCCCTTCAGATAACAAGCCAAGTTTGCTGCAGACGCGTTACACGCCCCATGCAAGGACAGGTTTTTACAAACCATGGAATGGCTGACAGAAGTCTTGCATTCACAACCGCTAAGAAAGACCTCTTTCGTGCCACTGGGACATTTGTACGAGAAGGCTGGCTCCCATACCTCATGAATGTAACTATCTCTCAGCCTTTCATGTCTGCCTACCAGAATGTGCTTTAAACAGGAGGTGAATTGTAGTGTGGAAATAGGCAGATTAATAACCCTGTGTATTAACCACTCAGCAGATGGTGTTTCAGCAACAGTAAAAGGCAACTTTTCTAATTTCTCGATGTTTAGCATGACATAAGTTGCTTCTTTCTTAGCCATTAGTTGTTGTTGTCTACTTAAATTAAAGGAAGAAAATATTTCCCTTGTGCTGACATGTTGCCAGGGAACGCGACCCGCCTTCAGTGTTTGAAGTGTACAACCCAACTGCATAATGGACCTTAGCTGACTCTGTCTATGGTGTAGAGAAGACATATTTGTTTGTACAATGTATACTGGGCATGTTCAATTTCTTAATCTTGGCTAAGCCTAAACAACTCGTTTGTTGTACAGTTTCATTTAAAGATATAATTTGAATAGGTATCAGGAATGCTCTAAATAAAGCTTCCTTCCCCCATATTTGCCAATGTCTAGTTCCCCACACACTTTTTAAGTCAATCAACTTCAGCCAATATTCATAGCCTTCTATAGTCAACCGGGAAACAAAGGAATCCAAATATATAAATTTCGTATTTGTCAATAATATGCATATGTTTTCCGTAGGTGGCAATTTAAAATAATATGACTCAGCATTTTTAACATCATTCCCAGTAGAATATGTAAACTTTTCGGCATACGTTTTAGAACTTCCTTGTGGGGGAACTGGACAATGTTCCCATTGAGTATAATTAAAAACAGTCTTTGGGCTGCTTGCTCTGTGGATGAAATACTCCCTATAATAATTATAGCAAAACATATCACCATAATTCTCTTTAGATTGATAAACATCCTCGTTTTCAAATACAGTATAATACTACAATTCAGTCATCATAGAATCAACTGTTTTCACATCCCAATCATTAGAAACAACTCCGGGTGTTATTATATTGTTCATTGAAAGTTTAAACACATATGGTATTTGAATGACCTCCGTAGGGTCATATATATCAGATATTACTTTATCCCAAACAATCCCATTGGGAATTGGTATAGCGGAAATGTTCACAAAGGACAAGTCTCTGCAGACCTTATGTGAAGAATAATGTGGTTTCAGAACCTCATCTACCAGTTCAACTGTTGATTTTTCAGGAATAAAGTGACCATGTATTAACAAAAAGAAAGTGATGACAAACCCAGTCCAAAGCAGAAAGGCTAGTATAGTCAAAGACAGCCACAAATAGTTCCATGGAAGAATGAAATAAGTTACTTTAAGCCAATTTATCAGCTTACGTATTTTTGACAGTTCTGGAGTGGAAGAGGCGAATGGGTCTGAGACATCATCATTGATGTCGGCAAAATACCCAGAAGCAGTTCGTGCAAAAACTGGACCCGTGTTAATTGTTGGAGTTGGTGTTTCCCGTGGTGGCACTGAGTAAATAGCACTATCAGTCTGTGTTGAAGTTGTATCAAATCGATCAACCATTTCTGTATTATTTGTTGTTAGTGGAACCAATGCAAGATCATTTTCCACCCTCCCCAACCTCGGAGTGGTATCAGTGTTGCTGCTTACAACTTGTAGAGGAACCTCTTGACCAGTAGTGAGAGGGATTCGGGACCTACTTGCTGTTCCTTTTGGTCGGCTATGCAGGATCGGCCACATGGTGTAGTTTGACATTGTTGATGGAGACAAAGCGATTTTCTTTGGCACCTGCCAACAGTGGTAGAATGACAGTTCTGGTACCATGTATTCCCAAGACTTGGACTGGTGCACAATAAGAAGGACCAAATTCCTTTTTCACAGCAACCTTTTAATGTACTAGATTCCCCACTCTAGGAATCCAGCCTGTACGCGTTACAGGTACATCCTTAATTCCTGTGGAGGCAGCACTGGCAGAAGAGTTGTCGTCATGGAACTGATGTATTTCCTGTAAGACAGTGACATGTTCATTTATGTCAAAAAGTGTTTCTGCCGCCTCCATGCCAGGACCATCAAGATCTGAACATACATTTGAGTTCCAAACAGGCACTCATATGAAGTACAGCCCCCCAGGTACCTTCTAGGCAGATTGTTAAGTGCTCTCTGGACTCCATACAAGTGATTAGTCCAGCTACGACCGTACGTAAGACTCTGGCTGTTAAGGATTGCTTTAGATCACGGTTTAATCACTCCACAACACTATTTCCCTTGGGATGAAATGGAGACGAGTACTGGAGTTGGACCCCCAACGAAGCCATGGCGTCCCTGAATGCCCTTGAGGCATAAGCAGGGCCCTGGTCCGAGTGGAACGTCACAACTGCATATGTACTGATAAAGAGGCGCAAATCTTTAATAACAGTCCAAGCGTCAGCCGAGCGTTGTGGCCATACCCATAGAAATCTGGAGCAAGAGTCAACAGCGACTAGGATGTAATGCTTGGCCTCTTTATACAAGCCTGGCCACCAATATCGGGCTTGTAACAAGGATATTGTAGCCGCCGCACCAGCATGAGCGGATGCTACCCCTTCATGCGCTGCTTTAATCAACTCTGGTCTTATATCTTTGTTGGGAATATCTCGCTCCCTACGCCTGGTATCTTAACCTCAGCGTTCAGGCAGCCTCCCATTCGATAGGTATATTTAGCAGGAAATGTTTTTGGATTGGGCGTACCATCAGCTGTAGCTTTAACGGCAGCCCATATATTTGCGTCCGGTTTCATACTTAAACATGTTAATGCAGCAACAGCAGCCGTAGCTACTGCTGACTTTGCGGCTTCATCAGCCAGTGTATTCCCAGCCACGTGTATTCCAATGCACTGGTGTCGAAGTGTGTGTACAACATGGACATTTGGTAGCGTTTCCTTCAGATCCGCTACTTTCCCCCACAGAAGTCTGTGTTTGATGGTGTTGCCTTTAGAATCTCTGAACCCATTCTGGCGCCAGTAATGCAGGTATTCATTGAAGAACTGGACACAATAGTACAAATCACAAACAATCAGCGTTGGCTTTGCAGGATCCGTATGTTCCAGTGCCATCACCAGAGCTTTCAGCTCTTATAATTGTGCTTTGCAATCCCCTAGGGTTTGCGTAAAGGTATGCAGGGGACAAAATGTATTGTCCTCCATATAGCCACTTACGACTGCGTAAGCAGCGGAATATTGATGCTTTGTGCCAATTGCTGGTTGTGCAGGGCCATCAGTATACATTCTCTATGATATTGTTCAATAGGTAATGTATTTGTTGGAACCGGGTATTCTAGTTCGTACTTCAAAAATTCTTGAGTTTGTAACTTTAGGTAAAAAATGTAATCTACATCAGTGGCTGTCAAAGACGTGGCCCATTGTATCCAACATGAATGTAATGCTTTTGCGCTGGCTTTTGTGACAGCCTCTAGGGCTGGGATTGGAGAAACGACAATAATGCGTTTGCCCTGGGCTAGAGGTCTTTCTTTAATGATAGCCATCTGAACAGCAGTGAGAATTTTGTCAGTGGGAGCAAAGCGCTGTTCTGCTGCTGAATACAAATGTGATTTATATGCAATCGGGACAGTATCACCCTCATTAAATGTCACATAGGGGAAACCAATGCCACCAGCAATTACTCTGATAACCAAGTGTGTTTTGTTGTCCCTCGTGTGTAGTTGTTATGCCACGAGCATGTCTGTCTGCAGCTCTCTGAGAACGCGTGTGTGTTCGACTGTCCAAAATCTACTGGAAAAGTTGGGAAGTATTAGGTCATATAAAGGTTTTTTGCGTGATGCATAATCGGGAATGTAAGTTCTGCCAAAATTTAGGAAACCCAATAGAGATTGGAGTTTTTTAATTGTATTTGGAGGTTGTAGTTATGCACATTTTTCTAAGAATTGTGGCGCTAGGCTCTTTCCTACACTCGATAGCTCATATCCCAGAAACAGGATGCTGAGGAAGGCAATTTTTGTTTTTTGTTTAAATTGAATTTGTAGCCAAATTCAGCAAACCCCACAACAATGTGGGCTACCCATCTTAAATGCTGTAGTAATTCATCATCCATTAGATAAATATCATCTACATAGGACAATGCTTCAGGGTCAATGTCATGCAAAATTGCAGTCACATGAGCTGCAAACAGTCCTGGGCTGTTCTTGTATCCCTGAGGTAAACAACAGAATTTTTCTGAGAATCTAGTGCACTGAAACTTGTTAAGTCTCTACTCTCAGGCGCTATATTCTGGCAGAAGAAAGCATTGGAAATGTCCAGTGTTGTTTTGTATTTTTTACGCACTATGTTGTTCATCAGTGCTATGCTATGTGAGTTTCGTATAGCATCTGTGTGTGTATGAATGTTTAAGTGTCTGTAGTCTAAGACTATTCTGTATGAATGGTCTGGTTTAGCTACTGAGAATAAAGGATTATTCATTGGAGAGACACAGGGTTCAATTACGCCATGGTACTCTAGTTGTGTGAGTATTTCTCTCACTGATACTTTTGCATCATGCTTTATTGGATATTGAGGTTGAGGTTGGGGTTGATTTTTAATAGGTATTACGTGATAGGGGCATTCTTTATCCCATCATGCGTGGTTGCGATACAACACGGGTGCCTGCACCAATGCCCAATCGATGGCATAGGATTCAGCAAGTTTCTCTGGAACAAGGGGTGAGAAAGAAGGTTTAATAACATCTTCTCCCTATAGGCAGGTACGGACAAATTCTGGTGGACAATCTTGTTCGCCCAGTAAAACATCATACATATTTACTACACGATCCCAACATATTGTGCCTATTGTGCGTTCAATGTCTCCTTCTAACTGCAGCATTACTTTATACACCCTATCAGGTGTGGAGACGCGCATGTCCGCAGTTTCTACTTGTAGAAAGTCATCAGTTGCTTTCACCTCCAGATGCTCTAGAAGGCTGCGGCGAACTATTGTGACCTCTGCCGCGCTAACAACGCTAGGGCCCACTTCCTGTTCTTCAAGAGGACCCTCTTCTTGAGTGCCATGTCGAACTGCAACAGCTGCCACCTTTTTCTTTTTAAATTGAGGTTTTTGTTGGGGAGGTTTCTCTTCCTTTTTAACAGACACCTCAAATGAGTGTTGTGATTCCTGTCTCAGTTTCACATACTCTGTTCTTTGCTCTGATTGCCCACCTCTCTCACTGCGTTTTTCCTATGAGTCCTGAAAGGAACGAGATTGGCGTGTGTCAGTATATTGATATCTATCAGGCATTTTATATTATCTCTATTTCGGAGATTATATCTATTCTGTGGGGTCTCCGTATGTGGAGATTCTCCCCTTTCTTTTATAGAAGTTTGTTGTTTTTTTGTCCCAACGTTTTTTGTTACCCTCAGGAGCTTGCTTGGAAAAAGTCCTCATTAAATTTGCCCTGAAACTGTGGTTTAGTTGGTCCGGCCCCTAGACTATCACAACCAATACTAGAATAGGTCTCAGCGATAATCTTTGGCAGCATTCTTGATCCTGTTGAGGAACATCCCGGAGCTGTATGCGCACTGCTAGCGCGACTGCTTACCCTTTAAGGTTACTGAAAATGATTGAGGATACTGTGGCAAAATTGCCCATTAATTGCATTCCCAAGTCTAGGGCCACGGCAGCCCCGTATTCATCGTGAATTTGTTTCAACAATTCCGGTAGGTTGGCAAGTGTCAGCGTACCGTGTGCAGTAGTGTAAAGCGCAGCAAACACCGTGCCCCATGTATTACAGTTATCAACTGTGAGGAACATCCCAAATGGCAAGCACATTGTTAAAATTCTATGTTGATCCTGAGGACCCGTATGGGGAAATGCTGCTTCCAGTGCGTTTATTTTTTGAGCTAGCAAAAACTGAGTTTCCTCTCATTTGGCGGGTACTTTACCCATGATCAAATGTACAGTTGCAGGGTTAATACCTGGTGTCACTGCATGTGGTTGAGCTGGAGCAGCACGTGCTGGGTTCATATTCAATGTTTGCATTATGAACTGTACTAATCGTCTACATATTGCTGTCAGTTCAGTATATAAGCGACGGACTTCAGCTGCTGACAAATTTGCTACTGCAGGGTGAGGTGTTAAGTGGCCAAAAAAGGCCAGATAGGACCATCATTACTTTTTACCTAACTGGTATAATTGTGTGGGGTAGGGCGCCATCAGGCCAATTATTATGTTCTTGATAAGATAAAGGTATTTCTAAATATGCATATGCTCTGTATTGTCCAGGGACGTTTGCAAGTGTATAGTGATGAAATGTGTTTGTATTCCCAGCAATTGCTGGAAATGTGACCCAAGAATAGAAGAGTTCTGTTCTATAAGCTGCATCTGCATCAACAACAAATGTGACTGGACCCCCCGGGCGTTAGGCCATTTGTCAGTAAATGTGCAGTCAGAGATTGTCTCATATTAACTGCAATTGCCTGTTGGGGATTCGCCATAGTGGATTGTAAATTTGTTCAGAGAAGGCACACCAAGTAGGGATTTTCCTTTTAGAGTTCAAGCTTGAACAACCTCCAGCATCAGATAGGATGTCCCACTTAGCTGAGGAGGAAATTCTCAACACCACTGACGTCTCCGTATAGAGTACTTAGGTGTCATTGTATATAATGAGACAGAGATACTCAGGGGGACCTGAAAATTAGAGCCTGACCAAACGTTGGCGGCACCATGTCGTGCAGGCTCTCGTTATTCTAACTAGACTACTGGGTTTTGAGTGTCAGAATCGCCTGCGTTGTAGGAGACTCAATCTGACCCACTGCAGGTGACACCTGTCGCTCCAATCTGGGTTGTGCTCGGGCTAACTAGCAGTGCCTCATTTCTATCCAAGGGCAGGGATGATTGGGCAGCCGAGCGCATGACATAAATGGTTTCTCAGGGAAGCCGTGGTCTCATCCGTTTCTCTCAGTTACATTCGTCTCATGTGCACAATGACAAACAGAGGCAGTATATGTTTAAATAAGATTTTAATGAAGCGACTGCATCTTAGATAACAAAGCGTGAGCTGCAATAACCAGGACGACACAACATAATAAGATTAAAATTGTGACAAGGAGCGTAAAGCATAGAAATAACGCTACCATGTTTTCACTAGAATCAATAGACTAATTCCTACCTAGGCTATAATAGAGCACAGCGTTTTAAGCTCTAATTCTGCCCTTCAGGTTCCATGGGAAGACATCATCCCCCATACCTGAGCAAAGGCCTGAAGTATGCATTAGCAGCTGTAGCAAAGCATTTGGCAATCAGCATACAGTTGTGGTTCTCTGGCTGGAATCTCCCTCTAACGTGTAAGGGACAGGGAAGTGTTTTTATAATAAAACAGCTGTTGTTCTAAAAAAATGTCCCTACGTAAGAATGTGTATTTTCTATGAATGTCAGAGACTAAACTCTATACCACGTTCACTGGGAACCTATCTTACTGCAGCCTTGGACGAAGCACAGAGTGAGCAGGAATGTCTTGTTTGAGAACAGAGTGCTGGCCTAGGCAAAAACAGTCAGATAGAGAGAAAATAAAACAAGACCGTAAAAGTGCCTACTGTAACAATAATAAAGCAAAGCTGAATAAAATATATCTAGGTTAAAGTGCACAGCTCCAGGCCTAGTATGTTAAAATAACGTGCATAGAGCTATAACTAAAATGGCTATACAACAACACCAAATGGTTACATCTGAAAATCCCAACTTTCTAAAAGTAGCATTTTCAGAATTGCAATTTAAAATCCGATTTCACCATAAGTTTTGGCTTTGAATTGTGATTCCAGAGACACCAAACTCGAAAAGTGTATCTCTTCTTCTCCAGGTGACCCATTGATAAAATGGCAGAAATGGAAAAAAGTTTTCATTCACTACGCTACGGTGTGTGGTACCTCTCTCAGTGCGGAGAGGAAGATATCTCTGCTAATGCACTGTCTTGGTACCGAGGGGCAGGAAATATTTAAGAATTTGCCAGAGTTGTCAGATAGTGATGCAACAGGGCATAATGAATATGAATTATGTTGTAAAAAACTTGATTTACATTATTTCCCCAAGGTAAGCACGGTGCTTGAACGGTATCAATTTGGGAAAATAATGCAGCTCCAGGGTGAATCAGTGGAACAGTATATAACTTTGTTACGAGGTTTAGCTGCGACTTGCGCTTTTGGAAATTCTTATGAAGAACGTTTAAGGGATCAATTCATGCTGAGATGCGCACTATAGAAAGCCAAGGAGAGTATGTGGCAAAAGGACAATCTGTCGTTGGAGGAAATACTCATTATCGCTAAAACCAGTGAACATTCAAAGAACTATGTTGAAGTTATGCTGGGTCATAAGTTAGCAACTGATGACTCTAGTATAAGTGAGAACATCACTGTCAAAACTGTACACAGCAGTACCACAGAAAATAGAAGTATGAAGCGAAAAGACAATGTAGAGGCCAACTAAACCTTTTTCAGGAAGGTGCTACAGGTGTGGGAATGTGGGACATATGGCTAATAATAAAGAATGTCCAGGTTTGAAGATTACTTGCAAAAGCTGTAGGATAAAAGGTGTTGTAGAACAAAAATGGATATTAAAAAAGTGAGGGAAGCTGAATATGAAAATGAAACAGGTGATGTAGATTCAGTGTGTGAAATTAAAATTTTGCAAACTGAAGGTGGATCCTTAGGTGGTCCCATGGAAACTATTTTAGTAAATGGTGAAGCTGTTAAAATTCTTTTCGATTCTGGAGCAAAGATAACACTCATTCCGAGAAGTTTTTATGACCAATACTTAAAAAGAAAGGTCAAGTTAAAGAAACCTGATATAAAACCCAATGGGTATGGTGGGGAACCAATCAAACTACTAGGGTACTTCTGGGGAACCACTGAATTTGAAGAACGTATTATTCCAGGAAAGATTTATGTGTCTATAAAAGGGGGCTCTCTGATCAGTTAGTTCCATCAATGCGATCTATGTGTGTATCCTGATTCTAATGAAGATCTGCCAGTCAAACTGAGAAATATTACCAAAGTAAATTGTGTGTCAGAGGTTGGGAGTAAGTGGATAAATAGATTCCCTGAGGATTTTAATGCAGAAGTAGGCTGTCTAAAAAACTACATGCATGAGATCAAACTGAAACCCAATGTTCAAGCAAAAATTGCTAAGTTGAGAGGCGTCCCATTAAGTGTGGAAGAACAAATGAAGGAAGAGATTGATAAATTAATAAAAAATGGGATAATTCAAGAAGTTGAGGTATCAGAGTGGGTGGCACCAGTAGTAAAGGCAAAAAGGCTAATGGGGAGGCTAGATTATGTGTTGACCTCAGAGAATTAAACATGTCAGTAACTGTGGACCATTATCCTCTCCCTAACATCTATGAGATGTGTTCACTTAATGGTGCAAAACATTTTTTAATGCTTGATTTATCATCAGCATATCACCAGATAAGGTTATACCCCTCATCCCAAGAACTCACCACATTTATTACCCCATTTGATACTTTTAAGTTTCTTAGGATGTCTTTTGACCTGATATCAGCAGCATCTGTTTTTTCAGAGAGCGATGGAAAGGATTTTGAAAGTTATAGAATTAGTAAAGATTTATCAAGACAACATTTTGATGTTCGGGCCAGTTTGAGTGAACATGATAAGAGGCTGGAGAAGATGCTGTACAAATTAAAAACATGTGATCTGACTTTGAAATCTAAAAAGTGTACATTTGACATGTCAAGTATTGAATATTTAGGATATGAAATCTCCGAAAAGGGAATTCGACCAAGACTGGGATTGATTGACACGATTAAGAATATGCCAACTCCCCAGAACAAAGAAGAATTGGTAAAGTTTTTGGGAACTTGTACCCGAATTTGCAGAGAGGACAGGGTGCATGAGAAGACTGCTAAGAAAGGGAAATGAATTCAACTGGTGTGATAGTGTACTAGTGAATTTCAAGACATTAAGAATAGCTTACAAAATGCATCCAATTTAGAAATTTTCAATGCAAAGGATGAGATTATGTTAATGACTGACGCCAGCTATAAAAGGAAGAGGTGCTGTTTTGATGCAGAAATCAAAAGGGTTGAATAGGACAATACTTTTCTTATCGAGAAATTTGAAAGGGGATCAATGTAACTATTCAGTGGTGAAAAAAGAAGCACTAGGAGTATATTGGGCAGTAATAAAGTTGAGGATGTTTTTATGGGGTCGTAAATTTAAAGTTATAACTGATCACAAACCTCTCAAAGAGGTATTTAAGAAAAAGGGAATTGATTTGGTGTCACAAAAAAATCAGAAGGTGGTTGTAGCTCTACAGGAGTTCAAGTATGATGTCTCTTAAATACCAGCTTTATTGAATGTACAATCAGATTGTCTTCCTAGATTGTGTGAGGAACATAGTTCCAAAGCTGTAAAAGATTGGTGTAATGATGAAGGAGGAAGTTTTGTAGGTGAAGACCTAGACGAAGAAATAAAGGTATGTCTTATAACGAAAGCTGTGATTCAGGAATCTGAATGGAAGGAGGAATTGTTGAAAGATGATAAATTACAGAGAGTAATAGAAAGGACAAGAAATGGATGGGGTACAAAAAGGAGCTGTGATGATGTTTTGTTAGTTTTCTTGCAGGTGAGGGTTGAGTTGGCTGTCATGGATGGAGTATTAGTGAGGGGTAGCAAATTATTTTCACCTTACAGTCTAAGATAGTCATATGGGCATTTCCAAAACCAAAGAGAGGATAAGAACTACTTACTAGAGGCCTGCAATGAATGTGTTGATAGAAAAGTGAGGGATTGTCAAGTGTGTGCTCAATCCTATGGTGATAAGAGAGGAAGCTTCAGGGCCGTGCGTGGACATAGCTTTAGATATACTTGGTCCAGTCAGGTTGAAATCAGCTGATCGTTATGTCATAGTGTGCATTGACATGATTCAGGGTGGCCGGAAGTTAAAGTAGTAAACTCTATAGAATCTAAAGATGTGATTTGCTTTCTTGAGGAACTTTTTGAGAGGGAGGGTTTTCCTGCATTTATTTTCACTGATAATGGTGTTCAATTTACCTTGGGATTAGTGGAGTCCTTCTTGAGGGATAGGGGGATCAGGCAAAAAAAGGCAGCGTTATACCACCCTGAATCAAATGGAGTAGTGGAGCTGTTTATTAAGGTACTTAAAGAATGTCTACAACTGGCTCAGGTACAAGGAATGCAATGGAAAAATGAAATGTGGAAGAAAATACATGAGTATCATATAGCACCACATTCTTCTACTGGGGAAACACCTTTTCAGTTATTTAGATGTAGATTACCCAGTAATGAAGTTGCACCTGCCTGGGTACAGGACAAAAGGAAAAATATTGATGCTCATATAGGTGATGTAGAAGGATGGAGGAGAAGGGAACGTATTAAAAGGTCAAAAGAAAGGAACTTTATGATGCGCGCAAATGTGTGAAAGAAACAATTGTAAGAGTTGGTGATTGGATAAAGATAACATTTCCAAGGCTTGAGAACAGGTCATCCAAGTTCCTGGGACCTTTTAAAGTTATAAAGTTATTTAGGAATGCTGTAAAAACAAATGATCACAGGATCTGAAATCTGAACAGGGTGGCAAAATGTAATTTCAGTGAACCGGTCAGGGTGTGAAATTCAATCCAGACCAAAACGAGATGTAAGAAAGCCAACACAGTTACAAGACTATATATGAGTCTTGGAATGTGGAATGTAAGATCCATGTGTATCTGCTACATTTAATGTATCATAAAGACTAGATGTGAGTTTTAGAATGTCATGTTTAGGATCTATGTGTAGCTGTTAGGTTTAATGTATAATAAGTTGGAATTTAGCTCTTGTGGTGGAAGGGAGGTGGTGTGATAACGTGCTGGCACTGGGTGTTCTATGTTCATGGGAACTTAGTAACTATGTGATGAGGTATTCATGGAATGTAGAATACATCATCACATAGCGCATGGAATACGCAAGTGGCAGCTGATCTTGAGAGCTGCGTGGGGATCGGACTCTATCTGCTGACAGGATTGGGCTTCTTCGATTGTCATACTTAAACAAATAAATAAACCTTCTGCTATTGGACTTTGCCTCTGTTAAACCTTTCTACACCTGCCATATTTGGGAAGATGCCCATAAACTTTCATCCCCATTCAGGAAAGAGACCACAAAGTCCCTGTGGGGGATTCAACATTCCCATTTCTGCTCAGTGGAGGCCCTATACCCAACACTTTATTTGCCCTAGTAGGTAGTAACACAGTTATCTCTTCATTTCACATCCACTCTGGCATTTCGGGTTGGTGGAAATGAAATCTGCCCACACTGGGCAGCTAACTATCTTTGATGTGATAAGGGCTCTTGCACCTTGAAAGTTGACATTCCTAAAGTCAACCTTAGCAATACTTTTACCATAATGGTATCTCATGTTAACACACTAATAGGGGAATTCTCTGTCACTACTGATTTATTGTCTATCATGCTGAGTGTATGTCATACTCTCAGGTACTGCACGTGTTCAGATCGATATACTCCTCTTTAAGACGGTTCTTTACCCTCAGTTGAACTGCTGCTTTGATTTCACTTTGTTTTTTTTCCCTGGTTCCACTATTTTATTCTCAGATTTTGTTTTAAGCTGCTATTATGTTTTAGTCATATTTTTCATGTTTTTACAGCTCTGTTCTAAAACAATAAAAGTTATTGTTTGCTATATAACTGTTTCAAACGTGTTAAAAATTAATACATAAATAAAACATCACGGATGGCCATTTATATGATAATATTTCTGCTACAGAAAACAATTTCATCCGGACAATTTTTAAAGTCAAATGGGGATTTATGAACCGATTTAGAGTTTGGTGGGCTGCCCAGCCATCCGTCAGGGTGGCAGAGGACATTATATCCACCGCACTGACCTAATACCACCCGTCAAATGTACAGATCAACCCCAGTGTAGCAGTAAACGCTGCGCTTTCAGAGGACCTGCACTTGGGGGCCTGATGTCCTTCCCGTGACAGGTCCTGCTGCGGAAAATGATATCAGGGAGCTGTGAAGTGGACCTTTCAATAGTCTGCGATGATATTTTGTTTAGTTCACAAAAGTTCCTCTGCCTTGGAAGAGGTAAACCACTGTCACATTATCGCGTAGCGTCTCTTCAAATAATATGTTCGAATACCAACCCTTCATTTTTACTTCTTCAGCGAGCTGCTGTAGGACATTTTGGTTTGGGCTTCGGATGTGGACATAGTAGATGTCTGCAAGAAACAAAATCAAGGAAGAAAAAAACAACATTAGCTCATATCTCAAATATCTCAAACAAAATAAAACATAAATAATAATTGGTTTTGTATAGCATTGTTACCACGTCTAAGAGGTTTTTCACCCAATTTGATGGTGTTGGTTTTACAAATCTTAGAAACATTTGAGGCAGCCTTAAGAAGAGTAGGCCTCGTCAGCTAAATATATCATCAGAGATGAGTAACGAGCATTTAACTCACTGAGCCATCCGCCTGCATTTTTTACTATGCATTAATAACATAACAGGCGCATATGCAGAGCACGCATCCACGCAGATAGTTTATTGGCAACCTTGACCAATATTTCCAGCTACTCAACTCAAAAAAATGTAAGTTATTATACTATCGATCCTGGAAGGATGAAAGGATGAGTGAACTAGGCAGAAAGTAACTCTATAACTAAATTGATAAAAACACATCTGTGCAATTACGCTACCAGTCCAGCTACGAAGGTTCTGGAAAAAACACAATATAATTTTTGTTTGTGTGTAATTGGGGGCCGAGCAAGCAGATTTTGCTCTTGTCCATGTTACATAAAAATAATTTGCACCAAACTAGAAATGAAGACAACAGAGTGATATTATTGCGAATATATGATTAATCGGTGGCTTAGAAATCATTTTAGATTTTTAATAAATAGTTTAATAACAAACTCACGACCCATTAAACGCCTATGGACGAACAGTATTAAGTGCCATTGTTTACTCTATAAGAAACTGTTGCAGATTTGTCACACACGTGGAAATACGGCATATTTCAGATTTGCATAGTGAAGATCAATTTATGTGTTCAAAACAAAGTACATCTGTGTAAGCTGTTCAGTATCTGGGTGCTACATTACATAAACTGCCTAGGTGCTGATAATTTGCACCAATATGTGAATTAACACTGCAATATGAAAGTGTCATATTTGGTTTCCTTTCGTTTTTGAGGTGGTCACTTCTATTTTGAGGTACCAACAATATGTTTGTTTATTGACTAGTAGTGCAAAAAATGATTTTTGCTGCTAACCTTTAAAAGAAGAAACAAAACTGAGCAAACAGTACAGCTTTTTCTTATGCCGTGTCGTGCTAAATAGATGCTAAATAGACCTCTAGGGCGCTTTATGTGACTTCCAAAATGTTTGTGCACTGAGCAGTTGGTTCAAGCGAACCAACATTAGTTTACATCAAGTGGCCCATAAAGTCTGAGGTACGTAGAAACCTTTTCCACAAAGTCTCCTTCTCTTAAAATAAATTGTAGGGGTGGCCAACACTGGTAACAGGTCTACAATGTCCTCCCTCTAAGCCATCAGTCAACTGGGAGTCCTCTACATTACCTGCAGACTCTTGCCACCCACCAGAGGACGAGGAAACAGACCCAGGCTGCGGGCTGACCCAACAGACCAAGACACCTCTCAGCAAAATATGAGTCACATGCGATTCCAAATGGGCAATAGGTTCCCTCTGATTTGGGGTCTTTCAGCATCAACCTTCAATAGCATAGAAGGCAGGTTGCCCTGTGGAAAGCAGTCCACAGCAAAGCAAGATTTCATTACCCTTGGGATTTCTCCTGGAGGCTGTTTTCCACACCGCGGGGCAGGTTCTTTCAGGAAGATCTAGAGAGTGGATGACCAGAGCACCCCTCCCCATATTTCCTTCAGCAGTGAGGAAGATCACTCTCCTCTTTAGGTAAAGCTAGGTGTTTACCTTATCACTCTCCTTCCAGGGTTAAGTTCAGAAGCAGTGGGCCTAGCATGGAGCTTGACACTGCACAGGTGTGTATGTCAATGGCAGGAACCAGAACGCTAGTCCCTAATGGCCATTTATATGCTCCTCTCCCCCTTTTCCCAACAATCCAAAGTAATTCCCAGTCTTGCAATTCGTCCATTGTCTACAGAGGTTTCTCAGATCCCTTTCAGCACAACCCTAAACGACTGAACTGATAGGCATCAGCGATCACACAAGTCGCTCAGTTTTGGTTTACCTGTAATTTGTGTACAGAATATTGAAGTAGTCCTAGAAAAATAGAACTAACACAGTCCAGCGGAAGTCCCATGGAGACCAAGATGACCAAGGGATTTCTGTGAAGATTGAGAAGCAGAAGCACTGGCCTGCTATGACTCAGATGATGAGTACAAATGGAAAGTACCACTGTGATAGTGGAAGAGATACTAATGGCTCCATCAAATATTGTTCCTAGGTAATGTTATGATACCCGGAATTTGTATAGAGCAGCCTTCATCATTTGCTCTATCTCTTTGCATATTGTGCAGTCATCAGTTAGTGGTTGGGATTCCTTCACTGGCGATTTTTTCTGGGCCATTTTGATGTGGAGAGTTGTTTGAACTCTGCAAGCTTTCGTCCTATAGGAGTTCCATGAAGGGTGAGTGGGTCTCGTGACCTTGCATACTAAGCCGAGTGAATGTAGCAGGATTAGTGGGTTATGTCTGCGTGGTGGTTTGTAGCAGGGGTTAGGTGGCCCTGTACTTAAGCTGCATCAACTATGGCAGTGTTGTTCTCTAAGGGCATTGGTTCTTGTGCACTTCCAAATGACCAACGTGGTTGTGAGTCGGAATCTCTCAAGAGCAATGTCTGTGGATCTTCTGTCTCAACTGGGGTATATTGTTCCTTATTTAAGTTTTAATTGTGCATGTCATTTTCGCCCAATGTTGCATTAGATGAATCTTAGTAAATCTTCATTTTCAGCTGATACAACAGCTCAGTGATTTAAGTGTTCATGTGAGGCCTTTATGGGATCTGTTGGTCAATGGCTCAAATCTGCACGAGTTCAGTTAGGCATTTCTTCCTCATGAGACTGATAAATTAGGTATGACTTTCAACTGTGCAATAATGATTTTATATAAGCATGTTCTATGCAAAGCGCTTTGTTGAAAGTGCTATTTAAATATCAGAACATTGGGCTTGCAAATTGCGTCCCTTCTAAATTACGATTTGCAGTGCAATATATCAGTGGTTTACCGACACCCCAGAAGAAGAGGTAAGCCACTTGCAAAGTGTAGGGGCCTTTGTGAGACAACTGTCCCCTTTTCTGACAGGTAAAGAAGAAATGTTTGAGAGGAGAGAGTGGTCCAAGAGACCACTGCTAACTCTTAAACAAACTTTTATAATTGTTTCTTTCTGAAACGCAGACTCGCTTCCTTTAAAGCAAACAGAATGTATTTATTCAAGAATGTACATTAGGTTTGCAATTTGCAACCTACCTCAGAAATATTGATGAAGTAGCGCAACCCACTCCAAATGGGGATTTAATGAACTTACTTAATAGTAGGGAGTTTCTCAAAATCAGAATGCATTCCTAAAACGTCAGTGTGCAATTTTCAAACACGTTTGGTGAATGGATTCTTTGTACATATGGACCTTTTTTTTTTTTCCTAAAGCCTATTTTATGTGTAGAATTTCTCACGGGAGGAAGAAATATCCGTCTGACTACATTAGTAAGGTACTTTCTTCTCAGGATTACAACGAAACGGCTCACACAGATCAATTTGTTGTATTCTGGCCTATTGGGCAATCAGGCAGTACCCGAGGGGCTGGTCTAATAAATAGGTCAGTCGGTCAGCCCGTGCCTTTGAGGTTTGTGGGCCTCTTTTATGGTGTTGTGGGACGTTTGTGACTGTTGGTTTCCCTGACTTTACCACAAACATTGCTTGTAAGGCACAAATGAAAGCAGTCGCCCATACTTTACAAAACACTTACACAACTTGTCTTTACAAGTTAAAAACTGGCCTTTTTCTAAATGTGGGTCACTTTTTTAGCAGTTTGATTCACTAAGTGAGACCACTTTTATTTTGGTGCCCGGGCCTTTTTTCTGTCCTAATACGACCCTGTAACGCAACGTAATGAACGTATGTAAAATGGAGCTCTGAAAAGTAGAGTAATGGCTGTTTTGACGCTAACTGCAGCATATATATATTTTTTTCTACAAAATATAATACATTTTACTTACTGTTGCGCTCACTCGTTTGCAGAAGGCATCTCTGACCTAAAAAAAAACAGTAAATACTAGAGTTCTTGGATAGTATTTGGCATTTAGATACCTCTGGCATTTTACATATTCTAGAAATGGTAACAATATATACCACGGCACTGGATGCCTTTGCATTTGTAACACATTGGTTTCTCCATTCTTATTCTATTACATTTAGTTCTACTTGCGATTTTTAAGAATAGCTGCTGCTGGCCACAGACATGGTAATGAGGAATGCTTCTTTCACAATACAGGGCATTGTGTGGCTTGAGATATGAAGAATGCATATTCCACAACACAGGGCATTGTGTGGCTTGAGATATGAAGAATGCATATTCCACAACACAGGGCATTGTGTGGCTTGAGATATGAGGAATGCATATTCCACAACACAGGGCATTGTGTGGCTTGAGATATGAGGAATGCATCCTCCACAACATGGGGCATTGTGTGGCTGGATATATGAGGAATGCATATTCCACAACACGCGGCATTGTGTGGCTTGATATATGAGGAATGCATACTCCACAACACAGGGCATTGTGTGGCTTGAGATATGAGGAATGCATCCTACACAACATGGGGCATTGTGTGGCTTGATATATGGACATATGAGCAATGCATACTCCACAACACTGGGCATTGTGTGGTTGGATATATGAGGAATGCATACTCCACAACACAGGGCATTGTGTGGCTTGAAATATGAGGAATGCATCCTCCACAACATGGGGCATTGTGTGGCTTGATATATGGACATATGAGCAATGCATACTCCACAACACTGGGCATTGTGTGGTTGGATATATGAGGAACGCATAGTCCACAACACTGGGCATTGTGTGGCTGGATATATGAGGAATGCATACTCCACAACATGTGGCATTGTGTGGCTGGATATACGAGGAATGCATCCTCCACAACACGGGGCATTGTGTGGCTTGATATATGGATATATGAGGAATGCATATTCCACAACATGGGGCATTGTGTGGTTGGATATATGAGGAATGCATACTCCAAAACACAGGGCATTGTGTAGCTGGATATATGAGGAACGCATAGTCCACAACATGGGGCATTGTGTGGATTGATATGTGAGGAATGCACATTCCACAAAATGGGGCATTGTGTGGCTGGATATATGAGGAATGCATACTCTACAACACGGGGCATTGTGTGGCTTGATATATAGCTATATGAGGAATGCATTCTCCACAACACGGGGCACTGTGTGGCTGGATATATGACGAATGCATACTCCACAACACAGGGCATTGTGTAGCTGGATATATGAGGAATGCATATTCCACAACACGGGGCCCTGTGTTGCTGAATATATGAGGAATGCATATTCCACAACACGGGGCATTTTGTGGCTTGATATATGAGGAATGCATACTCCACAACACAGGGCATTGTGCGGCTTAATATATGAGGAATGCATACTCCACAACACGGGGCATTGTGTGGCTTGATATATGAGGAATGCATATTCCACAACACGGGGCATTTTGTGGCTTGATATATGAGGAATGCATACTCCACAACACGGGGCATTGTGTGGCTTGATATATGAGGAATGCATACTCCACAACACGGGGCATTGTGTGGCTTGATATATGAGGAATGCATATTCCACAACACGGGGCATTTTGTGGCTTGATATATGAGGAATGCATACACCACAACACGGGGCACTGTGTGGCTGGATATATGACGAATGCGTACTCCACAACACAGGGCATTGTGTAGCTGGATATATGAGGAACGCATATTCCACAACACGGGGCATTTTGTGGCTTGATATATGAAGAATGCAGACTCCACAACACAGGGCATTGTGTGGCTTGTTATATGAGGAATGCATACTCCACAACACAGGGCATTTTGTGGCTTGATATATGAGGAATGCATACTCCACAACACAGGGCATTGTGTGGCTTGATATATGAGGAATGCATACTCCATAACACGGGGCATTGTGTGGCTTGATATATAGATATATGAGGAATGCATACTCCACAACACAGGGCATTGTGTGGCTTGATATATGAGGAATGCGTACTCCACAACACGGGGCATTGTGTGGCTTGATATACCGGTGCCATGTCCTGGAAGTGAGGCTGGTGAGACGCAAGATTCTAAATAAATCACACCAACAGCCATAGGCAATACTCAAACTCTCACACACAGATGTGCTGAAATGCGTTGGTAAATATCGCAAGCAGATAACGTTATATTTGCCGTCATGTGCTAGAACAAACACATTTGCAGCCTTATCTTCCCTCTCTGCTTAAGACTGAATCCCCAGGTAAGGAAGTTTGCAGGTGTTGATAATATTATAGGAATGCTAGATACAATTGTGTGCAGTCATTTAACAATTGCCATGATAAACCTAAAATCTAAGAGTGATGGCACATTTAGTTGTGAGCTGCAAATGGTGCTTTAACTTAATATTTCAGTGATGGGTCTGAATATCAACAAGGACAGGAGAGTGAGGGCTGCCCTACCCCTCTGGGTGTCTCCAGTATGAAAATGTAAAAAGGAGGCCGACGACCAGTAGTGTCCTAATTGTACAAGGTACACGTGTTGAATGAAAGAAAATCACTTTGATAAAACATTGCCCTATTCACATTTTTTTGCTCTTATGTTGGTGCTATTGTCACTATCAACTCAACCTTTTCTATAGTAAGTACTCTGAAGTTATTTGCGGCATACAATATCCCTAGAATTGATGTGAGCAATTGGGAATATGTATACACATGTATATTTGCATTACTGTTGTCGATTAAAAAACTAGATAAACATTTTTACCTTTTTTTCTGTGAAACATGTGGTCACCAATATGAAGAATCCCTTGAAAAGAGAAGAGACATGAATATAAAGTAGTGAACTTACTTGATAACTAACCAATATATGAGATACAGTACGCGTGCCATAGAATATTGCAAGTCCTAGAGTAAAGTTGCAGTTCCTCTATAAACTTATGGAACCCTGTGGTGACTTGCAATATCCTTATCATGTACATTGTTACATCATCACTTTTCCCACAAGCCATGTAAATCCTTTTGTGTAGCTCTTTCATATGAAAGAGACATCAGGTTCACAAACATGAAGAATAAAAATAGAGTCTCTAGTGCAAAATTAAACATATCAAAAACTCTGTTAGATGTTTGATACAAAAAAAGATATTAGAATCAATTTAATACATCTCACTTTTTTAAGAAAAAGCGCTATATCTCGTAATGTGTAGAAACATGCAGTAAATTCTAACTTTTCTTTAATTACCTAGGGAGTGCAAAAAAATAAACATGTTTCCTTAAATATCTTGTTTCTGCTTGTCACTGTACAGCTAGAAACACAGAGCAGAAGAAAGAAAATCAATCGTTTCATTTTCCTGGCCTTACTTTTGGCTGCTTTCTCTGGCAGCAGGCAGAATTCAACTGTATGAAGTTATTACAGTTCAGTGGTTATGTCATTTCTTTATAATTAGCGACTGGGTGCATCACAAGTCGCCTATGTAAAGAGATTCGAAACAGATTTTTATACAAGGATTGCAGAATCCCATGCATTCTATCAGCATAAACAAGATTCTTTAGTCCTAAAAAACAGGTGTTAGTTTGTTAAAAAATGCTTGTTATTTTTTTCTTTCATTCATCCATTTGTACACTAGTTTTTTCATGTATTGCTTTAGACATCCATTCCTTCATTTTACATACACTCGTCTTCCCATAATCTATCCCACTAACACAAAGTACCTGGAAAGCGTTCATCACTGCAAACCCATAGGTGAAGACCATCTTGGTCAGGGTGTCTAGATCCTTCAGCAAAGCAAAACCAAAGGCCCACGTTAATCCAAAAACTGGGGTCAGGACGAGAATAGCTTTCATAATACTTTTGGCTGTTTCTTTGTCCTCCGCTGGACTTGCATCAGAGACCGAAGGTCTCATCAGTTTGGAGATGACCACAATAAGAGTAAGAAAATTGATGACAATGATGGATCCTGCCGGGATGGCAAATGTGAGGATAGCTCCGCTGTCTGGGTTCAACCAGCAAATCGATTGGTGGGTGTACCTACTCTTGGGATAAAAATAGAAAAAGGTGCTAATAGCAATTATTGCTGGGAAGACATAACCCAGGACAAATGAGAGTGAGAGGAACACTTTCTTCCTTAGATGATGGAAGATGAAAACCAACTGGTGTAACAGCATCATGCTCTGGCAAAGGGTCCAGAAAAAGAGTGATAAATAAAAGAAATGGTTCAGGAAAGTGATGGAGAGGCAGATGAACTTGCGGGTCTTTACAGCAGGGAAGGATGCTGCCAGGAAACAGACATCTGCACACAGTAAGGAAAACGAGATGTTGACCAATGACGTGTGGCGGAAATAGGAAATGTTACTCCTCGCCACATACTTCCACACTATCCATTCCATGAAAAGACAGATGCAAAGTGAAATGATCGAAACTGCCAGGCCGACATATGTGATCTCGTCAATTAGGAACAAGGGTTCGGGATTTATTGACATCAGAACAGCAAATGACGTCAAATGATTGCAGGCGCAGTAAGTTATGTTCTCATCGGACCACCCCAAGCAGCCGGCATCAGACCATCCTCCGACTCCAGCAGGTGGCATGCGGAAGTCCCAGAAAACACAGTGCGAAATGGAGTCTTTCTTGGAATTGTTGACGTGGAAAGTCATATTGATAACACCAAATTCACTGAGGTTCTCATTCATGTTGTTGAATTTTATGGATGTTGATTGGACAATGCTGTTTAAATGTGAACGTTCAAATTTTCCTGTGCTTTTGGGCAGAATGTTGCCCAGCGAGGCATATGCCACACTCGTGACCGTGAAGTTTCCTCGAGTCGTCAAATTGGCGATTGTGTTCTCATCAATGAACATGCCCACGCTGAGATTAAAGTCGAATGTTTTCTGATAAGCGCTCAGATTTGGCCCTGGTTCAAATGATTCGCCTTTAACCTGAATACTTGGCACAGCAATATCGAAGGACTGGTTGTATGTTTTGAGTAACTGGCTAAACGTTTCTACAGACTTCAGCATGCTGGATGCTTGTGCTCCTTGGTTACTGGACAACGATGACGCAAAACTGCTAGTAGTGATGTTACTCGCAACTGAAAGGAAATTCTGAAAAACAGGTAGTTACTGAGTTAACACTTGTAAGCAATCGAATGATAGACATTTGTAATGCAATCATGAAAGTAAAAAAGCCATACATTTTTTTTTTAGTAGCTATGGCGCACAGTGGCATAGAATGTTAGGTGAATGTTGACCAGAATAAAAGAATAGATCCTCAACAAAGTTTTTTAAATCTATTTTATGAAAAGAGCTACAGACATGCTTTGTGAAGTCAAATAATTTGTATGTGATGCATGCAATGCTGTCATATACCCTTCATTTCTGCCACTTCCCTTCAGAAGACACTTTTGCTTCCCCACTCTATCTAAATAGATTACATGACAGACAATCCCCTAGACTAAGGTGCAATTTAGAGCCCACAGCTGTGACCACCTAAAAAAAAGATGGAACTACTAGGCTATTATCGAATTGGGGAATAAATTGCAAAAAATACAATACAAAAAAAGCAGAAAGGATCTGCCAATCAAACGTTTTATGAAGCTTTGGAAACCTACATCATCTTGAAAAAGGATACACATGATTAAAAGATCTTGACATGGCTCCAATGAAACAAGGGACACATGGTGAGGAGGATCGGCTGAACAGTACTTAACTGTTCAAATCACAACTACTGCTTACGTTACCTATTTCAACGAGCCAAAACAAAAAATGTAAACTCTTATTGTGGATTCTACGTATCACCAATCCAGCAGCCTGACGTTAGATTGAATTTAAACATTGTCAACAATGCAATGAGTTGTACTCCAAACACAATGAGGCAAACACCCTACACAAGCACGCAGACACCCCTTCAACAGAGAGAAAAATACATTTTTACCATCTACATTCTATCAAGACCTCATGAGGTTCTGAATGTCACATCTGGCAATGGTTAGGCAGAAGGTAAAATAGCACCTACACCAACTGCTATAAACCTGACGAGCTATCCTAAACCTCCTTGCTCTCACAACAGTCTGGTCACCGGGTGGCAGTACCTGTAGGAAAGTACCCTCTTTGTTGCATGGTTGCCCCCACGTTTTGCCTGTTTTCAGTGTGTTTGACTGTGTTCACTGGGACACTGCTAACCAGGACCCCAGTGACCGTGCTCTCTCCCTTTAAATTTGGTTGCTTGGACCACAAGCACCTCACATTTGGCATACAGATGCCCTCTTGTAAGTCCGTAGTATATGGTACTCAGGTACCCAGGGCAGTAGGGCACCGGGGGTTCCCCATGGGCTGCAGCTGGTATTATGCCACAAATGGGGAGCCCATGCAAAGTGTAGCTGCAGGCCTGCCATTGCAGCCTGTGTGAAAGAGTGCATTTACCTTTATCTCTACAGGTCAATGCACCAGGTCACTGTAAGTCACCCCTATGGTAGGCCCTCGTAGCCCAGAGGGCAGGGTGCAAGGTCTTGTGTGTGAGGGCACCCCTGCATGAGCAGTTACCCCGACAAGCTCCAGCTCCATTTTCATGGACTTCGTGAGTGCGGCGATGCCATTTTACCCGTGTACTGGACATAGGCCACTACCTATGTCCAGCTACATAATGGTAACTCTGAACCGAGGCATGTTTGGTATTGAACATATTGGACTCATACCCCAATACTGTTGCCAGTATTGGAATATGATTCCATGCACTCTGGGGGCTCCTTAGAGGACCCCCAGTATTGCTCTTACCAGCCTTCTGAGGCTTTCAGGGCAGCCTAAACTGCTGCCGCCCCTCAGACAGGCTTTTGCCCTCCTGTTGTTTGATCAGCTCAAGCCCAGGAAGGCAGAATAAAGGATTTCATTTGGGAGAGGGGGTAGCACCCTCTCCCTTTGTAAATAGGTGTTGCATCGCTTGGGAAGGGTAACCTCCCCAAGCCACTGGTATGCTTTAAAGAGCATATTTGGTGCCTTCCTTGCATAAACCAGTCTGAACTGGTTCAGGGACCTCCAGTCCCTGCTCCGGTGCAAAACTGGACAATGGAAAGGGGAGTGACCACTCCCCTGCCCATCACCACCCCAGAAACGGTGTCCAGACCTCCTCCAGAGGGTCCCTTGATTCTGCCATCTTGAATCCAAGGTGGGCAGAGGCCTCTGGGAGCATCTGAGTGACCAGGACAGGCAGGTGATGCCAGAGCTCCCTCCTGATAGGTGGTCACCTGGCTAGGTGACCAATCACCCTTTCAGGGCTATTTAGGGTCTCCTTCTTGGGTGGGTCCTCAGATTCGGCTTGCAAGATTCCAGCAGAACTCCTCTGCAACCTCTACTTTGACTTCTAGCTTCTGCAACTGTGACTGGACCCGCCAGGATCTGACAATCTGCATCCACAATAAAGACTCTGCTTACAGCATTGTTTCCATGGTTCATTCCAGCTTCTGTAACATTTCCCCAGCTGTGCATCCTCTGAGGGCAGCAAGTCTTCAGTCTGCATGAGAAGGAAGAAGGAATCTCCCTTGGAGTGAAGGAGTCACTCTCCTGCATCCGCAGGCACCAACAGCAATGACAACTGGCTGCGTGGATCTCCTCTCATACTGAGCTGTGTGGCTCCTGCATCACGGGTGGTAGTCTGAGTAGTCCTCTTGGTCCTCTCTGCCAGCTCTCCTACTTTGATGGAGGTAAGCCCTTGTCTTCCCAATCAGGATAGTTCTCTGTGTGCCACGTCTCTTGCAGCTACCAAGGGATCTTCAGGCTCTGTGTAGCCCCAGCCGCCAGCACCCTTCCCTGTGATGCACATCCCTCTGTATGCTTTTCCTGTGGCATGGGACCCTTCTCCAGTTGTTCTGCATGGGCTCCTCTGCAACTCCTAGGTCCTCTTCCAGTGGGTCTCCTGTGGGGGCTGCCTTTTCTTCTGAGGACTCTCTGCCTTGCCTTGCTGAGGGTCCTCCCAGGGCTCCCCCCTTGGGTTGAGTCCTCCTGGACCTTGCTGGTCCCTGGCAGCTCCACTTTTGCTTCATTGTTACTTCTGCCTTTGCCAATGCCTGTTGGTGGCTTTTCCATGCCACTAACCCACTGCAATCTTCCATCCGGTGTGGGATGCCAACTGCATCCTCCAGGAACTCTTCTCCAGCTCCAGGGCTGCATTGCTGACCGTCTTTGTCCTACCATTGACCAACTCCTGCAACCACAGGCGGGTGGGTAGTGGCTCCAGCCACCACTGGACACTCTGTGACTTCTGGACTTGGTCCCTGTGAGAAAGTAGCCTCTTTCTAGCCTTGTTACCCCCACATTTGGCCTGTTTGTGAGTGTATGTCAGGGTGTTTTCACTGTCTCACTGGGATCCTGCTAGCCAGGGCCCAGTGCTCATAGTGAAAACCCTATGTTTTCAGTATGTTTGTTATGTGTCACTGGGACCCTGCTAGTCAGGACCCCAGTGCTCATAAGTTTGTGGACTATATGTATGTGTTCCCTGTGTGGTGCCTAACTGTCTCACAGAGGCTCTGCTAACCAGAACCTCAGTGGTTATGCTCTCTCATTTCTTTCCAAATTGTCACTAACAGGCTAGTGACCATTTTTACCAATTTACATTGGCTTACTGGAACACCCTTATAATTCCCTAGTATATGGTACTGAGGTACCTAGGGTATTGGGGTTCCAGGAGATCCCTATGGGCTGCAGCATTTCTTTTGCCACCCATAGGGAGCTCTGACAATTCTTACACAGGACTGCCACTGCAGCCTGAGTGAAATAACGTCCACGTTATTTCACAGCCATTTTACACTGCACTTAAGTAACTTATAAGTCACCTATATGTCTAACCTTTACCTGGTAAAGGTTAGGTGCAAAGTTACTTAGTGTGAGGGCACCCTGGCACTAGCCAAGGTGCCCCCACATTGTTCAGAGCCAATTCCCTGAACTTTGTGAGTGCGGGGACACCATTACACGCGTGCACTACATATAGGTCACTACCTATATGTAGCTTCACAATGGTAACTCCGAATATGGCCATGTAACATGTCTATGATCATGGAATTGCCCCCTCTATACCATGCTGGCATAGTTGGCACAATCCCATGATCCCAGTGGTCTGTAGCACAGACCCTGGTACTGCCAAACTGCCCTTCCTGGGGTTTCACTGCAGCTGCTGCTGCTGCCAACCCCTCAGACAGGCATCTGCCCTCCTGGGGTCCAGCCAGGCCTGGCCCAGGATGGCAGAACAAAGAACTTCCTCTGAGAGAGGGTGTGACACCCTCTCCCTTTGGAAAATGGTGTGAAGGCAGGGGACGAGTAGCCTCCCCCAGCCTCTGGAAATGCTTTGTTGGGCACAGAGGTGCCCAATTCTGCATAAGCCAGTCTACACCGGTTCAGGGGACCCCTTAGCCCTGCTCTGGCGCGAAACTGGACAAAGGAAAGGGGAGTGACCACTCCCCTGACCTGCACCTCCCCTGGGAGGTGTCCAGAGCTCCTCCAGTGTGCTCCAGACCTCTGCCATCTTGGAAACAGAGGTGCTGCTGGCACACTGGACTGCTCTGAGTGGCCAGTGCCACCAGGTGACGTCAGAGACTCCTTGTGATAGGCTCCTTCAGGTGTTGCTAGCCTATCCTCTCTCCTAGGTAGCCAAACCCTCTTTTCTGGCTATTTAGGGTCTCTGTCTCTGGGGAAACTTTAGATAACGAATGCATGAGCTCAGCCGAGTTCCTCTGCATCTCTCTCTTCACCTTCTGATAAGGAATCGACTGCTGACCGCGCTGGAAGCCTGCAAACCTGCAACATAGTAGCAAAGACGACTACTGCAACTCTGTAACGCTGATCCTGCCGCCTTCTCGACTGTTTTCCTGCTTGTGCATGCTGTGGGGGTAGTCTGCCTCCTCTCTGCACCAGAAGCTCCAAAGAAATCTCCCGTGGGTTGACGGAATCTTCCCCCTGCAACCGCAGGCACCAAAAAGCTGCATTACCGGTCCCTTGGGTCTCCTCTCAGCACGACGAGCGAGGTCCCTCGAATCCAGCAACTCTGTCCAAGTGACCCCCACAGTCCAGTGACTCTTCAGTCCAAGTTTGGTGGAGGTAAGTCCTTGCCTCACCTCGCTGGGCTGCATTGCTGGGAACCGCAACTTTTGCAGCTACTCCGGCCCCTGTGCACTTCCGGCGGAAATCCTTTGTGCACAGCCAAGCCTGGGTCCACGGCACTCTAACCTGCATTGCACGACTTTCTAAGTTGGTCTCCGGCGACGTGGGACTCCTTTGTGCAACTTCTGCGAGCACCGTTTCACGCATCCTTGTAGTGCCTGTTTCTGGCACTTCTCTAGGAGCTACCGGCTTCAGAGAGAGCTCCTTGTCTTGCTCAACATCCTCTCTCTCTGCTGGTCCAATTTGCGACCTCCTGGTCCCTCCTGGGCCTCAGCAGCGACCAAAAACACTAACTGCACGATTTGCAGCTAGCAAGGCTTGTTGGCGTTCTTTCGGCGGGAAAACACTTCTGCACGACTCTCCACGGCGAGAGGGATCCGTCCACCAAAGGGGAAGTCTCTAGCCCTTTTCGTTCCTGCAGAAACCTCAGCTTCTTCTGTCCAGTAGAAGCTTCTTTGCACCCGCAGCTGGCATTTCCTGGGCATCTGCCCATCTCCGACTTGCTTGTGACTTTTGGACTTGGTCCCCTTGTTCCACAGGTACCCTAGATTGGAAATCCAGAGTTGTTGCATTGTTGGTTTGTGTCTTTCCTGCATTATTCCTCTAACACGACTTCTTTGTCCTTAGGGGAACTTTAGTGCACTTTGCACTCACTTTTCAGGGTCTTGGGGAGGGTTATTTTTCTAACTCTCACTATTTTCTAATAGTCCCAGCGACCCTCTACAAGGTCACATAGGTTTGGGGTCCATTCGTGGTTCACATTCCACTTTTGGAGTATATGGTTAGTGTTGCCCCTATCCCTATGTTTCCCCATTGCATCCTATTGTAACTATACATTGTTTGCACTGTTTTCTAAGACTATACTGCATATTTTTGCTATTGTGTATATATATCTTGTGTATATTTCCTATCCTCTCACTGAGGGTACACTCTAAGATACTTTGGCATATTGTCATAAAAATAAAGTACCTTTATTTTTAGTATAACTGTGTATTGTGTTTTCTTATGATATTGTGCATATGACACTAGGTGGTACTGTAGTAGCTTCACACGTCTCCTAGTTCAGCCTAAGCTGCTCTGCTAAGCTACCATTATCTATCAGCCTAAGCTGCTAGACACCCTATACACTAATAAGGGATAACTGGGCCTGGTGCAAGGTGCAAGTACCCCTTGGTACTCACTACAAGCCAGTCCAGCCTCCTACAGTCCCCTTCTTCCACAGGACTTCCTCTTCAGGAATCCACCGCTGGTTTGTTGCAGTCTTGTCTGGGTATTGCATTATTTTCTTTTTAGTCCTTTTGGGTGGTTTGGGGAAAATCCAGTAACTTACTCCTTTCTTCCTGGTGGCTGGGGGGCACTGTGTTACTTACCTTTGGGGTTTCCTGGTTCCCCCAGCTCCCCTCTACACATTCCACTTACCTAGGTGGGGTCCTGCATTCACATTCCAGTGTTTTTTAATATATAGTTTAGGCTCCCCCTAGGGTCACTATTGTCTATTGCAATTTCACTCTTTTCTACTGCTTTTTATGCCTATTTCTTATAACTAGTGTACATATCTAGTGTATTACTTACCTCCTATTGGAGGGTTGCCTCGCTGGTACTTTTTGGTAACTGTGTCACTAAAATAAATTATCTTTATTTTTGTAACACTGAGACCCATATTTATACTTTTTTAGCGCCGCATTTGTGTCGGTTTGTGACGCAAAAATGGCACAAACTTACAAAATAAAATTGTATTTTGTAAGTTTGCGCTGATTTTACGTAAAAAAATGACGCAACTGTGGCGCTAAAGAAGTATAAATATGGGCCTGAGTGTTTTCTTTCATGTGTGTTAGTGCTGTGTGACTACAGTGGTATTGTATGAATTTTGCATGTCTTCTAGATAAGCCTTGGCTGCTCTTCCACAGCTACCTATAGAGAGACTGGCTTCTAGACTCTGCCAGCAACACAAAAGGATGATGGGAGGAGTGCTGAACAATGCAAACACTCACCCCCAATCACAGAGCTGGGTTTAATCCATTGTTCTTTTGCTCACCGTGTCACCACAGTGTGAACCCAGCCATATGCACACCAGTCTTGATGCTGTTTCTCATAGGAACAGTCCAGCCCCAAATGCCAGGCCAGATCCTCCCTGGACCAGAAACAAGCATCCTGGAACCGGTTTCAGGGTATCACCCTTCATCAGCCAGGCTAGCTTGAATCCAGAGGCACAGTGAGAACGGGGCCCATGTCTGGGCATACCCTTCCCACTTAGGGCAACTTTAACAAACCAAAAGGATGATGGACGGAGTGCTGAACAATGCAAACACTCACCCCCAATCACAGATCTGGCTTTAATCCATGGTTCTTTTGCTCACCATGCCACCCCAATTTGGACCCAGGGATAAGCAAATCAGTCTTGACCCTGTTCCTTATGGGAAAAGTCCAGCCCAAACTGCCAGGCCAGGTCCTCTCTGGACCAGAGGCAAGCATCATGGGACCAGTTTCAGGGTATCACCCTTCATCAGCCAGGCTAGCTTGAATCCATTGGCACAGTGAGCACAGGACCCATGTCTGGGCATATCCTTCCCACTTAGGGCAACTTCAGCAAAACAAAAGGATGATGGGAGGAGAGCTGAACAATGCAAACACTCACCCCCAAGCACAGAGCTCGGTTTAATCCATTGTTCTTTTGCTCACCATGCCACCCCAGTTTGGACCCAGCTATATGCAAATCAGTCTTGACCCTGTTCCTCATGGGAACAGTCCAGCCCGAGCTTCCAGGCCAGGTCCTCCCTGGACCAGAAACAAGCATCCTGGGACCGGTTTCAGGGTATCACCGTTCATCAGCCAGGCTAGCTTGAATCCAGGGTCACAGTGAGCACGGGACCCTCATCTGGACATACACTTCCCACTTAGGGCAACTTTAGCAACTCAAAAGGATGATGGACGGAGTGTTGAATCATGCAATGACTCACCCCCAGTCGCAGATCTGGGTTTAATCCATCTAGACACTGCCTACACTACCCTAATAGGGGATACCTGGACCTGGTATATGGTGTAAGTACCTTAGGTACCCACCACACACCAAGCCAGCTTCCTGCAACACCCTCCCCATGGGCCACTACCTCAAGCCAAACTCAAGCCAATCTAACACTATCTGACTCCTCATTTGGGCACACAGACACATATGTCTGGAAGTAAATGTGCTACAGCCATCTGATTGGTGTGTGGTATGCATATCTTGTAACACAACATGTTAGGAATGTTAGAAACTGGGTCTGTAGTTGGCAGTCAGTTTGCACTCTGTCCAAGCAGGGACCCTCACTCTAGTAGGGGCAATGGAGATACACACTTAAGATAACCCCTGCTCACCCCCTTGGTAGCTTGGCACAAGCAGGGAGGCTTATCTCAAAGGCAACGTGTAAAGTATTTGTACCAGAACACACAGTAATACAGTGAAAACACTACAAAATGGACACCACGCCCTTTTAGAAATAAAGCCAATATTTATCTAAACCAAACAAGACCAAAACGACAAAAATCCAACATACACAAGTAAAGTTATGAATTTTTAAATTAAAAAGAGTCTTACTCCAAAGAAAACAATGGATGTGTGTGAAATCCGGCCAGCGACAATGCGTGCAAAACCCGTCCGTGCAGTGATGAGGAACCGCGCTGCGTGGGGCTTTTGTCGATTTCAGCAGCCGCAAGTGGGTGTTGCATCATTTTTCCAGCTGGGATGCAGGTGATGAGTCAATTTCTCAGCCGTGATGCAGATGGTGCTTCGATTCCTCAGCGCGATGCAGGTGGTGCGTCGATTTTACAGCCGTGTTGCAGGTGGTGCATCAAAATTTTCCCCGCATGCCTCCTGTGCATGGATTTCCACCTTGGCTCCAGCAGCATCACCTTCCCAGGGGCCAGGGACTGGAGTGTGCACCACTTGGCAGGGTAGGAGTCTCAGCAAGAAAGTCCAGGTGCTGGCAGAGGAATTTTTGATGGCCTTAAGACTTCAGACCAGGAGGCAAGCTCAATCTAAGCCCTTGGTGACACTTCAGAAGTAGGAATATACCACAAAGTCCAGTCTTTGTTCTCTTTCAGGCAGAAGCAGCAATTGAAGGTGAACCCAGCACAGCACAGTCACAGACACAAAAATGGTAGTACTTCTCCTCCAGCTCTCCAGCTCTTCTCCATGGCAGAGGTTCCTCTTGAGTCCAGTAGTAATCTAAAACTCTCCCGTTTTAAGTCCACTACTTATACCCCTTTCTGCCTTTAAAGTTGGCAAACTTCATAGGAAAGTCTCTGTTGTTCACAAGATCATGCCTTGCCCAGGACTGGCTCCCGACACACACCAGAAGATTGGAGGCTGCATTGTGTGAGGGCAGGCACAGCCCATTCAGGTGTAAGTGTCAGCTCATCCCTCCACTCTAGTCCAGATGACCCATCAGGATATGCAGGCTACCCCAGCTCACTTTGTGTCACTGTCTAGTGGAGATTCAAAAACAGCCCAACTGTCAGTCTGACGAAGACAGGGAACACACAATCAGGCAGAGTCACAGAATGGTTTAAGCAAGAAAATACCCACTGTCTAAGATTGGCATTTTCAAACTGACAATTTAAAAACCAACTTTACCAAAAGATGTATTTTTAAATTATGAGTTCAGAGACCCGAAACTCCATATCTCTATCTGCTTCCAAAGGGAAGCTGAACTTAAAAGTTATTTAAAGGCAGCCCTCATGTTAACCTATGCGAAAGATAGGCCTTGCAACAGTGAAAACTGAATTTGGCGGTATTTCAGTGTCAGAACGTGTACAACACACCAGTATATGTCCTATCTACATACACTGCACCCTGCTCAAAGGGCTACCTGTGGCTAACCTTAGGGGTGCCTTACATGTATAAACAAGGAAGGTTTGGGCCTGGCAAGTGGGATTAACCTTGTTATGCACATATAGCTGTGGCTGACATCCTGGGGTGAACTCTAGTCACTCCTATGGCTTGCGTTGTGGAACTATCATCTTTGGAGTCTCTCCTGCTGTGACAGCCTTTTAAGAGAAAGAAGAGAGAGGAAAGTGTGCACTTCAAAAGAAGCAGAGCCCCAACATAAAACTTTAAAAATCCAGACCCTAAATCCTAATTGGTGTTTGGAAATGGACTATAAGAAAGTGAGGTGAGACCCCAAAGTTTGTCATCTGCCAAGCAGACAGTTGGGCTGTGTGAGGAGGGGAAGCTCTGCAAGACTTCTGCCTAGGACCAAGACCTGATAGTCCTCATCACTGGGTGGGGGGATATCACCCAGGGAAACCAAGACCAGCTTCCCTGGCTCTGGAGCATTAGTGTCTGCCTGCTTGCCCAGATCAGAGTGCTCTGTGGGGTCCAGTGGGGAACCCTGCCAAAAGGACTCCTGGTGTGAGGTATGAGGAGACAGCTGTGCACCAAATGGGTTGTTGTCCAAGTGCAGGATTGAATCGGCAGCCCCTGTATACCAGTAAAGGACCACCGTAGACTTAGCCATGAATCAGTTGCCATGAGGGAAGTGTGAAGCTCATATCACCTCACTGTGTTGACACAGTATTCCAGAGGGGGCCACCATGGAAATGACTGTGCCTACAAAGCTCCAAGACTTGTGTGTTCATTAAGGGGTAAGCCCTTATGCCAGAAGGTGTTGCCATTGTATATGTGGCTGCATAGGAGAAGTCAATGGCTTGGCTGTGGGTACAGCCACAGCCTGTATGCCAGAAGGGGCTGCCAGTACAAAGTTTTGCCAAGTTTAGGCCGTTGCCCGGGAAAATTGAAGCTGCAACCTGGGGTCGAAAAGGACCACTGAGATTTGCCCCCTGAACTGCTCCGTGGACTTAAGAGGGCGTTGTGAGGAGGGTTTTGCTCCATTGCTGGGACCCTGTTGGGAGCACAAAGATCAACCCCCTCACCCGGTGGAAAAGCTGAACTTACTGCACAAACGGAAGCCTGGAGCAGTTCCAATCATTCTTTTTTAAAATTTTAGTACATGAATTAGCCACATGATAAATAGCACGTCTGCCATAGGAAGAGATGGAAAGCAAAACATGTTTGTTGGTCAGAAGTCCAATAAAAGTATAAAATGAACTGATGGCACAAGGTGTTCCTGAAATGTTTTAAAGTGACCCACGGCCATGCTGATAAGTATATATGATGTGACTAGGATGTACTGGTTAAACTGTGTCATCTGATTCCAAGGCAAGTAAGTCATCTCAAAGAAGTTGCCATACATCCGTGGGCCTAGAGGTAAGTGGCTTTAACTGTGTGTAGACTTCACGAATCCTATCACATTGAGACATGTGCTTTAGTCAGGTGGAGGCAATGGGACAATGCTTGCTGCCCCAGTGCAATGTTTGTTCCTGCTTGGCCAACAAAAGCGCTATAGAGGCAAATCTGTGGACAGAGCTGGGAATATTGTGCATGTACCCCAGTAGTGCCATCAAGGGAACTGGTAGGATCGTGGTATCTATCATGGTGGAGAGTGTAGAAAATAGTGATTGAATAATGTTCTATGGATGGACACAACCATGTTGAGTGTGCAAAGTCTGTATCCAGGGCATGGCATATAGGGCATTGGGGCGAGTGTGTAGTTGAAACGTGAGAGGTCCTTTGGAGCTAGGTATGCACAATGTAGAAATATAAAATGCAGGAGTTTATGTTTATTATTGATTGAAATGAGTTTCATTTGAGAGCAGCTTTAAGCCCACACTATATCGGTGAAAGGATAGCCTAAGTCTGTTCCCCAGGCCTCCTGGACTCGGCGAGTGGAGTTAGGTTTCAGGGCCATGCAGGTATGATGTAGTCTGGAGACTAGGTGGTTGCCATCTGTGTCTGATATAATAAGGGTCAGTGGAGCGAAGTTATCGGGGGATGTATATGAGGGGATACAGGAACGTGGAGCGTTGTGCAGTTGCTGCGAGACAAAGTGGTCCATGAAGGGGGCGTTACAAAAGTGAGTGTCGTCCGCATGTATCAGAGAATGCCCATCAGGGAATACATATCCCATGGTATGTAGGTTATAAAGTTAGAGAGTGCATTTGATAAGCATCTCGTGTGTGAGAGAGAGCCAGGGGTTGTCGGTCAGGGGCACAGAAGGTGAGTACAGGCTACTCCACTCACTGAGTAGTGGAGCTTCTACCAGGCCAGCAGGTAGTAGATATGGTCTGTGGGTCAGTTGGATCCATGGGGATACTCTTCGGTAACACTGACATTAAAAGGAGGTCATCAAGCTGGTCCCTCTCAGGTTTAAGGTAAGGGGTCCTGGCATCTGAGTGATACCAGCTGTGTTTGTATTGGCGTTGTGCGGCGAGATAATACAGTTGGAAATCTGGAACACCAAATCCACTTCGGTCCAAAGGGAGGGTTGATGTGACCCAGCGAATACCGGTTTACATCCTGTTCATTTAAGTCGTAACAGAAGGCCTTGGAGTGTTGTGAAAAATTGCTGTATCAGAGTTATGGGGATGTTGAGAAAAAGGTATAGGAACAAGGGGAGGACTACCATTTTAATCACTGCCACTCGTCCGGCCATGGAGATTTGGAGATTTGGAATTTAACCCACTGCTCTACTTGTGCTGCAAGTTTAGCAATGGTGGGCCCATAATTAAGCCAAAGTGTCTGTTCCTTGTCCCTGTGTAGGTGCATGCCCAAATATTTAGTGGAATCTGAGTTCCAGGTTAAGGGGCATTCAACATCAACAGGCTGGGCACTGTCAGTCAGGGGGAAGAGCTCCAACTTGGTCCACTTATTGTGGAGTCCTGAAAGTCCACCAAAACATGAAATTTCCCAGAGGTTGTCTGTCGGATTGTGGACAAACAGCAGTATGCCACCCTCATATAGGGACACCAGGAGATGGCCCCTGGTTAGTTTGAGGCCTCAGTGTAGATGTTTTTCCTGAAAATAACTGACTACAGGGTCCATAGCAATAATAAAAAGACAGGGGTGGGGAGGGCAACCCTGTCTGGTGACCCTGGTGATGGGCAGAGCATCAGTAACTATGCCGTTCACCCTGAGACTCACTGTTGGATGGGAATAAAGGAGCGTTAACAGCAAGATGAAACAGCAGGAGAGGCCCAGTTTTGAAAGCGTCACTCTCAAGAAGGGCCACTCCAAGGAGTCAACGGCCTTCTATGCATCTAGAAGAGCCACCACTGCGGGGGTCATTGGAGAAATCTTGTTCAATACTGCACATACTGTCCGTAAGTTGAGGAGGGTAGATCTATGGGGGACAAAACCAGACTTGCATGGGAGAGATGATTTGCTTCATGAGTAGAGAAAGCCTAATAGCAAGTATTTTGGCCAGGATTTTGTTATATAGATTGAGGTGGGAGAGGGGACAGTAAGAAGTACCTGTGGGGGTCTTTACCAGGTTTTAAGAGGAGTGTAATCACCACCCCATGCAACATGGGCGGTAGGTCACCTGTTTCCAAAGCCTCTGCATACGTAGCTAGAAGGTGTGGAGCCAGCAGATGCTTGTAGGCTTTATAAGATATGCCAGTGAGGCCGCAAGGCCAGGGGCCCAGGATCTGTCCAAGGCATTGATTGCTTACACGATTTCCTCACTTGTTATGGGTTCACTCAGGAAGCGGCATTGGCTATCAGTTAACCATACCATTGCCACATCATCAGGATAGGTTAAGTTCTCAGGGCCATCAGCTGGCAAGCAGAGCGAAATAGGTGTTTATAATAGCGTTGAAATTCAGCCAAGATGCCCTCCCTATCAGTAATGTGTTCTCCAGTGGGGAAGCAGAGTTCGATAACATATCGACTAAGTGGATGTGGGCGAAGGAGGCGTGCCAGTGTACGACTGGTTCACTCCTCCTCCCGTAGCATCTGGGGGTAGCTTGCTTCCCCATATATGCTATCTACCTGTCCGCTAAGTTGCAAAACTATGCCATCAGGAACAATCGCCTGTGCAAGTAGGAAGTGCTGCCTGAATGGGAATTTAGGTGGTCAATGGATTGCAGTTCAGATTACACAATGGACAGCTAGACACATATGTTGCGTAACGTGCCTGCATGTTTAGAGATGCAGATATCATGGATGTAGGCCTTGAAGGACTACCAGAGAGTGGCATGAGAAGCTACTATACCCATATTGAGGGTAAAGTATTTGACAATTGTCCCCAGGGAATCTCCAGGGGTGTTTCAGGTTACTCCTATAGGAGACAGATAGCTACAGCAGGACTTGGCAGTGGTTTGACAAGGTGCACATGAGATGTTGCACATCTGTGGCTCAGAGTGATGCGTTGGGCGAAAGAAGCCAATAGTCAAGGCGAGTCCACACTACATAAGGGGCAGAATAGAAAGTGTAGTTTGAAGAGGAGGAGTGACAAGCTCGCATGATGTCAGTGAGGGGATACATTTCAGTAGTATGATGCAGAGTGCTTAGGGCATGGAATTTGCCACTCGGCCTTGCAGTGGTGGTCAATGGGTTCAGGGCCATGTTAAAATCCCCACCCATGATAACACTGTCTGCCTCAACTCTTCCCATGTGTGCATGTATGCCACGGAAAAACTCAGGCATATTGGTATTAGGGGCATACACATTGACCAGTAGTGCATGTTTGTCCGCCAAGATGCCAGACACTATAATATAGTGGCCCCTCAGATCTGCATAGATTGTTAAGGGGGAGAAGGGAATCACTTCCAATCATTCTTGAGGACGGCTGTGCTGGTCAGGAAACAGCTTGCATCTGCCTGATGCTGCTGTGTGTCCCGTGTGCATACTGACTTAATCGAGCAGGACTAGAGCAGGACTGGAGCATTGCTGGTGCCTGCAGTCAGCCACTTGATGAAACGCTGAATGCTTCTGTGCTTCTGTGCTGCTTTAGCAGGTAAAACCTGATACAGGGATTTTGGGTCTCAGAGAACTTGCTGCTAAAGGTTCTGCAACATAATTGACACAATAAACTATTTCCTAAGAGACAGAGTGGGCTCTTGAGTAAGGCCACCTAGTGAGCATACCCTGGATGAGGCCACGAGTGACTAAGGAACAACCTTGACCACATTACAAGGAAGAGCAAGGGGTAGGGATTTGCAGTTAAAACTAGAGCCCAAATTTCAAAGTAATTGTGATATTGCTTATGAATGTTGTAATACTTCTTTGAATGTGTAATGTTAGAAATAAAATACTTCTTTTGAAACAAGTATTTGACTGGACATTGATTTTTGACATTTTTTAGTGAACTTTGTGTCCTGAGTTCTTTTCACTTACCTGTGTCTACATGTATGTATCCCCCAGGGGGATGCTTTGGTAGCTCGTCCAGAGCTAGCAGTGAGAGTCCAGTGCAGAAGGAGTACTTGGCACAGTTGCTTAGGATCCATAATATATTGGGCCCCAGGACATCACGGTTGTGCCAAATAGCCAATGTGTGTCCTTGGCCCTCTGAAAGGGGTTCTGACACATCAGTTCTCAAAATTCTCTCCAGACTAAAATTGAGGTAAATTTCTTTGAAGCCCAACAGAGTGATGCATGTTTTCTTTAAAATTTTGATTTTTATTAAACTGATCTAGAAAACAGTAGCATTTTCATACAACCACATCTCAGTCCTTTACAGTTACAAATAACATAGTAGGCGTTGCCACTAGGTAGTTATAGTTAGGACCTAGTTTCTTTAAAAAAAATGTGTTTTGTACTTGAATATATCTTTGACACCGCTTGACGAATATTCACAAAACTTTCAAAACAAATTTGCCAGTCATGTAAGCTGCTGTCTAGAAAGTTTCAGGGTGATCCATCCAGAGGGTGGGGTGGGGTGGGGGGTGCAAAAAAGGGGGAAAAGTGCGCACCTCAAAACAGTTTTTCCCCATTAGTGTTTACATAGGGATTTTGAACAGCGATAGCGCTTAAACTACTGGATGGAATTACATCAAATTTGGCAGTAAGGTAGGTCCTGGTGACCTTTTTGTATTTTTCTATGAATCTGTTCAGTGCTTTTTTTGGGTAATTAATGTGGCCAAAATTTGCATACATAGGGATGCAGACCGCCGCAAATCCGTGACCCACCTGAAGGAGGTGATTGGCTGTGTGCAAGCTGTTCAGAAAGTTGCAGCCACCATTTTATTGACTGGCAACGGTCCTGGGGGATGAATTTTCTTTGAAAAATGGGTAGAAGGCATCAGGGTAGAGGTACTCTGACCCCATGGGGATAATGCATGGGTTTGTGAGGGATGAATTATGAGATTAAAAAGGGGAAAAACTCATTTTTTGTCGAAGTTCGTGGATCTGTGCCTCTGTCAAAGTGCTCATCAGGGCCCCCCATAACGTTGCAACTCACACAACCACTCACAGACCCACTCAGACACTCTTGCACCCACTCACAGACCCACTCAGACACTCATGCACCCAATCACAGAGCCACAGAGACCCTCATGCACCCACTCACAGGCCCACTCAGAAACTCATGCACCCACTCACAGATTCACTGAGACCCTCAGGCACCCAGTCAGAGACCCATTCAAACCCTTACGCACCCACTCACAGACCCACTGAGGCACTGACACAGCAACTCACAGACCCACTCAGACACTGATGCACCCACTCACAGACCTACTCTGAGATTCACCCACCCACTCACAGACGCACCTAGATACTCCTGCACCCACTCACAGGCCTACTCTAACCCTCATGACACACAGATCTATTCAGACCCTCATGCACCCACTCAGAGACCCACTCAGACACACACACCCACTAACAAACCCATGCACACACTGATGCACCCACTAAACAACTGATATACACATTCTCACACCCAGACAGACACTCTCCCAGCCACTCTCACCCCCAAATACACCCTCTCACACCTATTCTCACACCCAGAGAGGCCACGGCCAACTCCCACCATGCACGGCCAAAGTGCCATGCGCAGCGTGGGCTAAGGTGGTTAGGGGGAGGTTGACTACAGGGTCTGGCTGTAGGTTAGGTCTTAAGGGCAACCTCTTCTGCACATGGGCGAAGGCCGTGCACGGTGGAAGATTGGGTGTTTATAGAGGGTTGGTGTCAGGCCCTGTGGCCAACTGCCGCCACGCACGACCAAAGGCCATGTGTGGCTGGATAATTGAATAGTAATAAAAATGACTATAAGTTTTTTTTTAAAAACATAAAAATGTAATGAAAAAAAAAGTTTACAGGAACGTTATACTTAGGAAATAGAATTAAAAACACATAGAAATTCACTGACAAACAAAAGGTTACAGGGAGGTTGTAGTTAGGCTCACATTTTAAACGTACAAAATCATAGAAATTCAACAATTATAATTAGAGTTATCTCAAGTAAGTGTAACTCGTGCCCTAAGGTAACTATAAATAACGCCCTTGCCATGGACTGCTAATTACCCCACAAATTACTGCACTCATAACATCTTCGATAACATCACTGATATTATCACTGTAATATCTGATGAAAAAATTGTGCATGGCAGGGGCACGAGTTACCTTAGGGCACGAGTTATACTTACTTGAGACAACTCGAACTATAACTGGTGAATTTCTATGGTTTTGCACATTTAAAATGGAGCCTCACTATAATGTCCCTGGAACCTTTGTTTTTTTAGTGATATATATATATATATATATATATATATATATATATATATATATATATATATATATATATTTATATATATATATATACACATACGTATATATATTAGTGTTCTGAGGGAATTTCTTCTTCCTTGCATTCCAAACAATGCAAAGTGCACAAAGTAAACCTCTGCGCTACCTATGTCAATGTGTGAGTAGCGCTAATGTCTGGGGTATGTGGATTCCCATAATATTTATCCGTACTCAAGGGTTCCTTTTGTATTAAAAGGAAATCACCCAGCGTTGGAGAGGCTTTGTTTATTTGCCTTTGATGAAATATTTAAGATTCTGTGGAAATGGGATGCACAAAGTCTAAATTATGTCTGGTAGGTAGTTTGGGGTAAATAGAACCAATCACAGAAGCATAGTGCAAAAAGTGGAATACATCTGGGGATTAGAAAGAATTATAAATAAGGTTCCCGGTTTAATGGTGTTTTTTTTTTTTTACATTTCCATCTGTAATTATCCATATTTATTTTATTTTGTAGCCATCTTATCAGCATTTATCTGTATTTAGTTTGTGTTTTGTGAATAACTTTAGTTTTAAAATGGTATATTTCCACTTAATTATGTAATAGATAAACAAGCACTCATACTGTGATGCCTGCTGTGTTTTAGCAAATTAAGCAGCCAAATATAACATAACAACAGGGAAAGATTAGCATTATTCTACAAATGTATGTTGATTTATTGACATATGACTCCATTTAATGAAACTCCATCCTGTTCATCATCTGTTGGCCTGGAATTTATGAAAGACAGTACAGAGAACCAATTAAAAGAAGTTCAATTTTCTGTATTTTTCTGCTTCAAAAAATACATGCAGACAGAAAAAACATTATTTTCTTTCTGCATTTACCCGTAAAAATCAGTAAACATGGAACTGGGGGCCTTAATTATAAAAATAAGTAACATAGAGTAATGAAGAAGAGAGACAACACAAGGGGGAAATGGTGATGCGAAAATGAAGGAGAAAAGAAGGTAAATTGAAAGAGTTGGAATACAGAGACACTATGACTATTGTGCTGGTTTTAACTATGTATGCTTAAATCTGGGAAAAAATGTGAAACGTGGCATACGCAGGGGGCATTCTGCTTGGACTTTATATTTGTTATGGTCAACTGCTCTTCAACAAGAGATCAAGTTTGCTCTTTACTACCCATATTCATATCAGGTTCATCTTTGCTGCACATTGTGACTCTGTGATCAACTTTGACAAAGGGGTATCAAGAGCCATGTTGTGATCCAATTTAAACGTTTTTGAATATTAGTTGAGATTTTATGTAATTGCATCATAAATAGAGTATCATTTTAATCCTTCTCCATACTCATTACCTGGTTATTTAATTTGTCAGACTATACTTCGAGTCTGGTGTCCCCCTGAATATCGAATATTGTGTCACTTTTCTTTATGACATTTTTCTTATCATCCTCTTGTTACTGTCAGATGTAAAGATGCTAGGGCCCGTATTTATACTTTTTGACGCTAAACTGCGCTAACGCAGTTTACCGTCAAAAAGTTTAGCACCGGCTAACGCCATTCTGAATCGCCATGCGGGCGCCGTATTTATTGAATGGCGTTAGCCGGCGCTAGCAGACCGGCGCTGCCTGGTGTGCGTGGAAAAAAACCACGTACACCAGGCAGCGCCGGCGTTGGGGAAAATGGTGTTAGGGCGTCTTAAAAATGGTGCAAGTCAGGTTGACGCTAAAAAATCGCCTCCACCCGATTTGCGCCATTTTTAACGACGCCCAGACGCCATTTACATGACTCCTGTCTTAGTAAAGACAGGAGTCATGTCCCCTTGCCCAATGGCCATGCCCAGGGGACTAATGTCCCCTGGGCATGGTCATTGGGCATTGAGGCATTTAGGGGGGCACAAATCAGGCCCCCCTATGCCAAAAAAAAATATTAAAAAAATAAAAATGTATACTTACCTGAACTTACCTGAATGTCCCTGGGATGGGTCCCTCCATCCTTGGGTGTCCTCCTGGGGTGGGCAAGGGTGGCAGGGGGGGTCCCTGGGGGCATGGGAGGGCAGCTGTGGGCTCATTTTGAGCCCACAGGTCCCTTAACGCCTGCCCTGACCCAGGCGTTAAAAAGAGGCGCAAATGCGGGGTTTTTTGCCCCGCCTACTCCCGGGCGTGATTTTTGCCTGGGAGTATAAATACGACGCATTTGTGTCGCAGTCATTTTTTTTTGGGACGGGAACGCCTACCTTGCATCTCATTAACGCAAGGAAGGCGTTCACGCAAAAAAATGACGCTCTTTCCTCATACTTTGGCGCTAGACGCATCTAACGCCAAAGTATAAATATGGCGTTAGTTTTGCGCCGAATTTGCGTCGAAAAAAACGACGCTAATTTGGCGCAAACGGAGTATAAATATGCCCCTAAGACTTTTCCTGATCTATTGGCAAAATCTGCATATGGGCCACGAAGCTGTGGCTTCAAAAAAGCAACATGCCTTACTGTTAGACTTGTCAACCTAGGGTAGCCTTCCCTCAAACCTTATGCCTCTTCCCTCCTATTTTTTTAGATATTTTTTTCTGGCATTATCACTCAGTGCACTTCACCACTGCTAACCTGTGCTTAAGTGGTTGTGTTCTCTCCCTAAAACATGGTGAAGCTAGCTTACTTATCTGTCCCTAGTAAACTGGTATACCATATCCCAGGGTCTTTAAATTAAATGCTTCTAGTGGGCCTGCAGCAGATATTGTACCACCCACTTAAGGAGCCCCTTACGACATGTCCCAGGTCTGCCATTGCAGCCTGAATGCAGTTTTAAAATTCCAATTTGACTTGACAATATAATCTACTTGCCAAGCTTTAATTTCTCATTTTATTGCATTTGTCTCTCCTAAGGTAGGCCCTAGGTAGACCAAAAGGCAGGATTCATTATAATCAAAAGGTTGTACATGAATATTTACACGTCACATGTCCTGGTAGTGAAAAACTTCTAAATTTGTGTTTTCACTACTGCGAGGCCTACCTCTCTCAGGATAACATCGAATTGCCGTTTTACATTTAAGGTCTGAGAAATTATAATTTAAAACCACCTTTAATGTTAAAACCTGATTTTAAGTTAAAATTTTGAAAATGCCACTTTTAGGAAGTTGGCATTTTCCAGCCCCAGTTATTTGATGCCTGCAGCCTGTTCCTGGGTCACATAACTCAGCATATTTAGCATTTGGAGTTTGTTTATTTTCCCAGACAGTCACACATTAGAGTGATTTGGTGTGCATGGATGGGCCATCTCTGGGAGGATTGGGGGTGGAGCTGGGCACAGCTACACATGCAACTGAATAGGCTGTGCCATGTGTTCACACAAGGGATTTGTCCCCACTACATTATTCTTGCGACCAGCTTGGAGCCAGGGAAGAGGAGAGAGGAAACTTCAAGGATATGAAAGGGAATTCTTTCTAAACTTCCCCTGCTTCAAAAAAGGCAGCATGTATCAAAATAGGACCCTCAGATGCACTCTCCACTTCACTTTCTGGACATGTGAAAAGTCTCTCTGCTGACTTCCTGCTGATGGGGCCTGCTTTGTATCTCAGAAGACTCTTTTGCTGTACCTGGAAGGACTGCGCTCCTGCCGGAAGCCTGCGCTGCTGCTTCAGCCCTGTTCCACTGCTGAACCCAGGACTACCAGTGACTTCAAGAGCTAGTTGGTTGTCCTCCTGATTAGAGCCTCAGGGATAGAAAAGGCTCCAACCATTATGAACCCACATCTGTACCCAGTCTGAAGGAGTCCTAACCCCCAAGTGGTGCCCCTCAAGTCCTAGATCATTGGTGGTGGTGCTAAAAGTGCCCAGATAGTCAAAATCCAAAAGTCAGGACTTTAAAAAAAATGGTTAAAAACTGCTCTGAGAACCGAGGGGGGACCAGGACCAGCCTGCTTGTCTATCTGCCCAAGGTGCATTACCGGTCGGCCTGACTTCATGGCAGTTCCTGCTACATTCTTTTCAGCAGCATCAAGTCCTGTTCAGCGGTCCTTCCCTGAAGGGGTCTCTGGCCTGTTTGAACTATCAATGACTAAAGTCTTCAGCTTCAATCTGCTGGGGAGGTTTGACTTCCAAAAAACAGACTAAGTATGAACAGAGAAATCTTCACCGTGATTGGTTCTGCGGCTCCCCGAAAATGACACCACCTGCAAGATTGCACAGAATGCCAATGTTCATTATCCAAACCACTTCAAAGCACAGACTTGTGCCTTAGCCTCATTTTTTATTGTCATTTGTATTGCAATTCACAAAGCCAGAAAAGGGACCTTAGTATGGGACAGATTGTTTAGCCATCTTCAATACTCTTTAGGTAAAACAGTGCAGGTGTCAACAATGCCCGATAGCAACAACATTTACAAATCAATGGGGGCATTAGCCACAGACACAAGGCAGGTAGTTCTCAAATGTATCACTTTTTATCTGGCATGTATAATACTTGAAATTTTCCATTTGGATTCTCCATCCTATCATACTGTGGCTGAGCTGTTTTCTTGCACTGTAAATCTTATATGAACCAGGCTCACCTTGAACTGGCTGCATGTGTTCCCTACTACACTGTTTAGACTGCAAATAAATGTGTTTATCTTTACATTTGAAAATTGTACATAGACTTCATTTGACTTCTATTGTAATTTGCTGTTCATTGTTTCTCTTGAGAGACCTTTGTTAATTTAAAATACACTTTGAGCCCTGGTCCCCGACTACCCGCGGGCTCCTTTGTCGCACTGTGTCCTAGTTATGACAATCTTATCATGAGTCCCTCGTCTGGGTTTCAATTCAATCGAAATGAATTGGGTCAGTGGCATTATTGCATGCATTCATGGCCAATTAAAACCTAAACTGAGAATGCATCACTAAACCAGACTACCTGCAATAAGTCTTCTAATAAGATACACTGTAAGAAGCTACAGGCTTCAGTATGTGCTTTAGCTGCAGTTTTAGTGTAGACTTGCTAGAAAACCTCATCAGATGTCAGCAAGAAGCCTCTTTAAAACCTCATCAGCTCACTTTTTGTAGCAGGAGCCAAGCTCGAGACTTCAATTGTTCAGGTCGTGTTAGTAATCTCTGCCTTGTTGCCTTTTACGACTATGAACATTTCAAATACAGTGATGTTATTAAAAATATAGCATCTCAGTATTAACGGGAGACAGAAGTGCACTTAAAATTTAATTGAGAATTAAAAGGGAACTTTAGGAATAGTTTGTAAATTGTGGACAAAATAAAAATGATCTCCAAAGTTCTGACATGGTGAGAAACAAATGTGCTATCATTGGCAGAGATTTCCCTATTCAAGTTTATGCATTCTGTTTTTATTGGTAATTGATTTATAAAGCAGTATATGCCGCGAGCAAGAGGCTTCAGAGTTGTAATGGGGAAGGGAGAGGATGTGGTTGAAGAAGGAAGGACAGGGGAAAACAAAATAGAAACCAAGAACATTTGCAGTTTTCAAAAAGAAACATTCCAGTCCGTAGAGGGGATTAAGCTTTCTCAGAGAATTCATTCTTTTAGGCCAGTGTTTCTTAATTTTTTGTCCTATAAGGGTTCGGTTGTTTCAGAAAATACATGATCATAAGTATTTTTATGAATGTATGCATAAAAGCAGTATTAAAGTGCATAGTTTGACATAAAAAAAGAATCTTGCGTCCAATCACACTATTAAGTAACCTCAGATCTCATAAGCCTTAGCTGGAAAGTGCAATAGTAATACTCTTTAAATCTCAGGGGTGATTCAATGATCCATATCCTTGGGCATTGAGAGCCTGCCTCCAAACTTGTCTAAAAATGTCACCGGTCTGCAACTAAGTTGTGTATCCTCCCCAGTAAACCCAGTCATGATGGCGGGTCTGCACCTATGCAGCCCTTTTTGAAGCCAGGCTGGTCAAAGGAAAACTTTACGGTCGACCGAGTTGCCATTACAGAAGCATATCTGGTGTATCAACGTTTCTGGGGCTAGCTCACAAAGCCGGCAAACACCTGTCATGTTGCTTAAAGATATGCATATGTTGGTAAACATCCCATCAGATATTTAAAAAAGGCTGCTTCAATTTGCAGTCTAACCGCTATTTCCAGGTAAAACTGTGGGGAGAGTCTTACATATGATGACAGAACAAGCCAGGCACGGTTCCTCTTTGCTAATACCTCTTTATCCATTATCTGTAAATACATTTTGATGCTTTCATTAATTACCTGCTTGACTTGATGATATGAACTGAGATGATATGAACTGACCAGACTTGTTGACTTGTGTTTGTAAGACAGTTTAATAAATGACCCACTTCTTGCTAGTGGTGTCTAGCCAGGCCAAACTCAAGGTGTACCTGGACAGGGGATATATAGTTTGACAGATAGAATATTGCCTTTAGAGCCTAGTAACCTTTTTGTCCGATTGCGCCACGTCTCTTCCTCTTAAAGCTTCAATACCATATGTTTTTTAAAAAAATATATTTTTATTAACACTTCGCTGTCTTACATTTGCAAGTCCATTTGTGGTAACATCTTGTTCTTATCATACATATCAATCAAGTAATCCGCATTTATGTTATACGTTACATATACTTTGTTACACACCTTCTTAGTACTGTTATCTATCCTATTGTATTCATTAATCACTAGATCTAATATACTAACATTCTTGTTTTAAAGGGTTATGCTCTTCGCGGTTCTATGTTACCATTTTGAATTGTGTGGCCACATAACAGTCTTAAATCAACTTTAAACTATGAATCAACTTAATGGCTTTGTGTGGGTGGGTCTTGCGGCTGATAAAGGAAGTCACTCCCAGGGCACGTCAATGTACGGGGGACGGCCAGCCACCTACTCTCCCCCCCTTCCAACAGTTATGTAGCAATTTGTGTCTCACCCGCCTCTGCTCTATATCACTTGGTGCATCTGTTGATGTATTCGTCAATATCACGGCTTCAGCTTTGGGAACCCTCCCCAAGAAAAAAACCCGTTGAGTGTATTGATCATCTCATACTTCTATCTTGGGGCCTATCGGTCCCTTCATTAGGTCATCCCAGCTCGTCACTAAGTCCTCCCACTCTGGAGCAATAGGGGCCTGGCGGATGCCCCTGGCTTTCTCAGCCTTCAGGACCTGCAGTTCAGCCCTAGTCCATCTCACAACGTCGCCTTTCCATTCAGTCGGTGAGGGGTGGCTAGAGGCCTTCCCGCCCCTCGTGATCAGTCTTTTGTAAAGGGCCAGAGTCAGGTCCAGGAAACGACCCCTAACTTTCCCCCGCAGCGCACCTGTCTTGAGGCCCAGCAAGCACAAAGCAGGGGTGGGCGGCAGTTTCGTCCCAAATAGTCCTGACTGGATCGTCGGCATCTCCCTCCAACCAGTCTGGAGCACTGGGCATCCCTACACCATGTGGTCGAAGTCCACTTCCCCACCCCCACATCTAGGGCATGTCCTAGGGGTCCCCCCATATATGCGGAACAGTCGGTGAGGAGTGAGGTATGTCCCATGTAAGTAGTTGTATTGAATGTATCTTAACCGCGTGTTACGTGAAATCATCCGGGGATAAGCCAGTGTTCTGCTCCACTCTGCCTCAGACAAGTCCCGCCTGATCGTTTTCCCCCATCTTTCTCTCAGGGAATGAGGGGGTCTAGTGTGGCCTCAATCTGGGCCCGATATATTTTAGCAATCAAATGAGGTTCCTCTCCTGATGTCAACAGGAGGTGTAACACTCTGTGGATAGTGGGTTCCGCGTTAATCGTGTCCCAGTGGTCCTTCAGGGTATGCACTAGCTTCCTGAAGAGTAAAAACTGTCCCTGAGGAACACCCCCTCTTGTTAGGTCAGTGAAGCTTTTCAGCACTCCCTCACCGAAGAGCTCCCCAATAGTCTCTACTCCTGCTCTTGTCCATGGACCCAGCCCCAGACCCCCCAGTCCCTTTCCTCCCGGGTCCAGAGCCAGGACCGATAATGGCAAAGCTGGGGAGTATGGTGGGCCCATTCCGACCCTTCTCACGCACCTTTTCCAGCATGTCAATGCAACACTATTCATTATGTTTTCCCCTAAAGGGGCAATCTTCCTGTCTGCCATACATGCTACAATCCGAGCTGTGTCAATCACACCGTGGGCGGTACACAAGTCCATATGTCCCCTGCCCCCAGCCAACCAGACACCCACTGTAATTGGGATACCAGGTAATATGCCTCGAAGTCAGGGGCACCCAGCCCACCCATGTGGGTCGGTCTACAGATGGTCATCAGTGCTGTGCGTCTACGACCATCGTCCCATATTAGCTCCCTGAGCAAAGTGTTCAATTCGCGAAACCAGTAATCCAGGGGGATCAGTAATGGTAAGTTAGCGAAGTAGTTGAGGAGGCGAGGAAGCATAATCATTTTGGACAGCGCTACTCTGGTCATTATTGTTAATTTCAATGAGTGCCAGAACCCAACCGAGGACCGCAGGGAGCATCCTACCAAGATTACCATCCCGGAGATCACTCAGCTCATGGAATATTTGAATGCCCAAATATTTGAAGGTCTGTAGGGCCCAGTTCACGTCCACCGGGCATGCTCCGGCCCGTACGCAGCCTGGCAGCATGGGAAACACAAATGTTTTGCCTCGGTTAAGGCGAAGCTCGGACACCACCCCAAAGTCCTCCAGGACCCTTGGAGCCCACGGGAGTCCACCAGTCCCATCCCTCAGATAAATAAGTATATCGTCGGCATATAGAGAGATAATATGTTCAGTTGGTCCCATTCAATTCCCCTACCCACACTTTCCCTCCGCAGCTGGGCCGCCAGGTGCTCAATTGCCAGGGCAAATAACAGTGGGAACAGGGGGCACCCCTGTCTAGTTCCCCGAAATACTGGGTATGCACTAGAAATTGTTCTGCTCGTCTTCACACTTGCTAGTGGGGACGAATATAACAGGTCCACCCATTTAACCCAAATCTCCCCAAGTCCTATTCTTAACATAACGGCCCTTAGGTAGTCCCATCTAATTGAGTCGAAAGCCTTCTCAAAGTCCACCGCAAGCAAGACCCCCGGCTTCAACTCGTTGGGCATGTGAAAAATAGGAAAATTTTGCCTTAGGTTCAGGGAGGTGCTGTGACCGGGGACAAAGCCGTTTTGGTCCACGTGCACCAGTACGGTCATGAGGGGGAGCAACCGGCCAGCCATGATCTTACTGAGGATCTTAAAGTCACTGTTTAGCATCGATAAAGGACGAAAGTCGGTCACCGATGCTTCCTTGCTGTTTGACTTGGGGAGTGGCACCACCAAGGCCTCCCGTAGTGTGCACTGCAGCTCCCCACGATGTAGTGCTTCCGCGTACATCTCCGCCAGCTGGGGAACCAATAGTGATTTATATTTTTTGTAAAAATCCATGGGAAGACCATCCGTACCAGGGGTCTTCCCAGGGGCTAATTGCGCTATGGCCTCACTTATCTCCTTCGCTGTCACTGATCCCCTTAGGCTATCCCTCCCTTCTGGATTCAGTATCGGCAGTGGGATTTGCTCTAAAAAGTTATCAAAGGCCTCCGTCTCCAAGTCACCAGGTCTCCCATACAGGTGTGTATAATAATCCCTAAATGCGTAATTTATGGGGCCTGGTCTGAGTCTACGAAGTCCCCCTTTGTCCAGTACGCTTGTGATGGGCTCGCTATCCCCGCTCGGGCGCACCAGCCACGCCAGCAGTCTCCCCGATCTGCCCTCCTCTGATTGTAGGGATGCCAAATATTTTTGCATGCTGTGACACATAAGCCGATCCTCAATCCGGGAATGTTCTCTACGGGCACGGTTATATTCCTCATTTTCTTGAGCTACTGGCCCCTGTCTCAATTCCCCCTCATGCATATCCTTCTCCAGGGCAGTCAGTTCCCTCTCAAGTGTGCGCTTCACCCCCACCGACTGCCCCAGACAGAAGCCCCTCGTCACCACCTTGAGTGTCTCCCATTCCGTGGCTCTAGAAGGGGTGGATCCACTATTGGTCTCAAAGTATTCTGCCAGGTCGCAACGCAGGGCGTCCCTGTACGCCTGATCTTCAAGCGCCCCGAGGGCCAGTCTCCACAACGGTATGGGGGGTCTGTCTTCTGACACCCTCAACAACAAAAACAGGGGATTATGGTCCGCACAGTGTGCTAGCAAGGTATTCAGAGTGAGTCATGCTACGAGCCAGACCTGCCGTACAATCAATCGTTTGTTGATCTGCCGTTGATCAGTCTATCAATTCTGGTGTGCACCCGGTGGAGGCCCGAATAAAACGAGTAGTCTCTAACATCTGGGTGTTGCTCTCGCCAGACGTCCACCAACCCCCAAGTGCTCAGCCATTCGCCTAGTCTTTGGGCTATCTTAGTTGACACTGCCCCCCCTGTAGTGGCGGGGTTGACCTGTCCGTGTTTATGTCTAATACTGCGTTGAAGTCCCCTCCTATTAGTAATTCTCCAGTGCGTTGGCGGGTAAGGTGGCTTGATAAACCTGTCATGAAGGAGACCTGGTCCTGATTAGGGGCATAAATGCAACTCAAGACTATTGGGGTACCCTGTAGCTTCCCCTCCAGTATCACAAATTTGCCCTCCTGGTCTATGTTGGAAGAGTCAATTGTTAGGGGGACCCCTGCTCTGACCCATATCAGTACACCTCTTGCATAAGCCAAGTACTCTGTGGCAAACACCTGTCCCCTCCACCTATGCCTCAGTTTCTCTCCCTCCCCTGATGCTAGGTGGGTCTCTTGTAGCATTGCCACCTGTACGCCCCTTCTCTTTAAGTAGGAGAGAATTCTATTCTGTGTGCCCATCCCCCTGACATTCCATGTTAAGAAATTGTAGTCTGCCATCCATCGGCTCTCCCAGGACTTGGATTGGCCCTTTCGCATGTTCAGACCCTTTCTATGGTCGGTCTTCCCCACCCACTTTGCCATTTTAACTTGTAACTGTGTACCCCAACTCCCATTCCCCAGGCCGCCTCCGGAACTGTAGGTTGCCCAGAAAACTGTGCAACAGTGCAACTTGTTCAAACGCATAACTGCAGTACTCGCCAGCCTGGTTGGACAGGCAAGATTCTAGTCAGGGGGGTGGCCAGGTCCGGAGGGGCCACTCGTTCACTCGTTGTGCCATGTCTCCGGGCGCTCCTGCAATTTTGGATTATCTGAGTTCGTCAGCCGTTTGCGGGGTCACCCTCGGGGCACGGGTCGAGCACCCCAAGTCCCCAGCAGAGGACACCAGTGTGTCGTCCGACTCCCCCTCAGAGCCCTCCTGGGGGGACACCTCTCCTCCCACATGGGCTGCCGCCTCAAGGGCCGCCTTCCTGCCCCTCTCTTTCTGTGTTTGCTTTGGCGCCAGTCGCAGACGATCTCTGGGTCTCCGTCCCCTCGGGGCCCGGTGAGCCTTGCTCCCAGCAGGGCCCTCTCGTGCAGATCGCACCGTTTGGGACCCATGATTCTCGAGCCACTCCCATGCCTCCTCTAGGGACTGGAGGAACGTGGTCTTCCCCTCCATCATCACTCTTAATCTGGCTGGATAAAGCAGCGAATACTGGATCCCTTCGTCACGTAGGGCCCTTTTAACTGCTAGGAATGAAGCTCGCTTGTTCTGGACGTCTAGTGTGAAGTCCGGGAATAGCATCACCTCCCCATTTGCTACTTTAAACAGGCCCATCTCTCTGGCCTTCTGTAAAAGGATGTCTCTGTTCCTGTAGTGCAGAAGTTTGGCGATCACAGCACGGGGAGGTCTACCAGGGGCAAGAGGTCTCGACGGCACCCGATGCACACGCTCCAGCGTGTAGAAGGGGGTCAGGCACCTAGGTGCGACCGCGTGCTTAACCATTTCTCCAGAAATTCCACCATGTTCGCTCCCTCGGCCCCCTCGGGGAGGCCCACCACGCACACGTTGTTCCTCCTGTTTCTCCCCTCCGCATCCTCGGCTCTCTGTTCAAGTCGTGCCACTCTGTTAGCAAAGAAAGTCACCTCGGCCACCATGTCTTTCTGCTTTGGCACGATGTCCGCCAACGTGGATACCGTTTCTTTGACTCTGTTTACCAGTTTATGGTGATCTGCTCTCAGAAGACCCACCACAACCGCAACTTGATTGATGTCGCACTGTAGTGTTGTCTTTGTGTCTTCTATCGCCCCGAGTATCTTGTCTAGGGTGTCCTGTACTTTAACTTGGGACTGGTCCTGCAGGTCCGCCTCTCTGTTCCCCGGTGGCGCCGCGGGATCCATGGTTCTGCTCTTGTGTCGGCTCTTGGGGGGCATCGGACGAATAAGGGGTCGCACCCCAGGGGCCCAGACAGCGGCCCAAATGTTATCGTATGCTCTTCTCCTTCCGTGTCCCCACGCTCTGGTCTCCACGGGCCTCACCGCGGCCCCCGGGTGGTCCCGAGCAGGGCCCCAGACACCCTACCAGCTATCTCCAGCTTCCAGTTACAGAATTGGGGGGCTCCAAGTTGTTGGTCCGTGGCTGACTGCCACTCACTTCAGCCCCGGTTGTCCCAGCCGTTCCTCCCCTCGTTGCGCGTCCAGGGCCACGCCCCACCACCCGGGCCCAGAGATGCGTCGCAGCCGCGGTTCGGTCACCTTCCCTCATGAGGTAGTTACCACCTCTTCAGTGCTTCCTCTGTGATGTCAGCATCACACCTGGGTGCTCTCCACCACCACACGAGCCCCAACTTCTCCAGGCGCCCCATCCACAGTGTTACTCACTCAGGGGTCGTCGGCGCTCCAAGGCACCCGGGGCGTTCAATGGTCTTCCCCTGCCAGGCAATCTACCCTCTGTTCCTTTGTGGGGTGTGCCTCCTCAATCGCCAGCTCCACTGGTCATTTCACTTCTGCACCAGCTCAAGCTAACCGGGGGGCGGCCTCCCCTCGCCCCCAGTCCGGACCTCAGTGATTACTGCCCAGCGCGGCCACAGGCCGGCTCTTGCTCCAGGCAGGGTTGCGTCCCCGCCTCCTGTTCTGGCCTCCTTCAGCCCTTCAAGGGCCCAGAGGGGCCCACGGGGGTCCCCTACCAGCAGGGCCCACTGCCGCTCTCGCTGTTCTCAGGGTCACCTGCCCCTCTCCATAGGCGTGTTAGAGGGCCCCTTCCCAGCACGGGCCGCGCCGCCAATCCAGCTCCTCAGTGCCCCGCCCGGGCCAAGCGCTATGTTCGCGGGCCGGCCCCAGCACAACCCAGGGCTGCATCCGCCTCTCCGGCTGCGCTTTTCCGTTGCCCCACGGGGCGGAGCCCCCCCAGGGCCCACAGGCCCCTATCGGCTGCCTCGGCACCTCCGCCGCAGCAGGGAGACCCGATCGAGGTCCCCCGAGGCACCTGGGCCGTCCGCTCTGCTCCCGCACCGGCCCGCGGCTTCAGGCGAGGGGACGGGCCGCCTGCCTCCTCCCCGTCGATCAAGCCTGGCTCTCTCCTCCGCGCCCTCCAGGGCCGCAGCGGGGGCCCGGCAGCATCCAGGGCCGGCCCCCAGTTCAGTGCCCACGCTCAAGCTTCGGTCGGCCCGGAACTGGCTCGCTTTTCGTCGGTTTTTCCATCGGCCCCTCCGGAGCGATGGAATTAGGCGTGCACCATCACTGGAACCTTGGCCACGCCCCCCTTCACTACCATATGTTATAGTCAGAACTAATTTTGTCTGGATGAATTTTAACAGGGGTAGATAAGTCAAACTGCCTATGGCATTTTAGATGCGTTTGAATGCAGAAGTGAGAGAAAGGGATTTCCAGCTAAGTCCCTCCAAATGAGGTTTAAAAGAACCATTGCAGTCTAGGAGAATGCCCAAATAATTATATTTCCGCACAGCCTTTATTTTACGGTCACCCAGGTACCACTGGAACCGATGTTGTGCAGTTGCTCTGAAAGACATTGTTTTAGAATTTCCCAGATTGATGACAAGAGCATTTTCTTTAGAGTATGCAGCCATTGAGTTTAATAGCCTCTGTAGCCCAATTCTGGCGGCTGAGAAGGATGTGATCGTCAGCACACATCAGACACTCCAGGGCCGCTTTCCACTGTTTTCGGGGATGTGAGTTAACTTGATCCAAGTTAGATGGTAAATCAGCCAAGAAAAGGTTAAAAAGAAGAGGAGCTAGCACGCACCCCTGCTGCTAACCCTTGATGGTTGGTATTTCTCTGGAGGGGCGCACGCCGTCCCCAATTTAACTCTCACCCAGGTGTTTGTGTGGAGAAGAATTATCACTCTAGGCATATGGGCTGGGATGTACCTCTTTGAAGCTTGCCCACAATTTCCTTCTGTCCACATAGTCAAATGTGGCCTTGTAGTCTATGAATGAAAAATAGAGGATTAATTTGGCATGACGATTTTGATTCAATAATAAAGGTACTGCCACAAGGTTAGGAGATGTGCCTACCCCTTTAGACAAGCCCGTTTGATTAAACAGAATTAAATCATTATCTGCAGCTAAGGCTTCTAGTTCTTCCAAAAGGTACCCTGCAAAAAACTTTGACTCGACATCGAAAAGTGTTATTGACCGGAAATTTGCTGGATGACTGCTTGCTTAAAAAACTGGGAAGAATATTGAACCTCTCCATGAATATGGAATAACATTGGAGGCGATTGTACTGTTGTAAAGTACTGACAAGGGTGCTGACCAAAAGTTCAGATCTTCTTTAAAAAGTGCCGTGGGGATGCCATTGTGACCTGGGCTCCCTCATCTCTTGATAATTTGCCGCTTAACTACTTCTGGTTAGACATGCAGATTGCAGTGATTTCGTGGAGCCTGTTGAATGGTCCTGAGTACCAGACTGGTCAGACTTGATGGAGAGGATGAGGGGGGGATAATGTCTTGACTTATGCATGAATTGGATTTTAGAGAAGGAGAGTTGCTCAGATCGTCAGCCTCACTCTCTTGTCCCCACCTATCTTGAGCCAATGGCAGGACATAGTCCAGACAACTGGAGATGTTTTGGGATGCAGTGGTCAGCCAGCAGTGTCCTAATGTGTCTCACTGTGCCCTACTTGCTCTCCACAGTACTTTCTGAGTCCACCTTCCTGCCTGTTGAACCAATCTACTGATCCTCCGCGCAGTCCGCCAGATACAGTCTTCGCATGCATAGGTAGACAAGCCCTAACTTACAGAGGGTTTCAGACCCATCGGCTACCCTCACCTGTTTTTGCCAGCCAGTCAAAGCTCTTGCCCAGAGTGTGGCTGCTGTTGCATGCAAACAGCTATGAGGAGCCACAAGTGAGAGCTGAGTGTCAGGTGAGGACCGAGGCGGATGAACTATTCTGAAGAGCATGACGTGCCCCCCCAACAGAGATACTACCTCCCCGTAACACCCTATATACCTGTGGTGATGGGCGAGTAAAGAAGCAGCAGGTGCAGATACACTGTGAGCTGTAGCCACAACCCTACACGGAGGCATCCCAGGGTTATTGGACGCTTTCTACTGGACTGAGGCAGCAATGGAGTTCGGCATCCCCCTGGGTGTTCTGAGCAGCCCTATCTAGGATCACTCTGCTCACCTCCATGGTCTGAGGAAGGGGCTAGAAAAGGTGCCCTAAACATAGGTTGTTTCACCCTACCACTGGCCTGCTGGCCATGACAGGTGGGGATCCCAACCATGCGGTCGCATCACAAAGAAGAAAATATCAATGACTCCGCTCACCATTGGCACATGGAATGTGCGCACGCTCATGGATAGGTCTAAAACAGACATACATAAGAGACGGACAGCACTTGTCGCAAGAGAACTCGGCAGGTACAATATCCAGATCGCAGCCCTTGGCGAGACCAGGCTCGCAGACGAAGGCCAGATGACAGAAGTCAAAGCAGGTTATACCTTTTTCTGGAGTGGCCTCAGCAGCTCTGAACATCGTGAAGCTGGAGTGGGTTTCGCCTTCAGATCTAATCTGATCAACAAATTAGTCAGCATCTCATAAGGATTGAATGATCGACTCGTGTCTCTGTGACTCCCCCTCAAAGGAAAGCACCACACCACCTTCATCAGTGCATATGCCCCCACCATGACAAACCCAGAGGAGATCAAAGACAAGTTTTATGAAGACTTGGAGTTCCTAATGGCATCTGTGCCTAAGGAGGACAAGATTGTCATCTTAGGCGACTTCAATGTCAGAGTGGGTGCAGACTACCAGACATGGGAGGGAGACATTGGGAAGAAAAGAAGTCGGCAACAGCAATGGTCATCTACTTTTGAAGACCTGCTCAGCTCATGTACTGCTGATCACAAACACAGTCTTGCGCCTACCCAACCGCAACAAGATGTCCTGGATGCACCCACGCAGCTAGCACTGGCATCTCATTGATTACATCACAGTAAGAAGAAGGGCCAGGCAGGATGTTATAGTAATTAAGGCCATTTGCGATGCAGACTGTTGGACAGATCACAAAGTCATCTTCTCAAAACCCAACATGCACATCCAGCCCAGGCGGTGCCCACAGGGGACAAAGACCAATTGGCGACTGAATATCAGTAAGTTAGAAAGGCACTGTGCGCCAGAACCTCAGTCAGGACCTCGACAGTAAGCTTGACCAACTGTGCTTTGGCACAAATGGTGCAGAAGAGGACTATGCCGCTTTTAGAGTTATGGTCTACAGAGAGCACCGAGGGACAGTGGACATGATATTTGCGGGCACGGCAACTACAGGAGAAGTGGCAGGAACAAAACAGGGACCTTTATACAACATTCGTGGACCTGACCAAAGCCTTTGACACCGTCAGTCGTGAGGGACTATGGCGGATCATTGAGATGTTTGGCTTCCCAGGCAAATTAATTAGTATGGTGAGCCAGTTTCACAACGGCATGCTTGCTCGAGTACTGGATGATGGAGACTCCTTGGATGCCTTCCCAGTCACCAAAAGAGTCAAGCAAGGCTGTGTACTGGCATCCACCCTGTTCAGCATGATGTTTTGGGCCATGCTATCAGATGCCTTCTGCAAGGACTGATGGCAGCCTCTTCAACCTGTGGAGGCTACAGGCCAAGACCAAGGTTGAAAAGGACTATTGTACGATTTCCTGTTCGCAGATGACTGCACACTTAACACTACCGCAGAGGCCCAGATGCAGCAGAGCATGAACCACTGCTTCCAGAAATTTTGGCCTCACAATAAGTATCAAGAAGTACGATGGTCCGAAAACCACGCAGCGGCGGGTTGCGATCTTACCAGCCTCCATCAGCGATGCTGCGCATCGTTTCTCCAGCCGCAGGCGTCGCTCTTCCAGTTGCGTTGCAGTCGAGTGTCGATTTTCACCCGGGAAGCTGGTGGCACGCCGATTTTTCAGCTGCAGATCGGAGTTGCGTCGATCTTTTCCCACCATCAATAAACTAGCATCCACAGGCACACAACACCATCACTCACACCACATCCACGCACCTCACACATCACCCACACCACACCATGGCACCGCAAAGACACCCCAGGTTCTCTAAGGAGGAGCTCAGGGTCATGGTGGAGGAAATCGTCCGGGTAGAGCCACAGCTATTCGGATCACAGGTGCAGCACACCTCCATTGATAGGAAGATGGAGCTATGGCGCAGAATCGTAGACAGGGTCAACGCAGTGGGACAGCACCCAAGAACAAGGGATGACATCAGGAAGAGGTGGAACGACCTACGGGGGAAGGTGCATTCTGTGGTCTCAAGATATCAGATTGCAGTTCAGAGGACTGGCGGCGGGCCCCCACCTCCTCCCCCACAGCTAACAACATGGGAGGAGCAAGTCTTGGCTATACTGCATCCTGAGGGCCTCGCAGGAGTAGCAGGAGGAATGGACTCTGGTAAGTCAGATCTTTACTATTACATCCCCCACCCTACCTGCATGCTATCACATAACCCACCCTCACCCCCATCACTCCAACATCTCACAAATGTCTCACTATCACAACGCACCCATCCCAACACCAAGGCCTGCATGCAACACCAAAGCATGGACACCCATCACCAAAGCATGTCCACTACACATACCCACACAGATCCCCAAACCAAATATCACACAAGGTCCTAGACAAGAATGTAAGCACTGAGGTACAGGGTCACCCACCCATTGCACACGATGGCACACACAGATGCAATAATCATGCCTTTGCACCCCTGCAGGACCCCTACCCAACATCACTGGACAGGAGGTTCCAGACATGTCCACCCCCCCACAGATGAGGCCCACTGTGATGACAGCAGCTCTGTCCAACTGGATCTAGATGACCAGCCCAGCCCATCTGGGACCTCGGGACAGTTGGTTCCCCACACACTGGCACATGCCACCACAGAGCCTACCCCCTCTGGAAACACCAGCACAGCACCCACCCAGCGGGCCCATACCTCTGTCCCCAGGACACGTGAAGCAGCAGTGTGTCCACCACTACAGGGAACCCAGGCAAACCCAAGAACACCAGGGACCTGGGGATAGTGGGCACACCGTTCAGGGGACAGAGGAACAGGAAAACAGGAGAACTGGGAGGACTGCTGTGCGACAGGGGGAGGACAGGCCCAGGGAACCCACTCTCCACAAGGCCCTCTCCAACATCATGGGAGCATACCACCATTCCCAGGAGACGATGGTAACAGTACTGGCCAAGTTTCAGGAGACCCAGCGGCTGCAGGAGGAACAGTATTTGGGATCAGGAAGGAACTCAAGTCCATCAACACCACCCTGATCACCATTGTAGGGGTGCTGAAGGACCTTGTGAACACCAAGAGGGACACTGTGGCACAACAAGGGACCCCTGACACTAGCCTCGAAGATGAACTGGCCACCACCTCCGCCGGCGCTGGACAGGAGGCACCGCCAAAGGACCACGACACCAGCCCCCCACCCCCTGCAGATGGAGAACCACCCCGCAAACAGTCCCTGAGATCCAGGACAAAGACAGAGAACAATGCCAAGACCCCCACCAAGAAATGAGACCACCCTGAATGTCATCCTTCTGTCCCCACTTTGTCACCCTGTCCATCCATCAACTGCCCTAGCTCCACTTCCTATGCCCCTTTGGACAATGCAATGAAACAAATAGACTGGACTCTGTCATAGACATTCCTCAACCATCACCCCTGCCCTTTTTCCAACCCCCTCCACTAATTTGCAATTAAATAAACACAATGGAATTACAAAACAATCTGGAGTCAGCCTGTGCTTTCACAAATGTGTATTTGCTATAACTAAGGAACATAGCAATGTCCATTGTATTGTCAATATACCTATGCCACACAGCTCTAGTCCATGAGGTAACATAGCAGAGGTCACACAGTGGGACCCACATCTGTGAAATGGAAAGGCAAAGTGACAGGTCAGGGTCCATACACTGGGTGAACGTAACAGACATATGATAGGTCTAACAATTGTATGAGATGTAGGAGGCAGTGATGTCTTCTTACCGGTGTCTCACAGGAAGTATTGCTGGATCACGTTGTTTCTGTTGTCGATATCCTCTTCTTCTGCCTCCTCTTCTTCACTGTCCACAGGCTCCACAGCTGCCACAAGACCTCCTTCTGGACCATCCTCCTGCAGAAAAGGCGCCTATCATCGCAAAGCTAGGTTGTGCAGCATACAGCAGGCCACGATGATCTGGCACACCTTCTTTGGTGAGTAGTAGAGAGAACCACCTGTCATATGGAGGCACTGGAACCTGGCCATCAGGAGGCCGAAGGTCCTTTCTATCACTCTCCTAGTTCGCCCATGTGCCTCATTGTAGCGTTCCTCTGCCCTTGTCCTGGGATTTCGCACTGGGGTCAGTAGCCATGACAGGTTGGGGTACCCAGAGTCACCTGCAAATGTCGAGGGATAACTGTTAGATACACACTAACCCTTAGAGACAACCCCAGACCCAGACAACAATTCACAGGGTATAGGGTCCTTGTCCTCACCTATTAGCCACACACGGTGCCTCTGGAGTTGCCCCATCACATAATGGATGCTTCTATTCCTCAAAATGTAAGCGTCATGCACTGAGACTGGAAACTTGGTGTTCACATGGGAGATGTACTGAATGGCCAAACACACCATCTGCACATTCATTGAATGGTAGCTCTTCCTGTTTCTGTACACCTGTTCACTCCTGCGGGGGGTACCAAGGCCACATGTGTCCCATCAATGGCATCTATGATGTTGGGGATATGTCCCAGGGCATAGAAGTCACCTTTCACTGTGGGCAAATTCTCCACCTGAGGGAAAACGATGTAGCTGCGCATGTGTTTCAGCAGGGCAGACAACACTCTGGACAACACGTTTGAGAATATAGGCTGGGACATCCCTGATGCAATGGACACTGTTGTTTGAAAAGACCCACTTGCCAGGAAATGGAGTACTGACATGACCTGCACTAGAGGGGGGGGGGATTCCTGTGGGATGGTGGATAGCTGAAATCAGGTCTGGCTCCAAATGGGCACACAGTTCCAGGATTGTGGCACGATCAAGTCTGTAAGTGATAATGATGTGTCTGTCTTCCATTGTCGACAGGTCTACCAGCGGTCTGTACACAGGAGGATGCCACCATCTCCTCACCTGCCCCAGCGGGCGTGCCCTATGGACCAGAACAGCGAGCACAGAGACAGCCAACAATGAGGTAGTAAAAAAATAATTTATTGCACACATTTGTCAATATGCTATGTGCCTGTCACTGTGTGCATGCAAGGCCTAGATATGTTTAACGCATTTAAAAATAATGCCATGTGGCCACCTGAAATGGCGGCTTGCTGACCTGTAATGTGGGACAAGGGGTTATGAGGTAACTGCTCTGGCGTTGTACACCGTCGTGGTAGGCGGTCAAAGACCGCTACGCAATCCTGCATTGGTTAACATTGGGCCCTATGGGTCCGAGGAGCCAATGACGATGTACACTGGTGGTGACGACACGCACCGCTGCGGACGTGACCGCCATTTTCTGTCTGTTCACTCACTTGATACCTGACCTTCGGCAGGAGAGGACCTACACTGCAAGTGCTGCTGTGACCTGTGTCTGGAAGCGACGATGGCTCATGTGTCTGGGGAATGGGCCCCTGCCTTCACTTTGGAGGAGTTGGAGAAGTTAGTGGATGGGGTCCCCCCCAGTACACGCTACTCTACAGTCCTCCAGACAAACAGGTGAGTACACTGTGAGCATGCTGTATGGGCAATGGCTGTTTGGAGTAGTGTGGTTGGAAGATACGGAGGGAGCTGAGGCCTGCATGAGGGGACGGTGAGTGTATGTGCGTCAGGGCAAGGGTGGGAATGTGGGCCAATGACTTTGGCAGTCCGGATGGTTAAAGTTTTTCCTTTTCCCCTGTACTATTCCTCTAGGTCAGCGCCCACCAGAAGAAGGATATTTGGCATGCCATTGCCAAGGACGTCCTGACCCTGGGGGTCCACCACAGACAGAGCACCCACTGACGGAAAAGATGGGAGGACATTCGCCGCTGGAGCAAGAAGACAGCGGAGGCCCAGCTGGGGATGTCCTCCCAACGTGGGAGGGGTGCCCGTCGCACCATGATCCCCCTGATGTTCCAGATCCTGGCGGTGGCGTATCCGGAGATGGAGCGGCGCTTGAGGACATCACAGCAGCCACAAGGGGGTGAGTACCGTCACATCCATCTGACTCTGCGCACATTATGAGGTGTCTGGGTGGGGGAGGTGGGCAGTGGGTTACCCTAGGCCAGGGCAAGCTTTGTAGGCAAGGACCCTTTGTGAGGCAGGCTATGTGGCACCTCAACCCCACCAGTGGAAGAGCCATCTACACCTAGTCAGGCTGCTGTAACTTCCATGTGTGCAGCAATCGGTCATAGGCCTTGTACCCCATGTCACTGTGATTAATTAGGGAACTCTAAGTGCATGGCGTGGTGCAGAGGGCTGCTGTGTCTCTAGTGTCCGCCAACAGTAGTGGTATTGCATGCACTGAACATGTCTTTCTTCTTTCTTCCCCCCCCCTTTATGTGTTCTCGCTGTTCTTGTGTGCATTAGCATCATCAGGCGGAGGAGCAGTGCCACCGGAGCAGGAGGGTGCTGCATCCCACATGGCCCTGGAGGGCGAGACAACAGAGTCTGAAGTCACCAGTGGGACGGAGGGCGAGGGGAGCTCGACGGCAGGGACAGGAGCACAGACCGGTGATACCGACTCCTCCTCTGATGGGAGATCTCTTGCGGTGGCAGGCCCCTCTGTGCCCACCGCATCTACAGGTACAGCCGCCATGCCCCCGACCGGCACCGCCCTCCCAGCAGCCCCTCAGCATGTGTCCCGTGGACGCTCACCCAGGAGGGTGGGCATCTCCTTCGCCCCAGGCACCTCAGCCCCTGCCCCAGTCAGCCCTACTGCCCTCAGTGAGGAGGCTATTGACCTCCTGAGATCCCTCACTGTTGGGCAGTCTACCATTCTGAATGCCATATAGGGTGTAGAGAGGCATTTGCAACAAACAAATGCATACCTGGAGGGCATTCATTCTGGCCAGGCAGTCCAACAGCGACCATTTCAGGCACTGGCCTCAGCACTGATGGCAGCCATTGTCCCTGTGTCAGCCTCCCCCTCCATCTTCCTCCACCCAGACCCAATCCCCTGTACCTCAGCCTATCCCAAGCACACCATCAGACCAGCATGCACACACCTCAACACACAAGGGTGGCTCAGGCAAACATAAGCACCACACATCCCACAGGCACTCACAAGCACCATACCCATGCAGACATACCAACATCCACTGCCTCCACTGTGTCCACCTCCTCCACGTCTCCCACCTCCCTCCCTTTCTCATCTCCACTCATACCTGCATGCACTACATCTTCAGCCACTACCTCCATCACCAGCACGCGCATCACCACACACTGCTCACGTGCACTCACCACCCCCACTACCATTCACACATCCCCTGTGTCCTCTCCCAGTGTGTTTGTGAGCCCTCCTCCCAAACTACACAAACGCAGTCACACACCCACCCAACAGCCATCCACCTCACAACAGCCTCCAGCCCATGCACCTTCACCCAAATTCAGCAAACGTACACCTCCGTCATCCACTACCTCTTCCTCCACTCCCAAACACCCTCCATCTACCTGTCCCAGTGTGTCTAAAAAGATTTTCCTATCAAATGTTGACCTCTTCCCTACACCTCCCCCCCATCCGTCCCCTAGAGCCCACCTTTCCAGGTCCCAACCCAGCACCTCAGCCACCACATCACCGGGCACAGTGGTGCCAGCAATAGCGTGATTCTGGAGTGCTCCGAGCAACAGGGCTGCCAGTGTCCCAAGGAGCGAGGGCAAGGACATTCCCCCACCTCCAAAACAGAAAAAGTTGCCCACATCCTGGAGGGAGAAGGCGAAAACACCTGCCACCAAGGGCTCAGGCAAAACAAAAGTGGAAAGTGAGAAGACAGCTGCGCCACCATCCAAGGTGGGGAAGGGCCAAAATATCAAAGGCAGGTCCACGTCGACGCCAACCTGCATGGCGAACAAGACCGCCACCGGCACTGCCACCTGCACCGCCGCCACCAGCACCGACGGCAGTACCGCAGTCAGTGAGCCCGCCACCAGCACCATAGTCAGTGAGCCCGCCGCCAGCACTGCAGACACTGAGCCCTTCACCAGCACAGCAGTCTGTGAGCCCGCCACCAGCACCGCAGTCTGTGAGCCCGCCACCAGCACCGCAGTCTGTGAGCCCGCCACCAGCACCGCAGTCTGTGAGCCCGCCACCAGCACCGCAGTCTGTGAGCCCGCCACCAGCACCGCAGTCAGTGAGACCGCCACCAGCACCGCCGCCACCAAGACCACCGCCAGCACCGTTTCCACAGTGCCCGCCGCCAGCACCGATGCCACAGAGCCCGCCACCAGAACCGATGCCACAGAGCCCGCCGCCAGCACCGATGCCACAGAGCCCGCCGCCAGCACCGATGCCACAGAGCCCGCTGCCAGCACCGATGCCACAGAGCCAGCCGCCAGCACCGATGCCACAGAGCCAGCCGCCAGCACCGATGCCACAGAGCCAGCCGCCAGCACCGATGCCACAGAGCCCACCGCCAGCACCGATGCCACAGAGCCCGCCACCAGCACCAATACCACAGAGTCCGCCGCCAGCACCAATGCCACAGAGTCCGCCGCAAGCACCGCCACTACTGACACCGCTGCCAGCACCGCCGCTACTGACACCACCGCCAGCAGCCCGGCAACATCCTGAGCCAGTGGCACCACCACAGACATGGCTGCCATCCCCAGTGGTCAGTCGTACGAGGCTGGTGGTCAGTTCCAGGAGCCTGGCCAGCTTGCATGTTGCACCACCGTCAGTGGAGTGTCACATCCACTACCTCAGTCCTTGGCAGGATGAAGCACTCTGGGCACAAAGCCCCCTCCAGAACCAGTGGAGTATCACATCCACTACCTCAGTCCTTGGCAGGATGAAGCACTCTGGGCACAAAGCCCCCTCCAGAATCAGTGGAGTGTCACATCCACTACCTCAGTCCTTGGCAGGATGAAGTACTCTGGGCACAAAGCCCCCTCCAGAACCAGTGGAGAAAGGCATCCACTACCTCAGTCTTTGGCAGGATGAAGCACTCTGGGCACAAAGCCCCCTCCAGAACCAGTGGAGAAAGGCATCCACTTGAGAGACTGTGGCTTTGCACTCCCCAGGATAAAGCAGTGGGCAACCCGCCCACTGAAAGGACTTGAGAGACTGTGGCTTTGCACTCCCCAGGATAAAGCAGTGGGCAACCCACCCACTGAAAAGACTTGAGAGACTGTGGCTTTGCACTCCCCAGGATACATCAATGGGCATGGAGCCCCCTCGTGGAGCTGGCATTGTGCACTCATCCGGCTGAGGTGCCCCCCCTTCCCTTCCCCCTGAGGTGCCTGTTTCATTTCGATCTGATGCCCCAGCAGTGCTCTCTCCGTTTGCAGTCTGGTATCGAGTGTGGGCCTCCCCCATGCATTTTGGGCCCAGTAGTCCACGAACTTTGAATGGTACACTATCCGGACTTGTATAGTTGGTGTACAAATTGTTTATACTGTATTTAAAGTTTTGACTAATGGATTGTTATTGATTACAATCGTTACAATCATTTCCTTTTGTCATTGCGCTCTTCCAGGGGGGAATTTGGGGGGTGTAAATCTATTGTTGCAGCATTATTGGTGTGTGTGTTGTTGTGGGTGAGGGTGGGGGTGTTTAGTGTGAGTGTCACTCTCCTTTCCCTCCCCCTTCCCCTGTGTTGTAGGTGCAGTACTCACCATGGTCGTCGCCGCCGTCTTTCGTGCTCCTGGTAGAGGAGCAGGAATACTATCGCAGGGATGATTTGGAGTTCTGGCTCCATGGCGTCCTGGTTCCTCTTGAGTTGTGTAAGGTGAGTGTTTCCCCTTCCAAGTCCTGCTTCCGCCGTGTTTTTGTTTGCATTGAATCCGCCCTGGAAAAGGTGGCGGATTGGCCTCTCATAATAGTGTGGGCGGTACATTGTCTTCTGCCTGTCTGTTGGTGGTGACCGCCATAATGTTTTTTGTTTTACCGCCGGCCTGTTGGCGGTCATACCGCTGCTTTAACATCGACCGCCAGGGTTGTAATGAGGGCCTATATGTCCTCCCTTAACCATACACTGCACCCTGCCCTTGGGGCTACCCAGGGACAACCGTAGGAGTGTCTTACAAGTAAGAAAAAGGAAGGTTTAGGCCTGGCAAGTGGGCACACTTGCCAAGTCGAATTTACAGTTTCAAACTGCACACACAGACACTGCAGTGGCAGGTCTGAGCCATGCTTACAGAGCTACTAATGTGGGTGGCACAACCAGTGCTGCAGGCCCACTAGTAGCATTTGATTTACAGGCCCTGGGCACCTCTAGTGCACTGTGCTAGGGACTTACTAGTAAATAAAATATGCCAATCATGGATGAACCAATTCCATACACATTTTGTATAAGAGCACTTGCACTTTAGCACTGGCTATCAGTGGTAAAGTGCCAGAGTAACAAAAACTGCAAAAACAGAGTCCAGCACACATCAACGACCTGGGAAACAGAGGCAAAAAGTTAAGGGAGACCACGCCAAGGATGAAAAGTCTAACACAGCCAGACTGCCCACACTACTTTATGCCTGTGAGAAATGGACTGTGTACGAGCACCATGCCAAAAAGTGGAATCGCTTCCACATGAACTGCTGAAGAAGGCTGCTGAAAATTACCTGGCAGGACAAAGTTCCAGACACAGATGTCCTCTCTCAAGCTGGTCTGCCAAGTATCTACACCCTGCTGAGGACAGCCCAAGTCAGGTGGGCAGGCCACCTTGTACGTATGTCAGACATACGCCTCCCCAAGAGAGTGTTTTATGGTGAACTGGTGAAAGGCAAATGCACACAAGGAGGGCAGAAAAAGTGCTTCAAGGACATGCTGAACGTCTCTCTGAAGAGCTTTGGCAGTGACCCGGACTCCTGTGAAATCCTTGCGCAAGACTGCCCCAAGCTGTATCAGCAAAGGCACTACCTCCTACGAGCAGATCAGGATTGCAGAGGTGTAGAAGAAGCGTGAGCTGTGCAAATTCATAGCCAATTTTTTGCCAACCAACCCAGCAGACTTGATGGAACAAGGAGGAATCAGAAAGTCAATTAACGTTTGTGCCTTCTGGTTGTGGAAAGTAAATGAGGGAGGCTGATCTGAAATGAAGCGGCCATTGACGGGTTGATGGTCCATGGCTTCTAGGTCTTTTATTGGCGATTTCCTTAGTTTGCCTCTCTTGAAAGCACCGCAAGCAGATTCATCAGGAACCTGCCAGAAGATGTTCTGAGCCACAATGGACTCCTCAGAACACTCAGTGACCGATAAATTCATTAAAATCCCCAAACAGGACTAACTTGAAGAGTGGAATATTATCATGCCACCCTACTATCTCTCTTATCAGATGTGCTATGGCTTCCAATTGACAAGCTTTTCTCGGGGGAATTTAGATCTTCATAAGAGCTAGATGAATTCTTAAGTGGCCTGGAGTCTAAGAAAGTAGAACAGTTTGTGGATTGTTGTAAATGACAGAGTGAAAATAGATGATTAAAACTTCGTTCAGAGGCACGTAGCAGGCTCCTATTTTCACCAGCACATAATAATTCACATAACCTGGGATTTCTGCCACTACTTCGATTCAGGCCTCTTGCAGCATAATTATTTGAAAAGCTGTTAAGTAGTTCAATGTATTTTTGTCCTCTAGCTCATCAAGAAAACCGTTGATGTTCCAGGAACATATAAGTTGTGCTTTATGCTCTGAGTGGTTGTCTGCTGGCCTGCTTCTTCATAAGTGCTTTGCTGCTGAATTCAAGGTCCCATGAAGCCAACTCTAGTCATCCCCATAAGAGGGAACCTTCAGGGATTGCACTGACAGCCGGACACCTTGCCGAGCTAAAGACAATGGCGACTTACTTTGGGCACTCTTTAAAATAGAGCCAGAGACTAACTTCAGAGGCTTAGTTCCTCTATGACCCGGCCATGACATGAGTAAATAAGGATATGCAGGTTCAGTTGTGACAAAAAACTTGGATGCCCCAGTTTCTAAAAAATCCTGCAACTTCCAGAACCAGGTTGGCTGCTTCGGTAGAGGTCCAGGTCACTTTTGGAGTATCATTTTTATGGGCTGAAGAGGATGGTAAAAATTCTACCGAAACCATGTCAGCAGAAGTTAAATTCACTGTCTTAGGTATCTGGCTCAACAACCGAAGAATATTACCCTGATTAAGCAGATTGAATGCACCTCTTGACTTATATTCCGGATGCATTAAAGTTGCTCTGGACCTGGCACTGCCATAAAGGGGTACTGGTGCTTGCAACTTGAGGACATCCAAACTTTGAATCGCCTAACAGTCAATTATTGATTGAGAGTAAATAGGCCCTTGAGATGATGGTGCTACATGTAAGCGGCTACTGGCCTGTGGGCTCATGCTGGCGCCTCTTTGATAAGGCAGGTATTGGGACGCTTTGACAGAACAATTCTGTCATGCAACATCTGTTGTTACAGTTAGTGATGCAATAAGAACTATGCAGCTGCCGGCTTTGGGGGAAGCAATAGAAGGATCACCACATTGTCAAGAGAACTGAATTAATGAAGAGACTGAGCTTGATTTGATAGCTGACCTTTCAGCGTCAGGTGGTTCCTCTTGGGGAGCTGTTATCACCTTCTTGTGAGGACTGGCTAAGGCAGCTTCCCTAGCTTCTGTGTGGGGGAACACTCTGTTGAATCTGAGAAGAACTAGGTGAGATACTATTACTCTGCCCCTCCAGATGGTCCCCCTGCTGCCCTGGGGTGAAACCAAATGGAGATTTAGTCTGACCTGTTTGACTACTGAAGAAGGAGTAGATCAATTTTCTCCCAGTGACCTTCATCCTGTGCATCTGCCCTTTCTGTTGGTTGTTCTTCAAGGGTTCAGTCAACGGATGGGTTGCAACTGGAATGTCTATTGTGTCCAGAGGACTTCCATAAAGTCGGTGTTTAAAGGAAAGCACTGGCTACCCTGAGGGCTACTCTGAAGACTATGGGCTTGTCACACTACTTCAGTGGGCTTTGCTGGTTAATCAGTAGTCAATGTCCATTGCTCCACTGCAGGCTGCAGCTTGGGAAATTTGGAAAACTCCTGACATGCTTCCTGCGAAGGGGTTCAGCTTGAGACGACAAGAGCTGTTCACTCATGGCAGCATTGGAAATCCTGGGATATCCGTAGCTTGCTGTATCAGAGTACATCAGAGAGCTTTTCAGGTCGTCAAAGCCACCACTTAATATTCCTGGAAGTGTCACTAGCTTATCCAGAATAGGAGAACAAGAGCAGGAGCATATTGGTGTCCAGGTGTCAGCTTTCATTATCAAGTTGTTAAGCTCTGCAATTTTCGAGTCAATCACTGATGTAAAAAATGTCAATGTATTTACTAATTTGATTTGAGGATCCATTTTTGCGGACTGAGAGTTGACAGCTCCAACAGTTAGCTTGAGGGTGTTCAACATAGCACCCAAAACAGTTGCTATGTTTGGCTCTGTTGTAGTATTGAGTGTGTGCAAATAGCAACGCATTCCCTGGAGTCTATACAAAGTGCTTCAGGTGAACGCAGTGTGGAGCTAGTATGGTTCTACCCACCACTCCCATCACCATAAGTCGCTATCATTGCTTCCCACTCCAAGGAGGTGAACGAAGAAGGGTTCTGCTGAGCGTTGCTCTCAGGGATGCCTCGAGATTTGGACTGCCAGGAAGAGGTCCATCTTCACGAAGCTGTGTTGCAGGAACTCACAAGGGAAGTTGGCCGGGCTCTGGGCCTGTTTGACTTGGACAAGAATAGTCCCCATTGGGTCTCGCTCCTGATGACTAGCAATGGTTTGGACCACAAGTCGAAAGATTGACTGAGTGTGGGACTTTCAGCTGTGTCACTTGTGCCAACTGCATGAAAGACAGAATTGAGGATAAAGAATGAGTTATTTCTATTGGTCTAACAGACGTATTTGCAGGAACGCCAGCTCCAGTCCTGAAGAATGCAGGTGGAACTGCTGTCGTGTAAGAATTTGATTAAACTTGTGCCGTAGTGGATGAAGCGGTTGAGAATGAGTGGTTAATGCCATAATGGTTACTTGGTTGTTGAGAAGAATGCCTTGGAGAGTGCATGGAAGAGCAAATCCTGACCTTCATAGGGTTCCATTGCTGCAGAGCCTGAGGGATGTCTTCATCATCCCTGAGGCAGTTGACGAGTATATCAAACTGCATGTTGTCAGTGGAGGAAGAGATTGAAACCACAGGTCCCGAGATTGCAAGTGGGCTCAATGCACAGCGTTTGACCTTGAGGTTGTATGATTCATTTTTGGCTAGACCAAAGGCAGCTACTTGGTTGATAATGGTGGGCTCCAATGGAGATGGTTAACCTGCAACACTACAACTGCATAAATGGCTGATACTGGGTCTTTAAGAAAAATAAACTTGGCGTTGATTTTAGACTGATGCCTGGTGGCTGAAAGAACCTCTTGAACAGACCTTGCGACTGCAGGATTCATCTTGACCTGCGTTTCCACAATTGAGACACTGTCCTGCAAGGACATTGTTGGAACAATGACGTTGGTGTAGGAAGGTAGCCTCTTTCTAGCCTTGTTACCCCCACTTTTGGCCTGTTTGTGGGTATATGTCAGGGTGTTTTTACTGTCTCACTGGGATCCTGCTAGCCAGGGCCCAGTGCTCATAGTGGAAACCCTATGTTGTCAGTGTGTTTGATATGTATCACTGGGATCCTGCTAGCCAGGACCCCAGTGCTCATAGGATTGTGGCCTATATGTGTTCCCTGTGTGGTGCCTAACTGTATCACTGAGGCTCTGCTAATCAGAACCTCAGTGTTTATGCTCTCTCTGCTTTTGAAATTGTCACTGCAGGCTAGTGACTAATTTTACCAATTCTGATTGGCACACTGGAACACCCTTATTATTCCCTAGTATATGGTACCTAGGTACCCAGGGTATTTGGGTTCCAGGAGATCCCTATGGGCTGCAGCATTTCTTTTGTCACCCATAGGGAGTTCAGACAATTCTTAGACAGGACTGCTACAGCAGCCTGAGTGAAATAACGTCCACGTTATTTCACAGTCATTTTACACTGCACTTAAGTAACTTATCAGTCTCCTATATGTCTAACCCTCACTTAGTGAACATTAGGTGCAGTTACTTAGTGTGAGGGCACCCTGGCACTAGCCAAGGTGCCCCCACATTGTTCAGGGCGATTTTCACAGACTTTGTGAGTGTGGGGACACCATTACACGCGTGCACTACATATAGGTCAATACCTATATGTAGCGTTACCATGGTAACTCCGAACATGGCCATGTAACATGTCTAGGATCATGGAATTGTCACCCCAATACCATTCTGGTATTGGGGGACAATTCCATGCATCCCCGGGTCTCCAGCATAAAACCCAGGTTCTGCCAAACTAACCTTCTAGGGTTTTCTCTGCAGCTACCGCTGCTGCCAACCCTCAGACAGGTTTCCGCCCCCCTGGGGCCTGGGAAGCCCAGTCACAGGAAGGCAAAACAAAGGATTTCCTCTGAGAGAGGGTGTTACACCCTCTCCCTTTGGAAATAGGTGTGAAGGGCCTGGGAGGAGTAGCCTCTCCTGGCCTCTGGAAATGCATTGAAGGGCACAGATGGTACCCTCCTTGCATAAGCCAGTCTACACCGGTCCAGGGATCGCCCCAGCCCTGCTATGGCGCGAAACTGGACAAAGGAAAGGGGAGTGACGAGTCCCCTGACCAGCACCTCCCAGGGGAGGTGCCCATAGCTCCTCCAGTGTGTCCCAGACCTCTGCCATCTTGGATGCAGAGGTGTGAGGGCACAATGGACACCTCTGAATAGCCAGTGCCAGCAGGCGACGTCAGAGACCCCTCCTTATAGGTGCTTACCTTCCTCTGTAGCCAATTCTCCTCTGAGGGCTATTTAGGGTCTCTCCTGTGGGTATCTCACCAGATAACGAATTGAAGAGCTCACCAGAGTTCCTCTGCACTTCCCTCTTCGACTTCTGCCAAGGATCAACCGCTGACTGCTCCAGGACACCTGCAAAACCACAACAAAGTAGCAAGAAGACAACCAGCAACATTGTAGCGCCTCATCCTGCCGGCTTTCCCGACTGTTTCCTGGTGGTGCATGCTCTGAGGGCTGTCTGCCTTCACCCTGCACTGGAAGCCAATAAAGAAATCTCCTGTGGGTCGACGGAATCTTCACCCTGCCAACGCAGGCACCAAACTTCTACATCACCGGTCCTCTGGGTCCCCTCTCATCTTGACAAGCGTGGTCCATGGAACACAGGAACTGGATCCAAGTATCCCCGACAGTCCAGTGGCCGTTCTGTCCAAACTTGGTGGAGGTAAGTCCTTGCCACCCCACGCCAGACAGTAATCCTGTGTACTGCGTGAACTGCAGCTGCTAGGGCTTCTGTGCACTTTTGCAAGACTTCCTTCATGCACAGCCTGGCCCAGGCCCCCAGCACTCCGTCCTGCATTGCCCAACTCACTGACTTGGACTCCGACTCCGTGGGACCCTCTTTTGTTGTGCTGAGTTGACTGTCATGCTCAGATCTTCTGAACATCTGTTCAGGTGCTTCTGCAGGTTCTCCCTGCTTCTGCGTGGGTTCTCAGTGTTGCTGAGTGCCCCCTTTGTCTGCTCCTTCAAGGGGCAATCTCCTGGTCCTTCCTGGGCCCTGGCAGCACCCAAAACCTTTAACTGCGACTCTTGCAGCTAGCAAGGCTTGTTTGCGGTCTTTCTGCGTGGAAACAACTCTGCTTCCTCCAGCACGCCATGGGACATCTTCTGACCAAAGGAGAAGTTCCTGGCAACTTCCGTTGTTGCAGAATCTTTGACTTCTTCCACCCAGAGGCAGCACTTTTGCACCTTCATCAGGGGTTTAGTGGCCCCTGCCCCCCTGGACACCTGTGTGACTCTTGGACTTGGTCCCCTTCCTTTACAGGTCCTCAGGTCCAGGAATCCATCTTCAGTGCTTTGCAGTCAGTTGTTGTCCTTGCAGAATCCCCTATCTCGACTTTACTGTCTTTCTGGGGTAGTAGGGTAACTTTACTCCTACTTTTCAGGGTCTTGGGGTGGGGTATCTTGGACACCCTTAGTGTTTTCTTACATTCCCAGCGACCCTCTACACACTACACTAGGCCTGGGGTCCATTTGTGGTTCGCATTCCACTTTTGAAGTATATGGTTTGGGCTGCCCCTAGGCCTATTGTCTCCTATTGCATTCTTTTGTGTTATACAGTGTTTGCACTACTTTTCTAACTGTTTAATTACCTGATTTTGGTTTGTTGGTATATTGTGTGTATATTATTTACCTCCTAAGGGAGTATATCCTATGATATACTTTTGGCATATTGTCACTAAAATAAAGTACCTATATTTTTAGTAACTCTGAGTATTGTGTTTTCTTATGATATAGTACTAAGTGATATAAGTGGTATAGTAGGAGCTTTGCGTGTCTCCTAGTTCAGCCTAAGCTGCTCTGCTATAGCTACCTCTATCTGCCTAAGCTGCTAGAACCCCTCTAATCTACTAATAAGGAATAACTGGACCTGGCACAAGGTGTAAGTACCACAAGGTACCCACTATAAGCCAGGCCAGCCTCCTTCAGTTGGCAAGTTCTTCAGGTGCCTCAGCACCCAGGGCCTGGACTGATTTATTTTTCTGCAAGTCATAGGTTGGCCCTTGGTCTTGCCAAAATGCATGCTTAACTGGTTTGCACAATTTACAGGTCAGGAGTCAAACTTTGCTCCTATGAACTCCTGTAGACCCTTATGCACTCCGGTGAACACCTAAAAACAATGTTGGATGCTGTACTGGATGCTGCACAGGATGATATGCCAAATGCTGCCAGATGATGCCAGGCTGTGAGTCACTGAATCACAAGTGGCAAACTACACATGTTCAATAAATATAGTGTTTGCTGACTTCTTTCAGATCTTGAGCCCTGGGATGCAGGTATACTGTATGTATATATAGATATTCTTAATTAGTCTTTATCTATTTCCTTGATGATTGATAGTTGATTGATGCTTGATAGTTTGTTTTTAATTAACTACATTGACATGTTGACTATGTTGATTGTGTAGAGAAGAATTATCACTTAATAGTTTAATTACCTTGCAGCAAGCCCTCAGGAACCCAAACAGTGAGAGCCCAATAGCAAAGAAGCAAGTTCAGGTAATCCAGGGTAATCCAGGGAGGCTGCAAGAGGGTCTCACTGGGAATTCTACAAGCCGCACCCAGTCCTAGCTGAGTTTTTTCTGTGGAAACCCCAGGGCGTCCTCTCAGAAGCAGCCGACCATGGCTGCCACTCTCGTTAGACCCACCTTGTGGACTGAACCTCACATCGCTGGCAGAGATTCCAGTGCCACACCTCCAGCACTGGCTCTCCTCCCTGCTCTGCATACTCACTATCACCACTTCTTCGCTGCCACCAGAGTTCTGCAATCCTCTGCTCATGGTCCGTCAGATGAGGCCCATGCTGGCAGGCAGCTGGCATGCAGACGGGCAGCCAGGGGAGTGAGCAGGCAGGATGATGGTAAATTGGCAGGCTGATAGGCGGATGAGCAGGTGATACACAAGACGCCAATGAGAGCTGCTTGTTCCTGGCTCTGCTTCAAATTCACTTCTGCTAGTTTCTGATTCTGTAATACTCCGAGTGCCCCTAGGGCGTAACTGGTGCGTAAGCCCACGGTCTGCACCCCTGGGGCAATTTGTTTAACAGATGGGTCTGACTCTTGCGCAACACTTTCTGTAATAATGCACAGCCACTACATGACCTTAAAGTGGCATTCTCATATTGTAGGGGGTGTTAACCTATTTGTATATGTACATGTGCTTGGCTCAATACAGCAAGTAAAACTGTAGGTGCTTAATGTTGACATGTAGGAAGGTAGAAAGCCAACCCTTGCTACTCTTGCAATGGTACAATTAGCATTTTCTTGCAATTTCTGTTCTACCATACCTTGGAACTAACTACTTCTGAGCATTTTTTATCTTATGTTGTTCAGTATATCAATTCTCATGTCATATGAATTCATGAAAACAAGCTAGTTGTGTGCACAATATAAATTATCAAAACACAAAAAATAATATTGCACTTACTGTCACAACGTTAGTATCAAATGTACTGTTTCCAATTGATGAGACATCAGAGATTTTTCCTAAAATGTTCACCATTGTCCTCACTTCAACAACATTCGATATAGATGGCGCTGCAGGATTGTTTAGTGATGTTACAATTTGAGGTACTTTTTCTTGTGGGTTTCCCAGACCCTGCTGAAGAGTCTACACAAAAGAGTATTTTAACATTTGATATGCAAAAATGAATATATATTACATACACGCTTCTGTATTTGTATCTTGCATACTCTAGTTAGTAAACCTAGCACCAGTTGACAGTAGTATTGGCCTGTGCACACTTTCTCTTACTCATCACTTCTCATCATCTTCGACCTCTGGAGGTTGACAATGCCAACCATGCCACACTCCTGAAAAATGAGAAATTATGGTTGGAAGTCATTGGCACTATCCTGGGGATGGTTTGAATCGTACCTGTTCATTTGCTCCCAGTAGATAAAAGTGGGAAATTATTTTTGGAGTACCACATCCTTACCTCAAGGAGTCATCCAGTGATCTGTACTTTTCCCCACACTTTCAACCTATACTCAGAGCTCCGTATGACCAACCTGGAGGAATCAAATAGCTCTTTTAAACTCAATGTAGAAGAACAACGTATGTATCTCAAAATCACCTCTCTTAAAAATATTGGAGCCTTGTCAAGCACTCTTAAATTGTCAAGACTCCAGTCCTGGATCGCTCGCCATCACTTACAGCTTAGTTGTTTAAAAGCGGAGTTCATCCTCATCTCTCCCCTAAGAGCCCCACCTCAATTCAAGCCTAGGTCATTGTTGGTAATCTGCTGAAGATGAAAACCACCAATGGTACCAAATCCATAGGCATTCATCCTCGACATGAACCTCACTTTGGAACCTCACATTTATGCCCTAAACCCAAGTGCCTAATTCCAAATTAGACACCTTCATGCCATATAATGCCACAGCACTGCTTAGGTCCACAAATCTTTGGTCCATGCTAGGCCTGTATTTTTCCTTTTCAAACAAAAGTACAGCATGTCGATCCTGTCATGTGTCCCTGTTGTATAAATGAAGATATGCAACTGAATATTGGAGTAAAGATCCTTTTTAATCGACCTACTGCAGCGATCTTTTCCTTTGCCAGCAAGACTCCAACTGGCTTCAAGATTCAAAGCACAACATTCTTTTTATCTTGATTGGAACACGAGTGCTACTCAACATGAGACAAGCGCTTGTGAAGACCAAGGTTCCACATATGACACATCCTTCTCTGTCATTAAATGAAAAACTATATAGAATACCTAAAAGTCACTAAGTTGTGAATAACATATCTAGGGAAAACAGACACATTGTAAAAAAAATAATATATACGAGTAAAACGAAATATCATACAGATTACAGTCAAATGTTGACTTCAAGCTTTAAAATATAAGATTGTACCTAATAACTAAATTATTTCCAATTCAACATTTATTTTTTTCTTCAACGAACAATTAGATTTGATATTTGATTCTCTTATATAATCATCTAAATATGCAGGTGGTCTTCTCTCTCTCTCACCACTCTGCTTTCCCTTCTGCTTTTATCCTCCCTCATACCTATTTGCTCAGTCACACCACTTCTTACCTTACTTCTCGGAGACAATCCTGGAGAGTCATCACAAGGTGTTTTCTCAACTACTCTCTTGGTTAACATAAAACCACCACACCCTTCTTCCACATCACTGCCATTTTTTCTTGACTCCTCACTTACCCCTTGTTAGACTTTTCATCCTTGGCGTGGTCTCCTTAACTTTTTGCCTCTGTTTCCCAGGTTGTTGATGTGTGCTGGACTTAGATTTTACTGTTTTTGTTACTCTGGGCACTTTACCACTGCCTACCAGTGCTAAAGGGCAAGTGCTCCTTTACAAAATGTGTATGTAATTGGCTTATCCATGATTGGCATATTTGATTCACTAGTAAGTCCCTAGTAAAGTGCACTGGAGGCGCCAGGGCCTGTAAATCAAATGCTACTAGTGGGCCTGCAGCACTGGTTGTGCCACCCACGTAAGTTTCTCTGTAATCATGTCTCAGACCTGCCATTGCTGTGTCTGTGTGTGCAGTTTGCCAGGCCTAAACCTTCCCTTTTCTTACATGTTAGAGACCCCTAGGGTAGGCCCTAGGTACCCCCAAGGGCAGGGTGCAGTGTATGGTTAAGGTAGGACATATAGGTGGTCATTACAAACTCAGCGGTCTTTTAAGAAGACCGCTGAGGGACCGCCATGCGGAAGACCGCCAGTAGTGGTGGTTTGCCGCTTGGCGTATTATGACCGTTGGCTGCCCTCTGTCGTTTTTCCGACGGAGAGCCGCCAACATCCATACTTGCGGGCGGCGGGGAAGTGGAGGTTGCTCCACCTCCACCGCCACGCCAACAGAACACCGCCCAGCTAATCACGTCCTGTGTTTCTGCGCGGCGGTGTTATGTTGGCGGTGTGGTGTTGCCGGACCTGCCCCCATGGCTCCTGTCCCCTCCCGGCGGATCGACGGAACAGGTAAGTCGATTGTCCGTTAGGGGAGGGGGTGTTGTGTGGGTGCATGAGGGTGTGCGTCTGTGTATGTAGGGGGGGTGTGAGTTCGTGTATGCTTGCGGGGGTGTTGCGTGTTTCGGAAATGTGTGCGTGTCTGTCTTTATGTATGTCTGTATGGATGTGTGCGTGAATGTGTGAATGTGGGTGTACGTGTCTGACTGTGTGTGTGGATGTTGGCATGTATGTCGGTGTGTGTGCATGTATGTTTGTTTGTGGTGCCTGCGTGCGTGTTGGGTGTGTATGTGTAAGGTAATGTCAGGGGTTGGGGTGGGGAGGGGGGCCCTGCCACCTTTGGGGGGTGGCAGGGGTGGTGGGGGGTGTAGGGGAGGGAGTCGGGGTGGGGGTGGGGGGTGGGTTGAGACCTCTATCAGTGTCAGGGAAGGAATTCCCTGGCACTGATAGTGCTTACCGCCATGGATTTCATGGCGGTTCCTACCGCTGGAAATCCACGGTGGTAAGCTGGGTCACAATACCGGCGGCGGTATTGTGATGGCCGCCGGGCTGGAGACCCAGTTCTCCAGCCCAGCGGTCGTCTCCGCCCTGGCGGGTGGAACGGAGAATCGGCGGATGACCATGGCGGTAACCGCCATGGTCATAATACTAAAAAAAAGACCGCCAGCCTGTTGGCGATCTTACCGCCGCTTTAGCACCATCCGCCAGGGTTGCAATGACCCCCATAGTAATGTGTTTTATATGTCCTGACAGTGAAATATTGCTAAATTCGTTTTTTCACTGTTGGATGGCCTTTCCCTCTCATAGGTTAACATAGGGGCTACCTTTAAATATGATTAAATTGTAGATTCCCTTTGGGAGTGGATGGACATGTGGAGCTTGAGGTCTCCAAGCTCACAATTTAAAAATACATCTTCTAGTAAAGTTGATTTTAAGATTGTGTGTTTGAAGATGCCACTTTTAGAAAGTGAGCATTTTCTTGCTTATACCATTTCTGTGACTCTGCCTGTTTGTGGATTCCCTGTCTGGGTCAGTTTGACAGTTGAGCTAGTTGCACCTCACACTAGACAGAGGCACAAATGGAGCTGGGATGTAGTCTGGATATCCTGATGAGCTATCTGTGCTAGGAGGGATGGGAGGAGTGGTCACTCACACCTGAAAGGGCTGTGCCTGCCCTCCCACAATGCAATCTCCAACCCACTGGTGAGTGTCTGGGTTCTGGCTTGGCACATTCAAAAGAGACTTTATTTTGAAGTAGGCCTACTTCAAAGGAGAAAATGAGTATAAGAAGGGCACCCAAAACCACAGACTTTAGAATACTTCTGGAAACAAGAGGAACCTCTGCCTGGAGAAGAGCTGAAGAGCTGAGGAAGAAAAGCTGTCCTGCCTGTGACTGTGCTTTGTGGAGCTATCCTGCAGTTGCTGCTTCTGCAGAGTAAGAGGGCAAAGGCTGGACTTCGTGTGCCTTCCATCTTGAGAAGAAATCTCCAAGGGCTTGATTTAGAGTTTGCCTCCGGTTGTTTGAAGTCCCAGGGACAGCAAAGACTTCTCTCTGCCAGCACCTGGAGCCGCTGGAGAGACTCCTACTCTGCCCTGTGGTGCCCATCCAGTTCCTGGGACCCTGAAAGGAGAAGCTGGCAGCCTAAGAGGAGGAAATCCACACACAGAGCGCCGTGCGGGGAAAAGATTGACGCAACTCCGATCTGCGGCTGAAGAAACGATGCGCCGCTGGCTCAGTGGCTGAAAATCGGCACTTGCCGGAAACGCGACCGAAGAATCGACGCACGGAACTGGAAAAACGACGTGCACCATCGCTAATGGAGGCAGGGAGATTGCAACCCGCGCTGTGTGGTTTTCGGATCATTGTACAGCTGGATTTCCCACGCGAGTACCACTGGGCTTGTAAAACAAACGCAAGGCCTGCCCGGACCCGATAGTGCTGACGGAATTGATGCATCGCTCTCCTGCGGAGAGAAGAAACGATGCACCCGACCCAACAAAAGGAGAAACGACGCAAGGTCCTGCTCATGAGTGGAATCGACGCATCGGAAGCCCTTTTTGACGCACACTCACCCGTGCGGGGTTATTTTTGATGCACCCAAGGCACATTTTTATGCTAACAGTGTTAGTGTGTGTTTTAAACTACAGAAAGACTCTTTTTGCTTTTTAATTGATAACTTGACTTGTGTATTGTGGATTTTTGTCATTTTGGTCTTCTTTTGTTTAGATAAATATTTCCTATTTTTCTAAAACTATGTTGTGTCATTTTGGAGTGTTTTCCGTAATTACTGTGTATGTTGGCACAAATACTTTACACCTCTCACTCTGCTCTACTGCTCTGCCAAGCTAGCAAGGGGGTAAGAAGGGGTTAGCTGAGGATGATTCTCTTTTACCCTGAATAGAATGAGGGTCCTTGCTTGAACAGGGGGAAACTGACTGTCAACCAAAGACCCCATTTCTAACACACCTCCCTTCTGGTACTAAGCCACTCTGCGTTTATTCCACTTTGTTCCATTGTCCAATACCACATAATAATCACTCACTTGTGTAACTTCAAAAGGACCCCGGAACTTAAACCAACTCAAACCCTTGCGTCCATCCTTGACTTTCACCCAATCTCCAACTTGCATACCTGAACGTCTAATCAACTGTGAAGCCTCTACGTGGCTATCCACCTTTACCAAACCATTCCCCAACCAGCCAGGGACCAATTTAGTTCTGGCCTTATGTCCCCTCATAAACTCAAAAGGTATCTTTTCTTTGTCTTTGAGCTGAGTGTTCGCGATGAGCCCAAACTGCCTCATGCACTGCTACATCAATGTTTTGATTACTCTGCACAGCCAAATGAACTGTACCTTTAACCATACGGTTCATATGCTCAACAATGCCATCGACTTGGGGATTATATAGGGCAGTACCATTGTGCTTGATGCCATATGCCAACAAAAAGTCTTTCATTTCAACAAAGGTCATTTGTGTACCATTGTCAATAATGATACTATGAGGGCAACCTTCCCTCCAAAAAATATCTTTTAAAATAGCAATGGTACTCCTTGTCGACACCTCTCTCATAAACACTACCTCCATCTATTTAGAAAACACATCCACCAAGATCAAAGCAAACCTCCGACTGTATCCTAGATCTGGCAACGGCCCTATAAAATCCAAACAAACTGTGTGCCACACTTCACCAGGATCTTCAATATGACTCATCAGTGACTTCATCCCAAGTTTTATCCTTTTTTCACTCTCCCTACAGTGAACACACTCTTGTACCCACTGGGCAGTTTGCACATCAATAACAGGCCACCAAAAATGTTCTTTCACTCTCCTTTGAGTCAAGATCTGGCCTAAATGCCCTTTGTGTGCCAATTGTATGATTCTCTTTCTTACATACTCCAGGGGTACAAATTAGTCACCTCTTATCATCACCCATCCATCACTCAACGACAGTTCATCCAAAACTTTAACATAAGGACTCACCGACACCACAACTGCACTCTCTCTTTTTGCACCCTCAACAATCATCCTACTGACACACTGTAAAACAGAATCTTTCGACATTCCATGTAGCCACTGCGTTTTAGAAAAAACACCCAATACATGTTGCACTATATCTTTCATTCATGCTACAGCTCCTCCTTCTTCTTTGATCAAAACTGCCTCACCATCAACCAACTTCCAATCAACAGCGAGCCGTAAAAGAGCGCCAGATTGAATATTCTGCCACCCTTGAATGTATTCAACATTATACAATAAATCCTGTAAACGAGCAGACAACCTTCCCAATCTTGCAGAACCTTTGGCTGCCCCTCCTGCCAACAATACCCTTACTAAAGGTTTGTGATCTGTTCTCAATTTGAAACTGATGCCCCACAAAAACACCCTAAAGTATTCTGCTGACCAAGCAGCCGTTAAGGCCTCTCGCTCAATCACTGAGTAATTACTTTCACTTCCAGTAAGTGAGCGTGAGGCAAAAGCCACAGTCCTTTCAACTCCTTGGTGCAATTGAGATAACACTGCACCCACATCAAACGCACTTGCATCAACAGTGACAATAGTAGGGAATGACGTATTGAAGGGTACCAAAATTCTTACAGAACATACTTCACGTTTTATATTATCAAAACATCCTGTTGAACCTCTGACCATATGAAACTACAACCTTTGCGCAACAACACTCTCACCCCTCTGTTTTGTCTGCAAAGTTTTCAACAAACTTTGAATAATACTCTTTGAGTCCCATTAAATATCTTAGTTCATCTTTGTTTTTCGGACATGGAGACAGCTTTATAGCCTCCAACAGATCCCTTTTTGGTTTTACTCCTTCACCAGAAATTATGTGGCCCAAATACTCAATCTCCTTACTCACAAAACACTCCTCTTTACGCAGTGTAAGTCCCACCTCCAAAAGTTTTTTAAGCACCTTTCTCAATATTTGATTATGTTCTATAACAGTTGGTGCAAACACCAAAACGTCATTCTGGAAAAATACAACGTTGTTAAAGCCCTCAAACACTTGCAACATCATACGCTGGAAAATACTCGAGCAGATGATAGACCAAAGAGCATTCTGAAGAAGCAAAAGGTGCTATCCATGGTGATGAGTGCTGTAACATCCCGTGAACTGTGATGTGAACGGATCTGATGGTAAGCACTCTTAAGGTCCAATTTAGAAAAGTACTTGCCTCCAGTGAGTAACATAATAAATACGCTAATATTAGGCAGAGGAAGATTATCCGTTACAATGTTCTGATTAACACTGCGAAGGTCCACACAAAATCTCAATTTACCATTGGACTTTTTCATGATAACTACGGGTGAAACCCAATCAGAAGCCTCCACAGGTTCGATCACACCCTCCTTTAACGTATCTTTCAACATATTACTGACTTCCTCTCTGACTACAATGGGTATCTTCCTAACTTTATGTTTTACACCAACTGCTCCTGGCTTCATGCAAATTTTATGCACATACCCCTTTAGCTCCCCAACTCTTCTCGAACTACTTCCTTTACCTCTTCAAGAATATCATTCACATCACAATCTTCAACAATCAAAATTTGTTCTGAACCTCTTGGGTTCACAATAATATTAAGATCATATTGGTGCATCCAACCTAAGATTGGTCTTCCGCTTTCAGCCACGTACACCTTGCCATAGGTTTCTCTCAACCCACCTTTCAACTTAGGCAATTCAACACACATGCGTGCTAAATGGCCTTTGCGTCCACACCTCCTGCACTCTTTGCCTATGGCATAACATCCCTTGGATTCACTGCTGGGCTAATTACTACCACACCTGTTCCACTTCTTACTATTTGACTTATTAAGAACAAACTTCTGTGTCTTCTATGAATTCCCACAACTCCCACACTACTACAGTTACATTCAACTCCTCCTACAATTTCTTGTGTCATTTGTTGTTCTCCTCCTCCCCTTGCATGTTTCCCCATTTCTTCCATGCATAATTTTGATTCTTCTGACACTTTGGCCATGTCAACAACATCTTTCAAACTAGGGTTCTTTGCAGCCCACAATCTTTCATGAATCTACCTACTCTTGCACTGAACCATTAACTGATCTCTAATCATTTCTTCACACATGCCACCAAAATGGCATTTCACCGATAACTCTCAATCTGGACACAAACTCACTCCCCCACCCTCTGTAGTTGAGTATAAAACTTGTACCTTGCCAACACCACATTAGTTTCCTTTGCAAACCTATTGTTTAATCTCATTGTGGCTTCTCTGTATTCATATGCTATGTGAGCTCCATTGTCAGTAGCCACAGGCATGAATTTAAATAATCTCTGCGCCTCTGACCCTAAGCAATTCAACAAAATTTGCTATCTAATGCCAACAAATAATTATCAAAGATATCTATCCAGTCCTCCCACTGGACCACTGGTACTCCCTGATGAGGTAAGAAACATGGTGGTGCAGTAGTCGAAACATGTTCCATGATGTGCTAATACACAACTGCACGAGTACAAAATAATAAAACAAACCGATCCCACAACGTACTGTCACTAAACAATAATGCAAATACACACATCCATTAACTTCAACCGTATTGTTGTGCAGGTGTGCGCATCACCGTGTTGAATATGAAGAAATTGAATGGTGCATGCACTACTGGTCTGTAATATGTGGAAGTGAATTTCTTATGTAAGTAGGGGCATAAGTGTTATTTAATGTTTGTTGCTTTAAGGAATGTAGAGTATAGAATTCTGACTAGGTCATGAGAGAATGTTTGGGTTTGATTTGACTACTGACTGGTGTGCTGGAAGAAGAAGGTCGTGGGTCTTGTCATGAATAAACTTCTACTTTCTTCAAAGAGGTAATTCTCCTAATTTTATTGGATGCGCGATTACTACAATTTATGGCGACGATCTTAAACTCAGACCCACCGACAGTGAAGATTTAATCCTCGTCAAGAGTGCTGATCGCCGTTGGTGCATGTGTTTTGGGACCTGTGTGTCGGATTGAAGACAACTCGTGCTGGAACTACATAGGGAAGAAACGGAGTAATATACGAGTCAAGGTGACGAATTCAGTTTGGAAGTGTGCAATATTGCTTGGGCGAACTGCTTTGAGTGTACAGTGACTCTGTGCGAATCTCGACTTACAGTTTGCTCCGTGGTGTTGCAGTGAGAGCTTGAAGGCCTCCAACGGTTGCACCAACAACGAAGGGAGCAGCATTGTTCGAAGTGGGCGCAGAGTTCCAGGCAGTAACACGCTCTTCGTGAGGATCACAGCGCGCTGAATGTGCATGTGAATAGTAATTCAAATGCCATGCAACCACCTCCTTTTTTGGAACTTCCTGGAAAACCTAGTAAACCGTGGCATAAATGGCTAAGAATTTTTGAGAATTATCTGGAAGCCATTGATGGTTTAAAATATTCACCAGCTCGCAAAAAAGCCATTCTATTTAATCTTTTGGGTAATGCGGGACAAGATGTCTACGATAATTTACCTGTGGTTTCTGCACCTACGCGAGATGACTCTTGGGATGTTTATAAGAAAGCACTGGCACGTATGGGAAGGCAGTACGTGGATGAACCTTCAGTAATGGTGGAAAGACACACATTTTTTAAACACAAACAATCTGCGGATGAATCTGTTGAAGATTATTTGGCTGTTTTGCGTGTATTAGCATCTAAATGTGTTTTTGGGAATTATCTTGACACTGCCTTACGCGATCAATTAGTTTTTAACTGCTTTAACAAAAAGATTCAAGAACGCATCTTAACATGTAAGAATCCATCTTTAGATGAGGTTATGGATATAGCAAAAAGTATAGAGCGTTCTGTGGTTTCATCAAAAATTTTATCGGAGTCTAGTATCAGTGTGTCCTCTGACATTGCTAAAGTTTCCGCTGTTGAGGTTACACCTGTTAGTAATGAGGCTAATATACATTTGGTTACACATAAGGGTAGTGTGAGAAGGAATGTTGACAAGAGGGTGAGTGGAGCATGCTACAGATGTGGGTCGAGATTCCATTTAGGGAATTTTCTAAATTGTCCAGCTCAAGGCAAGAGATGCAATAATTGCAAGAAAATTGGACATTTCTATAATGTATGTCATGCTAGTAAAACAAGAGTCAAGGTTAGTCAACTTGATGTTGAGAATGACATATTGGCTGAAGCGATTAACAATGTATCGGTGTCATCACTAGAAATTAGTGCATTAGGTGAATGTGGAAAAAGATGTAAAGGTCCTATGTGTGACGTTAAAATTGCAGCAATTGACTTAAATGTGATGGCGGATTCTGGATCTCCAATTACAATTTTAGCGGAGAACACATTTCACAAATTTTGGTCTGAAAAATTACTGAAATCTACAACTATTAATCCCAAGGCTTTTGGGGAGTTTGACATAATCATGAGGGGATACTTTGAGGATAGTGTTTTGTTTAAGGGGAGGAACATTTTTACTAAAATGTATGTAGCTGTTAACGGACGGGATATTTTAGGTTGGCAGGACCAAGCTAAGTTGGGCATTATGTTACGACCAGGTCATGAGGAGCCAGTCACTTTAGGTGACATGCCCATTTTAATGATTCAAGAAAAAAACATATGTGACAATTTCACTAAGATGCTACATGATAAATTTCCTCAAGTGTTTTCTAGCAAGATAGGAGTTATTAAAAATTTTGAACATGAGATTGTGCTCAAGAGTAATGTGGTTCCAGTGATACAAAAAGTAAGACCTGTTCCTTTGTCAGCCAGAGATGATCTTAAGAAATTACTTAATGATATGTGTAATCAAGGCATTATTAAACGTGTGGAAGCATCAGAATGGGTTTCTGCGGCAGTTGTCGCGCGAAAAGGTAACGGGGATAAACGCCTGTGTGCTGATCTAAGAGTTCTTAATAGAAATATCCTTGTTAATTGTCATCCCCTCCCACGTATTCATGAAATGCTGGCCAGATTAGGTGGTAGTAAATATTTTTCTACAATTGATTTACGCTCAGCGTACCATCAGATTCCATTGGCTAAAAATTCACAACATTTGACTACGTTTGTGACACCTTTTGGTGTATATATGTACAGGCGCATGCCATTTGGCTTGGCGTCTGCTGCCAGCGTTTTTCAACGATTGATGGATCAAATGTTTGGAGATCTTGGAGGTGTACAAACTTTCCAAGATGATATTTTAGTTCACACGGAAAGCCTAGATGAACACATTGTACTTTTAGAAGAGGTCTTAGGTAGATTGGGTGCTTGGGGTATGACAGTAAATTTTGAAAAATGTAAATTTTTAGCACAACAGGTTAATTATTTAGGACACAACATTTCAGGTGATGGTATCAGACCCAAAGAATCTTTGTTAAAAGGTATACATGAAGCAGCAGTTCCGGGTGACAAAGATTCCCTTAGGGCGTTTTTAGGCTTGAGTGAGTACTATGCACGTTTTGTGCAAGGTTATGCAGTAGTTGTGCAGCCGTTAAGGAATCTCTTGAAAAAAAATGAGAAATTCATATGGTCCAAGGATTGTCAGGAGGCGTTTGTGGCTGTAAAAAAATTAATCACGTCTGCTTCTGCAATTAAGCCATTTATATATGGGGCGAAGTGCATAATTACAGTTGATGCCAGTGGAAGAGGTTTAGGGGCAGTCCTCAGTCACATGGTTAATGGTCAGGAACGTACCATTGCATTTGCCTCACGTACCTTGAATGTGGCTGAGAAAAACTATAGTACGATTGAAAGGGAAGCATTAGCGTGCTCTTGGGCCTCTGAAAAATTTAAAATATACATTTGGGGGAACAAATTTGAATTGCATACGGATCATAAACCCTTAATATACATGTTGGGAGATAGTTGTTCGAATAAAGCTTCATCTAGACTGATTAGATTGTTGGCTAGGTTACACAAATTCAACTTTGACATAAAATACATTCCCGGTGGGAAAAATGTTAGAGCGGACTGTTTGTCACGCCTACCTGTTGAATGTGATGAGGTGGTGGATGTCAAGGATAAAAAATGGGAAGGATTGGAGTACGTGTTTACCATTGGAGATGTAAATGAACAATTTCAGATTTCTGAGAAAGAATGGGTTGAGAATTGTGACAAAGATGAGTGTATGACTCAAGTGAAGAAATTTTTAATTGATGGTTGGCCCAATGAAAGATCTATGTCAATGGAGTTGAGATGTTTTCATCAGGTGGCTTCAGAAATGTCGATTGTTAATGATATCTTGGTTCGACAAGATTTGTTTGTTCCTCCCAGTGTTTTACGTCCAAAAATTATTGCTCTGGCCCATGAGGGACATTTAGGTATTTCGGCAACGTCTAAGAAAATAAAACAAATCTATTGGTGGCCAGGTATTGATGGGCAAGTTAGAAGATGTGTTGATTCTTGCACGGAATGCTTGTGTTCAGACAAGCATTGGAAGACTTCTACGGTTCCTTTATGTCCGGTTACTTGGCCCAACAATGCTTGGGAAAAAATTGGGTTAGATTTTTCGGGCCCTATTAACATGCCGGGTTGTGATGAAAAGTTTTTGATTGTGGCTATTGATTATTTTTCAAAATGGTTGTACTTTTATTTTGTTAAGTCTGCTGATTCTGCGTCTGTCATAACATTTTTTAAACATCTGTTTTACATAGAGGGGAGAGTTAAGGAGATTGTGACGGATAATGGCTCCCATTTTATTTCTGAGTTGTTCACCAGTTTTCTGGTTAAAAATGATGTAAAACACATAAGGGTACCTTTATATAGTCCCTCTTCCAATGGTTTAGTTGAAAGGGCAAATAGATTAATTAAGGATGGTGTTCAAACTGCAATTGCTAATAACCTTGATGTCAGAGATTACTTACAGTTCAAGGTGTGGAATTATAATATTACACCACAGAGTACAACAGATGTTGCTCCTTTCATTTTGGGAAACCTATTACGGCCATTAGTCCAAATTGGTTATTGGATAAAGTGGAACGTTATAAAAAAGTAGACTTACAAAGTCTCAGAGAACATGTCCGTGAAAAACAAGATTGTTATAAGAAAAACTATGATTCCAGGATGCGTGTTAAGGAGGGAACGTTGTGTGTGGGAGATTGGGTCCTTATCAAAAAAACGCATAGGGTTAGTAAGGGGCAGTCTAAATTCTCTGAACCTGTAAAAGTTGTAAGGATGAACAGGACAGCAGTTCTATTGCAAGATAGGGGGTGGTGGAATTGTAATGTTTTAGTCAAAATTACTCCTAAGCAAGCTGGCATCATTTTTGAAAGGGTGAAGGCACACGGTAGCAAGGTAAGACAGGATTGGTTTGATTTAGATGCTCATACATGTGCGGGCCGCAGTAGGGAGTTGCATGATAATTTGAATCAAGGAGATGGTATGGGGAGCAGTGACAATACGGGGAGCAGTGACAATATAGTTGTTCCTTCTCCGCCATCTAGTTTCCAGTCTACAGGTGGTGGAGATGCTTCAACCAGGAGTAGTTCTAGAATGAGATCTGCTCCTACTCATTCAAGGGACTTTGTATATTATTAATGATTTGTAAATATGTATATTTCCTCTGTTTGATTTTCCTTTATCAATTTTAGAGTCGATGTATTTTGTGTGCATTTTTATTGTATATTTGTATATATATTTTATGTTATTGCTTCAATTTCTTATTTGATTTATGGAAAGGGGGATGTGTAATATGTGGAAGTGAATTTCTTATGTAAGTAGGGGCATAAGTGTTATTTAATGTTTGTTGCTTTAAGGAATGTAGAGTATAGAATTCTGACTAGGTCATGAGAGAATGTTTGGGTTTGATTTGACTACTGACTGGTGTGCTGGAAGAAGAAGGTCGTGGGTCTTGTCATGAATAAACTTCTACTTTCTTCAAAGAGATAATTCTCCTAATTTTATTGGATGCGGGATTACTACATGGTCCTAGGATGTTAGGTGTGCATATGCCTGAATCTTAAAGTTGATCCCCTCCAGTGAACCTTCCGAAGGCTATCCCTTTAAATAAATCAGCGCAGCTTCGCTCTTTGAAAAGAAAAGGTCACTCTTAAATAGACGTTGCCCCTTTAAGAAAATATGACACCGCCCCTTCAGGATCGGTTGCCAGTAAGACGATCAATAAAAGCTGCTCTGCAGTCTACTAAAAGCCTTATGCCTTGTAGTACCGCCCCTTCAGGGAGCCGGTCTGCTCCTTTACGTGCTGCTCCTTACGCCGTGCAACGCAGCCGGTAAACCTTCAAGCACGGAATTGCTTGAATGTAGCAAAGCGCTCACAGTACCTGTTTTACAGCCGCATCCTACTCATGAATTTAAAGCAAAGTATTATCGCTCACACGATCGTCCTGCCACCAATCTCGTTTACCCGATCTTCTTGCTGCCGTGCTTGCCGCTTACCGCCCCGCTCTGTTCCGTAGTGCTATAATCACCCAGAAGGTCGATATCCAACACGCTCGTCACCAAAGACTGTTGTATAAATGAATATACACATCCAATATTGGAGTAAAGATCCTTTTTAATTGACCTACTGCAGCGATCTTTTCCTTTGCCAGCAAGACTCCAACTGGCTTCAAGATTCAAAACACAACATTCTTTTTATCTTGTTTGGAACACGAGTGCTACTCAACATGAGACAATCGCTCGTGAAGACCAAGGTTCCACATATGACAGTCCCAAAATCCCACCTAAGAGCAGTCATAAATGCAGCTGCACAGCTGATTTTTGGCACTAGCCCCATTGTTCTCCCGCCCAGCTATTCAATGGCATGCTGTGTTTTACTATCTGCGAAAAGTTCAAGACAGACTTTGCTATTTAATGTATTAGCTGAGGTTTAGCATAGCATAGAAATTAAAAATTAGGGTGTTAGTCTGTCGGAAAACTCACTAACAATGTTAGAAACCGTTACCTTGTTATCTCCGACCGTTATATGCTTAACTGATTTTATGTTTGCATTCTGTGTGGTTGCCATACAGATTTAATGCATTAGACTAAGGATTTTAAAAAAAAAGATTCTGAACTACATGTCCGTTTCCTAGTGCTATCTTTTTTTTATAGACGTTTTATTGTTTTCAATATACAAACAATAATACAAAAAGAGAAACACATTAGCCATCCCCAAACAAATGACAGGGTAGCAGGTCATCACAGTTTCTGCCCTGCAAGATTACAGAAGCATAATACCCAAATATTCTCCTCCCCAAGAAACTGCAAGTGCTTAAGCATGGAGAAGGTTGTTCGCCTCGTCGTCCGACGTAGCTACCTGTAAACCGCCCAGATCTACAAACTTAGTCAGAATCACCTCCCAAACTTGCAGGTCCTCTTCCAACTTCTCATCATGGCAACACGTTTTGAGGCACACTTCTTCTGCAACAGACGACTGATTCACATCCCTCACCTATCCATCTTCATAGTTCTATCTTTGAGTGTGAATGAAAGATTGTGTGGATTACCACCATCCTGTATTCCTGAACTCATCTAGAGTGACTCATAGCAACCTGAAAACACTACCTGTGCAGAGTGCTCTGTAAGCTAGTGTCAGGGGTGTGGTTGAACTGGCTTTTTAGCTCATTGTTAATGTATTGAATAAAAGCTTGCATCAAAAAAGTAGAAATCCAATCCCCATGGTCTAGGGACCCCCAGATTTTGTATCAGCTTTCATCCATAAGGCCCTTCACAGTAGCTCCCCATCACATTTAGCAGAGAAACTGATCATCTAAGGTGGCTCTCTCTCCCTTCACAGCACCAGCTCTCTCTGCCTCCAAAGACTTGGCTTCTAGAAAACTACTTTAAATGAATTCTTCTATGGGAGAAGTCACAGAATCTGTCTCTCCCCATTACCCGAGCTTAGGAACATGTCATTACACAGCACATTCAAGAATTAAACTTAAAATCTTGCTCTTGCAATGCCAGCTCCAAACCGGTCTCCCCACTTGATGCCTTGTTCAGGCTTTCACCTGAATCATGGATTTCTAAAGGAGGTTCCTCATCTTGATGTGCTACTGAGAATGCCTCTTGTTAATGTTATTCGATTTGGGAATGCCTCTACTCCACATGTAACTTAACTTTGTAAGTGTTACTATATATATATATATATATATATATATATATATATATATATATATATGCAAAACGAAAGGTTAAAGTGACATTATAGTTAGGTGAATATGTCAGTGATGAAGTTAACGTTTTGAAGAAGAAAAACACAGGTTTTTATCAGTTATAGTTAGCAGAGCTAAAAATGGAGCATCATAAATGATGTCATAGAACATGTCATGACTGATGTAATCTGTAGGGGCTTAGGTAGTGCATGACGGGGGCGCAAGTTGTAGTTACCTCTGCTAATTAAAACTGGTGAATTTCAGTTTTTTTGTTTAAAATGTTAACGTTGCCACAGACATATTCACCTAATTATAATTTTATTTTAACCTTTGGTTTTTCCAGTGAATTTCTAAGGTTGCTTTTAAACAAAAATAGATCTTTTTATCACACATAACTATATTGTTACTTTAGCCGTGGCCTTTTCAGTGAATTTCTAGTTTTTTAAAAATGTAAATCACTATTTTATTACAATATGTAAATCCAATCCTCTGCCGCGCATGGTCTTTGGTGAGGGGTGGCAACATGGTCTGCAGCAAAACCGTAACAGGGCCTTATGTTTTTAAAGGGAAGGGGGTCGAGTGGCCCCCCTCTCCATGAGCCTTATGAGGCCCTGGGACCCCATTGCCCTGGATGGGATCCCCAGGGCCTAATAAGGCTCTGACTTTTCTTTTTTTTTTTTTAATGGGAGCAGGGCCGCAGGGCTTGCACTAATGCGGAATGCATCCCTCTGGGCGGGAGTAATCATTTGATCTGTTACTCTGCCCGCATCAATGAGGGCGCAGCATTTTTAAAGCTCTCGTCTGCTGGGAGCAGACTTTGGTGGTCATTACAACCCTGGCGGTCGGTGTTAAAGCGGTAGTAAAACCGCCAACAGGCCGGCGATTAAAAAAAATGGAATTACGACCGTGGCGGAAACCGCCAACATAGACAGCCACTTTAACACTTTGACGGCCATGGCGGTACAAACAAACACCGCAGCGGTAACCGCCAACAGACAGGCGGAGGACAATGTACCGCCCACAGAATTACAACCCACCAATCCGTCACCTTTTCCGGGGTGGATTCACTGCGAACAAAAACACGGCGGAAACAGGACTTCAAAGGGAAAACGCTCACCTCTACACACCCCACGAGGAACCAGGACGCCATGGAACCGGAGCTCAAAATTCTGCCAGCCTTTATCTTCCTGCTCCTCTACCAGGAGCACGAACGCCGGTGGCAAAGACAACGGTGAGTACTGCACCTACGACACAGGGGAGGGGGGAGGGAAAAAACAGTGACACACACACGCAACCCGCAACACCCCCACCCCCACCCTCACCCATACAACACACACACAAGTACATGTTGATACATTACAGTTACACCCCCCCCAAACCCCCCGGAAGAATGCAAGGACAAAAGGAAAAGAGTCAAATAATTGGATATATTCAAAGACATGAATTTAAAATATATACAAATATATACATTTATACAATATACAATTATATACACCAAGAACACAAGTTTAAGGGATTCCACCATCATAGTCCGTGGATCACTGGGCCCAAAAGGCATGGACGAGGCCCACACTCAATACCTGATCAAAACGGAGAGAACACTGCAGGGGCATCAGATAGAAATAAAACAGGCACCTCAGGGGGAAGGGAAGGGGGGGCACCTCAGCCGGTTGAGTGTACGACGCCAGATCCACGAGGGGGCTCCATGCCCATTGATGTATCCTGGGGAGTGCAAAGCCACAGTCTCACAAGTCTCTACAGTGGGTGGTTTGCCCACTGTTCAATCTCTCAAGTGGGTCTCCACTGGTTCTGGAGGGGGCCTTGTGCCCAGAGTGCTTCATCCTGCCAAGGACAGAGGTAATGGATGTATCTCTCCACTGGTTCTGGAGGGGGCTTTGTGCCCAGAGTGCTTCATCCTGCCAATGACAGAGGTAGTGGATGTATCTATCCACTGGTTCTGCTTCATCCTGCCCGTAGCGGACTCAGTAGCGTCAGAATCATTTGCGCTGACTGGCCTGCGGGGCTGCTGGTGGCGGTGTCCTGGGCAGTGGTGCTTGTGGCAGTGTCCTTGGCAGCGCTGCTTGTGGCGGCGGTGTCCTGGGCAGCGGTGCTTGTGGCGGTGTCCTTGGCAGCGCTGCTTGTGGCGGCAGTGTCCAGGGCAGTGGTTCAGCTGCTGGTGGTCTTGTTCTGCCCTGCGGGGATGCTGGTGGCGGTGTCCTGGGCAGCGGTTCAGCTGCTGGCGGTCTTGTTCTGCCCTGCCGGGCTTCCGGCGGCGGTGTCCTGGGCAGCGGTTCAGCTGCTGGCGGTCCTGTCTGTGGCAGCGGGGCTGCTGCTGGCGGTGTCCTGGGCAGCGGTTCAGCTGCTGGCGGTCTTGTTCTACCCTGCGGGACTGCTGGCGGCGGTGTCCTGGGCAGCGGTTCAGCTGCTGGCAGTCTTGTTCTGCCCAGCGGGGCTGCTGGCGGTGGTATCCTAGGCAGCGGTTCAGCTGCTGGCGGTCCTGTCTGTGGCAGCGGGGCTGCTGCTGGTGGTCTTGTTCTGCCCGGCGGGGCTGCTGGCGGCGGTGTCCTGGGCAGCAGTTCAGCTGCTGGCAGTCTTGTTCTGCCCTGCAGGGCTGCTGGCGGCGGTGTCCTGGGCAGCGTTTCAGCTGCTGGCGGTCCTGTCTGTGGCAGCGGGGCTGCTGCTGGCGGTGTCCTGGGCAGCGGTTCAGCTGCTGGCTGTCTTGTTCTGCCCTGCGGGACTGCTGGCAGCGGTGTCCTGGGCAGCGGTTCAGCTGCTGCCTGTCTTGTTCTGCCCAGCGGGGCTGCTGGCGGGTGGTGTCCTAGGCAGCGGTTCAGCTGCTGGCGGTCCTGTCTGTGGAAGCGGGGCTGCTGCTGGCGGTCGCTTCCTGGGCAGTGTGGCTGCTGGCGGTCCTGTCTGTGGCAGCGGGGCTGCTGCTGGCGGTCGCTTCCTGGGCAGTGGGGCTGCTGCTGGTGGTCGCTTCCTGGGCAGCAGGGCTGCTGGCGGTCCTGTCTGTGGCTGCGGGGCTGCTGCTGGCGGTCGCTTCCTGGGCAGCGGGGCTGGTGGTGGTCTTGTCCGCCGTGCTGATCTTCCCAGACTTGCCGCTTTTACTGTGCCCATTTCCCCCCTTGGATGGTGTCGCAGCTGTCTCCACACTCCCAACTGGACCCCTGGGAGTGGGTTTGGTGGCTGGTTTCTTTCCCCTCTCCCGCCGGGCACTGTCCAACTTTTTATGCTTGACAGGTGGGGGACTGTCCATGCTCTGGCTCCTTGCCACATTGCCTGCCCTGCTGCCTGGTGCACTCCATAATCCGGTGACTACTGGCACCACTGGTCCCGCCGATGTTGTGACTGAGGTGCTAGATGGGACCTGGAGAGTCGGGCCCTAGGAGACTGACGGGGTGGGGTAGATGAGGGAAAGAGGTCAAGGCTGGCCAGGAAAAGTTTTTTAGGAACACTGGGACGGATAGCTGGAGGGGGTTTGGGAGTGGAGGAAGAGGTAGTGGTTGTAGGCGGTGTACGTTTGGTGACTTTGGGTGAAGGTGCATGGGCTGGAGGCTGTCATGTGGTGGATGGCTGTTGGGTGGGTGTGTGGCTGCGTTTGTGTACCTTGGGAGGTGGCCTCACTGTCACACTGGGAGAGGACACAGGGGATGTGTGAATGGTAGTGGGGGTGGTGAGTGCACGTGAGCAGGGTGTGGTGGTGGGTGTGCTGGTGATGGACATAGTGGCTGAGGATGTAGTGCGTGCAGGTGTGAGTGGAGACGAGACAGGGAGGGAGGAGGGAGACGAGGAAGAGGGAGACACAGTGGAGGCAGTTAATGTTGGTGTGTGCATGTGTGTGATGCTTGCGTGAGTGCCTGTGGGATGTGTGGTGCTTATTTTTGCCTGAGCTTCCCTTGTGTGTTGAGGTGTGTGCATGCTGGTCTGATGGTGTGCTTGGGATAGGCTGAGGTGCAGGGGTGTGGGTCTGGGTGGAGGAAGTTGCAGGGGGAGGCTAGAGACAGGGACAGTGGCTGCCATCAGTGCTGAGGCCAGAGTCTGAAAAGCTCGCTGAAGGGCTGCCTGACCAGAGTGAATGCCATCCAGGAATGCATTGGTTTGTTGCAACTGCCTCTCTACACCCTGGATGGCATTCAAAATGTCAATGGCCTCCTCACTGAGGGCAGCAGGGGTGACAGGGGCAGGGCCTGAGGTGCCTGGGGCGAAGGTAATGTCCACACTCTTGGGTGAGCGGGCACGAAGCAAAGGCTGAGGGGCTGCTGTGAGGGCAGTGCTGGTACGGGGGGTGGCGGCTGTACCTGTAGATGCGGGGGGCACAGATGGGGCCGCCACCGAGGAGGAATCCATCTCGCTGGTGTCAGCTCCTGTCCCAGCCATGGAGCTCCCCTCGCCCTCCGTCCCACTGGTAGTCTCGCCCTCTAGGGCCATGTGGGATGCAGCTCCCTCCTGCTCCGCTGCCACTGCTCCTCCGCCTGATGATGTTAATGCACACAAGTACAGGAGACCACAAAAAGGGGGGGGGAGACAGAAGAAAGACATGTTCAGTGCATGCAATACCGCTACCGTTGGTGGACATGACAGACACAGAAGCCACCTGCACTACGCCGCGCACTTGGGGTCCACTATTCAATCCCTGGGACATGGCTTACAAGGCTATGGCTGATTTCTTGTGGCTGCTGTGATGCCCTGAAGCGCCCATCCAACTCTGGATACGCCACCGCTAGGATCTTGAACATCAGGGGGGTCATGGTGCGACGGGCACCCCTCCCACGTTGGGAGGCCATCCCCAGCTGGGCCTCCGCCGTCTTCTTGCTCCAGCGGCAAATGTCCTCTCATCTTTTCCGGCAGTGGGTGCTCCGTCTGTGGTAGACCCCCAAGGTGCGGACTTCCTTGGCGATGGCACGCCAGATGTCCTTCTTCTGGTGGGCGCTGACCTAGAGGAATTGTACAGGGGAAAAGAGAAGTAATTACCAACTGCACCGTCACAGTCATTGGCCCGCATCCCTACCCTTGCCATGACGCACATGCACTCACCGTAGTTTCATGCACGCCTCACCGCCGGCGTACATCTTCATTGGCTCCTGGGACCCATAGGGCCCAATGTTAACCAATGCAGAATTGCGCTGCGGTCTTCGACCGCCTACCGCGATGGTGTAGAACCCCAGCGCAGTTACCTCATGTCCCCCTTTCCCACTTTACAGGTCAGGCAGCCACCATTTCAGGGGCCCACATGGCAATATTTTTGACTGCGTCACACATACCTAGGCCTTGCCTAACCACTCATACAGGCAAATTTAGATTTATGAATATTTTCAGAGTAATCTGTGTTTACGTATCTCAGAGTTGGTTGACTCTCTGCTCGCTGTTCTCCTCCATAGGCACCGTCCGCTGGGGCATGTGAGGAGATGGCGGCATCCTCCGGTGTACAGACCGCTGGTGGACCTATCAACAATGGAGGAAAGACATGTGATCATCACCCACAGGCTTGATCGTGCCACAATCCAGGAACTGTGTGCCCAGTTGGAGCCAGACCTGATGTCAGCTCTCCGCCATCCCACAGGAATACCCCCTCAAGTGCAGGTGCTGTCACTCCTCCATTTCCTAGCAAGTGGGTCATTTCAAACAACAGTGGCCATAGCATCAGGGATGTCCCAGCCTATGTTTTCCAATGTGTTGTCCAGAGTGTTGTCTGTCCTGCTGAAACACATGCGGAGCTACATTGTTTTCCCTCAGGTGGAGGATTTGCCTACATTGGAAGGTGACTTCTATGCCCTGGGACATATCCCCAACATCATAGGTGCCATTGATGGGACACATGTGGCCTTGGTACCCCCACGCAGGAGTAAACAGGTGTACAGAAACCGGAAGAGTTACCATTCGATGAATGTGCAGATGGTGTGTTTGGCAGACCAGTACATCTCCCATGTTAATGCAAAATTCCCTGGCTCAGTGCATGACGCTTACATCCTGCGGAATATCAGCATCCCTTATGTGATGTGGCAACTCCAGAGGCACCGGGTGTGGCTATTAGGTGAGCACCTGGACCCAAATCAGTAGGAATAGTTGTCTGGGTCTGTGGATGTCCCTATGAGTCAGTATGTGTCTAACCGTTGTCCCTCGCCAATTGCAGGTGACTTTGGTTACCCCAACCTGTCATGGCTACTGACCCCAGAGAGGAATCCCAGGGCAAGGGCAGAGGAACGCTACAATGAGGCCCATGGGCGAACTAGGAGGATTATAGAGCGGACCTTCGGCCTCCCGAAGGCCAGGTTCCGATGCCTCCATATGACAGGTGGTTCCCTATTCTACTCACCAAAGAAGGTGTGCCAGATCATTGTGGCCTGCTGTATGCTTCACAACTTGGCTTTGCGACTGCAGGTGCCTTTTCTGCAGGAGGATGGTCCAGATGGAGGTGTTGTGGCAGCTGTGGACCCTGTGGACAGTAAAGACGAGGAAGCAGAAGAAGAGGACATCGACAACAGGAACACGATGATCATGCAATACTTCCAGTGAGACACAGGTAAGAAGACAACACTGCCTGCTACATCTTTTAATCCACTACCTGTCTACTGTCTGTCATTTTCACCCAGTGTATGGACACTGAGTTGTCACTTTCCCTTACGTTTTCACAGATGTGGGTCCCACAGTGTGACATCTGCTTTGTTTCCTCGTGGACTAGAGCTCTGTGACATAGGTATGTTGACATTACATTTGAAAGAGCATTTTGCCACTGTAATTGCTAATACACTATTTCGAAATCACAGACAGACTCCTGATTGTTTTGTGCTTTAAGGGTGTTTATTTAAGTGCTCAATATTGGAGGGGGTTGTAAAATGGTGAGGGGTGATGGTGAAGGAATGTCCATGGCAGAGTCCAGTCTATTAGTCTCACAGGTGCATTGTCCAAAGGGGCATAGGAAGTGTAGCTCGGGCAGTTTAAGGATGGACAGGGTGACAAGGTGGGACAAAAGGATGACAATCAGGGTGGTCTCATTTCTTGGCGGGGGTCTTGCCATTGTTCTCTGTCTTTGTCCTGGATCTCAGGGATCGCTTGCGGGATGGCTCTCCAACTGCAGGGGGTGGGGTGCTGGTGTCGTGGTCCTGTGGCGGTGCCTCTTGTCCACTAGCGCCGGCGGAGGTGGTGGGCAGTTCATCATCCAGGCTAGTGTCAGGGGCCCCTTGTTGTGCCACAGTGTCTCTCCTGGTCTTGAGGAGTTCCTTCAGCACCCCTAAAATGGTGCCCAGGGTGGAATTGATGCATCTGAGTTCCTCCCTGAAGCCCAAATACTATTCCTCCTGCATCCGCTGGGTCTCCTGAAACTTGGCCAGTACCGTTGCCATCACCTCCTGGGAATGGTGGTAGGCTCCTATGATGCTGGAGAGCGCCTCGTGGAGAGTGGGTTCCCTGGGCCTATCCTCCCCCTGTCGCACAGCAGCCCTCCCAGTTCCCCTGTGTTCCTGGGCCTCTGTCCCCTGAACCGTGTGCCCACTACCACTGCCCCCAGGTTCCTGGTGTTGTTGGGGTGGTGGGTTATCCTGGGTTCCCTGTAGTGGTGGACACGCAGCTGCTTGACGTGTCCTGAGGACAGAGGTATGGGCCCGCTGGGTGGGTGCTGTGCTGGTGTTTCCAGAGGGGGCAAGCTCTGTAGTGGCCTGTGCCAGTGTGAGTGGAACCGACTGTCCCGAGGTCCCAGATGGGCCGGGCTGGTCATCTAGATCCAGTTGGACAGAGCTGCTGTCATCACTGTGGGCCTCTTCTGTGTGTGGAGTGGACATGTCTGGACCCTCCTGTCCAGTGACGTTGGGTAGGGGTCCTGCAGGGGTGTAAAGGCATGATTATTGCATCTGTATGTGCCATGGTGTGCAATGTGTGGGTGGCCCTGTACCCCAGTGCTGCATTCCTGTGTAGGACCTTGTGTGAGGATGGTTTAGGGGGGTGTGTGGGTATGTGCAGTGGCCATGCATTGGTGATGGGTGTCCATGCTTTGGTGTTGCATGCAAGGCTTGGTGTTGGGATGGGTGGTTTGTGATATTGGGACGTGTGAGGAATAGGAGTGTTGGGGTGAGGGCAGGGTGGGGGTATGTGATGGCATGCAGGTAGGGTGGGGGATGTAATAGTAAAGAATTGACTTACCAGAGTCCATTCCTCCAGCTACTCCTGCGAGGCCTTCAGGATGCAGAATAGCCAAGACCTGCTCCTCCCATGTTGTTAGTTGTGGGGGAGGAGGTGGGGATCCGCCAGCTGTCCTCTGTACCGCGATGTGGTGTCTTGAGACCACAGAACGCATCTACCCCCGTAGGTTGTTCCACCTCTTCCTGATGTCATCCCTAGTTCTTGGGTGCTGTCCCACAGCATTGACCCTGTCCACTATTCTTCGCCATAGCTCCATCTTCCTAGCTATGGATGTGTGCTGCACCTGTGATCCGAATAGCTGTGGCTCTACCAGGATGATTTCCTCCACCATGACCCTGAGCTCCTCCTCAGAGAACCTGGGGTGTCTTTGCCGTGCCATGGGGTGGTGTGGGTGATGTGTGGGGTGGTATGTGTTGTGATGTGATGTGTGGGGTGATTTTAGAGGTGTGTTGTGTGAGGTGCATGGATGCTATGTGGGTGATGATGTTGAGTGCCTGTGGATGCTATTGTTCTTTCTGATGGTGTCTCTCTCTGGCCTTCAGTCCCAATTGTTGTCGTAAGAGTTTGTGGGTGATGTGGGTGTGTTTTATATTGTATTGGGTGTGTGGGAGTGGTGTGTGTATGTGTTTCAGGAGTGTGTATTTCGAATTGTCCAATGTGGCTGTGTTTTGTATATGTGTGTGTGTATTTTGAGCGCAGCGGTGTGTACCGCCAATGGAATACCGCAGTTGAAAGACCGCCGCGTGGATTCGTGGGTCATGATAGTGTGGGCGTATTCCTGTTGGCGTGACGGTGGAGGATTTGTTATCACCAGTTTATCACTGACCTTTGGTGTGGTGGACTTGTGTCGGTGTCTAGATTTTGGCAGATTCCGGGCTTTGGGTCATAATGACCGTGGCGGAATTTCACAGCACGGCGGTACGCGGCTTTTACCGCCAATGTTGTAATGACCCCCTTTGTGTTTACTCCCACATGGAGATTAAAAAACTCTCCCACCAAGCAAGAGCAAACACAGGTTTCCAAACCGCTAGGTCCCGGTTTTGGGCTCCCTGGGACATAGCTAGTGATCTGGCCCCAAGGGATGAGGTCCCTTGGGCCATTGATGGCTCAGGAAGGGAAAGCATGGCCCCCTCTCTTTTAATTAGTTTAGCAGCCCTGGGGATGGGGTTGTCCGGCCTTTAGAGGCTCGGGGGCACACGGCCCTCCCCTGTTTTGGAGAAATTTTGGCCTCAGATTGGCCTCTTCCCAGATTGAATAATTGTTCCCCAGGGGTGGGTTCCCTGGGGCCTGTGATGGGTTGGGGAGGGGGCCACATACCCCCTCCTCCCCTTATTGAATAATTTCAGCCCTGGAGGTGGGCTGCTTGGGGCTTATAACGGCTGGGGGAGGAGGAGCTGTGACCCCTCCTTTTATTAAAAAAAGAAAGTGGCAATAGCTATCATTTTGTTTTTGTTTCGGTCCTAGTTTGCTTGTGTTTTGATTCAGGAAGTACCTGGCCTGGCAGTTGGACTGGACTGTTTCCATGAGGAACAGGGTCAAGACTGATTTGCATATGGCTCGGTCCAAATTGAGGTGGCATGGTGGGCAAAAAAACGTGGATTGGGTTGCGGCCTGGGTGATTACCTGTGGCTCAGATGAATTTGAGTATTCCATCCATCACTACGTTCTTTTTGCCACCCTAAGTGCACCAGGTATGCCCAGGTGTGGGTCTCAGGCTTACTGCACCACTGGAACCAAGCGGTACCTGACTAAAGAAAACTAACTAGGGCATAAGTGGTTCTAGATTGCTTGTATTCTGGTTCAGGGAGGACCTGGCTTGTCATTTCAGGCTGGCCTGCTCCCATGAGCAGCAGGGTCAACACTGATTTGCATATGCCTGGGTCCAAACTGAGGTGGCAGGGTGGGCAAAGAAAATGATGAATTGCGACTCGGCCGAACTATGACAAGTGGCTGAGATTAATTCAAGCATTCCATCCATCACTTTGTTCTTTTTGCATTTGCTGAACTATGGAGCATATTTATGGGCCCCGTTGCATTGCCCTAGCAAAACGCAATCTAGTTGAAGAATGACATAAACCCAAAATGAAATTTATGAAGCCTTCCAAGGCACCTTGCTTGTTCCTGAGTGACTTCGTAGATCCGGAGTAATGCAAGGCAGCACAAATTGCTACATTGCGCTACTATGTTCCATTGAAACACTCCATGGGCATTGAGGGGGTATTATCACGCACCATCCATGGATTATAAAACATTCTGAGATTTACCAGAAGTGGGAGACCTGGGAATGCGCTGAAACCCTACACCTCCCCAGGTGTGCCATAACGAGGAGAAATATCTTCATTTCTCCTCATTACTTTCTCTTTCTATGTGTGCTGCATTCTGAAGCACAGTTTGAAAGATGAATATGACGCAGGGGACTGTTTTTGTGCAGGAAGGTGTTCCTTCCTGCACAAAAACAATCCCTCTTACAACAGAGGGACCCTTGCACCATAGTACAAGGGTTTCTGCATTGGCTGCCAAAAGGAAAAAAGGTAGACATGCACCATTTTCTTTTAAATATGGCACATTTCTGCCCTTTTCCTGAGACGCAGCGCACCAAGGTAGCTTGCTGCTCTGCGTCACTTAGCCATAAGCATAGCCCTATGTAATTTGTGCAAATTTTGTAAATTAGTCTTTGACTTTGTGCAAAATCTTGAGCCGCTTTGTCACAGAAGTAGGTCTCAAGAATGAAGGGCAAAGTCGGAGATGTGTTCAACAGTGACACAGACAGAGGAATAACTTATTGAACTGTGAAGAACATTATTGTATACAAACTCTGGAAATGAAATTCACTGCACCGATGACTTCTGATATTTCAATGTATAACAATGTAGTTATGGATCAATAGCTTGGGTCAGGCTTTTAGACCATCAGTTTGCACATAGTAAATTGAAATTAATGGTACGAAGATGGTGTAACATAAGGTTCTAGAAACGTGCCACAAATTAGACACTGATCTGTCACTATAATCTCTGGCAGGCCGTGTAGTTGCATAATGTTATTGAGGAATTGTTGGGACAGTATAAAGGCTGTTGTAAGTTAATTGCATTAAAGGGAACAAAATGATACAATTTCATGAAGCAATATGGTACCTCAAGTACAGTTCTTAAGGAGGATAGGGGAAGCAACTTATCTGGTTAAGAATGAATATGGCTTTAGGCAGTTACCCCACAGAGTAAGGATTCTTAGCTCAAAGCCCACAAAGTGTATTCCCAAGCTGCTACAGAAGTGACGGTCTAATGCAAAATAAGCACACACACGAATCAAGGGAGGGTCTAAGGCATAATAAATACTGGGAAACACATCAATTATATGCTTCCTTCTTTCCAGCCAGCACTTACATGTGTTCCAGAATGACAGATGATAACCAGCCTGGACATTCCATTTCTTTGGAGATTAGTCACTCTTGATGTGGAGAAGGGAATAAGAAAGGAGCCACAGACGAGCTCCAGGTAATCATGGTGTGCCTTAGAAGAACATGTGAAGTGTCCTAAATTACTCACACAAACCCAAAAATATGTGAGAGGGAGTGGCAAGGGGTGACAAGACTATGAGCAGAAGGACACAACAATGAACCGACGTTATGAGACCCTCCTTATCCTCACTCAGGTTGTCTGCGACTGAGTGTACTGGTGCAGACAGGTAGGGTGTCCCTGTAAACCTATGCCTTCACAAGCATAGCAAGGGTTTGCTTGTTTCCCCTTCATACGCCTTCTAGGGCAACCCATGAACCCGTCCAATGGCACGTTTGAACAGGGGCACACTTTAGTACATCTCAGACATTGCCTCAGACATTGTCACCAATTGCAACTGAGTGTGCATTTTAAACATAAAAAGAGAGGAAAACTGACTGCTAATTGCTGGAAGACTTCCTGCCAATATGAGAAAACACTCTGGAGAGACGGTCTCCAGCTTTCTCCTGAATCCTTTGACTTTAAGGCTGATTCAAAGCCAGCCTTGCCCTTGCATCCTGGAAATTATCTTATAAAATCCAAAAGTATACACGGCCCTCGAGACGGAGAACGCAATTTATGGCTGGAAGGAAACCAGCAGACCACTTCAACTCAACATTTAGCTGTTAAACTGGCTGAACAACTTGTAATTTGTGCCCTGGTGTCCTACCACACTTTCCTGAAACTCTGAGACTTTGAAGCACCTAAGAAGTTGTTATAAAAATAAACTGAAATTTAGGAATTAGAGTTTTATCATGTATTGAGGACTGGAGAAAGTGTTAAGGCTACCAAAAAGATGCAACTATGAAATCAACATTTTCTGGTTTGTCGCACACAAACATTTTGACAAAGAAGTTTGAGGCTTCTGTGGCACTATAAATGCAAATGTATCCAGTCTCTGGAGTCCACCTCTGCAACATATTTAAGCTTTGTCCCTCTGCTGATTTCTGACCTGAGAAAGGTCTCTAAATATAGAAGGAAAACCTTTGACTGAGATGAATCACAAACTCTTGCCCAACCTCGCTCAGTTGCCTGTTGGCTATAAATGGTGTATATATCCTGGTCCTCCACTACTGTCTGGGTTGAATCAGCAACCCATTTCCTGGTTCACTCCATTTCCACTCAGTCTCTTGGAGTGTCTGGTCAACCATGCCATATTGACTTACACCAATTCACATGGTTTTCTATGAATATTTTTTATTTTTTAGAACTCGTAGTCCATATTTCCCATTTTTTCAATTTTGTGTCATTTTAATCAAGGCATTTTTCCCACTGTGTGATCTTTTGTATGTATGTTTTTGCTTCAAATGCTTACATTCACTAAATTGTAATTTGTTTTTATGCTGATGCTTGTGTACCACAAACATTTTATTTGTGAGGAAGGCCTCACTGATTGTGCCAAACTACAAGAGCAAGCCAGGGACTTCTCACAGAAAACTGTTTCCATAATAGGAATTACACAGTTTTGACTTTGTGGGAGCCAAACCATAGCTCACATCATGGCAGCAACGTGTGGCCTACATCAAAGATTCCCAGCCTTTTGACTTCTGTAACCTCCTACATTGTCATTACTGGAACCCGGGGACCCCGACTGATTCATTATTTGAATACGGAGACCCCTCACTGAGTCATTTCTGAAAGCCAGGGACCCAGGCCTAAACATTGTTGATGATCTGAACCGCACAACACTCAAAAATTCAGAAACAAGCATTCCATCAAACACAGACAGAAATGATAACACATTTTATTTAATTTGCAAACAAATAAAATAAAAAAAGTTTTTAATAGGAAGGTCAGAGCTTTTCTAAACTTAATTGAAGTCACACGTCGTCCATGCTTTATTCTGTTTGATGCACCTCCAATGCTCCCATAAATCAATCGGAAGATACTTATTTTTTTTTTTTGCCTCCAATTTCAAATTCCTTGACATTTACAGTATGTTTTAAAATGTTCAGTTGTGCATTTAGCCACTTTTAGACACTTTCTCAATCTGTTATTATTAGTTAATTTTCTAAACAGTCACAGACCGCCTTAGGAGACTTCACGGACCCCCAGACGTCCCCAGACCACAGGTTGGGAACCACTGGCCTCCACAGATCAGCAAACTGGTTTCTGGAATACTTTTTATTAATTGATGTTTTTAATAATTTTTATTTTTATTCAAATCTGCTTGTCAATGGAGAATCACGTTTACTTTTAATTGTGTACCACCAGAGGATCGTTCTCCTGCCGAATACTGCTTCAGCACCGAAGCAACCAAACAACACCAGCAACACCACAAATGCAGCCGCACCAACACATCGACCAAGACCACCACCACAACACAACTACAGCGCTTCCTACTCAACGCACATTTACTAGGTAAACACGCCACCTCGGTCTGGGACATGATATCCTTCCTCACCTCAGACTCATCTTCCTCAACGAGAAACCTGGCTCAACCCCGCTTCTGCATGAGACATCGCCACCACAATCCCCGGAGGTTACAAGATGACACACCGGGACAGAGCCAACAAGCACGGAGGCTGAATTGTCATCATCTACAGGGACACCATCCACTGCACAACATTCCCTGATGACTCAATACCAGTAATGGAACACCTCAACTTCCAACTCCTCACAGACAGAAAAAGCACCATCAGAGGCACCCTTCCCTACACACCACCAGGACGATGCTCCGGCTTCTGCAACTCCATCCTGGAACTCATCGCTCCGCAAGCAATCGACTATGAGCACTACTTATTCCTAGGCGACCTCAACTTCCACATAAAGAACCCCAGCAATGCCAACTGCACCAACCCCCTGGAAAGCTTGAGTAACATTGGCCTGAAGCAGCTTGTCACAATCCTACCCACATTGCAGGACATTTACTAAACCCCATCTTTACCTCCAGTGACAGAGTGAGGTACATTCACAACACACCACTCAACTGGTCTGACCACCACAGTGTACACTTCACCATTTTAGAACCTACCTACCCTAGCACTGTGCCCCTGCAGATCCATGCAAAGAAACTGGAAAAAAACTGTGAAATGACACTTTCGGCTTCCACCTCCCAGACTCAACACACAGCCCTGAACAAGCAGCAAAGAGCTTCTCCCATTGGATCACAGAATGCACCAATGCCATCACCCCATCAAGGCAGCCAAGGTCAAAGAACACAGCAAAACAGCAAACTGGTTCACTGAGGAACTGCACTCGACCAAATGCAAATGCCGACAACTTGAAAGGATGTGGTGCATCAGCAATAAAACAGAAGACCGCACCGCCTTCAGGACTGCTCCCAAACAGTACCACCGCCACCTGAAACAAACCATGAAGAACTCACTAGCAGACCGCATCAAAGCCAGCACAAACACAACAGAGAACTCTTCGCAATCATGAAGGAGTTCACCAATCCTACATCCACCAAGAATGACATCACCGCCTCCCAAGAACTTTGCGACAACCTTGCAGACTTCTTCCATGACAAGATATCAGCCATCTACAAAATCTTCGAACGCCAATCCTCCACCGCAATCAGCATCAACCAGCTCAAATGAATGAACACAAGCCCAGAACAACTTCTCGCCCACTGGGAACTCCTCACAATGCAAGACACTGTCTCCATCATGAGCTCTGTGCACTCAGGATCACCCACAGACCCTTGCCCCCACCATGTCTTCAGCCTCGAAAGCAAGACAATCGGCATCAAGCTCAGGAAGGCCCTGAATACCTCCATCACCGTGGCCTCCTTCCCGGAGGGCTGGAAACATGGTGAAGTAAGGCTCCTCCTGAAAAAATCATACTTCTGACCCAGCTGTTTTGAAGAATTACTGGCCCATCTCTCTGCTCCCCTATTCAGCAAAAGTCCTTGAGAAAGCAATCAACCAACAACTCACCCAATATCTACACCGCAACCTTCTGGACTCCTGCCAATCTAGACTTCAAGCTAACCACAGCACAGAGACAGACCTGATTTGCAGCCATAGATGACATCGGAACCTTTCTGGACCGTAGGGGAAAGAGCAGCCTTCATCCTTCTGGACCTGTCTGCCACGTTAAACACCATCTCCCACCACATCCTGATCAACAGACTCCACCACATCAGGATTTAAGGAAACACCCTCAAATGGATCACCTCGTACCTCACTGGCAGAACCCAAAGGATCAATCTCCCACCATTCACTTAAGAGCCCTATAAGATCATCTTTGGAGTCCCCCAAGGATCGTCCCTCAGGCTGATCCTCTTCAATGCCTACATGACGCCTCTGACCGACACCGTCAGATCACACAGACTCAACATTAACTCTTACACCGATGACACACAGCTCAACCTCTCACTGTCTGAAGATCCCTCCACCACAAAAGCTAACTTTCACAGATGCATGATGAAAGTAGCGGACTGAATGAAGGACAACTGTCTCAAACTCAATACCGAAAAATGAAAGTCCTCATCTTTGGAAACAGCACCTTGCCAGGGACTGAGATATGGTGGCCCACAGAGCTCGGCACCCCCCGCCCTAACAGGCCATGCCCGCAACATCGGCATCATCCTGGATCGCAAGTTATCCCTGAAGAAACAAGTCAACACAGTCTCATCTGCCTGCTTCCACACCATTCACATGCTCTGCAAAATCATCACGTGGCTCCCAGCAAACACCAGAAGGACACTCATGCAGGCTTTCATCACCAGCAGGCTGGATACGGAAACACACTAAGCAGGAATCACAGCATGTGTCCTGAAGAGACTCCAGACAATACAGAACTCAGTGGCAAACTCTTACTCGACCTCCCTATAAGAACCCATATCACACCTCATCTCAAGAAACTACACTGGCTCCCAATTCAGAAGAGATGATAGTTCAAGCTGCTAGCCCATGCCTACAAGGCCCTGCACAACGAAGGACATACATACATAAACAAACGCTTGACCTTCGACCAACTGACCAGACACCTCAGATCAGCTTCCCTCTCCATTGCAAGACCCCAGGGATCCATTGAGCCAACAGCAGAAGATGCTCCTTCTTGCACCTGGCAGCCACGACTTGGAACAACCTTCCTCTGCACCTCAGGACCGCACCATCACTACAGCAATTCAGAAGAGAATTAAAGACCTGGATGTTCGAATGATCACACCTCCATGCAGCAGCATACAGCTCCAGCACCTCGAGACCCTCATGGATCATTTGCTGCACTCTCTAGATATTTGTTTGATTGATAAATACATCTCTCTCTCTCTTTCTGGGTAGTTATTGTAAAGACCATGTTTCCATTTGGAAAAACAACTTTAGATTTGCTGATAACTTTGGTGCTGTTTGGCAAAACTTTCCACAATAAACTTTCTTCCAACTCAGCTTCATATTGGAAAGTTTCAGGATGATCCATCAAGCAGGGACTGAGAAAAAGGAATGGGATCCCAAAACGCATTTTCCCCATTCATTTTTGTGTAGGAACTTTAGGCACAGCTGCAGCCCAAATGGCTGAACGGATTTACACCAAAGGTGGTAGAAACCTAGATCTTGGCACAGAAAGAGTGTGTTTTCTGATTTGGTGTAAATCTGTTCAGTACTTGTTAAGTAATTAGGGCTCAAAACCTTTGTACATATTATGCCACAGAAGCTCCACGGACCCGACAGATATCATGCTGATACGATCTGATTGGTTATCACCACATCAACAAAGATGTGGTGGCACCTATTTCAGGACTTGGGACTAAGTCCAGAGTCCTTTAAAAAGGTTCAAGAAAAATGCTAAGGGTCAGTGTGCCCATTACTTTAATCCCATTGGTGTGTGTGTCGACCAATAGCCGACACAAGCACACCCTCCCTAGTGCGGGCCACGATCAGTGGCCAACGGCAGGGAAGGATTTTTTTTACCCCCTTGGGAGACGCAGAAGAGCCTCCGTGTCTCCCCATCCCCCACCCATCGAGGTACGCTCCGCTTTCCATTGATGTCTTCCTGGCACCATTTCCTGGCACAGGGTGGCTGCGATCCATGGTCAGGAACCAGCCCTGGGCACCAGGTATCTTGTTTGGTGGGGTCAGTCCCCATATATTTACTTTAAAAAAGACTGGTTTTCCCCTTAGAGCAATCACCCCCCACAGGGAATAAAAATATGTTAAAATTATATTTTTGGGGAAAACAATCAAAATGGCGGGTCCGGCCATCCTGACAAGGGCCGACCCTCTAGGGGGGCATAATTTAATTTAAAAAAAGAATGTTTTCCCCTGGCGGGGCGATCGCACTCCCAGGCGATAGTTAAAAAAACATAAATAATTAAAAATGTTGGGGTCAGCCCTCCTGACATGAGCTGACTCCCTATGGGGGCATATTTTTTTTTTACATATTTGGTTTGCCTTGGGGTAGCGATCGGCCCCAGGGAAAGCACACATGTATGAAAAAAAGGAAGATAGGGAGAGACTCTTTCCTTTCTCTCTATATATAAGTATGAATATATATATATATATATATATATATATATATATATATATAGAGAGAGAGAAAGAGAGAATTCTCTCTCTCTCTAGCTATCTACATATATATATATATCTATATATCCCCACTCTCTTCTTTCTTGACAGAAGAAAGGCACTCCAATCAATCAATCAATCAAAAAAATGTATAGAGCGCACTACTCACCCGTGAGGGTCTCAAGGCGCTTGTGGGGGGGGTGTTAAGGGGGGGTTACTGTTCGAACAGCCATGTCTTGAGGTTTTTTCTGTAGAGTAGGAGGTCTTTGGTTTTGCGGAGGTTGGTGGGGAGGGAGTTCCAGGTTGTCGGGGCGAGGTGGGAGAAGGCCCTGCCTCCTCTGGTGGTTCGATGGATGCGGGGGACTGTAGCTAGTGCAAGGTCGGCTGATCAGAGGTTGCGGGTGGGAGTGTGGAAGTTCACTCTTTCGTTGAGGTAGGTCGGGCCGGTGTTATGGAGGGATTTGTGTGCATGGATGAGGATCTTGAAAGTGATTCTCTTTTCTATGGGGAGCCAGTGAAGGGATTTGGGGTGTGGTGAGATTCGTTTGTGGCGGGGAGGACAAGGACAAGGCATGCAGCTGTGTTCTGGATTCTCTGGAGTTTGCGTTTGAGTTTGAGTGTGGTGCCGGCGTAGAGGGCGTTACCGTAGTCTAGTCTGCTGCTGATGAGTGCATGGGTGACTGTCTTCTTGGTCTCTGGGGGAATCCATTTGAAGGATGTTTTAGAGTGTGTGGAAGCAGGAGGAGGTTAGTGCATTGATTTGCTGTGTCATGGAGAGGGAGGGGTCCAGGATGATGCCAAGGTTGCGTGCGTGGTTTGCGGGGGGGGTGCGGGCCTAGGGCGGTGGGCCACCAGGAGTCGTCCCATATGGTTTTGTTGGGGCCGAAGATGATGATCTCAGTTTTGAGGTGGTTAGTTGTCATCCAGTTGGCGGTGTCAAGGAGAGCAGCGTGTAGGTTGGATTTGGCGGTGGTGGGGTTGCAGGTGAGGGAGAGGATGGGTTGGGTGTCATCTGCGTTGGAGAGGATAGTGATTTTGTGTGTTCGGAGGATGTTAGCTAGGGAGATCATGTAAATGTTGAAGAGTGTGGGGCTGAGGGGAGGACCCTTGGGGGACTCCGCAGATGATCTTGGTAGCGGTGGAGTGGAAAGGTGGAAGGCGGACTCTCTGGGTCCGGTCAGTGAGGAAGGAGGTGAGCCAGTCTAAGGCTTTGTGGCGAATTCCTATGTTGTGGAGGCGTGTGCGGAGTGCGTGGTGGCAGACAGTGTCGAAGGCTGCGGAGAAGTCTAGCAGGATGAGTGCAACGGTCTCGCCTTTGTCGACTTTGGTCCTGATGTCGTCAGTGCATGCGATGAGGGCGGTTTCCATGCTGTGGTTCTTGCAGAACCCGGATTGTGAGGGGTCAAGAGTGTTGTTTTCTTCGAGCAAGTGGGATAGGTAGGCGTTGACTAGTTTCTCTGCAACCTTGGCGGGGAAAGGGAGGAGGGAGATGGGGCAATAGTTGGAGAGGCTCTCCGGGTCGGCTTTGGGTTTTGTTAGGAGAGCAGTGATTTCCGTGTGCTTCCAGGGGTCTTGGTAGGTGGTGGAGTCCAAAGATAAGCTGATTATGTCGCGGAGTATGGGGGCGATGGTTGGGCTGGCTTTGTTGTAGATGCGATGTGGACAGGGGTTGGAGGAGGATCCGGAGTGGATGGAGTTCATGTTTTGTTTGGTTTCTTCGTGTGTGGTGGGGGCCCAGGTGGTGAGTGTGGTGGAAGGGTTGTGAGTGGGGGTTGAGTTGGTTGAGTGAGGGGTGTTTGTGGTGGGTGTGTGTGGTATGATGCTGTTGTGGATGTCCAGGATTTTGTGGTGGAAGTGGTTGGAGAGGGTGTCACATAGGGGCTGTGTGTGTGTGGGGTCTATGTTGCTGGCTTTGGGTTTGGGTAGCTCTTTAATGATGGTGAAGAGTTCTTTGCTGTTTTGAGAGTTGTTGTCAAGGCGTGTCTTGTAGTGTTCTCTTTCGGCGGTGTGTATGAGTTGGTGATGGGTGCGAATGGTGGCTTTGAGGGTTGAGAAGTTGGTTGTAGAGGGTTCTTGTCGCCATATTTTCCTCGCTTGGTGGCATTTGCGCTTGGAGTCTTGGAGTTCGGGGGTGAACCATGGGGCGTTCTTGATGTTGTGGGTGGCAATGTGTTTTCTTATGGGGGCTAGTGTGTCTGCGCAGGTAGTGATCCATTTAGAGAGGTTGTGTGCTCCTGTGTTGGGGTCGTTGGTGTGGGGGGGAGGTTGTGAGCCAGTTGGGAGTTCAGGCGTTCTGTGGGGATCTTGTCCCACATGCGGTAGGGTGTGGTGTGTTGATGGTGGTGTGTGGGGGGTTTGGTGAAGGAGAAGTGGACGCAGTGGTGGTCAGTCCAAAGGAGTTCAGTGGTGTGGGTGTAGGCTATGTGTTGGCTTGAGGTGAAAATTGCGTCGAGCGTGTGTCCTGCTGAGTCGGTGGGTGCGGTGACCAGTTGTTTGAGTCCGAGGTTGGTCAGGTTGTCTTTGAGGGAGGTAGAGCTGTGGTCTTGAAGGTTCTCCAATTGAAAGTTGAAATCACCAAAGAGGATGTAGTCTGTGGAGGTGAGGGCGTGCGAGCTGATGGTGTCGGCGATGGTGTCGCAGAAGGCGGGGCGTGGTCCTGGTGGTCTGTAGATTAGTGTACCTCTGAGGGTGGAGTTGTTGTTAATGTGGATTAGGAAGTGCATGTGTTCTCTGTTGTCGATAGTGTCTTGGGAGCTGGTGGTGACTTTGATGGTGTCCCTGTGTAGGATGGCGATGCCACCACCTGGCCTGTTGAGGCGGTCTTTGCATTGGAGTTTGTATCCCTTGGGGGTGGCGATGGCTATGTCGGGTTCTGAGGAGGGGTTGGTCAAGGTTTTCATGAGGAAGGCAATGTCAGGTGAGTGTGATGTGATGAGGTCCCAGAGTTCTATGGCATGTTTGTGAAGGGAGCGGTGTTGAGGAGCAGGCAGTTGAAGTTGTGGTGGGTGGTGTTGGTTTGGTGCATGAGGATGTTGTTGCGGGGTGTGTTCTGGTTATGGGGTAGTGTGCTGTGGGGCTAGTTAGTGGGGTGGGGGCATAGCAGGTAAGTATTGAGTTGGGGGTGTTATGCTTGTTGTCTGGGGTCGCTATGGTTGGTGTGAGAGATGAGGAGCAGGAGAAATGACAGTTGTGGCAGGTGAAGGGGCCATGAGTGTGTGTGGGGCTGGAAAGGGTGCAGGTGGGGCGAGGGCCTGGGTTGAGTGAGTGGAGGGCGAGGGGGGAGTAGATTTGTCTGAGGGGGCCGGGGGACTGGCGCTAGGTGCGGTCTTGGCGCGGATGGGCTCAGACGGGCTTGCCTTTGGTGCGTCCGCGCCGCGGCTGCCATAAATGGGGAGGAGGGAGGGAGTGGCCGCTGGGAGGAGGGAGAGCTGGGTGAATGGGAAGGCTGGGGGGGTGGGGCCGCAGGGATTAGCAGCGGCGGGTAAAAACAAAAGGAAAACAGACGGTGAGGAGGTGGGGGGAGACGGGAGGGCCGCGGGGAGCAGCGGCAAGGGAAAAGAGAAAGATGGAAAATGGACGGTGAGGAGGTGGGGGGAGGCGGGAGGGGCTGCGGGGACGCAGCACAAGGGAAAAGAGAAAGATGGAGAACGGACGGTGAGGAGGTGGGGGGAGGCGGGAGGGGCTGCGGGGACGCAGTGGCAAGGGAAAAGAGAAAGATGGAAAACGGACAGAGAAGGAGGTGGGGGGAGCAGGGAGGGGCCGCGGGGACGCAGCGGCAAGGGAAAAGAGAAAGATGGAGAACGGACAGAGAAGGAGGTGGGGGAGGCGGGAGGGGCCGCGGGGACGCAGCGGCAAGTGAAAAGAGAAAGATGGAGAATGGACGGAGAAGGGGGTGGGGGAGGCGGGAGGGGCCGCGGGGACGCAGCGGCAAGGGATAAGGAGAAAGGTGGAAAACAGACAGAGAGGGAGGCGGCGCGGGGCGGTGGCGCGAGGAGCGACCTGCCTGCTGAACCATTGGTTAATAAAATACTATCCAATTTTTATTTGCTTGTGGAGTGCCTTTCTTCCATCAAGAAGGAAGAGAGTGGGGATACTAAGACGCGGTGGCGCTCGTCATTTGTTTGGCACCACCGGCGGTCAGATGCGGATAGGCCACTCCAAAACAAGTGTTTATATATATATATATATATATATATATATATATATATATATATAAAATCACTTTTTTACATGTGTTGTTGGCCCCTAGGGAAACCACACATATATTTTTTTTAAAGTGATATATACTTAGATATTTTCTTCTAGATAAAGATTCTCTATATATAGGAAGAGATCTGACTTTTGTCTAGTAGCAGTTTTGACGCATAAAGTAGCGTAGATGGTTTCTATGCCTGCTGCAAAGGATAGATATGTATTTAGCTGACTGGATAAGCAAAGCCAGGCGTTACCTGTGCTTTAAAACAAATGAAATGTATGTGTGAGGGGGGCTATGCAGAGGTGAAAGGGCCCTTTTGCTGTGTGGAAGTGAGGGAATTTGAAGAAGAGGTCATGGGAGGGAGAGAACCAAAAATGATTGTCGCACTGGGTGCCACCAGCGCTAAAGGCTGTGATGATGGGTGTGTGGTAAGGTGAAGTAATAGTGTGTCTTTTTTGTTTTTTTCAGTGTCTTCAGAGATTCTGCTGATTCAGAGAAGAAGGTAAGGTAAGGTGACTGCCATTTACTGTTGCACACATCACACACACACGCATACACAAGCAGTTTTGTGACCCTATCTGCCTTCTAAGTAGGCTTTAGAGGGACAGTTTAGCAAGTAGCAGAGATGGCGTCTCATTGGATGACTGCTGCTGAAGCTGTAACTCGGGTTATGGTGGACAGCTCTGAGGCAGGATCAGAGACTGAGACAGGAGTGAGAGGACAATAGAGCAGAATCTGGGAGTGATTTTTCAGCTGGGGAGTCCCATCCAACGACACCTCTTCCAGTGATTCTGAGGGAGATGATGAGGACAGTCATGCTGTCCCTTCGCAAGCAGTCTGTGCAGCCGGACAACAGCGGTTAACCCAACCCAGAGAGCAAGTGTGTGCGGCAGCAAGCACATAGAGAGTGCTCTCTTGGCAGCCCCTCGATTTAGTTCAGCCCCAAGTGCCATATTTTATGGTGACCCTGGATGTAAAGTCGATACGGCCAACTTTTTGCCAGTCGACAATGTCCATCTCTTTTTGGATGTTGACTTCCTTTCAGCAAATTGTGCAGCAAACAAATTTGTATGCAGAACAATTTCTGAGGGAGCATGGAGGAACTCTAGGGCCCCATTCTAGGGCATGCCAGTGGACCCAAAATGGGGTTAGTGCAGACACCCACCTTGCAGACCTACTGGACAACTCGCACGGTTTGGGTAACACCCACCTTCGAACCGTACATGAGCAGAGATTGTTTTTTGCTATTTCAGTGCATGCTGCATTTCAATGACAATTCTGCTGCATTGCCCCAAGACCATCCATACCATGACAGGTTGTTCAAAATTCGGACTGTCATTGTACAGTTGTCTACCTGGTTTCCAGAGGTCTATACTCGTGGAAAGAATATAGCAGTCGATGAGTCCTTGATCCAGTACAAAGAGTGGCTGCTGTTCAGACCGTACATTGAGAGCAAAAGAGCTCGCTATGGCACCAAGCTGCACATGCTGTGTGAGGGCTCTTCTGGCTATGTGTATAGCTTGAGAGTGTATATAGGGAAGGACTCTAACTTAAACCCTGGAGGTTGCCCTCCCACGTTAGGGGTCACAGGGAAGATAGTATGGGAGCTTGTCCATCAGCTCCTTCACAAAGGGTATAACCTTTTAACCTTTATGTGGACAAATTCTATGTAGGAATAGAGCTGTTCAGTGAGCTCTACAAAGCTAGCACTGTGGCCTGCGGTACTTTTCGTTGTAATCGCAAAGGAATCCCGCAGGAGCTTGTTTGCAAGAAACTCCAGAAATCCCACAGTACTGTGTTGCATTCCAACAAACTGCTTGAGGTTAGGTTCTCAAATAGGCATGAAGTATACGTGCTCACTACAATTCATGATGAGAGCACTTCCCCCATCATGGTTTGGGCTCAGATGGTCAAAAGTGCACAAGCCCACCTGTATACTTGATTACAATGAGTACATGGGCGGAGTGGACAAAAAATGACCAGGTTCTTCAACCATACAGTGCATGACGTAAAACTTGCACTTGGTACAAGAAACTGTTTACTCAGCTGATCTAGATCTCAACGTACAATGCGTATGTAGTTTATCTTCAGACAACCACAGAAAGACTCATGACTTTCCTTGACTTCCAGTTGTCTGCAATTAAAAGCCTCTCTACTGTTACAGAAGCAGTAACCTCCACTTCATAGGTTCTGGATCAGGTGGCAAGGCTGCAGAAGCGGCACTTTGCTGATTGCAGTCCTAAAATACCCAAAAAGGATTCTCCATCTCATTGCTGCAAAGTGTGCTCGAAGCATGGAAAGTGGCATGTGAGTCGGTATTACTGTCCCCAGTGCCCATCTCAGCCAGGCATCTATGTCCCTACTTGCTTTAGGTTGTATCATACTAAAGCAAAGTTCTGGGAAATCGACTGAGGTGGAGCTGCCTTTGACTAAACCTTTCAGTGGCTGTGCACAAATAATGAACGCACATGGGCCACTGCTTTGTTAGGCAAGCAGCGACAGAATTTTACTTCATCTACGTCAGGAAATCATGGACTTCCTTATGGCCTGCTTGACACCTTTATCCACAGTCAGAATGTGATAGGTTTTCTCTTCGATTAACGTGCATTATAGTCCCCACACTCTACATACTAGTGGACAGTACATATGCCACATTGTCATGGAGTACCATGTGTGGCAAAATGTTAACGGCATGACTTAATTTTGAAGTGGTGTTAGGAAACTTATGTATGCTACATAAGGACCACCATGATTGCCAACGAGAGCCAGAGTAAGTGTAATAAGTCAAACAGATGTCCTGTGGGACATATTAACCAATATTAGTAGAAGTGTTGGTGAATGAGTCCCACAGGATATTTGTTTGACTTTTTACCCTAGGATGTATTCACCATCATGTCTGCCTTAGTTTCAACTGTAGACATGCTCGCTCATTTTGAGGAATAGGCATCCCAAGGCATATTTGTACACCCCCAACGTACAACCACAAACTGGAAGGCGTTGGATTTAGCACAGTGAGGGGCATATTTTTACTCTGTTTGCACCGAATTACTGTATTTTTTTTTTACTCTAATTCGGTGCAAAACTAACTCCATATTTATACTTTGGTGCTAGACCCATCTAGCGCCAAATTTATGGAGGTAAAGTCATTTTTTGAATGGGGAAACGTATCTTGCCTTAATGAGATGCAAGGTAGGCGGTCCCATGCAAAAAATGACTCTACGGCCTTAACGCCATATTTATACTCCCGTGCAAAAATGGTGCACAGGAAGGAGGAGGGGTCAAAAAATGGTGCAAAGATTACTTTGCCCCATTTTTTAACGCCTGGGTCAGGACAGGCGTTAGGGGACCTGTGGGTCTATTTCCATGGTGGAACACCATGGAATAAGCCCAATGGTGCCCTCCCCAGGCCCCAGGCACACCCCCACCCACACCAGAGGGATTTCAGAGAATGGGGGACCCTATCCCAGGTAAATACAGATAAGTATTTTATTTTATTTTTTAAAGTGACATAGGGGGCCCTGAAATGAGCCCCCATACGTGGCACAGGGTGCAATGGCCATGCCTAGGGGACCCTGGTCCCCTGTGCTGGCCTTTGGGGTGGTGGGCATGACTCTTGTCTTTTCCAAGACAGGAGTCATGTGGTATGGATGGTTTTGTGTCAGAAAATGACTTTAGGCAGGTTAGAGTCATTTCTTTTTACTCTAACCTACCTAACGTCATTTTTTGGTGCAAACCCCCTTCTTCCATACCGCCAGCCCCAGCCGACTTATGTCATTTTTTTTTTACACTAGCCTACCCTTTGCACCGGCTTGCACCATTCCATAAATATGGTGCCCGGCTGGTGCACAGAAGTGGTGCAAGCCGGTGCTAAACTTTTTGGTGCAAAACTGCCCTAGTGCAGTTTTGCCCCAAAAAGTATAAATCAGGGCCTAAGTGTGTTGATGGCACGTGAAAGACATTATTTTCATGAACTTCAAGTAGCTAATAGTGGAAGGAATTACTTGGCAATTAAACAGGATTAGTCATGACTCAGTTCCGGGGACTAACAGCAGGCGTAGGTGGTCCAGAATTATCGGCTCCACAGAAAACCATAGTGGATTTTTCAAGCCTGATGTTTCCCCCGATGAGGCCCTACCTTTAATACTTGGAGGGTTTTTGATCTCCCTATTATGGGATTCCTAATTGTTTAAAGGATTAGGTACGTCTAAGGTCCTGACGAATCGCATAAGATCATTTATTGACTAAAAAACAGAGAGAAACATGTTGACCTACGATACAGAGTAACACAGGGGATCTTGGGTTTACTTTTTCCTTTACTACTCTCTATTACGAGATCTAGTAACTATACTAAAAATTGCTTTCATATGGGGAGTGTAGACATTATTTTACCATATCCCTATTTATTGTTTTTAATCATGTCAGAGGTATCAGCATTAGAATAAATTAATAACTTGTTACCTCTAGTCATTTTTAACCATCCTTATACCAATCCTTAATTATCTTTTGACCGGTTGTGCATTATTTTCAAAAAGATCTCCGGCAAAGAGACCCCGTGTGGGGCCGGTCAGGCATTGCAGCGCCGGCCTGACGAGGAGCATAGCCCTATGATTAAGCATGTCACCGGAGGGTGAGTGAGGGCTCTTGCTTCGAATACTTTGGTTTCCATTGAATGCAGAACCACTAAGTTTGAAAGAAACCTTCTTGCATTTTTGGAACCGTGTTTACATTATTTGATTTATTGATTGTCTGGCGCTTTACACACGGGACCAGGATTCTTTCCTCCGAATCTCCCTCCCTGTTGTTGTTTTCTGATGAGGACAGACATGAACGGGTAAGAAAAGCTTATGGTAGGTGTGCTTCCACATGGATATTGCACAGGTAGAAGGTAAATATTAAAGGTAGTACAGATGCACATCATCTACACGTATGGATTTAAACCCATTGGTGCCACCCTGCACTGAAGGGCAATGACAAATATGGGTCAGTGTTTGGCCTGCTTGCCATGTTCATCTTCCATCAGAACTTAGTAGATGTTCAGTTTGCTGTGTGATAAGTGCATTTCAGTCACATCACTGCACATACTGGTGGCTGGGACATATGCTATGTTCTCACGAACTACCCTGTGTGCCAAACATTACCCAAGGCATACTCAGACACCCCCAACTTGCATCCACAAACTGGAAGGAGTTGGATTTAGCACAGTGACTGCGCTAAAGGCGCATGAAAAACATGTCTTCCTGAGCCTAAGGTGGCTGTCATGGGAGTCATTAGTAAAGGTTTCTTATGTATGCCTTCGTTAATGCTCAGGAAGAAGGAGGTGGTTACTTGACTGGTGGTAAAATGTATTCAAATGTATTCCATCCTGTGGCGTATGAATGTGGATTGGGCCCGTGGCTGGTGGTATGAAAGTGTTGTGTGTTGTGCATGAATGGTATGTGAATGAACCATAAAGCGATTGGTGTCTTGAAGTGGCTTTATGGCTCACCTTCAGAAGGCTTGGTTTCAATATTCAGATACTTTGATAAGTAGTCATGCTTTGAAACCATAATTTCTGGAGGTGCTAAAACCAACCGGTATGAGTGGTGGATAAACTTTAACATACTAGTACCAGGTGAATCCAAGGATGCAGGACTTGCATGGCTCTCACCAGTTTTCCTTCACCCAGAATCCCCTTGAAATCACAAACTTCACTTCAAAAACACATTTGCCTTGCATTCCAGTGAGGGAAAGTCCTGGAATCTGCAGGCAGCCACAATTTTTCTACCACCCAGCGTTCCAGTAAGTCTCCAGAGAAAAATGTTGCCTCATCTGTGTGGGTGGGCAAGTGAACGCAACAGGGAAGTGCCCAAAATGGATTGTGGAAACATCAAAATTACCTACCACAAAACAGCTTGGTCCTGCGCTCAGCAGCCATGTAAGGAAACCTACTAAACCAAGACATTTCTGAGAACTAGATAACCAGGGCAGTCCATGAAAGTGTGGCGTGTGTATGGGTTCCACAAAGGTTTTTTACTCAGAATACCCTGCAAAGGTGAAAAGTTGAATAAAAACACTACTTTTCCTTGCTTTTTCATCACGTAAACTACAGCAATTTGCAGGAATCCACACAATTCCTGCCAACCAGTGTTTCCCCACTTGTCCTGATAAAAACACAACCCAACTTGTGTGCCTGTGTCTACTGCCTGCGTCAGGAATGAATCACTTAAGGGTCAACAGAAGGCCTCAAGCAAGGACTACTATTGACCCTTGTGTGATCCATTCCTGTCACGGGCATGGGGAGTGTTTTTATCAGGACAAGTTGAGGAATGCTAAGTTGTAAGATGTTTGTGAATCCATACATATTCCTTAAGTTTAATTCACGTAAATGCAACGATAAATACTAGTTTTATTCAACCTCTCACCTTTGAAGGGTATTCTGGGTAAAAAAAACTTTGGGGAATTCACAAAAGTCACACCTCCGTGGATTCCCCTGGGTGTCTATTTTTTAGAAATGTCTGGGTTTGGTAGATTTCCCTAAATGGTTCCAGATCCGAGGACTAATTAGTACACTCACCTCAGTTATCATTATCGCCACAGTATGTTTTGGGCATTTCCTGTTGTGGCCACTAGGCCTACCCACACAAGTGAGGAACCATTTTTTCAGGAGACTTGGGGGAATGCTGGGTGGAAGGACGTTTGTGTCTCCCCTCAGATTTCAGAACTTTTTAGCACTGAAATGTGAGGAAAAGTGTTTTTTAGCCACATTTTGAGGTTTGTAAAAGGATTCTGTGTGACCGAACCCAGTGAGAGCCCCACAAGTCATCCCATCCTGGATTCCCCTCAATGTCCAATTTTCAAAAATGCACAGGTTTGCTAGGTTTCCCTAGGTGCCGGCTGAGCTAGAGGCCAAAATCCACAGCTTGGCACTTTGCAAAAAACACATCTGTTTTCATTGGAAACGTGATGTGCCCATGTTGTGTTTTGCAGCATTTCCTGTCGCGGACACTAGGCTTACCCACACAAGTGAGGTACCATTTTTAATGGGAGTTTTGGGGGAATGCTAGTCAGAAAGACGTTTGAGGCCCCCCTCGGATTCCAGAACTGTGCAACACTGAAATGTGAGGAAAGAGTTTTTTTAGCCAAATTTTCAGGTTTGCAAAAGGATTCTGGGTGACAACCCCACAAGTCACCCCATCCTGGCATTCCCTAGATGTCTAGTTTTTTAAAAATGTACAGGCTTGGTAGGTTTCCCTAGGTGCCGGATGAGCTAGAGACCAAAATCTATAGCTAGGTACTTTGCAAAAAACACATCCATTTTCATTGGAAAAATGTAATGTGTCCACGTTGTGTTTTGGAGTATTCCCTGTTGCGGGGACTAGGCCGTCCCACACAAGTGAGGTACCATTTTTATCGAGAGACTTGAGGAAATTCTGGGTGGAAAGAAATTTGTGACTCCCCTCAGATTCCAGAACTTTGCAGCACCAAAATGTCATGAAAAAGTGTTTTTTTCAGCCAAATTTTCAGGTTTGCAAAGGATTCTGGGAGACAGAACTCAGTAACAGCCCCACAGGTCACGCCATCCTGGATTCCCCTAGGTGTTTACTTTGCAAAAATGTACAGGTTTGCTGGGTTTCCCTTGTGCTGGCTGAGCTACAGCCCAAAATCCACAACTAGGCACTCTGCAAAAAACACATCCATTTTCAAAGGAGAAATTAGATGTGTCCATGTTGCGTTTTGGGACATTTCCTTTGCAGGCACTAGACCTATGTACACAGGTGAGATTCCATTTTTATCAGGAGACTCAGAGGAACACAGAATAGAAGAGCAAGTGTTATTGCCAATTTTCTGTCTCTACATTGTTGCCTTCCAAATGTAAGACAGTATTTAAGAAAGAAGTCATTTTGAGAAATGCCCTGTAATTCACATGCTATTATGGGGACCCCCGAATTCAGAGATGTGCAAATAACCACTGCTTCTAAACTCATTATCTTGTGCCCATTTAAGAAATACTTAGGTGTACTTGATACCTAATTTTTACTCTTTATTTTCTAACAAATTAATTGCTGTATATCCGTCATACAATGAAAACCCATTGCAAGGTGTAGCTCATTTTTTGGCTCTGGGTACCTTGGGTTCTTGATGAACTTACAAAAACTAAGGGGGTCATTACGACCCTGGCGGTCTCCGACCGCCAGGGGTAATGTAGCGTCCGTACCGCCAACAGGCTGGCGGTACGGAGGCCCCTATTACGACTGCGGCGGTAGCGCCGCGGTCGCACCGCCGGGGCCGGCGGTTTCCCGCCATTTTAGCCCCGGCGGTGATAATCGACACCCGTACCGCCAGCCTGTTTCTGGCGGTTTGCACCGCCAGGAAGAGGCTGGCAGTAAGGGGTGTCCTGGGGGCCCCTGCACTGCCCATGCCACTGGCCAGCTTTTCACTGTCTGCATAGCAGACAGTGAAAAGCGCGACAGGTGCTACTGCACCCGTCGCACGGCCGCAACACCGCCGGCTCCATTAGGAGCCGGCTCCTATGTTGCAGCCTCATCCCCGCCGGCCCAGCTGGGATGTCGTAATGGGGGCCGCGGGAGTGCGGCCGCATTGGCGGCCGCACGGCGGTTACCGCTTGGCGGGCGGCTGTAGCCGCCCGCCAAGGTCGTAATGACCCCCTATATATCCCCGCAACTAGAAGTGTCCAGCAGATGTAATGGTAAATTGCTTTTAAAAATCTACCACAGCTGAAAAAAGTTACAGAAGAAAACGTAGACAGAAATGGCTGCTTTTTTTCCAGCTCAATTTCAATATTTTTTTATTTCAACTGTTACTTTCTGTAGGGAGATATTGAAGGTTCTACACAAATTACCCCCTGCTGAATCTAGAATTTTGTCTACTTTTTTAAAATGTTTAGCTGTCCAGGATCCACCATTGTTTTCACACCCATTTCTGTCACTAACTGGAAGGAGGCTGAAAGCACAAAAACTAGTAAAAATGAGGTATGTCCCAGTAAAATGCCAAAACTGTGTGAAAAATTTGGTGTGTTGATTCAAGTCTGCCTGTTCATGAAAGCTGAGAAGATGGGGATTTTAGCATCGCAAACCCTTTGTTGATGCCATTTCCAGGGAAAAAAACAGATGTTTTGCTCTGCAGCACTTTTCCACATTAAAAAAACAAAAACAAATTTTAGCTGTATTTGGGCTAATTATTTGGTCTCCTCCAAGGGAACCCACAAACTCTGGGTACCTTTACAATCCCAAGAATGTTGGGAAAAAAGGACGCAAATTTGGCATGGATAGTTTATGCAGACAAACAGCTATGGGGGCGTAAGCATGAACTACCCCAAATAGCCAGCAAAGTGGGGGGGGGGGGGGGGCAGCAGCTAAGGGGTTAAACAAAAAAGCCCTGGGGCCCGAAGTGGCTTGTGGAAGAAGTCTGTGCCATTGGGTTGGATGCGGAGCTGGTGCAGACTAGGCTCTGTAGCCAAGTGCCTGCTGTGCATGGCCTAAGCCGTGCGAGGCTGCCTGCTAGGGTTGGACGTAAGGCCTGGCCACACCCAAGCCCTGCAGCCAACATTCCACCATGCAGAGCTGAATGCCGTTTGCTGTGGGAGGATGGCTCTACATATGGTAATAAAATATTACTTTATTTTAAAGAAACCCTAGAAAGTATAGTTGGGTGAGACCAAAATCACTGACAACATAACATTTTAAATGTACAAAAACCACTGAAATTGACCAGTTATAATTATCTCAAATAAACATATCTTGTACCCTAAGATGACTATGACTAATGCATATCCATAAATGCAATCAATTCCATGCGTGCTGCTTCCCTTGCAGCATTGACTTCTGCAGGTTGATGTCAGGCTTATAAACGTCCAAGTCAGAGAAATACAAATTACTGCAGGGATGTAAGACAAAAACGGAGCATGAAGGATCGCTGCCAGTCATGCTTATAGTCAGTGTTTTAACCATCCAAGGCTCCCCCATCTGCAATGCTTCCCAGATGTATCTGTAGTTCTACACTTTTCATGAATCTTGGAGGCGATGCACAGAAATGCCCCCAATTCAATCTTCGAGGAGAAGGTTTTTAACTCTAGATATCACATATTTAGGGAAAGGGTTTGTGAGCCACTTTCAGCAAACATATCCAAGCATGTCACTTTGCATGCGTATCAGAAACTGTAGGGAATGATAGAAAGGTGGCTTCAACATTTCAAACACTGGGAGTTAGGTGGGTGGGTAACACTGGACGAGGCGAAATGCACTGGATGTGGGGGAGCAGCCGGCCACCATACACGCAAGAAACCTAATCGGGAGCCCTCTGCAGTCTGCAGCCGAAAATGTGGTGCATGAGTATCTGCGGATGTCCCTTACTGCAAGATGTTGATCATAGAAGCAGGTTTGTCTAAAAATTAAATGTACTTACTCCTACATTATCCAACGCGGCCTTCATTTCAGCACTGATGCAGTTATCTAAAACGCTGAGCCATACACCAGCTGCTGAGCAGTTTCTGATCATGGTCCCGATTCTGCCCGGTGGACAGTTTATAACTGCAGAGATTCCAGCTTTTGTTATCTCCCAAACGGTGGCATCACCTGGGCAATATTTGTCTTTAAAAAAAAACAGGAAGAAAGATTTAAAACATCTTCTTTGGGTTTAAATATTTTTTGGGGGAGAATACGTAACAGCTATTAAAGTTAAGGTGCATGGGAATAACAGGATAATATCACAGGATGTGCATAGTAAAAATAATCTGGTATACAGTGAAAGTTCTCTAACACACTTTTATTGAACAACAACCAGCAAAATATAAGTTAATATAGTACAGAGAGATAAAAAAAGAACCCTTTCAATAAACATATGCATTTTTAAAATGTGAGAATGAGGAAAAAGAAACAGAAAAAAAGAAATAAAAGAAAATAAGTACCAACATGTCTTTATAAACTGGCTAATCAAAACATTAATCGACTATAATAAAGAACATTGCAGTTCTAAATTGAGAAATATAGCAACATCATTCTAAACCGTTATAGAGGATATGAGGGTAAATATTAGAAAATTCAGGGAGGCTTTCTAAATTCGGTAGCAGATAAATCAATATGTTTGCTTCATAAACTGGCTTTATTGAGGGACAAGATTAAAGGCAACCACGTGTGTTCCCGTTCAGAATCTAAAGAGATAGGCTGAGTGAAGGCTCTGTCTGATCAACCATTAAAACAAACTGCATTCCATCAACCTCTAGAAGAGGTATTAACAGCAACTTTCTAATTAGAAGTTATTTGGGGCCAGAAGTAGCAAAGGGTTTTTCCCATTCTGTGTCAATGGGAAAATGTGTTCGTACATATGGCCCTCAGTGAAATGCTACAGCTAGCAATAGATCCACTAAACGAGCTTTATCAGAGAAAGTATTACCAACAGGGCAAATACCACCAATCTGGCCACTTTCTGTCAGACCAATCCCTTTACAGCACATTGAGAAAAAAATTACTGTTGATACTACCATATGCCAATAAATGATGAAGAATGTTTTCCTTTAATGGTGTACAATCTTATTTCAAACGCATTCCAAAATAAAGTCACATAATTTTGGAAAACGTAACTTTCTGAATTTAGAGTCGCGTATGATATGAGAGCTTGGTCCATGTCCAAATATCTTGAATACCTCTAAATTAACATTATTTGCTCCTTTAATGGCCAAGTATCTGCTTTTTAGTTTGTGTTTGCTTGTTTGTAAAGTATCCCATATTCATGCATGGGAGAAGGGCAGAGCACAGGATTTAGCCACAATCTCCTTCTCATGGTGCCATCGGGGGTGCACTAGCTAAATCTGGCTTTTCTGGTGGTGCTTAACCTCATGCTGTGGCACAAAGAAGAGCCAGCAGCACATAGCATGTGATCTGTACCGGAAATACACACGCCAGTTCAAAACACTACAGTTAAATCAACAACACATGGGTCAGACATTTAATACATGTTTCATGTTTGGTATATCAAACAATATATCACATGACCCACTGCTCACACCTGGTTACAGTATGCTTTAGGACTTGAAGCAAAGCCAGTTCACACTACTTTATTAGATCCAAATCTATGTTTTTTGTGCTGGGCTGACCCAACCAGGCCCCTCTGTAGGAGGCTGGCCTGGTTTGTAGTGGGTACCTTGGGTACTTACACCTTATACCAGGTCCAGTTATCCCTTATTAGTGAAGTAGTAGTGTTCTAGCAGCTTAGGCTGATAGAGGTAGCTACAGCAGAGCAGCTTAGCCTGAACTAAGAGACATGCAAAGCTCATGCAATACCACTTATAAGTACTTAACACAGTACTTATACACAAGTTAAGACATTACTCAGTGTTACCAAAAAAAAGGTAGTTTATTTGGGTGACACAGTACCAAAAATGTCTTAGATGCAATACTCCTTCTGGAGGTAAGAATTATACACAATATATACACTAGACAACAAAATAAGGTAAGTAATTAGTCACAGAATAGTGTAAACAATACGAAATGCAATAGAATGTAATGGGAGAAAATAGATCTAGGGGCAACACAAACCCTATACTAAGAAAGTGGAATGCGAATCACAAGTTCCCCCCTAGACAAGTGTAGTGTGTGCAGAATCGCTGGGAGAGTAAGAATACAGTAAAGGTAAGTAAATTACCCCACCCCAGAGCCTGGAAAAGCAGGAGTAAAGTACTGCAAGTTTCCTTAGGACACACTACACCTCGTGATTGGGATTATTGCAAGAACCAACCAAGTCTGCAAACAACAAACAGTGGATTCCTGGACCTGAAGACCTGCAAAGGTAGGAGACCAAGTCCAGAAGTCGAAAGAAGTTCCAGGAAGGACAGAAGACCCTGCCAACCCAGAAGAGGGTGCACAAAAAGAGTCCCCTGTTGGACAAAGGCTGCAGGAATGGGACTCTAGGAAGATACCAGCAGGTTCCTGCATGATGCAAAGGATGTCCCACGTTGTGAAGTTGGATGCAGGTGAGTTTTGGCAAAGTTGCGTTTTGCATCAACTAGATACTATCTGGATCCAGGAGGGACCTGGGGGCCTCAACTCTGTGTGAGGAGGAAGAGGGGTCTTTCAGCACTTCAGAGAGCCCACAGGACACCAGATAGCACCCACGGGAGTCCCAGGACACGGGGACAAAGGAGGTACAAAATGCGGTTGGTGCATCACTACAAAGGAAGGTCCCACACCGCCGAAGAACAACTCAACAAGTTGAGCATCGCAGGATAGAGTGCTGGGGACCTGGGCCAGGCTGTGCATGAAGGAATTTTGCAAATAGTGCGCAGAGGCCTCAGGAGGTGAAGAAGATCCGGTGAACAGGGGTACTGTCTTCTGGGGGAAGGCAAGGTCTTACCTCCTCCAAATTGCGACAGCAGGACCTCAGGACAGTCTGTGTCGATGGGGTCCACCCTCTGTGTTCCAAGGAGCATGCTCATTGCCAGGACAGGAGTCCAAGAGAACCAGTCGTCGACTTAGAAGGTGCCTGAGTGAGCATGGGAGTGACTCCGTCACCCCACAGGAGATTTCTTCGGTCCTTCTGGTGCAGGGTGAAGACAGGGAGTCCTCAGAGCGTGCACACCGTGAAAACTGTTGTAGTCGCTGGCTGGAGCTGAAGTTGCAGAAAAAAAGTATCCCTTGTGGCTACTTTGTTGCTGTTACAGCAGTTCCTGGAGCAGGCTGCGGTTGATCCGAGGTCAGAGGATGAAGTAGTAGTTGCAGAGGATTCCTGTTGGAAACTTGCAAGTAGAATCTGAAGAGAACCCACAGGAGAGCCCCTAAATAGCCCTGAGAGGGGGATTGGCTACCTTATCAGGTAAGGACCTATCAGGAGGGGTCTATGACATCACCTCCTGGCACTGGCCACTCAGAGCCATCCATAGTGCCCCCACACCTTGCTAAGCAAGATGGCTGGAATCTGGGACATACTGGAGGACCTCTGAGCACCACCCCTAGGGTGGTGATGGACAGGGGAGTGGTCACTCCCCTTTCCTTTGTCCAGTTTCGTGCCAGAGCAGGGGACAAGGGGTCACTGTACCAGTGTAGAGTGGCTTATGCAAGGAGGGCACCATCTGTGCCGTTCAAAGCATTTCCAGAGGCTGGGGGAGGCTACCCCTCACCCAGCCTGTAACACCTATTTCCAAAGGGAGAGGGTGTAACACCCTGCTCCCAAAGGAAATGCATTGTTCTGCCTTCCTGGGACTGAGCTGTTCAGACCCCAGAAGGGGAGCACCCTGTCTGTGAGGTGGCAGCAGCTGTAGCTGCAGTGCAAGCCTCAGAGAGCTGGTTTGGCAGTCCTGGGGGTCCATAGTTGAGCCCCCAGATGCATGGGATTGGCTCCCCAATCCCAGATTTGTAATGGGGGGACAATTCCATGATCTTAGACACCTTACATGGCCATATTCGGAGTTACCATTGTGAAGCTACATATAGGTATTTACGTATATGTAGTGCACATGTGTAATGGTACCCCGCACTCACAAAGTCCTGGGAAATGGCCCTGAACTATGTGGGGGCATCTTTGCTAGAGCAAAGGTGCCCTCACACTTAGTAACTTTGCACCTAACCTTCAGCAAGTAAAGGTTAGACATATAGGTGACTTATAAGTTACTTAAGTGCAGTGAAAATGGCTGTGAAATAGTGTGTGCACTATTTCACACAGGCTGCAATGACAGGCCTGTGGAAGGGTTTGTATGAGCTCCATATGGGTGGCAAAATAAATGCTGCCGCCCATAAGGATCTCCTGGAACCCGAATGTCCTGGGCACCTAGGTACCATATACTAGGGACTTATAAGGGGGGTCCAATGTGCCAATTGAAATTGGTAAATGAAGTCACTGGCCTATAGTGACAAATTTGAAAGCAGAGAGCGCATAAGCACTGAAGTTCTGGTTAGCAAACCCAGTGTGACACAGTCAAACACTATGGCCACCACACACATTAGGCCATAAACTATGAGCACTGGGGTCCTGACCAGCAGGATCCCAGTGAGACAGGCAAAAAAATACTGACATACAGGTAAAAATGGGGGTAAGATGCCAAGAAAGATGGTACTTTCCTACACCCTCCTTGATTACATTAATCATAAGTCTGTACAAAGAGGTTTAGGGGCTGTGCAAGGGTCCACTAATGGTGCAAAATCCATTGCTGCTCTCATGAATGCATGTGTAGCATTAGCAGACTTGAAAGTATTATTTTTCTTACAATGTTTCTCCATAGTATATTTAATCTATGAAAACAAGTGCAATGAGTACACTTTGCCGCACCTTCAACAGCACATACAACTTAAGACTTGAGAAGCATTGTGGGAAACTTACTATCTGCCATAGGTGAATGACAATTCTTTTTTTAAGACTGAATGGATGCTCTGCACATAGGTTTTTCCTGACTGCTTGTACGACCTGTCAGCATTATTGTGGTCTTCCTCCCAGGAGTGTAGCTTCAGGTGGGTGTTTGGGGTGTTACACTCCCCCTAATAAATGTATGCTATTATAAATAGTTGGATACAGGTGATTTCAGTTGGGTATTGAGATGTCAGTCAGAATTCAGCAGGAATGTTTAAATACACTCAGACAAAAAATGCACATACACTATTTGAAAGTCCTCAAAAATATTGGTTATTTCACAAAATAGTGTTTTCTCTCTTACTACTCTACCCAAACTGCATTCCTCTCCCTGTCCACTGTCCACTGCCCCTTAGGCCCGACTCGTGTGCTGCGCTTGTCATATAATGTATTTAAACATTATATGCCGGCTTAATTGTCTGAAAATCTGAGGCTCACCCCTGAATCTTACTGACCAAGCTACCCCCCTTCTACCCACTAACTTTTTGTTTTCACCCCTCCTATGTTTGCTGAATTCGTTTTTGTTGGTGTTAGGACTCAGTGCACTTTACCACTGCTAGCCAGAGCTAAATGCGTGTTCTCTACCCCTAAAACATTTATATGTTCCTAGAAGAGTGCTATACCATATACCTAAGGCCTGTAAATTTAAATGCAATTAGTGGGTCTGCATCACCCCTGGTGCCTCCACTTAAGTAGCCCTTTAAACATGTCTCAGGCCTGCCATTGCAGCCTGCCAGCAGTTTTAAACTGTCAATTTGACTTTGCAAAGTATTACCTTTGTCAAGCATAAAACACCTTGTTTAATACATATGTCACCCCTTAGGTAGGCCCTAAACTGCCTATAGGGCAGGGTGCACTGCAATAAAACATTGGACATGTACTTTTAACTTTTACGCCTATAGGGAAAAACTCACAAATTCATTTTTCACTATTGTGGGGCCCACCTCTCCCATAGGGTAACATTGTGTTACCTTATTACATTTTGATTAACTTTTCATTGGGAAAAGGTAGGAAGGTCATTAGTGGTGTCTGAGGTATCAAAATTTAAAATTCTCTTTAGTGGTAAAGTTAGCTTTAAGTCACAGTTCTTAAAATGACAGTTTTGTGCCATTACCATTCTGTGCCTGCAGCCTGTTCCTGGGTCACATGACTAGGTGTGAGTGACAGCTGGCCTTTCAGTACTCCTCCCAGACAGCCACACAATAGAGGGATTAGCTGTGCCTTGATGGGACATCTAAGGCAGGATGAGGTGGAGCTGGGAGTGGCCCCACTTGCACTTTAGTAGCCTGTGCCCTGCTCTCACACAAAGAACCCTACACTAGCCTTTTGTGCCTGTAGCCAGGATGGAGTCAGGGCAGGGAGCCAGGAAATGCTAGACACCTCTGTGGTGGTGAAGGGGGGAAGCCTCTAAAGTTTCTCCTACTTCAAAGTGGGCAGCAGGTATAAAAAGGGGACCCTCAGACTCACTCTTTAGATCAAATCTGGACCTGTGGGGGACTCGGAAGAAGGACTGCCCTGCTGCAAGAAGGACTGCCCAGCTGTTCTGCTGCCCTGATAACTGAGGAAGAAGGACTAGACCTGCACCTTGACTCCAGGACCAACAGAGTGATTTCAAGGGCTAGCTGGCTGACATCATGATCGGAGCCTCAGGTACAGGCTCCAACCATCTTGAACCTGCCCAGCTGTGGTCCCCATCAGACCCAACGCAGCACAACCCAACTGTATGCAGCCCTCACAGCTCCTCAACAGAACTGATGCAGCATGATGCAACTCAATGCAGATCTTGCATTGCAGCCCTCTCAGCTCCTCATCTGAACTGACACAGTTTGGCACAACTCAAAACGAACCTCGTATTGCAGCCATTACAGCTCCTGTTCTGCTGTACTGGCGCAGCATAACGCATCTTGACACAGGACCTTACATTGCTCCTCGGACTTGCCACTGCATGGTACAATGCCCAGCAACAAGGACATAAGGCACAGTTCTCTGAGGACCTAACCTAGCCTCTGTATCCGGCTTGCCTTTATTGCAGTTGGCTTGAACTTGTGTCTTTGTCCCAGTCTGGCTCAACCAGATGAACAAGGTTGGAACTTTGTGCTTTTAAGCACTAGTTTTACCTAAACCTTTGAAATTGCATATCTTCAATTCTACTAATTAGATTTTTGTCATTTTTATGTCAAAAAATTATGAAATTTCACTCGATTTTTCTAAATTGGTGTTGGATTTTTTTGGTGTTGTTTATTCACTTTTCTACTGTTTGTGTACTTCATAAATACTTTGCACATTGCCTCCAAGTTACACTGGTTGAGTGACGCTTTGTGGTTCACCCTGACGATGACTGTGCCTGTTGCTTAAGAGCACACACCCTCCTCAACCAACAACCCAATTTCTCACACAGCTCCTTTAAAACCCTTTGGGCAACGTAAGTCATAACCTGAAAGTGCATAGGATACATATGCATGTGTGGTTGGCACATTATTATATATTGCATTCATTTACAACTGCTTTGGCGAATATGAATTAGACATAACCTATGTTCAAAAATTGAGATTTTTTAGGTTTTCCAGGCACAAACCACAAAAAACCTTTCACGAATATAGCCTAATATGTTTTACATTATCTTAGACTCTTAGAAAAAAGCTTCCAGCTCGCTAAACTGGTGGATTGATTTACAGACGTTTTACTACTACCTAACCTTAAACTGGATTTAATTTTGATTATATAACTTCACTTGAAATCAGTGGTATGAAACAGGTGATATTGAATAGCCCATGGCAGCACATCAGGAAAAATACAAATAGGTGACAAATCTATTTTCTGTATGCGAATTAAAGGTCTTCCATATATTTCACTCATAATGCAAAGAGAAGAGTTGAAATGACAGACCTATCATGCTCGTATGGCTGATTCAGAGTACTGAAAGCTTGAAGAAGAATTTTAATAAAAAGTGAGACATACCTTTTATGACTGTTATTGGTATGGTGTTGCTTTTGCTTTGATTGCTTGGGTTTGTAAAACTGCAGGTATAGGTTGTATCAAACTCTGGAGCTGGAGTGACCAATTTATAACACTGCAAATTGTTGCTTGAGTCTGCCAGACAAATACAAAAATGACATGTACAGATCCATCACTTCACAAATGTTACTCATTACATGAAAACACATAAATGTTTAATAACTGCACTGTCATCAATTTACCATACATGGGATGCGGGGGAGGTCAGGGTGGGCGGGCGGGAAGAGGTGGGCTGAAATTTAGATCACCTTTGATTCTTCCCTAGTAACATCATAGAAGGTGAAATCATGTGCCCTTTAAAGTAATATGCTCAATCTTGTGAAAGGCCGAGCTCAGAGTGGGTAATTTAGTTGTTAGCATAGGAATTCTACAGGCCAGTACAGTAACTGTAACCACTCCAAGGGGTAATACACCACCAAACGTAGTTTGTGCACCCTCACATCGTGACCCGGAATTTGGCTAAATATCCTGATCCCTGTAGAAATGACTCATCTGGGAAAGAAGGGGTCTGAGCAACCAGAGAACCTCTTGTCTGCTCTCTTACTAGGGCTGAGAAGTGACTTCGTGCCAGAAGCAAAACACTTTCCAAAACAAATAAATAACTAATAAGTACAAAATCGTAAGGTGCAATAGTCCTACAAGAATGAAAGATTAAGTCATAACTCAGAAAGTAGACAAGGGGGGTTGGTGTCAACATATGGGACGACGTCCCAGGAACTACGACTGCCTGCTTCCGATAGCCACTTGAACTGAAACGTCCTGTGATGGCTGAGACAGAGAAGGTTAGGGACGGTGCCAGAGAGAATTCAAGACAGTTTGGGAGATTTTCTTATAAGAATGACATCACCACATCCTAATGACAATTTAATAAAATGTGTAATGTTGCCACAGTGAAAACCGTTAATGGTTGCTATGGTCTGTTTTCTTTGTCAAGTGTATTTGGAATGTGATGTGGTGATGATGAAATGCAGAACGAATGTGAAAACAGCAATTGAACCATCACTGTGGTGAACACTGTCCACAGTTTGGTGGTGATCTGATGTATCTGAATAAATAAACTCAGTGCTAGACTTTCCACTGAGCCTCTATTTGTTCTAAGCAAGGATTGACCTGAGGTATTTTCAACTCGGACTGCCGTACTTTTTATGTGTGGATACTGCATTTGCAAAGACACTACTATAACTATTAACTTACACAAAAGTGTAACTTTACCTTTGTGAATCAGACCCAACATTATTAAGGTTTACTGGCATGTGCCATCACCGGCCAAACTCATACGAACACATGCGCTAATCACTGGAGGCCAGGAGAGCTTGATATACATGATGTTTGCTGATGATGTCATTGTTTAGCTGCATGCGTACCTTTGTCATTGAGTCACTGTTTGACCTAGCCTACCAACAATACCTTGACAGGAATCAAAGGTAGAAATAGGAGTTCACTGGTTAGGAATGGCTAGCAACAGTAACTTTGTGTGGCACAGAGTTTTAAAAAAAATAAAGAAAATAATACCTGGAACAACAGATGTGCTTTAATTTTCGGCAATAGCGTAAATATTGAACAAGGATCCCACATGCCAAATGTATTCCTTTCATTTGAAGGTGAGATAGGTCATGGTTTTTTGTTTAGGCAACATCATTATATAATTTACAGAGATATTCATGTAACTAATGGTTATGCTCTGGGGATTTCTGTGGAATGGACTGAAAGAAAAATCACAAAGAATATTTGGAGAAGTTCCTGAACTCACCAGCGAGCACCAAGTGTACTATCTACCTGACCTATACCAGTGTCATAATTTTTGAGGCACTATTCACAAGACAAATATTGAAACTGCATGTTTACTTCCCCATGTGTACTTACCTTTCTGAATCATGTGAACCTGTGATTCTTTTGAAGAATTAGAAAAAGGTATTGGGTTCATACTCGATCTCCATTGGGGGAGGAAAGTTTTATGCAGCAAAGATGCAAGGAGCGTTACTACATAATCTGGGAATAGATTAAATGAACAATTATGAGGGCATGCAAGACCTTCCTCTGGGTACTGCTGATAGGGAACAAATGGATATATATGAGCTGTCTGTAAAAATGTTGGAGGAAAATTTCAGACCCAAAATTAATTTAGAATTTGAACATTTGTGAGGAATTGGAATATTGGTTGACTGAGGTGTGAGCCCTGGTCAAGCAGCGACCATAATCCTGGTCAGAGTAAGGCGCAAGCAAACACTGAATTAATCTGCACTCAATCCTATGGTAGCTTGGTACAGAGCACAGACCAGTCAGGCCTATTTTAGAGGCAATGTGTAAAGTATTTGTGTAACACTTCAAGCAGTCGGGGATTGCAGGTGTTAAAAGGGGCGGGATGAGGTGGCGCGCTTGGAAGGGGGGAAGCAGGGGGATGACGGGGGCTAAAATATTAATAAAAAATTAAAAAATAATTAAATGAACTTACCTTTACGCCGTGCAGCGCTGCGCTCTACTCCTCTGCTGGCTGGAGGCAGGCACAGGCGCCCAGCCTGCCCTGCGGCCATTCCTGACACTGCTCAAAGCAGCATCAGGATTGGCTAGGAGTGCCCTGCCAGGGTGCTCCCAGGCAGACTGGGAGCCTGTGCAGGCTCTCTCCAGCCCAGCAACTGTGTTGCTGGGCTGGATAGAGCCCACTGCGCATGTGTGTTTGGCCAGCCCGAGACTGCTGGCCAAACACACATGCACTCTGAGGTGGAGTGCTGAGTACTCCCCTCACACTTGCCATCCTGTGGCCCGACCGCTTTACAAGGAAATGATAACAAACACTGTTTGTTATTGTTTCCTTGTAAAGGTTTTGCAGCTGCCACTGATGGCGGGGGTGACGCTCCTCCGCCCTCATGGAGGAGCCGCCCCTTACTTCAAGCAGTAAAACAGTCGAACACCACACAAAAAAGGTCCCCCACCAGGTTAGAAGAATAGAGTTTAATAATAATTAAAACAAGACCAAAACAACAAATATCAAATTAGTAGAACCAGAGATATTGAATCTTAAAGATTTTAGAGTAAGCAGCACCAAAAGGTGTAAAGTGTCAACTGTGGATACCTGGTCATGCTGACAAAGTCACAAGTTCAGGTCGACTGCGATAGAGTGAAGGCTACAGAGACCCAGTTAGGCTCGCTGAGCAGAGCAACTTGAACCCTGGTTTGTGGGGCATTGCGTAGATCTGCATGAGGATGTTTCGCACAGCTGAGGCGATGCGTCGGTTGCGAGGTTCTATTGCATCATTGTTGAGGATCCTGGCATCAAGGGCTTGCAATGCGAAGTCCAGAGTTGGGAATGTGTTGCGCAGTTGGGGTAATGCGTTGTTTACGGGAAACTGTGGGGTTGTGATGTGGAGTCCGGTGTCATCATTGAGGTTGCAGTTGATGGGGAATGCATGGGCCTGCATCAGGGGTGCGTTGCACAGTGGTGGCTTCAATTTGGCATTGAGATGGTTCTGATCCATGCAGTGTGGCGATGCGTCAGTTCTGCTCATGTTTATGCCACAAAGCAGAAGAAATGCTTTGATTCTGCTGGATCCACAGTGGTTGGCAGAGCACCGTAGGCCCACTTCCAAGGTCTAGGACTTGAATGGCACTACTTGGCAGGGAAGACTCGCAGATGGCAAAGTCCAGGTGCAGATGCAAGGTTGTTGGAAGCCTGTTATGTCCCTGAGGCTTCAGATCAGGAGGCCAGACAACCAGCCCTTGGACTCACTCTGGGTTCTAGGTTCAAGTGGTGCAGGTCCAGTCCTTCTCACTCAAGCAAGAGAGCAGTAGGCAGGAGGTCAGCGCAGCAGGGCAGACGTTCCTTCGGAGCAACACTTCAGCAGAGTGGCAGTCCTTGTTGCAGCACAGCAGTGCTTCTTCCTGGCAGTATATCCACAGGCCCAGAAGTGTATTGAAGAGTAATTGTCTGTGATCCTTCTTTTATACACAGTTGTGCCTTTGCAGTGGGGAGAAGCTTCCAGAAGCATGTCTTTGAAGAGCACATATGCTCTGCTTTCCCTGCTCATGCTCCAGGCTAACTATAGGAGTATGAAGCCCTTTGGTGGAGAGACGACACAGCCTATTCAGGTTTAAGTGAGGCTGAGCCCAGCTCTTCCTCCTATCCTGACAGTAATGGCCCATCCAGTCACACCAAAGTTTCCATTGTTTGTGACTGTCTGAGAGAAATACGCAGCACCCAGCTGCCAAATACACTCAGTCACATAACCAGCGACAGCCTGCAGGCACCAAATGGATAAGGCAAGAACATGCAAGTTTCTAAAAGTGTCAATTTCGGAATTGTAATTTAAAATTTGACTTCACCATAAGTTAGGATTTTAAATTAGAGTTCCAGAGACACGAAATATGAAACAGTTAACTCTTACCACTTGGAAATTACCCATATAAAATGTAATAAGACAACTTCAATGTTATCTAATGGGAGTGATAAGCCTTGCAGCAATAAAAAACTAATTTAAGAGCTTTTCACTACCAGGAAATGTAAAACCTAAAAGTAAATGTACTACTTTTTAAATACACTGCACACTGCCTTTGGGCTGTCTAGGGCCTACTGTAGGGGTGAGCCATATGTGAGAAAGTAGCCTCTTTCTAGCATGTTTACCCCCACTTTTGGCCTGTTTGTGAGTGTGTGTCAGGGGGTTTTTACTGTGTCACTGGGATTCTGCTTGCCAGGACCCCAGTGCTCATAAATACAAACCTATAAGTCAGTATGTTTTGCCTGTCTCACTGGGACCCTGTTAGCCAGGACCCCAGTGCTCATAGTTTATGGCCTAATGTGTATGCCTGTTAAGTGTCTAACTGTGTCACTGAGGCTCTGCTAATCAGAACCTCAGTGCTTATGCTCTCTCTGCGTTTAAATTTGTCACTGTAGGCCAGTGACTTCACTTACCAATTTCAATTGGCATACTGGACCCCCCTTATAAGTCCCTAGTATATGGTACCTAGGTACCCAGAGCATTGGGGTTCCAGGAGATCCATATGGGCTGCAGCATTTCTTTTGCTACCCATAAGGAGCTCACACAAACCCTTACTAAGGACTGCAATTGCAGCATGCATGAAATAGTGAACACACTATTTCACAGCCATTTTCACTGGACTTAAGTAACTACAAGTCACCTATATGTCGAACCTTCATTTGCTGAAGGTTAGGTGCAAAGTTACTAAGTGTGAGGGCATCCACATAGTTCAGGGCCATTTCCCCGGACTTTGTGAGTGCAGGGACGCCATTACACGTGTGCACTACATATAGGTAGCTTATGGCCATGTAAAATGTCTCAGATCATGGAATTGTCCCCCCATTCCAAATCTGGGATTGGGGAGCCAATTCCATGCATCCTGGGGGCTCCACCATGGACCCCCAGTACTGCCAAACCAGCTCTCTGAGGCTTGCACTGCAGCTACAGCTGCTGCCACCTCACAGACAGGGTTCTGCCAAGCATTTCCTCTGAGTAGGGTGTTACGCCCTCTCCCTTTGGAAATAAGTGTTACAGGTTGGGGAGGGGTAGCCTCCCCCAGCCTCTGGAAATGCTCCTTCAGGGTGTCCCAGACTTCAGCCACCTTGCTTTGCGAGGTGTGGGGGCACTCTGGAGGGCTTTGAGTGGCCAGTGCCAGCAGGTGAAGTCAGAGACCCCTCCTGATAGGTCCATACCCGAGAAGGTAGCCAATCCCTCTCTCAGGGCTATTTAGGATCTCTCTTGTGGGTTCTCTTTAGATTCTGCTTGCAAGTTTCCTTCAGGAATCCTCTGCAACAACTTCAGACTCCTCTGACCCCGAATCAACCACAGCCTGCCTCAAGAAACGCTGTAACTGCAACAAAGTGTCTACAAGTGACACTTTTCTTCAGTAACCTCAGCTCCAAGTCAGCAACAGTTTCCACGGTGTGCACACTCTGGGGAACTTCCTGTCTTCGTCCTGCACCAGAAGGGCCAAAGAAATCTCCTGTGTAGTGACAGAGTCACTCCCCTGCTCCAAGCAGGCACCTTCCAACACGATGACTGGTATCCTTGGATTCCTCTCACGGCAACGAGCGTGCTCCTAAGGACACAGAGGGTGGACATCATCGACATAGGCTGTCCTGAGGTCCTGCTGACGCAATTTGGAGGAGGTAAAACCTAGCCTTCCCTAAGTACGATGGTACCCCTGTGTATTGTGTCTTCTTCGCCTTCTGAGGCCTCTGTGAACTCTTTGCAAAATTCCTTTGTGCACAGCCTGGCCCAGGTTGCCAGCACTCCACCCTGTGATGCTCAACTCACTGAGTTGTTCTCCGGCGGCGTAGGACCTTCTTTTGTTGTGCTGCATCAACTGTATTTTGCACCTCCTTTGTACCCGGATCCTGTGGCTTTTAGGGGTGCTGGCTGGCATCCTGAGGGCTGTTTAATGTGCTGAGAGCCCCCTCTTCCTCCTCACACAGAGTTGATGCCCCCAGGTCCCTCCTGGGTCCATCCAGTGCCATTTTGATGAAAAAGGCACTTTTGTCATAGCTAAGGCTTGTTGGTGTCTTCCAACACGAAATCTCATCTGCAACAATCTTCATGCCGTGGGACATGTTTTGCATTATGCAGTAACCCGCTGGCATCTTCCTAGGGTGCATTTCTGCAGTCTTCAACTAACTGGGGACTCTTCTTTTGCACACGCTTCTGGGTTGGAAGGGCCTCCTGTCTTTCCTGGAGCTTTTTTCAACTTTTGGACTTGGTCCCATTCTTTTTCAGGTCTTCAGGTCCAATAATCCAGCAGTTGTTCTTTGCAGACTTGGTTGGCTGCTGCAAAATCCCAAAAACGAGGTGTAGTGTGTCCTAAGGAAACTTGCAGTACTTTACCCCTGCTTTTCTGGGCTCTGGGGTGGTGTAATTTACTTACCTTTACTGTAGTCTTACTCTCCCAGCGATTCTGCACACACTACACTTGTCTAGAGGGGAATTCGTGATTCACATTCCACTTTTTTAGTATATGGTTTGTGTTGCCCCTAGACCTATTTTCTCCCATTGCATTCTATAGGATTTCCTACTGTTTGCATTGTTCTATGACTATTTACTTGTCTAATTTTGGTGTCTAGTGTATGTATTGTGTATAATACTTACTTCCAGAAGGAGTATTGTCTCTAAGATATTTTTGGTACTGTGTCACTCAAATAAATACCTTTATTTTTGGTAACTCTGAGTATTGTCTTTACTTGTGTATAAGTACTGTGTAGCTATAAGTAGAAATGCATGAGCTTTGCATGTCTCATAGTTCAGCCTAAGCTGCTCTGCTATACATACCTCTATCAGCCTAAGCTGCTAGAACACTACTATTTCACTAATAAGGGATAACTGGACCTGGTATAAAGTATAAGTACCCAAGGTACCCACTACAAACCAGCCCAGCCTCCTACACCCTATGTGTTAAAAAGGAAGGTTTGGGCCTGGCAAAAGGTTTATTTTGTTAGGTCCACATGGTAGGTTAAAACTGCACACACAAACTCTGCAATGACAGGCCCGAGACATGTTTAAAGGGCTACTTAAGTGGGTGGCACAATCAGTGCTGCAGGCCCACTGGTTGCAAAAAGAACAGATGATAGACGGGATACTGAACAATGCAAACATTCACCCACGGTCACAGAGATCTGGGTTTAATCCATCATTTTTAACCACCACAGCACCCCAGTTTATACCTAGCCATAAGCAAATCAGTCTTGACCCTGTTCCCCAGAGGAACACTCCAGCCCGAACTGCCCACCCAGCTCCTCCCTGGACTGGAAACACACATCCTGGGACTGGTTTCGGAGTATCACCTCTCATCAGCCATGGTAGCTTGAATCCAGTAGTGCAGTGAGCATGGAACCCACATCTGGGCATACCCTTCCATCTTAGGGTGACTATTGCAAACAGAACAGATCATGGACGGAATGCTGGACAATGCAAACATTCACCATCAGTCACAGACATCTGGGTTTAATCCATTGTTTTTTTGACCAACACACCACCCCAGTTTGGACCCAACCATATGCATATCAATTTTGACTCTGTTCCCCATGAGAATAGTTCAGCCTGAAGTGCCAGGCCAGAACTTCCCTAGACGAGAAACCAGCAACCTGGGACCAGTTTTGGGGTGTCACCCCTCATCAGACAGGCTAGCTTGAATCCAGTAGTGCAGTGAGCATGGGACCCATGTCTGGGCATACCCCAGAAGCATTACAGTGTCACTAGTAGCATTTAATTTATTGGCCCTGGGCACATACAGTGCACTTTACATGGGATGTATAAGTAAATTAAATATGCAATTGGGTATCAGCCAATATTATCTTGTTTTGAGCACAGAGCACAGGCATTTTAGCACTGCAGTGGTAAAGTGTGCATAGTCCTGAGGCTGGCAAAAAGGAAGTCAGTAAAAACAAGAGGTCTCAAGACAAAAAGCTAGAGGAAAACCACGCAAAGGATACCACATCTAGCAACAGCACAAATTATTTTTCAGAACGCAAGGGATGATAAGGTAGGAGATTATGCTGCTACTCTCAGAACATTAGCACATGCATGTGAATTGAGACAACTCACAGACTTATTCATAAAAACACACAGACTTACTGATAATAGATTTGCTAGTTGGGTGCACTAACAATCCATGTGTACAAGAGAAGCTTTTTGCTAGAAATTCCTCTCTCAAAGAAGATATTGTGGAAGGATTGGAACACACCTCATATTGCATTAAGGAAACAAGGACACTTGTTCGATAAAACAGATGGTATGAGTGGGGTTGTTCAGATTATAGGACTTTAACTGATAAGCTTGAAGTGATAAGTTCAAGATGGAAAATTGAAAATTCTTGCCCAGTATAGATACAGCGATAAGATGTTTAAAAAGTAGTAAAGTGATAAGCCCCAAATTTGAAACAGCAGGCTCTGTGGCAAATGCATCCACCCCTTCTAATAAAGGTCAGGTTCACTAATTATTAGGCCAAGTAAAGCATTATTCGAAATTTAGTAAGGGCATTACTAATGCCGCACAATCCCTAAGGTTGCTGCTAAAGAAAAGTTCTTCCTTCTGTTCATTGGAGAAATGTCAGCAGACATTCAGTATGATCAAATCTGAGATAAGGAAGGTGACCACTTTGGGACACTTTGATGTAAGGAGGAAAATTATCTGGTCTACGGATGCCAGTTTGAAAGGGTTGGGTCCTCTACTTTAACAGGATGTGGATGACAAAGAATTGTAATTGATGTGCTTCATGCTCTCTGAAGGGGGTAGGAGAATGTTATTCAGTCATAGAGAGAGATACTTTCTCTTGCACTTGGGCTATTAGTAATTTCAAATTCGCTCTTCAGTGCCCTCTGTTTGTGGTTAGTACTTACCATAGGCTGTTGGTAATGATTGCCACAAGAAAAGGTTCTGAAAAAGCCACACCCAGAACCAAGCAGTGTATTATAGAGTTATCTGAATTTAATTCTGTTATGGAGTATCTGCTGGGTGTGAAGAACCTTGTAGCAGATTGTTTGTCAAGAATGCCTATACAGAAACTGTGGGTTGAGGACTGTGGGTTGAGGACAGTGTGTTTGTTATGTTTGTACCTTAAGCTGCTATGGAAAAGGAAGAATGGAGTAGGGACTTTGAGTAAGATTCAGGTATTCATCAATTGTCTACATTTTCAGTGAGGGATGGCGTAGTTTGTCTGAGTTGTTGGATTGCAGAAGGGAATACTGGAATGAGAGGATTGAATTATGTGTTTCATTAAATATTGTATTTTGTGGTGACACGCTATCACCTCTGTGTGGGAAAGAAGTCATAAATGTTACCCACAAATGTCATCTAAGGACAAATCTCACAAAAGCAAGGCTGTGTGAGCCCTTCTGGTGTCCTAGATTGGATAAGGAGGTGGGGCACTTGGTGGGAGATTGTATTTTGTGTGCAAATAATAATAAATATAAAGTGGTGAGGGAAGTACCTTTTTAGCCAGTAGAAATATTTGAAGAACCCTGGGCAAAATTAGGTCTTGATATTCTAGGTCTTCTCAAATTGTTACCTCTCTCTGAAAGATATGTATTTGTTTTGGTTGATTGAGGTCAGTTGTGTTAATTCAATTACTACTAAGACAGTTACAGAATTCCTTAGCAAGTAGTAGGCTGAGTGGGACCTATTCACGGAACCCCACCTCAATAGACCCAGTATGTCCCAATAGTGCCATCAGCAGGGTGAGAGTGAGCGGTGTGGAAATCATGTGTGATATGGCAGTCTCTACTTCCCCCCAGAAGCTCAATATCTGGGGGGATGCTTTGCAGGTGTGTAATACAGTCTATGAAAAAATTTATAATGAATGATGCGTAGTCTGCTACTTGAGGCAATGCATCCTGTTTGCTGACCGCAATAAAGCCATTCCACAACAGTTAGATGGGGGTCCAGCTCCCTTTCCCAAACCTCCCGGGCTTTATCTTCTCTACATATCTCTTCTTGTTGTGCCGTCTCATAAAGGATTGACACCAAGTAGCCTGGCCCTTCCGAGGTGGGCAATGTGTGGAGCGAGTTCAGCGTTGGTGGCTCTTTGGGGAAGTCTGGTGTAGCAGTTCTTACATCATGTTGTAGTCTGATATACAGAAAAACTTTGAATGACTTCTGTGATTTAGCTGCCAGTAGTACGTCCCACTCTGCAAATTGTCCATCTTTGTATAATTTTCCCCATGTAAGGTCCCCGGCCCCTGTAAGCATATTGCGGCACACTGTTCCACTGGGATGGTAGCTTATTAATGTAGTGGGATATTAGGCAAGTACTGCAGAGGTTTTACCCGCTCTTATGGTCAGGTGGTTCCACGCTGCGTGTATGCAGGCAACAGTGGAGTGGGGGGGGGGCTTGTGGTGTGCCTTAGGTTCCAGATAGGTAGTGGACATGATTGGGGCAATGTAACCCTGTTCAATAGCTAGGTGTGACATTTTATGGGGAGGCTGGTACCAACAGAATTCATAGTAAGCTTAAGTGTCGACATATTATAGTTCCAAGTCAGGGGGTTCAAAACCTCCCTTTTCGAAAGGTTCGGTGAGTTGTTCCCATTTCAGCCGTGGTTGCTTTCCCACCGAGGTCAATCGGATTAGTTGTGTCTTAAGCATTTTTAAAGAAAATGCACCCGGTGAGTGTGGGATATTAATGAACAAGTAAAGCAGTATTGGCAGTATAACCATTTTCATGAGAGAGATGCAGCCCACCAGCGAAAGAGACAGTGGAATCCAGCAGGCAACTGTGTCTGTGATATTGGACAATGCAGTCCATTGTTCACACGCAGTAGTTCCTCCTTGTCTCTCAACACCTCTATTCCTGGGTATCTGAGCTGGAGTCGCACCATTTCAAGGGGAAGTCCAGTTGAAATCTCTGCGTGTTTGTGGTCGGGGGAAGACGTCGGATTTTCCCGTTGATTAAGGTGCCTGACAGGCCTTCAAATCGAACAAATTCCTGCAGCACTCCATGAAGGCTGTTCTTGGGGTCTCTGAGATACAGGGTAGTGTAATGCACATAGAGTGATACTAATATGTGTCTGCTGGGATTCCTGACTGCATATTGTCTATCATGTTGCCATGAGCGCAAACAACAGGGGCAAAACAGAGGACACCCCTGCCATGTGCCCTGTGTTATTTTGAAAGGTGACAGGCACACCATTCACCTGGACAGGAGAGCGATCCAAGACATAAATGCCGGTGGAAACCCCATGCCCCGGAGCATGACCATCAGGTAATCCCATTCCAGCAAATTGAAAGCTTTAGTGGCATTGAGAGAGACCGTGGCAGCAGACAGATCCAGATCAATACTTTGTAGTAATGCAAACAGTGTGTGCCGGTTGTGGCTCTCCTAGGAATAAATCCCGATGAGTCCGATCTCACCCAAAAAGTCATCAAGAGGCTGAGGCGATTTGCCAAAATATTCGCTAGTATTTTGGCATGGCAGTTAATTAGAGATAGAGGTCTATATGAATCGTATGTATCTGCCTCTTTAATAAGTTTAAGTAAGGTCATAATCTGTAAGTAGGCATCAACATCTACCACTTGTCGCCTGGTCGAGGTGTAGAAGTACACATAAAAGGTTTTGATTAACAGCAGTATGTCTGAAGTGCCTTGCAGGACAGTACGGTTAGCATTTTTTATCCCAAGAATAGTGTTTGCAGAGTGGGGTGCACGTATCATGGTGGCTCCATAATTGCCAATTGTAGCCGTTACCGTTCATACCACTATGTTGAGTATGGTAGGTAAGAATCTCGGTCATATGCTCCCATGTTGATTATTCGGTTAGCAGGACAGACTAATTCTGATTGCCTGTGCCTGGTCAAGTTGTGGTGTGAGTGGGCATTGCTATGCAATGTTGGGATCTTCTGTGGACCCCGATCATCCCTGTTCCGACATGGGGGAGGAGGGCCAAGAGCTTGGCAATTCGTGGTCCATCAGCGATGCCCATGTAGCATTACACATTTTCTCCGTCCTGCTGCGTGGAGTTAAATACATGTTCTTTGCCCCGGTGGGAGATCCTTAGACACAGGATAGTGGCCTGTCTCAATTTCTGTTTGACATCAGAGAGTTTCGTATGGGCCTCCTGCACTGCAATTGTGAAATCTGGGTATAGAGAAATCACATTTCCCTCGAATTTTTGCATTGGCTTTCTCGAGCCAGGCAGCATTCCCATCCTGATAATTCAAAAGTCTGGCAATTACCGGATGGGCAGGGACGCCTGGTGGTGGTCTAGTAGTCAGTGTCCTGTGAGCTCTTTCCACTATCAACAACTTAGAGAATGAGCCCATGACAAATAGGGTGGTCAGGAGATGCTCCTCAAATATCTCCATGCGTCCAGTATCGTGGATTCAAGTACCCCAGTTGTTTCTGTGAGATCTGGCCTCCAGCTTTTCAATTTTGGCTAATGTCAACTTCAGGACGTTCTCATATTTAAGAGCTGCTCACCTCTAGTGCTTACTGTGTCTTCAGCAGTGGAGATTCTATGCTTGGCCTCAGTTAGGCGTCCAGCCTGTTTCTTCATCTTTTTTCATCTTGTTTGTGAGGGTGTCCATTCTGGCACACATATTGTTTATCCTAGTTTCAATAGAGGTCAAGCTGTGCTGCATGATTAGAAGTAGTAATTTCATATGATCAGCATCTGAGGCCTCCTCTGATGTGGGTGGTTCAACTGCTCCGTGATCCAATTCGCTGCCCTATGCGAGGGCAGAACAGTGGGAGTTGAAATGAAGCTTGGTCTGGCGGCCATCTCTTTTTCCTCATTATGTCCTACAGCGCTGGTTAATTGTGAGGAAGGTCAGTCCAAGTCGTGTGAGTAAACAGTGCCCCAGAAGTGGCACAGTGGTTTTGAGGGGTCCTTCCACATCTATTGATTCTAATTTGCATTGGTGATGTTCCCCACTGTGCCAGGGTCCCCTCTCACCTCAGCTAGTGGGGCACGAGCAGACCATAGCACTGCCAGTGGACAGCAGTGGGAGGCCACACTGGCATGTTTCAATTCCACAGGTCTAGATAATCTTTCAGTAATCGCAGCAACACAGGCCTCTGCCCATCTGTAAGGCTAGTGGCGGGTTCCCTCTGTAACAATATCCACGCCCTGCCCACGGGGCAGGTATGCTCCAAAAAAATAGACTGAGGTGGCATGTCACCAGGCTCTGCACAGTTGGCAATTAATCAGCTTCTAGGCTTCTAGCTTAATAGCTTGCAGTTGCAGCAGATCATTAGATTAATGGTGTCCCAGGTGCGCTCTGTCAGCTCCCAGAGCTATGGGCATGTCCTCCTCCTGTCAGCCCCATTCAGTAACTTCCATGCAAGCATCTGCCCTCTGCCGCAGCCCAGCGGGGGAGCCCCAGCTCAAGGCCCAGGCGGCCGTGGCCCGCCGCCCGCACCCAAGGTGCTCAGCAGATCGAGCTCCCCAGGCCACCCCAGTCAGTGAGCCATGCTCGCAGGCCCTACAGGTGCACCGGGTCGAGCATACAACGGCAGGTGGAGCCACACGTCAGAGCCCTCGGCACAGCCACCCTTCCTAGAAGTTCATCGCCGGGCCTGCTCTGACCACAGGGCCCCAGTGCTCTGAAGCTCCCACAGGTCCCGCCCCATCCCTGTCAGGCACTGCCAGCTCACCTCCTCTCCATGGACTCCTATCTGCCAGCTGCTCCGCTGTTGAGTGAGGCCCTGCTATGCAGCACCCGCTGGGGGATGGGTGAGTACAGAGTGATCCCCAACTCTTCCACCCGCAAGGCTGATGTAATATTTTTACGGCCCGATCTCCCTCCCGGCTGCCATGTTAGACCCGGTGTGCTACAACTATGATTGGACTGCCATTCGAGTGTGGCTGTTCTGGTGTCTTCTGCATGGCAATTTGCAGCTGCAATTATTTTCTCAGTGTCCGCATTTCGTGGAGACCAGCACAGAGACATGTAGGAGGCTCCAGGGGCAGGATTTTGATGGATGTGTGCCCCAGACCACAGGAGCTTCTCGGCAGTGCGGTCATCCTGCTACTAAAAATCAGAAAAAGAGTCCTTCTCCTTTTTTGCACCTCTTTTGAAAAACCTTCCTTCTCACCGGAGGATGACAACCTGCTTCAAAAGTAATATAACCAATACAAAACTTATTTTTCTCAGCTTAAACCCCCACCCCTATTAGTCCCGATCGCTCTTATCTCTGCTGTTTTGGGTTCTGATTTATCTTTTCACCCCTTATAATTTTTCTATTTCAACAACTCTCTTCCAAACATCCAGACAGTTGTTGGTGTTCTTGCATATCAAACACTAAAAGGAATGGAGCAAAGGATAGAACTCCCCTTGACAAGGGTGTAAGAAGTCCTAATGCCCTTCACTGCACAACTATATTTAAGGTACTGCAACTTTGTGGTGTCTAACCCTGTTTCCTCACAATTATACTGTTGGGTAGGGTCCTTTGGGAGATTGAATGACTGTCAAAGTCACAAAGGTACACTTGTATATTACCCCAGTTACTCGGGCCACCTTAAGGGTTTAGGAGAAAGTAAGCATTGAAGGGGGCTCACCTGTTATCCCTCACCATTCACCTCAGTGTTAGGGAATTCAGACTTCCCACCAGGGTTGGAACAGCATGTTTTCCAGGCTGCGGATTGCAGAGGGTGCAAGGGGTGGTGTGATGTTGATGGGGGACTTATTTAAAAAAGGAGTTATTCAGTCAACCCCCCAGCCAGATCAAGGAAAAGCATGGTTTTCAAGAGGGGTACAGATTCTGCTACCTTCAAGTATTGCATTGGGTAAGGCTACCCCAGGTCAAGAAGGGGGGAACTAGGTCTTTTGAAAAACTGGCAATACGTACAAGGCTCGATCTTGGGCAGTACCCCTTATTTAAAAGATCCTGTCACAGTACAAATGATTGAGAGACTCTAGTGTAAGAGCCATATCCTCCAGAGGGTAAATAATTTCAACCAGCACACTTAGGTTAAGTTAATAGTATACTTAATACTTTATATGTGGTACTATTACTCTGATTTCTTTAAAAAATTGAGCTAAGATATTTAACAACTGTTGGAGAGGCTGTGGTGATTGAGGCACACTTACACTCAATTCTGTAGCCTTGTCCAAGACTGGAGACATATCTGAAGGAAGCATTGAAGGGAGTACACCTTATTACAGGGGTTAACCTTTTTAAATGGGAGGGCGTGGCCACACCAACGACCGTGATGGCTGGCCGCTTGGCAGTGAAGCTTTTTGGACGACTCCCGGATTCCCTGTCCGAATGGGCGAAAATGGCATGCACAAGTAGCAGGGACAACTGCCAGTTATCGCCTGAGGGTGGAGGAGCCGGGGTGAGCCACTAAAACTTAATTTCTCCATGCACGGATGCCGCGCTGGTAGTGGCCTGCCATCACTCAACTTGTGCACCTTGGAGGCCCTGAGGCGACAGGGGCCTCAGGTAAGCTTGAGATGCGCGGCCTGACAGACAGATCAGTGCTATCCATGACCCTGGGCTGCTGGTTCCCCTCTACCTCCACATCCACCCTTAACAGAGGATCAGCCCTGTCTGGGACCACAGCATGGGCATGCGAGGAAACTCCAATGATTCCACGAGCACCGGCCGAATGGACTTGATTGTGGAGGGGCTGCTTGAGGAGCTGTTAGGCCGCCAAAACTTCACCTAAATGTTTGTAGTAGAAAGAGAGCATCGCTGTTTGGGCCCTGCCCCTGGAGCGCCAGCCCATCTCATTATTACAGGTCTGCTAAATTATAGGGATCGCGACAACGCCCTTCAACTGGTCAGGGAAAAGGACCTATTGCATTATTAAGACGCAGTCCTATCCCTATTCCCTGATTTTACACTCGCTGTTCAGGAAGCCAGAAGGAAATTCTCAGAAGTCTTGTGTGCACTACGAAATCAGGACCTCCGGTATGGCATGCTTTATCCGGCCAGACTATGAGTGGAGATGAAGGGTAAGCCATGCTACTTTGATAATCCCTGTGAAACCATGGCCTTTTACAAACAACAATCTAGACTTGGGTCGTCACCCTGCAGAATGACCTAGGGGCATGATAATCCGGCTGCTGATTTCACCTATAGCATGGATTTGTTTCCACCAGACTGAATCCAATCTTGCATCACAATGATCAGGCGTAATTGCACTATGTCCAAATGATACTGCCAATGTCCGCTTCTCTCGACCCTTTATTAATTTTACTAACTTTTACGGGCTGCCTAGTCTCTATCCAATGTGTAACCATCCAAGTTTGCTATCTGGGAGCATCTCGCCCTAGTGTTGCTGCGCCCGCATGGTTGATACCAAGTTATATACTATTGAGTTGGGACTGATCCCAAATTGGGCCATATGAGAGTCATCTGATAGTTTAATGCTGGGTGTGGGTGGGGGGAGGGAAATTACTTTTGATTGGGTTGCATGTTTAATTCTTTCTATGTTAATGCAATGCTGGCTCTTTCCATACGTTTTCAACCTGCAATGCCAAGATGCCCAACACACTTGACAGGTAACGCACGAATCAGGAGACAGCGCTAGGCATTTCTATTATGTCATGGAACATACGCGGCCTCAATAATCCTCCGAAAGGCAAGCAAGTATTACAATACCTAAACAGACACAACACACAGGTGGCTTTCCTGCATGAAACCCACCTTCCCACTGGCCCCATACCCTCCTTCGCATCCACCTAGGGCCTCCACCGTTATTTTTCCATCTATATAACATATTCTCAAGGGGTGTGTGTTTTAGTGCACAAGAGCCTTCCATTCCACTTTCTACCATCCTACTCAGACAGCGAGGGCAGATACATGCTGGTGGTGGGAGTACTCTCAAATCTTAAGCTACTACTGGTAAATGCTTATGCTCCAAATGTTGGCACTCCTGAGTTTTTTCATGATCTGCACTCCCACATTGATCACTTTGAGGTGGACCATGTTATTTTGGGGGGTGATCTTAACATGGTCCTGGATCCCACTTGTGATACCACCTCTAATGCACTGGCCTCGAGACCCCATTCCCTTGGGTCCAGGGATCTCTGTGAAATAAATGCACTACGCGACCCCTGGCGTCTCCATAACACCGATACACAAGCCTACAACTTTCACTCTGCCCCCCATGGCACCTGGATACGCATTGACTACTGGCTCCTAACCAGCCTGATCGACCAGTGGGTCACTACTATCAAGCACCTTCCCCGCACATTATCGGATCATTCACCAGTGCAGATTACACTGAATATCCCCACGCCCGGGGGTACCGTAAAGACCTGGCGGTTCCCTGATATGGTTCTACATGATGCCCGATTTCTCACTGAATTGAAGGAGGCAATTATAGAGTATTTCCAACTAAATGAGAGCTCTGTAGCCACTCAAGCGATCTTGTGGGATGCGTTCAAGGCATACACTAGGGGCATCTGCATATCTAAGCACTCAGGGGTGCTACACAACATCCGCCGTAGCCTTGTGTGAATAGAGACGCAAGTGGTGAAACTGGACCATAAAACTATGGAGCAAGATGCCGAATCTCATTTGCACCAGCATAAAACACTATTAAATGAATACAGCCACCTAGTCGAAAAAGAGGCAAATTACATGGGCAAACACACAGGGGCTCATATATATGGGGAGGGGGAAAGACCGTGGCGTAAGCTAGCCAGGCTCCTCCATCCACCCTGCTGCATACATACTGGAACTTGGGAGGGAAGATGGCAGTTGCACCATTGGCACTATAGAGGTCCTGTACAAATTATTTTCATACTACTCCCACCTCTATGCGCCCATTTAACTCCATCTTCTTCATGGTTGACTGAAGCCCAAGATCAATTACTTAGCGAGCCCTTCACCATGGAGGATGTAATACAGGCAATAGATGCTTTAGAGGGGGGCACGTGGTCCACGACTAGATGGGTTCACCTTCATATTTGACAAGGCATACAAGAAAATATTAGCGCCATACCTCGTATCTATGTATGCAGATGCTCTGGATACCAGAGTTTTTCCTGCAGCGTTGCATGTGGCAGTTCTCCAACTCCTCACCAAACCCGATAAAGACCTGCTTTACTGTGAGTCCCAGAGACTCCTCTCTCCCTCCACAACCTTGATAATAAGATATTGGCCAAAGTGATAGATAAGCGCCTCTCTTGTCCCCTAGATCAAATCATATCTCCCACTCAATCAGGCTTCATCCCACACCACTCAATGTCTCTCAGTTTTTTCAGTGCTGAACATCCCCAAAGACACCAGCAGCCACTTCTCTGCTGAAAGCAGAAAAGGCATTCAACTCTCTCTCTAGTGTTTTTTCCTTCATGCTGTCTTGCACAAACTTGGGTTCCCACGTGGGTATACAGCCCTGATCTCTTTATTATATACACAACCTACAGCTACAATACAACTGAACGGGACCCTCTCCTCCCCTTTTCCCATAGAGCAGGGTACCCGACAGGGATGACTACTAGCCCCCTGCTTTTCATAGTAGCAATGGACCCTCTGAAATGTCACCCACAGGAAGGGCACATACCACAGGAGCCTGAGGTTCACTGTTCGTATCACTCTACGCAGATGACATTCTGCTATTCATTCACCACCCCAGAACCAACCTGAAGCCCACACTGGATGAAATAGTCTGCTTTGACACTTTCTCAGGACAGCACATAAATTGGAGTAAACTAGAGCTCTTCCCCCTCAATGATAGCACCACGCCGCCTAACACAGAATATTCCTTGGAGTGGTGCAGTGAATCTACGAACTACTTTGGGATTCATGTCCCCAGGGGCAAGCAACAGGTCATACGCCTTAAATAAGTACCAGCCATTGAGAGGCTCACCGCCAAATATATTGATGGGTGAGGCTCCTGTTAACCATGGCGGGCTGCATCTCTCTCATTAAAATGGTGGTTCTCCCACAATTCTTATATTTCTTTTTAAACATACCTGTACCGTTCACTGTTAGACCTGGCACCCTTGGTGAGGTTTCCCCTGTCGTTTTGCCTCTGCTTCCTGTATTTTTGACTGTGTGCTAGACATTGTTTTTTGCTGGTTTTGGTACTCTCAGCACTTTACCGCTGCTGACCAGTGCTAAAGTGCAAGTACTCTCTGTGTAAATTGTATTGGTGATTGGTTTTTCCATGATTGGCATATTTGGTTTACTAGTAAGCCTCTAATAAGGTGCACTAGAGGTGCCCAGGGACTGTAAAACAAATGCTACTAGTGGGTTTGTAGCACTGATTGTGCCACCCACATAAGTAGCAGTGTAAACATGGCTCAGACCTGCCACTGCAGTGTCTGTGTGTGCAGTTTTAAACTGCCAATTCAACCTGGCAGGTACCCACTTGCCAGGGCCAAATTTTCCTTTTCCTATATGGAAGCACCCCTAAGGTAGGCCCTAGGTAGCCCCATTGGCAGGGTGCATGTATTTAAAAGGTAAGACATGTACTGGTGTGTTTTACATGTCCTGATAATGAAACACTGCCAAGAGTGGTGTTCACTATTGCAAGGCCTGTCTCTCCTGTAGGTTAGCATGGGGAATGCCTTTAAATATCTTTTAAGCACAGTTTCCTATTGGGAGGAGATAGAGCTATGGAGTTTGGGGTCTCTGAACTCACAATTTAAAAATACATCTTTTGGTAAAGTTGGTTTTTAGATTGTCAGTTTGAAAATGCCTCTTTTAGAAAGTGGGCATTTTCTTGCTTAACCATTCTGTGCCTCCGCCTACCTGTGGAATTGGGTCAGACTGACAGTTGGGCTGCTTTTGAATTCCCTCTCCAAAGTGACACAAGGACAGTGACACAAAGGGAGCAGGGGAGTGTCCTTCATATCCTGATGAGCCTCCTAGGCTAGAGAGGGGAGAGAGGAGCTGACACCTGTACCTGTACCTGAAAGGGATGTGCCTGTCCTCACACAATGCAGTCTCCGAACCCCTGGTGTGTGTCTGAGGCCAGACCTAGGCAAGGCAGGATCTTGAAACAACAGAGACTTTCCTTTGAAGTTTGCCTACTTCAAAGGCAGAAAGGGGTATAAGTAGTGGACCCAAAACCCCAGACTTGTAGAACACTTCTGGATCAAGAGGAACCTCTGCCAAGGAGAAGAGCTGAAGAGCTGGAGGAGGAGTACTGCCCGTTTGCTGTGTTGGCCTGCAGTTTCTGCTTCTGCCTCAGAGAGGACAAAGACGACTTTGCTGTGTATCCTGCTTGTGAAGTTTCTCCAAGGGTTTGGACTGAGCTTGCCTTCTGTTAAGAAGCCTCTGGGACAGCAAAGACTTCACCTACCAGCCTCTGGGTTCACTTGCTGTGTACTGTAAATCGTCAGGTGGTGCCTATTCCAGTTTCTGAGTCCTTGGGAGTGAAAGCTGGTTGAAAACGAGAGAAACTGAATGCACTGATGCCGGATGACGCCCAGACTGATGCCACTGCCTGACCCCATGATCCACCTGCAACCAAAGCCATGGACCCCACTGGAGTGAGACGGCCCGGACTGACCTCACAGGCCTGACACCTCCGCAGTCCTAGTGACATCCCATGACTTTGTGAGTCCCGAGTACTGTGTCACTGATATCCATGACACCCGACTCCGCAGAGCTGCTTGCAGCCCCGTGGCATGGCCGCGACCATGTGAGGTCGCACCACCGAGTCTTGACCCGCCAGACATCGACCCTGCCGGAGCGTAAGGAACCAACACTTCCCACCAATGCCGCCTCATCTCCACTGCTCCGAAGCAAGGATGCCTTGGCTCCACTGCTCCACAGCACCAGAACCAACATCGCACCAAATTCAGAGATGCCTCTCTTCCCCGACTCCGTGCACTGGCTTGTTTCCTCACCTTCAAAAACATACTGTACCTGGGGATCCGTGTGACTTCGTGACCGGGGCCATTGGCGTCAGCTTGTTGGGAACGGCTCCGTCACAACGCCGTGGTAACACCAAATTGAGGCATTTGTGTTTCTAAGCACTATATTTAAATTTAATTTTTGAAAATTCATAACTTTGCTTGTGTATGTTGGATTTTTGTTGTTTTGGTCTTGTTTTAATCAAATACATATTTTCCACTTTTCTAAACTGGTATTGAGTTCCTTTGTGGTGTTTTCACTGTGTTATTGTGTGTGAGTGTACAAATACTTTACAAACTGCCTTTGAGATAAACCTGACTGTTTGTGCCAAGCTACCAAGGGGGTAATCAGGTGTTATCCTAGGTGTGTACCACCCTTACCCTGACTAGAATGAGGGTCCCTGCTTGGACAGAGTGCAAACTGACTGCCAACCAGAGACCCCATTTCTAACACTCACAAACTCCTTTTTTTGCCACTCTTTGCAGCTTGCTTACTCATTTTGTATGGGCAGATAGACATCCCCACATTTGATGGGAGATTCTCACCCTCCCATATGAGTGTTGTGGCTTTGGGGTCCCCCATCTTCAACACTTATTTTGCAACACAATGCCATTATTCACACCACTGGTTCCACCTGGACACTTGTATTCCCTACGCCGTTCCGGAGCCTGACATGGCTGCCCCTATCCCATTAAGTGCACACCTACCCCAGGGATTCCCTTTGGACCTAAGGGACATTCAGACACTGTTCACCACTAGCTGGACATGGCGCAAACTTGTCTGCCTACTCTAGGGCGACACCTTGTATTCTCATGCGCTGACACTGATAAATAATCCATTCTTTCCTATCACACATGAAATGTGTGATACACCCTACAGACATTGAGGGACATATTTATACTCCGTTTGCGCCGAATTTGCGTCCTTTTTTTCGACGCAAATTCGACGCAAAACTAATGCCATATTTATACTTTGCCGTTAGATGCGTCTAGCGCCAAAGTGCACGGAGTTAGCGTCATTTTTTGGCGTGAACGCCTTCCTTGCGTTAATGAGATGCAAGGTAGGCGTTCCCGTCTTAAAAAATGACTCCGACGCATATGCGTCGTATTTATACTCCCGGGCAAAAATCACGCCCGGGAGTGGGCGGGTCAAAAAAACCCGCATTTGCGCCTCTTTTTAACGCCTGGGTCAGGGCAGGCGTTAAGGGACCTGTGGGCTCAGAATGAGCCCACAGCTGCCCTCCCCTGCCCCCAGGGACCCCCCCTGCCACCCTTGCCCACCCCAGGAGGACCCCCAAGGATGGAGGGACCCACCCCAGGGACATTAAGGTAAGTTCAGGTAAGTATATATTCTTTTTTTTTTTTATTTTATTTTTTGGCATAGGGGGGCCTGATTTGTACCCCCCTACATGCCACTATGCCCAATGACCATGCCCAGGGGACACAAGTCCCCCGGGCATGGCCATTGGGCAAGGGGGCATGACTCCTGTCTTTACTAAGACAGGAGTCATGTAAATGGCGCCTGGGCGTCGTAAAAAATGCCGCAAATCGGGTTGAGGCGATTTTTTTGCCTCAACCTGACTTGCCCCATTTTAAGACACCCTAACGCCATTTTCCCCTACGCCTGCGCTGCCTGGTGTACGTGGTTTTTATTTGCGCACACCAGGCAGCGCCGGTCTGCTAGCGCCGGCTAACGCCATTCAATAAATACGGCGCCCGCATGGTGCTTCAGAATGGCGTTAGCCGGCGCTAAATTTTTTTACGCTAAACTGCGTTAGCGCAGTTTAGCGTCAAAAAGTATAAATACGGGCCTGAATATACATCAATTAGGTATGCATTTCTAGATGACCATATTTTCTCATGTGCTGCAGACACACTAATTTCCAATGACACTCACTTGCAGCTCTTTGTGCTGTGCCATTTACAAAATGTCCTGTGCACCCGATATCCCACTTATCCTTTAGCCCCAATATACTTTTCCCCTCTAACTCTAGTCATCACGGCAGAATCTGGGATGCGTCTTGTTTCCAAACAATATATTAAGCATGCATAGCCAGCATCCCTGTCTCAGACGCAAAACTCAAAGAAGCTTGAGAAGCAGGCTTGGGACGGCCCCTATCCCAGGAAATATGGGCAGCGTGCTGTGCCCGAAGCCAATTCGCATCTTACAACCACCGTCACAAATGAATACACTTTAAATTTGTGTGAAGAGCTCACATGACACCAAATGCCATAGCCTGTATTGATCCTTCCCATTCCCCCGCCTGTCTCAAATTACGTGCACCCTCAGCTGACTTCCTGCACATGGCATGGACATTCCCTAACCTTAGTCTCTTTTGGTGCAATGTGTTTGACTGGTTGGCACTAATTGTGAGCTTGTCCCTCCACCCTGAACCGTTGATGGCCCTTTTGGGGTACATGGGAGACATACCCAAACCTATAAGATGCCTCACTGCTATTGCACTTTTAGTGGCCAAACGGGAAATAGCACTCCTTTCGGGCACCAAGAGTGTACCTACCTCTATGAAATGGCTAACTAGCCTCACATATTGCGATAATACCAGCCAAGTTAATGAGTCACTGCAGCCCCTAACATCTCAACCCAAGGATATATGGCAGCCGTTGATGGATTATTTGTGCACCTTGGACACCACCCCTCCTCGCCCCTTACCCCTGAACTCTCAAATGCCTTACAGATGAGTAATGGGCACAAAGCTTTGCTTCCAATTTATTTATTTTTTAACGGTGCCTGGAGGTATTTGCTGGCATTTACTTTGCAAACTCGTCTCTGTTTCTGCTATTCATTTTTATGTTTGTACAATGAGCATGTCTGTAAAGACCTCATTACTATATGATATACCTGTGTTCCATAGCATTGTATACCCATTCTCAAGAGGTTTATTTTGCCTTGCTTGCATTGCTGTATATTTTTTGAAAATTATAAAGTGTTAAAAAAACATAACCTTGCTAAATTCCCATAAGTTGTACTCTTTTGAGTCCCACCAGCAGGCATATACCCACTGCATGGATTCAAATAAAAGATGATTCTTTTTCTACTACTGGCAGGGGAAAATGCCATCATTATATTGTGGGGGAAAGGTGTGTGACCTGGGTATGTTGTTGTTGAAGTTCTAGGCATTGTTGAGTATGGAAAAACTATCTTCTGAAATGGAGGGAATGCTAACTTGTTTAAGTTTAGGGAGCTGCCCTCCTTTTCTGGATGGGGACTTCATCAAAGTAGCCTGTCTCAGTAGACTTATAGCACTTGTTATAGTTGAGGAAGTAATAGATGCACACTCTGTAGGCAGTGGAAACCACCTTAGCTCAAACCTATCAGACAAAGTAAGACATGTCTGGAGAGAATGCAGTTCGCCTCAGCAGCATTTCTACTAGAATGGTCGTTCAACCCCACACTATCCACATATTAATTTGGAAAAAAACAATGAACCAGCAAGTCCATACTGCTTTGATATATAAGTATTCCACCTCTTAATTGAGGTCAAAGGAACAGCCTCTATGTAAACATTTCTAACTTATACAAATGATAGGTAGCAATGGAGTGTTGCTGGAAATCATATCCTAGAACTCTCTAAGTACATCCTGGCAAGGTAGTTATGTCAGCAGGACAACTCTGTATACCTACAGAAAATACACAGCTATTTAAGGGAAAGCATTATTACATACATAGTGGTAGTGCTGCTATAGTCTTATTTTAATTTGTCGATGTTTGCCTCAACCTTATAGTGGCAATCTGTATTAAAACCAAAAGGGATTCTGATAGTAATGAGGGAGAAGCCAATTAAATTCACTGGCAAAGCTAAAACGTTTGGATATCAATGTACTGATGGGTAGGCTTTTGAAGGCTTTTCACCTACATTAAAGTCCTCTTTTTGTTTCTATGTCAAATATAGGCTGGAAGGCAAGTAAGCCTTTATTATAGCCCTCCTTTAGTTTCTATATTATAGAAAGAAAGGAAGGGCTATAATGAAGGCCTTATTGCCAATTGACAATTATTTTATGTAGAAAAACAAAAAATAATTGTATTGAAGGTAAGTAAGCCTTCAAGATAGATAAAATTCATTCCTAGGTAATTCCTGTTGACTATAATAAAATGCCAGTGGGTTGGAACACCCTTTGGGGGAATGAGGACCATACAGGTGGGAAAGAGAAGACTAGGAGGAAGGAACCAGAGAATATAAAGGGTGGGAGAAACAAAGAGTGAGACACATGGGAAAGAGAGAAGCAGAATCTTGTTGGTGTAAAATTGTCCCTCATGAAGCTCAATGCAAGCACTACATTGAGGCTGAAAGATACAGCCTAGCAGTGTAGGAAGGTAGCGTCTTTCTAGCATTGTTACCCCTACTTTTGGCCTGTTTGTGAGTATATGTCAGGGTGTTTTTACTGTCTCACTGGGATCCTGCTAGCCAGGGACCCAGTGCTCATAGTGGAAACCCTATTTTGTCAGTGTTATTGATATGTGTCACTGGGATTCTGCTAGCCAGGACCCCAGTGCTCATAGTTTGTGGCCTACATGTTTTCCCTGTGTGGTGCCTAACTATCACTGAGGCTCTGCTAACCAGAACCTCAGTGTTAAGGTTCTCTCTGCTTTTAAAATTGTCACTGTAGGCTAGTGACTAATTTTACCAATTCTTATTGGCACACTGGAACACCCTTATAATTCCCTAGTATATAGTACCTAGGTACCCGGGTATTGGGGTTCCAGGAGATCCCTATGGGCTGCAGCATTTCTTTTGCCACCCATAGGGAGCTCAGACAATCCTTACACAGGACTGCCACTGCAGCCTGAGTGAAATAACATCCACGCTATTTCACAGCCATTTTACACTGCACTTAAGTAACTTATAAGTCACCTATATGTCTATCACTCACTTAGTGAAGGTTAGATGCAAAGTTACTTAGTGTGAGGGCACCCTAGCACTAGCCAAGGTGCCCCCACATTGTTCAGGGCAATTTCCCTGGACTTTGTGAGTGCGGGGACACCATTACACGTGTGCACTACAAATAGGTCAATACCTATATGTAGCATCACAATGGTAACTCCGAACATGGCCATGTAACATGTCTAGGATCATGGAATTGTTCCCCCAATACCATCCTGGTATTGGGGGAATAATTCCATGTATCCCCGGGGCTCCAGCATAGAGCCCGGTTACTGCCAAACTAACTTTCTGAGGTTTTCTCTGCAGCTACTGCTGCTGCCAACCCTCAGACAGGTTTCTGCCCCCCTGGGGCCTGGGCAGCCCAGTCCCAGGAAGGCAGAACAAAGGATTTTCTCTGAGAGAGGGTGTTACACCCTCTTTCTTTGGAAATAGGTGTGAAGGGCCTGAGAGGAGTAGCCTCTCCTGGCCTCTGGAAATGCTTTGCAGGGAACAGATGGTGCCCTCCTGGCATAAGCCAGTCTACACCGGTTCTGGGATCCCCCCAGCACTCCTCCGGCGCAAAACTGGACAAAGGAAAGGCGAGTGACCACTCCTCTGACAAGCACCTCCCAATGGGAGGTGCCCAGAGCTCCTCCAGTGTGTCCCAGACCTCTGCCATCTTGGATGAAGAGGTGTGAGGGCACAATGGACACCACTGAGTGGCCAGTGCCAGCAGGTGACGTCAGAGACCCATCCTGATAGGTGCTTACCTTTGTCTGTAGCCAATCCTCCTCTGAGGGATAATTAGGGTCTCTCCTGTGGGTATCTCACCAGATAACAAATGCAAGAGCTCACCAGAGTTCCTCTGCACTTCTCTCTTCGACTTCTGCCAAGGATCGACTGCTGAGTGCTCCAGGATGCCTGCAAAACCGCAACAAGGTAGCAAGAAGACTACCAGCAACATTGTAGTGCCTCATCCTGCCGGCTTTCTCGACTGTTTCCTGGTGGTGCATGCTCTGAGGGCTGTCTGCCTTCACCCTCCACTGGAGGCCAAGAAGAAATCTCCTGTGGGTCGACTGAATCTTCCCCCTGCCAACGCAAGCACCAAACCTCTGCTTCACCGGTCCTCTGGGTCCCCTCTCATCCTGACGAGCGTGGTCCCTGGAACACAGGAGCTGGATCCAAGTGTCCCCGACAGTTCAGTGGCCCTTCTGTCCAAATTTGGTGGAGGTAAGTCCTTGCCTCCCCACGCCAGGCAGTAATTCTGTGTACTGCATGAACTGCAGCTGCTCGGGCTTCTGTGCACTTTTGCAAGACTTCTTTCGTGCACAGCCTAGCCCAGGTCCCCAGCACTCTGTCCTACATTGCCCAACTCGCTGAGTTGGACTCCGACTTCGTGGGACTCCCTTTTGTTGTGCTGAGTCGACCGTCATGCTCAGATCTTCCGAACACCTGTTCAGGTGCTTATGCGGGTGCAGCCTGCTTCTGCATGTGCTCTCCGTTTTGCTGAGCGCCCCCTCTGTCTCCTCTTCCAAGGGTTGACCTCCTGGTCCTTCTTGGGCCCTGGCAGCACCCAAAACCTTCAACCGTGGCTCTTGCAGCTAGCAAGGCTTGTTTGCGGTCTTTCTGGAAACAACTCTGCATTCTCCAGCATGCCGTGGGACATTTTCTGACCAAAGGAAAAGTTCCTGGAACCTTCCGTTGTTGCAGAATCTTTGGCTTATTCCACCTGGAGGCAGCCCTTTTGCACCTTCATCTGGGGTTTAGTGGGCTCCTGCCCCCCCCACTGGACACTTGCGTGACTCTTGGACTTGGTCCCCTTCCTTTACAGGTCCTCAGGTCCAGGAATCCGTCTTCAGTGCTTTGCAGTCAGTTGTTGTCTTTGCAGAATCCCCTATCTGGACTTTACTGTCTTTCCGGGGTAGTAGGGTAACTTTACTCCTACTTTTCAGGGTCTTGGGGTGGGGCATCTTGGACACCCTTAGTGTTTTCTTACACTCCCAGCGACCCTCTACACACTACACTAGGCCTGGGGTCCAGTCGTGGTTCGCATTCCACTTTCGGAGTATATGGTTTGTGTTGCCCCTAGGCCTGTCTCCTATTGCATTCTATTGTGTTCTACAGTGTCTGTACTACTTTTCTAACTGTTTACTTACCTGATTTTGGTTTGTGTATATATTTTGTGTATATTACTTGCCTCCTAAGGGAGTATATCCTCTGAGATACTTTTGGCATATTGTCACTAAAATAAAGTACCTTTATTTTTAGTAACTCTGAGTATTGTGTTTTCTTATGATATAGTGCTAAGTGATATAAGTGGTATAGTAGGAGCTTTGCGTGTATCCTAGTTCAGCCTAAGCTCCTCTGCTATAGCTACCTCTATCAGCCTAAGCTGCTAGAACACCTCTAATCTACTAATAAGGGATAACTGGACCTGGCACAAGGTGTAAGTACCACAAGGTACCCACTATAAGCCAGGCCAGCCTCCTACAAGCAGGCAATAACATCAGGTGAGCGAGAAATACTTATTTGGGCTAAGATAAAATGTGATAGCCTAAGTCATGAATTACTGGCCAAAAGAGGCTGGTCAAAAATCACCAATGGCGTAAGGGGCGGACCTCACAACCACTTTTAGTATATTTAATCAAACCCTCTGTTTGATATTTGTGCTGTCAACATGGACCTAGAAAAGGGAGGGACTATAGAACAGTCTGGATTTCAGGTACTTTGTGTAGGAGGCTGGCCTGGTTTGTATTGGGTACCACAGGTACTTACACCTTATACCAGGTCCAGTTATCCCTTATTAGTGAAATGTAGTCAGTGTCTAGAAGCCAGGCTGTCTAGAGGTAGTTGTAGGCAGAGCAGCCAAGGCTGAACTAGGAGACATGCAAAGCTCTTGCAAAACCACTGTAGTCACACAGTACTCACACACATGAAACGCAATACTCAGTGTTACCAAAAATAAAGATACTTTATTTTAGTGACACAAGGCCAAAAATACTATATAGACTATACTCCCTTAGGAGGTAAGTAAATTATATATATTATAAATTGTATTCACTAGTAACCAAAAACAGGGAAGTACACAGTAAGAAAACAGTGCAAATAGTGAAAATCACAATAGGTTGCAATGAGTCTAGGGGGGCACAAACCATATACTAAAATAGTGGAATGTGAAAGTCGGTTTCCCACATAGGCAAGTTGTAGAGATGGCCAATGATCACACAGGAAAGCGATGACAGTGAAATGATAAGTTTAATAATACAACGTCTCAGCCACCTCACATCACAGTCCTGGTCACCCTCAGATCTCCTCCAACAGTCTCAGCTCTCCTCCTAGAATCCTGGTGGGAGAGCCCATTGTGATAAGGGTCAGAGGGGACACCTGGGCCAGGGATGAACCAACACAGGAAATACAAGATACCACACAAGTGTAGTGTGAAGAGGGGCGCTGGGAGTGTAAGAAAACACCAAAGGTAAGTAAAATATTCCACCCCAGAGCATAGGTAAGCAGGAGTAAAACACAGCAAGTTTCTTAAAACACACTACAAGTTGTGGTGGAAGACAGTGCAAGAACCAGAAGAGACTGCAAGGCACCAATGATGGATTCCTGGACCTGAAGACCTGTGGAAGAAGGGGACTAAGTCCAAGAGGCACTGAAGAGTCCAGGGAGAACAGGAGCCCCTGCTAACCCAGATGAAGGTGCATAAGAAGAACCACAGGTGAGAAGACAAAGTCAGTATTGTACCAAAGAAGATAGATGTGGATTCCTGGTTGGTGCAGAAGATGTCCTACGCCGGATGGATGAATGCAGTCTGGTTTGCATCACTGGATTCCACCAACAAGCCTTGGTAAATGCAATACTTGTGTTTTTATAAAAAATTGTGCTGCCAGGGCCCAGGAAGGACCAGGTCGACTCTACCCAGGAGGGAGAGATAGAGATGCCTCTCAGAAATTCAGAGAGCTCTCAGAAGACCAGGCAGCATGCACAGGAGTCCCACAGCATGGAGACAAACGAGTTGCAAATGGTGGTCAACACAGCACTACACAAAGGGATCCAGCACTGCAATAGAACACCTCAGGGAACTGAGCATCACAGGATAGAGAGCCGGGGACCTGGGCTAGGCTGTGCACAAAGGAATTCTTGGAAAAGTGCACTGAAGCCCTAGGAGACGCAAAAACGCGGTGCACAGGAGTACTGTCTGGCACAGGGAGGCACGCTCTTACTTCCACCAAATTTGGACAGCTGGACCTTTGGACAGTCAGGGTCACTTTAGTCTACCACCTGTGTTCCAGGATCCATGCTCGTTGTCAGGAGAGGGGACCCAAGGTACTGGTTGTCACTGCAGAGCGGTGCTTGCTGAAGCAGAGAAGTGACTCCGTCACTCCACCGGAGATTCCTTTGGTTCTTCTGGTGCAGGATGAAGACAGGCAGTCCTTTGAGTGTGTACAAACTGGAAACTGTTGCAGTTGCTTATAGGGGCTGTAGTTATAAGGTCACAGAAGTTGTCTTTGCTTCTTTGTTGCAGTTTTGTAGAGTTCCTGGAACACTCAGAGGTTGATCCATCAGTAGAAGATGAACTAAAGGATGTAGAGGATTCCTGCTGGAGTCTTGCAATCCGAATCTGAAGAAACACCCAGAGGAGAGACCCTAAATAGCACTCAGAGGGGGATTGTCTACCTAACCAGGTATGGACCTATCAGGAGGGGTGTTAGACTTTTCATCCTTGGCGTGGTCTCCCTTAACTTTTTGCCTCTGTTCCCCAGGTTGTTGATGTGTGCTGGACTCTGATTTTGCTGTTTTTGTTACTCTGGGCACTTTACCACTGCTAACCAGTGCTAAAGTGCAAGTGCTCCTGTTTAAATTGTATGTAAGTGGTTCATCCATGATTGGCATATTTGAATTACTAGTAAGTCCCTAGTAATGTGCACTAGAGGTGCCAGGGCCTGTAAATCAAATGCTACTAGTGGGCCTGCAGCACTGGTTGTGCCACCCACATGAGTAGCTCTGTAATCATGTCTCAGACCTGCCCCTGCAGTGTCTGTATGTGTATTTTTACACTGTAAATTCGACTTGGCAAGTGTACCCACTTGCCAGGCCTAAACCTTCCCTTTCCTTACATGTAAGGCACCCCTAAGGTAGGCCCTAGGTAGCCCCAAGGGCAGGGTGCAGTGTATGGATAAGGTAGGACATATAGTAATGTGGTTTATATGTCCTGACAGTGAAATACTGCCAATTTCGTTTTCACTGTTGCAAGGTCTGTCTCTCTCTCATAGGATAATATGGGGGCTACCTTTAAATATGATTAAAGTGTAGATTCCCCTAGAGAATAGATGGACAGGTGGAGTTTGGGATCCCTGAACTCACAATTTAAAAATACATCTTTTAGTAAAGTTGATTTTGAGATTGTGCGTTTGAAAATGCCACTTTTAGAAAGTGAGCATTTTCTTGCTTAAACCATTCTGTGACTCTGCCTTGTTTGTGGATTCCCTGTCTGGGTCAGCTTGACAGTTGGGTTGTTTTTCACCTCACACCAGACAGTGACACAAAGGGAGCTGGGGTGTGATCTGCATTTCCTGATTAGCCATCTCTGCTAGGAGGGAGGGGTGGAGTGGTCACTCTCATCTGAAAGGACTGTGCCTGCCTCTGACAATGCTGTCTCCAGCCCCCTGGTGTGTGTCTGAGGCCTTGCCTGGGCAAGGCAGGATTTCACAAGAAGGTGTGAGTCCCCTTTGAAGAAAGGTGACTTCAAAGACTAAAATGGGTATAAGAAGGGCACCCAAACTTACAAACTTTAGAAACACTTCTGGAATCAAGGGGAACCTCTGCCTGGAGAAGAGCTGATCGCTGAGGAACAAGTGCTGCCCTGCCTGTGACTGTGCTTTGTGGAGCTTTCCTGCAGTGCTGCTTCTGCCTGAGTAAGAGGGCAAAGACTGGACTTTGTGTGCCTTCCATCTTGAAGAAGAAATCTCCAAGGGCTTGATGTAGAGCTTGCCTCCTGTTGTTGAAGTCTCAGGGATAGCAAAGACTTCTTCCTGCCAGCACCTGGAGTCTCTGGAGAGACCCCTACTCTGCTCTGTGGTGCCCTTCCAATTCCTGGGACCCTGAAAGGAGAGGCTGGCAGCCTAAGGACAAAAATACACGCACCGAGCGCCGTGCGGAGAAAAGATCGACGCGAATCCGATCGCGGCTGAGAAAACGACGCGACGCCGGTTCTGCAGCTGAGAAACGACGCCGCAGGAAACGCGACCGAAAAACCGACGCCCGGAGCAGGAGAAACGACGCGCAGCATCGCTGACGGAGGCTGAGAGATCGCACCCTGCGCCGCGGGACTTTCGGATCGTCGTGTGGCTGGCTTTTTCAACGCGCACCGCCGTGCCGAGTTGTTTTCGACGCACACAGCCGTGCAGGGTTACTTTCGACGCACACCGCCCGTGCGGGGTTATTTTTGACGCAAACCAGGTACATTTTCACGCTAGCAGCGCTAGTGTGGTGTTACAACTACCTAAAGACTCTTTTTATTTTAAACCTTTAAAAAATCATAACTTGACTGGTGTATGTTGGATTTTTGTCGTTTTGGTCTTGTTTTGTCTAGATAAATATTTCCTATTTTTCTAAACTGGTGTTGTGTCATTTTGTAGTGTTTTCATTAAGTTACTGTGTGTGTTGGTACAAATACTTTACGCCCAGCACTCTGAGGTTAAGCCTACTGCTCTGCCAAGCTACCAAGGGGGTAAGCAGGGGTTAGCTGAGGGTGATTCTCTTTTATCCTAACTAGAGTGAGGGTCCTTGCTTGAACAGGGGGTAACCTGACTGTCAACCAAAGACCCCATTTCTAACATTGGTGACCAGCGGTCGGGATTTGGACTTGTATTTGTACTTGACATACAGTAATTAAGTGTACACTACTGTTTTGAGTTCAGACCACTACGTGACCACATACTACTAGTCTTGTGATTTTTGTTTTTTACTTGGACTGTTTTTCTCTGCATTCAGTTTTTTTTTTTTCACTGATCCCGTGATTGACTTTGCTGAAACTTCATTTGAGAACTTGCTTTTCTGTTTTTGGAACTGTGCATATTTTTTTTAACCTCTCATCATGTCTCAGTCTGGAGATGCCCTAGCTGAAGCTGCTTTTGACTTGGAGAAATTGGAGAGCTACAAAGTGGCTCAGTTGAAGCAGTTTTGTAGTAATGTTGGCTGTCCCATTAAGAGCTCATCCAAGAAGGATGAGCTGCAAAAGGCGCTGAGGGCCTGGGTGACAGCCAAAGCAGCTGAGGGGCACACAGATGAGGAGCCAGAGGGGGAAGAGGAGTTGCAAGTCACTCACACTGATGTAGTGGGTGGGCCTGCTATGTCTCAGGGGAGAATCTCCAGGGCAGGTAGCAGTGTGTCCTCCAAGAGTCTGACACCTGGAGAGTTACAGGACAGACAGGCAGAGAGGGAGTACCAGTTGGAGCTGAAAAAGCTCAGTCTAGAGGGGGAACAGAGAAAGCTGGCCCGTGAGGTGGAACAGAGAAAGCTGGACCTTGAGGAAAGGAAGATAAACATGGCTCATGAGCTCAGTTTAAAAGAGATAGATCAGAGGAGTCAGTCCAGTAGGGATGGTGGCAGCAATTCTACAGTGCAGCCTGAGAGAAGGGTACACATCCCAAAAGACCTTGTGAGGGATTATAAGAGGGAGGATGATATCTACTTGTGGTTCAAGGGTTATGAGTCAGCTCTCCACATGAACCTGGTCCCTGAAGCTCATTGGGGGGCAGCCCTGTGGAAGCATTTTGAGGCAGAGGGGAGGGACACACTGACGGCCTTAGGGGATGCTCAGAGTCTCACCTACCCTGCCATGAAGGAGGCCTTACTTACCAGGTATGGTCTCACCCCTGAGCAGTACAAGGAGAAGTTTAGATCCTACAAGAGAAAGGAATCCCAAACATGGTTGGAATGTGTTGATTCTTGTTGCAGGTCACTGGATGGTTGGGTGAAGGGCAGTAAGGTAAACACGTATGAGGGGCTTTACAATTTAATTGCTTGGGAGCACTTGTACAGTTTATGTTTTCCAGAGCTGCGCCAGCACCTCATTGACAGCAAGCTGACTGACCCCAGGAAGCTTGCACAGGAAGCGGACCGCTGGGAGAGCACCAGGGTCCAAAGGAGGTATGGGGGAGACCACGCCAAGGGTGGGCAGGGTCCCTCTCAGACGAAAGGGGGGGGTAAGGGCAAACAGGATGAGTTCTCTAAAGGGCCCCAAACTGATTCCCAGGGTAAGGATTCCCAACCCCCCAGTGAAAAGAAGCCATGGTTCTCCAAAGGGAAGCCAATGGCAGGTGGTCCCCTACGTAAGTGCTATTCATGTAACCAGGTGGGTCATGTGAGGGGGGACCCCAAATGCCCCAAAAGTACACCGGCACCCACTGGTGCACCGTCCCAGGGTTTGGCCAGTGTAGCGCTTGGGGAGGAGTTGGTTTCAGGTGGGTGGGAACCAGCAGAAATGACCCTTGTCTCACTAGGGGACAGTGAGATGGTCCAGAGAAACCTAGTGCCTGATAACACTAAGAAGTACAGGCAATGGGTGACCATCAATGGACAGAGGGTGGAGGCTCTAAGAGACACTGGAGCCAGTGTGACTACAGTGAGGAGTCACCTGGTGTCTGAAGAGCAGATTGATCCCCGGGTACTTCACCAAGTAGTTGCAGTAGACAATTCTGAGCGCCTCTGCAGAGTGGCGCAGGTTCCCTTTGAATGGGGGGGGGTCTCAGGTTCCTGGAAAGTAGCTGTGAGTCCAACCATGCCTGTTGATTGTTTGCTAGGCAACGACCTGGAAGATTCCCCTTGGAAGGAGGTGGAACACAGGTCTCACTTGGAGATGTTGGGTCTGCCTGGGTGGGTATGCGTATCCACCCGGTCTATGGCAGCCAATCAGGGTAGTCAAGAGCCCCTGGAGCCTGAAACAGTGGCCCAGGGGACCGCCAAGAAGAGGAAAGGCAGGAGGCGCGGGAAACCCGCCCCAGAAGTTCCCACGGTCCGGGAGGAGGCAGAGCCTGAGGGTGATGCCCCGGAACCTACAGGGGAACAGGTGGCTGAACTGGGGGAGGTCCCCGAGCTGTCGCAGTGGCAGCAGGAAGGGGGACCCCCCAGGGAAGTATTCTGCACAGCGCAGAAGGAGTGCCCTACTCTTGAGGGACTGCGGCAGCAGGCTGCAGCCCAGGCGGCTGGCGGGGCGCCAGGTACTCACCTGATTTATTGGGAGGATGGCCTCCTGTATAGTGAGCCTAAGGTTCCTGAGCCGGGGTCAGCTCGTATGCTGGTGGTACCCCAGGGCTTCAGGACCTTCCTACTGGGTTTGGCTCATGATGTGCCTTTGGCAGGACATCTAGGGCAGGACAAGACCTATAAGAGGCTTGTCTCCCACTTTTACTGGCCCTTGATGAACAAGCAGTCAGCTGCTTATTGTAGATCTTGTCAGACTTGTCAGGCAAGTGGCAAGAGTGGGGGGAAATGCAAAGCTCCCCTCCAACCTTTACCGGTAGTCAGTACTCCCTTTGAAAGGGTAGGAATTGACATTGTGGGGCCTCTGGATCCCAAGACAGCCATGGGCAACAGGTTCATCCTGGTCTTGGTGGACCATGCCACACGGTACCCAGAAGCTATTCCTCTAAGGACGGTCACCGCCCCCGTGGTGGGACGTGCCTTGATGGGGGTTTTTACCCGCATGGGGTTCCCCAAGGAGGTAGTATCTGATAGGGGTACAAACTTCATATCCACTTATATGAAGTCTCTGTGGAAGGTGTGTGGGGTAACCTACAAGTTCACCACCCCTTACCACCCCCAAAGTAATGGTCTGGTTGAGAGATTCAACCGCACCTTGAAAGGCATGATTCAGGGCCTGTCAGAGCCCTTGAGGCGTAAGTGGGACGTCCTCTTGCCATGGCTTCTGTTCGCTTACAGGGAGGTGCCTCAAAAGGGACTTGGCTTTAGCCCCTTTGAGCTCATCTATGGCCACCCTGTGAGGGGACCGCTCAGTCTGGTGAAGGAGGCTTTGGAGAAAGCTCCTAGTAAACCACCCCAGGATGTATTTAGCTACATGCTGGCACTAAGAAACCAGACTGCCCGCTTCAGGAGTCTCGCTCAGGAGAACCTGGAAGCAAGCCAGGAGGACATGAAACGGTGGTACGACCAGAATACCACTCTGGTTGAGTTTCAGCCTGGACAAAAAGTGTGGGTCATGGCACCAGTGGAGCCTAGGGCTCTCCAAGATAAGTGGACTGGGCCTTTTGAGGTGGTGGAAAGAAAGAGCGAGGTCACCTATCTGGTAGACTTGCAATCCCCCAGGAACCCCTTGAGGGTCCTACATGTCAACCGCCTCAAACCACACTTTGAGCGAACTGAGCTATCCATGCTCCTAGCGACAGATGACGGGGTGGAGGAAGAGAGTGAGCCTCTTCCTGACCTCCTGTCTGCAGGAGAGAAAGATGGGTCTGTGGAGGGAGTGATCCTCTCCCCCTCCCTGACTGAGGAACAGCAGAGGGACTGTCGCCACGTGCTGGGACAGTTCGCCTCACTGTTTTCCCTGATCCCAGGAGTCACACACCTGTGCACACATGATGTGGACACTGGGGACAGTACACCTGTTAAACATAAGGTTTACAGGGTGACTGACAGGGTGAGGGCTTGCATTAAGGAGGAAGTCTCCAAAATGTTAGCCCTAAGGGTTATTGAGCACTCCAGCAGTCCTTGGGCCAGCCCAGTGGTCTTGGTCCCAAAGGCTACTGCTCCTGGTGCCACTCCAGAACTTAGGTTCTGTGTGGACTACCGGGGTCTCAATGCGGTCAGCAAGACTGACGCACACCCCATCCCCCGAGCTGATGAGCTCATTGATCGGTTAGGAGCTGCCAAGTACCTCAGTACGTTTGATTTAACATCTGGGTACTGGCAGATTGCCTTAACTGAAGGGGCAAAGGAGAGGTCAGCATTCTCTACCCCCGATGGGCACTTCCACTTCAATGTGATGCCCTTTGGGATGAAGAATGCCCCTGCCACCTTTCAGAGGTTGGTCAACCAGGTGTTGGCAGGACTGGATGAGTTCAGTGCCGCCTACCTGGATGACATTGCTGTGTTTAGTTCCACATGGGAGGAACACCTGCAACACCTCTGGAGAGTGTTAGAGGCCCTGCAGAAGGCAGGCCTCACTATTAAGGCGAGCAAGTGCCAAATAGGGCAGGGTTCTGTTGTGTACTTAGGACACCAGGTGGGGAGTGGCCAGGTGGCACCCCTACAGCCTAAGATTGACACGATTCTGGCTTGGGAGCCTCCCAAGACCCAGACTGAAGTGAGAGCCTTTTTAGGTCTCACAGGATACTATCGGAGGTTCGTTAAGGGATATGGTACCATTGTTACCCCCTTAACTGAGTTGACTTCTAAGAAGCAACCCAAGAAAGTGATCTGGACAGAGGCTTGCCAGAACGCTTTTGATGCCCTGAAGGCTGCCATGTGCACAGCACCTGTGCTGAAGGCACCTGACTACTCCACGGAGTTTGTTGTACAGACAGACGCCTCAGAGCATGGTATTGGAGCAGTACTCTCACAGCTGAATGAAGAGGGCCTAGATCAACCCGTAGCCTTCATTAGCAGGAGGTTACTACCCAGGGAACGTAGGTGGAGTGCCATAGAACGTGAAGCGTTTGCTGTGGTCTGGGCACTGAAGAAGCTAAGACCCTACTTGTTTGGGACTCACTTCCGAGTTCAGACCGACCACAGACCCCTCAGATGGTTAATGCAGATGAGGGGTGAGAACCCAAAACTGTTGAGGTGGTCCATTTCCCTACAGGGGATGGACTTTACGGTGGAACATCGACCCGGTACAGAGCACGCCAATGCTGATGGTCTGTCCAGGTTCTTCCGCCTTAGTGATGAGAACTCCCATGAGGTTGGGTAGTTGCTCCCCACTTTTAGCTGGGGGGGACACGTGTTAGACTTTTCATCCTTGGCGTGGTCTCCCTTAACTTTTTGCCTCTGTTCCCCAGGTTGTTGATGTGTGCTGGACTCTGATTTTGCTGTTTTTGTTACTCTGGGCACTTTACCACTGCTAACCAGTGCTAAAGTGCAAGTGCTCCTGTTTAAATTGTATGTAAGTGGTTCATCCATGATTGGCATATTTGAATTACTAGTAAGTCCCTAGTAATGTGCACTAGAGGTGCCAGGGCCTGTAAATCAAATGCTACTAGTGGGCCTGCAGCACTGGTTGTGCCACCCACATGAGTAGCTCTGTAATCATGTCTCAGACCTGCCCCTGCAGTGTCTGTATGTGTATTTTTACACTGTAAATTCGACTTGGCAAGTGTACCCACTTGCCAGGCCTAAACCTTCCCTTTCCTTACATGTAAGGCACCCCTAAGGTAGGCCCTAGGTAGCCCCAAGGGCAGGGTGCAGTGTATGGATAAGGTAGGACATATAGTAATGTGGTTTATATGTCCTGACAGTGAAATACTGCCAATTTCGTTTTCACTGTTGCAAGGTCTGTCTCTCTCTCATAGGATAATATGGGGGCTACCTTTAAATATGATTAAAGTGTAGATTCCCCTAGAGAATAGATGGACAGGTGGAGTTTGGGATCCCTGAACTCACAATTTAAAAATACATCTTTTAGTAAAGTTGATTTTGAGATTGTGCGTTTGAAAATGCCACTTTTAGAAAGTGAGCATTTTCTTGCTTAAACCATTCTGTGACTCTGCCTTGTTTGTGGATTCCCTGTCTGGGTCAGCTTGACAGTTGGGTTGTTTTTCACCTCACACCAGACAGTGACACAAAGGGAGCTGGGGTGTGATCTGCATTTCCTGATTAGCCATCTCTGCTAGGAGGGAGGGGTGGAGTGGTCACTCTCATCTGAAAGGACTGTGCCTGCCTCTGACAATGCTGTCTCCAGCCCCCTGGTGTGTGTCTGAGGCCTTGCCTGGGCAAGGCAGGATTTCACAAGAAGGTGTGAGTCCCCTTTGAAGAAAGGTGACTTCAAAGACTAAAATGGGTATAAGAAGGGCACCCAAACTTACAAACTTTAGAAACACTTCTGGAATCAAGGGGAACCTCTGCCTGGAGAAGAGCTGATCGCTGAGGAACAAGTGCTGCCCTGCCTGTGACTGTGCTTTGTGGAGCTTTCCTGCAGTGCTGCTTCTGCCTGAGTAAGAGGGCAAAGACTGGACTTTGTGTGCCTTCCATCTTGAAGAAGAAATCTCCAAGGGCTTGATGTAGAGCTTGCCTCCTGTTGTTGAAGTCTCAGGGATAGCAAAGACTTCTTCCTGCCAGCACCTGGAGTCTCTGGAGAGACCCCTACTCTGCTCTGTGGTGCCCTTCCAATTCCTGGGACCCTGAAAGGAGAGGCTGGCAGCCTAAGGACAAAAATACACGCACCGAGCGCCGTGCGGAGAAAAGATCGACGCGAATCCGATCGCGGCTGAGAAAACGACGCGACGCCGGTTCTGCAGCTGAGAAACGACGCCGCAGGAAACGCGACCGAAAAACCGACGCCCGGAGCAGGAGAAACGACGCGCAGCATCGCTGACGGAGGCTGAGAGATCGCACCCTGCGCCGCGGGACTTTCGGATCGTCGTGTGGCTGGCTTTTTCAACGCGCACCGCCGTGCCGAGTTGTTTTCGACGCACACAGCCGTGCAGGGTTACTTTCGACGCACACCGCCCGTGCGGGGTTATTTTTGACGCAAACCAGGTACATTTTCACGCTAGCAGCGCTAGTGTGGTGTTACAACTACCTAAAGACTCTTTTTATTTTAAACCTTTAAAAAATCATAACTTGACTGGTGTATGTTGGATTTTTGTCGTTTTGGTCTTGTTTTGTCTAGATAAATATTTCCTATTTTTCTAAACTGGTGTTGTGTCATTTTGTAGTGTTTTCATTAAGTTACTGTGTGTGTTGGTACAAATACTTTACGCCCAGCACTCTGAGGTTAAGCCTACTGCTCTGCCAAGCTACCAAGGGGGTAAGCAGGGGTTAGCTGAGGGTGATTCTCTTTTATCCTAACTAGAGTGAGGGTCCTTGCTTGAACAGGGGGTAACCTGACTGTCAACCAAAGACCCCATTTCTAACAAGGGGTCTCTGACGTCACCTGCTGGCACTGGCCACTCAAATGCTCCCAGAGTTCCCTGACCATCCTGAAAGCAAAATGGCAGAACCAGGGGATACTCTGGAGGAGCTCTGGGCACCACCCCTGGGGTGGTGATGGACAGGGGAGTGGTTACTCCCCTTTCCTTTGTCCATTTTCGTGCAAGAGCAGGGATTGGGGGTCCCTGAACTGGTGTAGAATGGATTGTGCATGGAGGGCACTATTAGTGCCCTTCAAAGCATTTCTAGAGGCTCTGGGAGGATACCCCTCCCATGCCTGTAACACCTATTTCCCAAGGGAGAGGATGTAACAACCCTCTCCTAAAGGAAATGCATTGTTCTGCCTTCCTGGGATTGAGCTGCTCAAACCCCAGGAGGGCAGATGCCTGTCTGTGAGGTGGCAGCAGCTGGGGCTGCAGTGAAAACTTCAGAAGGCTAGTTTGACAGTCCATGGTGGAGCCCCCAGGGTGCATGGAATTGGCCCCCCAATACTAGAATCAGTATGAGGGTACAATTCCCAGTTGCTAGACACTTCACATGGCCAGATTCGCAGTTACCATTGTGAAGCTACATATATGTATTGCCCTATATGTAGTGCACACTTATAATGGCGTCCTCGCACTCACGAAGTGCAGGAACATGGGCCTGGACAAAGTGGGGGCACCTCTGCTAGTGCAGGGATACCCTCACACACAGGTGCTATACACCTAACCTTCAGGGTATATAGGTTAGACATATGTGTGACTTATAAGTGACCTAGTGCAGTAAAAATGGCTGTGAAATAGTGCTTACACTATTTCGCTCAGGCTGCAATGGCAGTTCTGAAAAAGGATTGTATGAGCTCCTTTAGGGTGGCAAAAGAAATGCTGCAGCCCATAAGGATCTCCTGGAACCCCAATTCCCTGGGTACCTAGGTACCATATACTAGGGACTTATAAGGGGAGGTCCAGTATGCCAGTTTGGAGTGGAATACTAAGTTACCAGTATGTAAGTACAAATTTGTAATCAGAGGGAGCATAAGCACTGGAGTTCTGGTTAGTAGGACTCCAGTGACACAGTTAAGCACACTGACAAAAACAGTGAAACAAACTGACAAGTAGGCCACTACCTATTAGCAGGTTCCCAGAGACACATTAAAAACAAATTCACAAACACTGACAAACAGGCCAAAAATGGGGGTAACCATTCTAGAAAGAGGCTACGTTCTCACACTTTGGAGGATAGCAAATAGGACTTACCATTGCACACCTATGGTGCATGTGTTACAAGGAGGAAACCTGTGATTTTGGGCAGTCTACTGATCCAGTATCTTTGAGTTGGAAACTCAGTGAGTATGGTTGCTGGTTGTAGTTTGAGAGAGAGGCAAATAGTGCCATTGAAAAACTGGTGTTGGGTGTATTCTGTAAGCCAATGAATCATTGGGAAAATCAGAGCAATGTGTGCAGTTGGAGTGTGTGTGGCTCAGCTGATGTCAGATACTGCTGGGAAAGTTGTCTAGTGGTCAATTGTCTCAACTGTTGACAGGTTTATATGTGGCTAAAGACAGATGATGCTCCTATTGATGTAAACAACCTTTAAAGTGCAGCCTTTACCATGATGTGCTTTTAATATGGAGCCTTTACCATGCAAATACGTACCACAAATGTAAGTATTTGTGCCTTTGTCATGCATGCCTTTACTATGCAGGTATTTTTTTAAACAACATAACTTTTGTGTTATTTAAAGTTAAAAAATAATGTAAGTGTGGGTAGCTTTAAAGGGAGTTGCGGATGCAGTAATTTTAGGGTTCAGAGGTGGGCAGTGATAAAGAAAACCATAAATTTAGGGCTTAGGGTGGGCAGTGGTAAAGGCAGTAATGGAACTTTTAGGTTTTAGGATTGAGTAGTTGTTGGAAATGGCCCTTTCTGCAAGGTCATCCCCAGACATTTTGCCTTTTACCTTCATTTTTGGTGATTTTGTTTATGCTGACTTTAGGACTCTGGGCACTTTACCACTGCTAAGCAGTGGTAAAGTGCTGGTGCTCTCTGCTTAAAACATGGTAATACTGGCTTATCCACAATTAGCAGATTTTAATTTACGTATAAGTCCCTAGTAAAGTGCACAACCTGTGCCAGGGCCTGTAAATTAAATGTTACTAATGGGTCTGCAGCACTGATTGTGCCACCCACTTAAGTATCCCTTCAACATGCCTCAGGCCTGCCATTGCAGAGCCTGTGTGTGCAGTTTTAAACTGCCATGTCAGCCTTGCAAGTTAACCTTCTTGCAAGGCCTAAACCTTCCTTTTTAATACACATACGTCACCTCTAACATAGGCCCTAGACAGTCCAAGGGCAGGGTGCAGTGTATTTAAAAAGTAGGACAAGTAAGTTTACGTTTTACATGTGCTAGTAGTGAAAAACTCTTAAATTCTCTTTTCACTACTGCATGGCCTATTTCTACCATAGGATAACGCTGGGATTACCTTATTATATTTTATAAGTGTAATTTCCAATTGGGAAGAAATGGAACCCCCTAAGTTCTGTGTCTGAAATCACAATTTAAACTTTTTTTAAATTGTAATTCTGAAAATGCCACTTTTAGAAAGTTGGCATTTTCATACATTAGCCATTTGGGCCCCCATCATGACATTGGCGGTAAATCCCGCTTACCGGCGCAATGACGACCACCAACATACCGCTGTGGTGTTAAATATCCGTTTGCCATATTATGACACACACACACACCAAAACTGCCACATACACAAATCCGCCAGCCCAAAGGTGTGAGTGGGTCTGAAAGTGGGTGTGTGAGTCTATGAGTTGGTCTGAGTGAGTGTATGAGTGTCTGAGAGGGTGTGTGAGTGGGCACTGAGTGCATGTATAAGTGAATGAATTAGTGTATGAATGAATCTGGTTTTCTTCCAAATTTGTTCATATTTGTGTATTTTGAGAATGATTTCTGCATGGTGAATCAAAATTATTTTAAACCCATAATTTGCCCCTAAAACACACCTATATCAAACCCTGGGGTTAGGGTACCTTCACCCTGACTCCTTATGCCACTTTGAATTTGGATTTTCACCCCCCGGAGACTGTGTCCCGTGAAATAAAATTGTGGACAACTTTCTAGTCAGGTTGTGGGCAGCCAATTACAGCTCTTCTTTTCCCCATGCATATTTGCAAATGCTTGGGAATTTTTGCGATCTATTCGTGAAGGATCCACATCCCCAGATGTCTAAACTTATTTTCCCTTTAATATCTCAAAAATTACTGCATGGATTTACACCAAACAAGCAAAAGCGTGATCTGAAAACAATGACGCTTCACTCATGGAGGCTGCAATATACACTCTTCATTTGGTTATATGTCGGAACCACTTGTGCCTAAACCACCCGTGGCTCAACAACGAGGTCAGAACAACGACCTCGTTCTAAATACTAATGCCTTTACCATGAATGCGTTTACGATGATTTTACCGTTGTAAACGCATTCCTGGTAAAGGCATTACCAATCACCATGCACAACCCAGCATGCTTCCGCCCCAGCCCCCCACCCCACCCCATCCCTTAAACCTAAACCCTGACCACCCTCCCCCCAAACCCTAATCACCCCCAGCCCCCCACCCCACACCAAAAACTAAAAATACCCAGGGTCCCCACCCCGCCCCTAAAACCTAAACCTTGCCCCCTCTAAACCCTAATCACCCCCAACGCCCCAAAACAGCCCCAGTCCCAGCCCAGCTTACCTCCTCCTTCACCGCGTCCACTCCGTCTCCCTTCTGTACCTTAACCACGCATGTACGTTGTTCAGACATGCGTGGTTAAGGTACCAAAACCAGGGAGTCGTGGAAAACGAAAGCGTTGTTTCGCTTTCGTTTTTCACAACCTTTTGGTTCCGGACTCGTTCTTCAGGGTGTTTCCCTCTTCATTTATTTCTCATGTATTGCTCATGGTGAAAGCTTTCCATCAGACACCCCGACGTGTTTCGACAGTATGTGTCATGAGAAATACATGAGAAATAAATGAAGAGTGTACACTGCAGCCTCCGGGAGTGAAGCATCTTCTTTGGAGATTAATTTGTGAGGGTTCTGGTCTTAACCCTTAACCTTAACCTTGTTTGTTCGTGTAATAAATCAAAGTGGCAGCACCTAGCATCGAAGAACTGTGGAGAATTATGGAGTAGACGAGAAGATACTTATTTTCTGCATGTGTACATAACACTGGAAGACAAGTGACTGTGGTCTGACTTCTAAAAGTGCTTGGCACTACCCCGAAATGGAAGGCACCATCTCATCACAGAAAATATGGTGAGGAGATGCCCCTTAAGTTTCTTATAATGCCGATGTTGCCCTGTAAATGATACAAGCAGGGTCCGGATGCTGCGTGCATATATTTTTTGTTTATATGGCTGAAAGCATGTCAAGCATGAAATTGATTGGGAGCTCAAATGTTATATGTAAATGAAGGGACAATGAGGATGGCGTTTATAAGGCACCGTTTATTATGAGCGTATTGGTTTAAGAAATGACACATACTACTATATAATTTGAAGTGAAATAAATGTGCTGAAAGTAAAAAGAAAAATTCTGCAATGACTAGTGAATGAAGAAGCATTGAGGATGGCATTTAAAAGGCACAGATTATCACGAGCATGACGGTTTAAGAAATGACAAAATTAAAATTGCATATTACCATATAATTTGAAGTGAAATAAAGGTGTTGAAGGTACAAGGAGAAATTTCTCAATGACTCTCAGGTGTGGAAAGCTGTGGACTACCAATCCCAGAATGCTGCATATAAATCCGGACAGCAGGAGAGAATTAGAATTAGCAGACTAAACCACCTGGAAGAAGACAGTATGTCGAAACGCATCGTGGTGTCTGATGGAAATCTTTCATGAGAAATACATGAGAAATTAATGAAGAGAGTATATTGCAGCCTCCGGGAGTGCAGCGTCGTTCTTTTGAGATTAATTTATAAGGGTTCTGGTAGTAAGCCTAACGCTGCACCAGAAGGAACAGCACGTCGCTACTTGTGATCTATTGTTTGTTTATATATATATATATTATATATATATATATTATATATAACCTTTATGTGGGTAGCATGCCATGACTTACATTTTTAGCTCATTTGTATTCAAGATGGGCATAGGTGTGTTGTGTAGATTTTTAAAAGTTGCTTTACAAAGAAAGGCTATTCCCACTAAACCTGCAGTTATAATCATAATCTTAGACGGAAGGATCACATAATGCATAGACCTAGACAACCTGGAGAACTCTCTGGAATCAGTGAACAGTGCTCCCATGAAAAGAGGAATGGACCATGCACCTTCAGGATCACAGATGATGGATGACCCTTGTCTACAACCATCTGGCCCATCAAGCTTCGTGGACTGACCCACGGGCTCGAATAGGGAGGACCTGCACCAGATTGTGGGATCATGGATCCGAGATAGAAGCAAATCTAGAAGTGCCCTGAATGGGGACTCTATGATGTGTAGCAGTATTCTCCCTCCTGTGTGTTTCCCATTGATAACCCCTTGCTACAGAACTTATGTTAGGGTCCAACATCTCTATAGTTCTACTGAATAGTATTGTTCTTCATTTACTGAAATTCATACATAATAGGCCCCTCCTCACCTTTACAAACATTTCAGGTAAAACTGCTCAACTCCACCATGATGGAAGTACAGGTCTTAGAAAACAAGAACAGTCTATGGGATTCAACCTAGTGGCTGTCAGTGGTAGGACCCACACGAAAACCCAGCGACCACACCAGATAACTTAGAAACATGACAGTGCAAGTCAATACATTAGGTTCCCCCTTAAATTTCTGAAAATAGAGCTTAATCCAGGCATTAATCCACCAGTGGCATGACATTCAATGTCTAAGAGAAGACCTAAATTCAGGTGACAGTCCACCACTAGCACGTGAGAGTGATTACGTTTTATTAATTAATTAGTGGCATATATGTACCATATGTCAGCTAATACATATGCAGTTTTAAGGCTTAGCAGAGAAAATAACCTAGAAATGAAAACGTGCAAGTTTAAATGTAGTGGACATTTGTGACTACTAGTCATATTTCTGACACTACGTTTAACATACAAATATTTTGCATTCATAAGTGTATGAATTATTATTAACCATTAATATGAAAGTTTTATATTCAAGTAGGAACGGTAGAAATTAAATGGATTTTGGAGTATTAACCCCTTCGCTGCCAGGCCTTTTCCCCAACACATGCCAGGGCTTTTTTGGCTATTTGGGGCTGTTTGCGCTTAGTCCCTCATAACTTTTTTTACACATAAGCTACCCACTCCAAATTTGCGTTATTTTTTCCAACATCCTAGGGATTCTAGAGATACCCAGGGTTTGGTGGGTTCCCCTGAAGGAGACCAAGAAATTAGTCAAAATACCACAAACCTTTAGTTCTTTTTTAAAAAATGGGAAAAAAGGGCTGCAGAAGAAGGCTTGTTATTTTTTCCCTGAAAATGGCATCAACAAAGGGTTTGTGGTGCTAAAATTACCATCTTCCCATCTTTCAGGAACAGGCAGATCTGAATCAGAAAACTACATTTTTCAACACAATTTTGGCATTTTACTGGGACATACCCCATTTTACTATTTTTTGTGCTTTTAGCCTCCTTCCAGTTAGTGACAGAAATGGGTATGAAACCAATGTTGGATCCCGGAGAGCTAAACACTTCTAAAAAGTAGACAAAATTCTGAATTCAGTAAGGGGTCATTTGTGTAGATCCTACAATGTGTTTCTACAGAAAATAACAGCTGAAATTAAAAACTATTGAAATTGAGCTGAAAAAAATAGCCATTTTTCTCCATGTTTTACTCTGTACATTTTTTCTGCAATGTCAGATTTGTGAAAGTAGTATACCGTTACATCTGCTGGACTCTTCTGGTTGCAGGGATATATAGGGCTTGTAGCTTTATCAAGAACCCTATAATAGCCTTTCTTTATAAAGCAACTTTTGAAAATCTACACAACACACCTATACCCAGAGCCAATAAATGAGCTGCACCTTACAGTGGGTTTTCATTCTTTACCGGGTATACAGCAATTCATTTGGCGAAATATAAAGAGTGAAAAATAGGTATCAAGAAAACCTTTGCATTTACAAAATGGGCACAAGATAAGGTGTTGAGAAGCAGTGGTTATTTAAATATATCTGAAGTTTGGGGTCCCCATACTAGCAAGTGAATTACAGGGCATTTCTCAAATCGACATTTTTTTTCACACACTGTCTTACATTTGGAAGGAAAAAAAGTATAGAAAGACAAGGGGCAAGAACACTTGTTCTGCTATTCTGTCTTCCCCCAAGTCTCCCGATACAAATGGTACCTCACTTGTGTGGGTCAGCCTAACGCCTGCGACAGGAAACGCAATACGGACAGATCACATTTTTTACATTGAAAACTGTTTTTTGGAAAGTTCCTAGCTGTGGATTTTCATCTCTAGCTCAGCCAGCACCTAGGGAAACCTACCAAACCTGTGCACTTTTGAAAACTAGACACCTAGGGGAATCGAGGATGGGGTGACTTGTGGGGCTCTCCCCAGGTTCTGTTACCCAGAATCCTTTGCAAACCTCAAAATTTTGCCAGAAAAAACACTTTTTCCTCACATTTCAGTGACAGAAAATTCGGAAATCTGAGAGGAGCCACAAATTTCCTTCCACCCAGCGTTCCCCCAAGTCTCCAGATACAAATGGTACCTCACTTGGGTGGGTAGGCCTACTGTTCGCGAAAGGAAATGCCCCAAAACACTATCTGGACACATCAAAATTATCAAATACAAAACTACCTGTTTTTTTGGGGGGGGCTGCGTTTTTGGTCCTGGGCTCAACAGCCATACAGGGAAACCTACCACACCCAGACATTTCTGAAAACTAGACACCCAAGGGAGTCAAGGGAGGTGTGACTTACGTGGATCCCCTAGTGTTTTCTTAGCCAGATTCCTCAGCAAACCTCAAATTTAGCTAAAAAAAACATATTTTTCCCCAATTTCTGTGTGGGATCACTGCACCCGGCCCCCCAACATTCCCCTTAGTCTCCCGGTAAAAATGATACCTCACGTGTGTAGGAGCGCCAAGTGCCTGTGACAGGGAAGAGCCAAAAACATGTCAAAATTGAGGGGGAACCAAAGTGGGTCCAAAAGGGCAGTTTGAAAAAAAACATATTTAGGCTGATAAGTGGGGCAGCATTTTCATTGGTATAGGTGAGACAATGCTGGGTGGTAGGAATTTTGTGGATTCCTGCAGATTCCAGAATGTTCCATCACAAAAATGTGGAAAAATATGCGTGATTTCCAGCAACGTTGGAGGTTTGCAGGGCATTGTGGGTAAGAAAATGGTGTGAGGTCAATGTGAAGCACACCACCCTGGACTCACCCAGATGTCTAGTTTTCAGATGTGTCTAGGTCTTGTGGATTTTTCTTCATGGCATCATCCCAAAGTCCAAAATGTGCAGCCCTCACCCTTCCAACTGGGACGATTTTGAGAGTTAGCCAAGCTCTCATGGCCCAAATGTAAAACCAAAACTCAAAATAATCAAATGTCCTCTTGCTTGCCATGGGCAAGAACTTTTAGTGTGCGGAAGGAGAGCTGAAAGACTGTTACCCCTTTCAGTTGTGGTGGGGGCATAACCATGCCCATTCTGGTTGGTAGCCACCACCTCACCATTTTGTTTTTAATTCCCTGGCATCTAGTAGACTTTCTGCTCCCCCCACCCCCGGGCTGTGGATTGGCGGTAATTGCCCCATCTGCCCGCTGGTGGGCAGAACAACTTTGGCCCCATTTCATTGGGGGTGGGGGTATGGCCATACCGTCTCCCTCTTATCTTGAAAACAAAATCTTCCCTGGTCTCTGGTAGGCAGATCGGCCTAATAGAAATAGGCTGATCTGCCCCCAAGGGAAGTGGAAATAGCCTAAAATAAATTTGTCCCCCTAAGGGAAGCAACCCTTGTCTAAGGGGTCGCTTCCCTTGCATAAAACTGGCACACAAAAAAAATCCCTGGTGTCTAGTGGTTTCTGCTCCCGGGGGCAGAGCGGCCTAATAGAAATAGGCCAATCTGCCCCCAAGGTGGGCAGAAGTGGCCTGAAGACAATCTTCCCCCCAGAGGAGCGACCCTTGTCTAAGGGGTCGCTTCCCTCATATAAAAAAAGAAAATAAGGAAAAATAAATCCCTGGTGTCCAGGGGTTTCTGCCCCCCCCCCCCCTTGGGACAAATCAGCCTAATTACAATAGGCCAATAAATGGCCTAAAACAAGTTTCCCCCCTGCAGGGGAGCACCATTGCCTAAGGGGTCGCTCCCCTCACGTGAAACTGACAACAAAAAAAATCCCTTGTGTCTAGTGGTTTCTTCCCCGCTTGTGGGCAGATTGGCCTAATAAACATAGACTGATCCGCCCCCAAGGGGGGCAGAAATGTCCTAGAGTTAAATTTGCCCCCAGGGGAGCAACCGTTGCCTAAGGGGTCACTCCACACATATAAAAAAAATAAACACAAACAAAAAAAAAAGATCCCTGGTGTCTAGGGGTTTCTGCCCCCCCCCCCCCCGGGGCAGATCACCCTAATTATAAATTATAAGACTAACTTGCCCCCCTGGGGAGCCGCCCTTGCACAAGGGGTCGTTCCCTTATGCGTAAATATAAATAATAAAAAAAATCCCTGGTGTCTAATGGTTTCTGCCCAACTTGGGGGCAGATTGTCCTAATAAAAAATAGGCTGATCTGCCCCCAAAGAGGCAGAAATGGCCTAAAATGAATTTTGCCCCTAGGGGAGCGACCCTTGCCTAAGAGGTCGATCCCCATATATAAACAAAATAAAAGAAACAAATAAATTAGCCCTGGTGTCTAGTGGTTTCTGCCCTCCCGGGGGCAGATTGACCTAATTATAATAGGAACCTGGAAGGTCCATTTTGCAAGCAGTTATGGAAAATTGTATTTGTTTTCTCTTTTTTTCTTTTCTCTAGGCAGCAATGTACTGTTGAATGTTCTATTGTATTCAAAGAGAAGAGCATGTTTCAAGTTTAGCTAATGTAACAATATTTGTTCTAGCTGCTAAACTGCACAGGAAGGAAGATTCATGAAGCTTATGTGAAATAATATTATTTTAATTTATTGTGTGTCCTGGGAAAGGAGATGTTAGTTACAGATTATTAGAAAACGTAATATTTTTGTGGAACCCTGTGACAGAGGAAGCTGACAACGCACTTTTTCCTGAGAAGAATTCTGAATGTATCAAAACTTGGTGGTGCCATCTACATTGATTGGATGCTGAAATCGACGCCCAGAGTGTGCCCACTGGAAGGACAAATTAATGGATTTTGGGTGTTTTAATTAGTGAAGACCTTAGGATTCAAGGTCAGTCCCTCTCAGAATCTGCTTGATGTCAGTCCATCTTGAGATCTCCTTAGAGTCAGTTCTATGTTTGCTTAAGTCTGCTGCCCCATGCTGTCTTCTCTGAGTTCACTTGATGAATTTTCTCATTGTTGTCTTAATTGCTGTATTTGGTAATGTGGTTCAGTACTAATAAGACCAACTAATTCTGAACTGCTGATCTGTCCTATTTATCCTATGTACAGCTCGTGTTCTACACTGTCCTGATGCTGCTCTCAACTAATGTTGGAAGAAGGTGATCGTTCCTGTGGAATCATCCCGTCTGCTGTCCCATGAGGAGATGTATAACTACATATGGTTTTCTTGTAGTGAGTTACCCTAGTTAGATGTCTTCCAAATTAATTTTGCCTTCTTTTATTTTTGCTTTTGCCCCCATGTGTTAGCCTGTCCCCACACATGCAAGTCACAATTCTGGTTAGTATTAGGAATGGCCCAACTGTGAAATTGATTGAAAAAACTGTATTTTGCTTATTTACTGATGTCACCATCAGCTGCTTTGAATTCTAATAATATTGTGCATTTTGTGTTGTTGCTAATGTATATCATTCTTTTGGAATGTCTAACAGTATTGATGTTTAGTAGGTTGAATCTTTTTTGACGTTTTGGTCAGCCAATGGTTTTCATGTATGATTATAACTTAGTTCTGCCCATCATTTATGTGACACTGATTTTAAGATTGTATTAAAGCTTTGAAACTTTATTTGGTTTGGAGTTTGATTTAGTGTTGAATTTTTCCTTGTGTCTTAAATATTGTTTATAGTAAATTGTTGATGATTTGTGATTGAATATTTCATAATGCTACCTCCTTCACCAAGTCTAAAGATTCGGTCGACCTCCAGAGGGTGAGAGATTGATGTTGGTGTTGTTGATATTCCACCCATGCGCCTCAGGTTTCTGAACCCGAGGTGAGAAAAAGACCACCATGGTGCGCTTCATCACACGACCTTTAGTGTCTGAAAATAGACCTTAGTCCAGGTGACAATCCACCAGTGGCATGACTTTCAATGACTAAGAATAGACCTTGGTCCAGTTGACAACCCACCGATGCCATAACCTTCAATGTCTGAATACAGACCTAAATCCAGGTGACAATACATCAGTGCGTAAAGTTCTAGAGCTTGTCATTTCCATAGTGCATAATGTTTAGTGCTAATGTCTGAGACCCTGCTGTTTGTGATGTCACCATATACTCTTAGAATGCAGAGAAGGGTTTGAAGAGAAGGGCTTTTGCTTGAGGTGGTTGCCTGATCAGGCGCTCCTCCCAAGCAATCTCTGTATATTGCAAATAAACTTGACTTCTCTAAGTCCATTTGTGTGAGAATCTTACTACATGGTGGCATGACCTTCATTGTCTAAGGTAGACCTTAAACCATGTGACAATACATCAGTGGCATGACCTTCAATGTCTAAGGGTAGACCTTAAGCCAGATGACAATCCACCAGTGGCATGACCTTCAATGTCTGAAAATGAACCTAAATCCAGGTGACAATCCACCAGTGGCTTGACATCCAATGTCTAAAGGTAGACCTTAAACCAGGTGACAATCCACCAGTGGCATGACCTTCATCATACCATCCACTAGGTCGAAGAGATACTCTTCCATGTGGCTTGCTCTCTGGCTTCTGCACGCCTGAAATTGTAGGATTTCCTTTTACCACACATGCAGTGAAATGATTGCTATCTACTGGAATATCAGATAATCATTTTGGGATAATGATGAAGTGAAACGAGATTTGGACATGCTGATATTTATCTACGTGACTTAATATGCTTCATGACAGTGCGGGAAGGAAAACCTGGAACAATTATAAGGTAACACAAGTCATCAAAACAAAAACAAGAATAAACAGATTTAAAATTAGAAACGTATTTTACCAACCTGGCACTCCCGCTGTTACATTAGTGTTGTATGTCCAAGTGACATTATAGGTTTCGCCATCATTCTGTATACAGCACTGTAAGGAGAGTGATGCGTTTTTTCCGAGAATACTTTGCTGAATAGGAGATGTTATTATCTCAGCTGGGAGAAGCACCACGTTTACATCCGTCTCGTCTTCATGCAGCACTGAACCAGACGAAAACTGGCATATATACGTTCCTGCAACGCAGAAGGGTGTTGAAAATATATTATTCTCTGTGTGGCAGACCAAGAATACAGTGAAAACACATTACTTTTAATTTAATAGTTCATGCCATTACACAGTTGCGCCAGCTCTCCTCTGTCTGTGGGAGGAAGTCACTCTCAGAGTAATGGTGGGTGATAAACGAAAGGATTATGCCTTGATTCTCAAATACTGTCGGGTCTGGCTACGGACAGCTTTAGCAGGAATTAGAACTCATGCCATCTACACAGAAAATACTCAGATACAGTCTTTGGGGCAACTTCCTTTAGCCATTGGCCTGTTACACATCGTCAGCCACTGGAGAAGGTACTGTCGTGTTTAGATGAGTCCATAGTAGCATCCCTTCTTAACTTCATGCTATGGGTGATCAGTTGTATTCAACTGCCTAGCAGGTGTTTTCATGGCTGTGCATGGACAAAAAGTGTCTACACTCTGAAATGTAGATGAACTGCCCCAGTAGGAGCAGCCTCTGGCGCTCTTCGGAGATGGGCAGATGGAGGTGTGCTGCCCCTCTCCTGCCTCACTTCAGGAGGCTGCAGCTCGCAGAGGCAGTGGCTGCACCTCTACACGCCTCAAGTCATCTCGTTCTCACTGGAATTTGTGCTCGTGCATGCACAAGTGAAAACAAAACACACTGTATGCACCTGGGAAGTCAACAAAAACCAAACTGGGAATACGTAGCACAGATCGTCAACACTATAGACTGGAAATGGCACTTTAATTGTATTTCTAGTCTGTAGAGAGCACGCGACCATCTAACTCCTCTCCCAGGTTCCGACATCTTCAGCTGACTACCCCTGGACATTCCAGGACACACGACCTTACCACCGCAAACTATGGAAACCTGTAAATAAGCAGCAGCACACTACCCACCGAAATCTTCCCCCAATGGGAATCTAAAAACCGATAGCTGAACAGAAAACCCCCCAAAAAATGAATGTTAAAAAAGGTCCTTAATAACAACATATTAGGAAGGAAAGAACACAACGGAAGTCACTGAAAATCGTCCTTCCGGAAAACATTGTGATTTTTACTCCAGTTGCTTTTGCAACTTTTGCTTTTGCAACAAACAGTAGTGAACCAGGAGTGAAAAATGAGCAGCGCCCAATGTATACGACAACATAGAAACAAAATAACCTTGGAAAAAATGCCTTTGTTACACGACTTACAACGTAGGGTCGCAGGGAAGGCATAGCAAACCAAACACACCCACAAATTAGTAACAGCCAGAAGGACTGCTGATTCATGAAACTCATGGCACACAACAGCTGAGCATCAGTCAGCCATAAATTAGATCCGTCTAGCCCTGAAATAACGTTCATACCTCATTGATCACAGATAGTTCAAGTTGAAGAATAGTATGTTAGAAATTGAGTTATTGTTTGGCAGTCAGATTACCCCCTGTCCAAGCAAGGACCCTCTCTTTAGTCAGGGTAAATCACACACAATCCAAATAACCCTATGCCCACTCTCTGGTAGCTTGGCAATGAGCAGTCAGGCTTCACTTAAAAAGCAATGTGTAAGGTATTTGTGCAATAAATCATGCAATAGCACAGTATAATCACCACAAAAATACAACATACAGGTTTAGAAAAACATAGAATATTTATCTAGATAAAATAAGGTCAAAACTATCAAAATTTGATAAGTACACGCTGGAATATCACTTTAGAAAATGGTAAAAGGAGTCTTAATTTCTTAAAAGCAAAAAGTGTCTCTTGGAAGCACAAAGTACGTGGTTTGTGTCTAAATTATCTGCAAGGGACCGCAGAGGAGGAGATGCGTAGAAAACTGGGAGATGTGAGTCAGTTTCTCCGGGTGCACACAGACGACGTGTCTATATTTTTCACGCAGCAAGGGCCTTGCGTCGATTTCCGGCGCGCAGACTTGGATCCTCTTCGGGTTGCAGGGTATTTGGGTGCCCCGGGGATGATGCGGAGAAATCCTGGGCGTGCGGAATGAAGTCACAGGACCTGCGTCGATCTGGTGGGCGATGCAGGGAAATTTCTGTTGCACTGCAGGCGCTGCATCGATTCTTCTCACAGGAAGTCAGGCTGCATCATTCCGGCTCAGCTATGCGATGATCCAGTGGGCTATGCGTCCAAGTTCCGGTTGCCATGCTGTCACTGCATTGATCTCCACTCGGGGAGCCGGGCTGCTTCATTCCGGTTGAGTGAGCAGTGATTTACTCACCGCGATGCAGGCTGTGCGTCGATTCCAGCAGGCTGTGCGACGATTTTTCACCGCACATGGAGTTCTTTGCAGAGATGAAGTCTTTTTGGCCCTGAGACTTCAGAAAACAGGAGGCAAGCTCAATCCAAGACCTTGGAGAGCACTTCTCAACAGAGCCAAAAGGCCGCAAGGCAACAGCAAGCCAGCAGTCCTTTTCAGCAAAGCAGTCAGGTGAGTCCTTTGGGCATCCAGGCAGCTTCTCTTGGCAGGTTGCAGGTTCTGGTTCAGAGTTTCTTCCCCCAGTGGTATCTTGTCCAGATGTGTCTGAGATGAAAGGGTCAGAGGCCCTGTTTAAATACCCAAATGTGCCTTTGAAGTGCGGGAGACTTCAAAGAGTGGTTTAGAAGTGCACAAGGTCCCCTTTCAGTTCCATCCTGTCTGCCAGGGCCCCAGCAGGGGGTTTAGCAGTCCATTGTGTGAGGGCAGGCCACTGTCCTTTGACATGTGTCAGGCCCTTTACCCTCCCAGCCCAGAAAGACCCATTTAGTATGCAAATGTGTGGAGGTGTGACTGAGTATCCTGTGTTTGGGGTTGTGCGAGTGAAATGCACAAGGGAGCTGTCAACTAACCCAGCCAGAAGTGGATTGTTAGGCACAGAAGGATTTAAGTGCAGAGAAATGCTCACTTTCTAAAAGTGGCATTTCTAAAATAGTAATTTTAAATCCAACTTCACCAGTCAGCAGGATTTTGTCTTACCATTCCGGCCATACTAAATATGACCTTGTTACTCCTTTCAGATCAGAATCTACCACTCAAACAGTATATGAGGGTAGCCCTAATGTTAGCATATGAAAGGAGCAAGCCTCACAGCAGTTTAAAACAAATTTAGGAGTTTTACACTACCAGGACATATAAACTACACAGGTACATGACCTGCCTTTTACCGTAAATACCACCCTGCCCTAGGGCCTACCTAGTGCCTACCTTACGGGTGACTTTTATCTATAAAAAGGGGAGTTTAAGGTTTGGCAATTATTTTTAAATGCCAAGTCAAAGTGGCAGTGAAACTGCACACACAGGCCTTGCGGTGGCAGGCCTGTGACATGGTTAATGGCTCCTTATGTGGGTGGCACAACCAGTGCTGCAGGCCCAGTAGTATTATTTAATTTACAGGCCCTGGGCACATGTAGTGCAATTTGCTAGAGACTTACACGTAAATTCAATGTGCCAATTGGGTATGAGCCAATGTCCCTACGTTTTAGAGCGAGAGCATATGCACTTTAGAACTGATTAGCAATGGTAAAGTGCACAGAGTCCTAAAGCCAGCAAAAATTATGTCAGAAAAAGAGAAGGAGGAAGGCAAAATTTTGGGGGGTGACCCTGCAGAAAGACTATTTCTGACACAGTAATATTGTGCAAAACATGCATAATATTCATTTCAGACTGCATGCAAAAGTACTCTAACATCCTAGATGAAAAAACCCCAATCTGGCATCACATCATCAAACCACATCCCTAACTAATCTTGCGAATTGCACATCACCTTTATCGTACCTGATAACTAAATTAACCAGAAAATTACCAGGTGAGATATAGCTTGCATCAGTGGAATGCTAGTTTATGTATCACCTGTAATTAGGCCTGTAGACACAGGGGTACACTGACTGAGACATGCATAATGTAATGCTGTGTGAAAATCTGCAGCATTGCAGTGTATGGACGCAATGCTAAAGTAATGTCACCGGTGATGCAAAACACAAATTGTGTGATGCCTGTGTAAAGCTAAGCACTATCTTGCAACTAACATTGCGCCCAGTCAAATGCTATCTTGTGAGACTTTTCTACTCAAGGTAAACCATCAGTCATTACTCATATGACTGCCCAAAGGAGACTTGTGTAAGATGCATAACTTTTTTAAACGTTAGTCCAGGCTTCTCCAGAGAGTAGCTCAGCCACCTTGACGTATCTCTCCAGTGTGCAGACCAGCCTAATAAACTAGAACATTTTGAGTTGTTGAATTAATGTATTGATCCCACAATTGAAAAAGTGCATATATGAGATGAGAAATGTGTGTATTTTCAGAACTAATAAGCTGATGTTTGGAGAAAAATTGATTTCCAAAATAAATTTCAAGTTGATATATGAGTGATAAATGTAATAAATCATGCAGTATTACTAATATTACCCCCATGTCAGGTGCATTGCAGCTATGGCTGTCATGTGTTACCCATGTATAGGTAATCAAAATTCAAAACGCCTTTTTACCTTACCACTGGCAGCCCTGCGTGATGGACTAAACTGATCACTGCTGGTATATTGTATGGGGTGGCCATTCATGTAATCTTGTCTGATGTAGTCACTAATACAAGACTAATGATATTAGTAGCTCAGGAGGATTTTCATTGAATATAAGTAGTTCTTGTTACAGAAAAGGTTGGAGAACCCTGTGTTAGATATATTATGCCTCAAAAACTGACACAGATCCCCCATTCTGCAGTGCCTATGTATTGCAGCTGAGTTCATTTGACCGATTTCTACTCATCAGTAGGTAGTGCTAACTTTGCCTGACTTCAGTAGTCATAGGTTTAAGTGAAATCCAATGGGTTATTGCCCTGCTAACACCAGGTAATGTTCATTTTTCATAAATTAGAAGAGTTTTCATGTTATGTGACTCAATGCATTTTATTGCTCTGTTTGGGCCGAAAATTATTTTGTATGAGAAAGTTGATCAATGCTAAAATTGGCGCTTCTTTGCATCGCACAGACACCCACACAAAAGGGCACATTTCCTAACATTTTGTGCTTGCTTTGTATCATAAAAATAACGCAAATCAGCGTCAGATGCTTATTTGAAATTTGTTTGCCGGTGGAAAAAAATGTTTTGTGCTGGAAAGTCACCTGAAAGTAACCTAGTGCTGCTTTGCATTACTTAGTGCCAATAGGGAGTTCCATGGGTGGTTCATGGTGTTCCCATGTAACTGGTTATTAAGTCTGAACCATCTATCTTTGACCTATTTCATAGAATGGTGAAGTTAGGTAAATGTTACCAAGTGCACAGCTAGGTTGAAACAATGATGTGAAAAAAACTTTTACAGGACTGAACTGAACAGGAACTAAACAGGCTGAGAGTGTTTTGGTCAGGCCTAAATTAGATTTTGACAACCCGCTATTTGAGTAATTCCTGATTCAGCTGGAGTTATGACCAAATGAGGAATTAAAGGACTTGCAGGAAAAGCTTGACCCCCATGGACGTCATTTACTGCCTTGCCCTTTGCGACCCCTGGCACTGCCTTTGCGACCCCTGGCTTCAGAGGTGGCAAACAGTGCCAGGAAGACAGGGACAGCTCGTCCTTATGGACATGAGTTGAGGCTCCACTCTTTGTTTTCTATCCAATTTTTTATCGCACTAAGTGGATTATTATATATATTTCACTACTAGTGTAATAAAAATGAAGTACGATTAGGTGGAATGCGCCTTTCAATGGCAGCTAAGGTAAGTAAAAAATGGTTTTAAATATATGTTGTGCGCGTGCTTGCGGGTGAGTGTGTTATTTATGTGAGGGGGTGTATGTAAGTGTGAATTTGTATGTATCTGTGTGTGTGAGTGAAAGTAGAGGTCGAAGGGTGTGTGATGTTACTTCCGCTACCCCTGGCGTCCATGCGTGAGCCCCAGTTTTGTTTTCTTCCAGACATTTCACCTGAAAACTCTATGTGGAAACAGACTCGCTATTGGTAAAAACATAAATGAATAAGTGTAGAAATATCTCGTACTGCATCCCACCAGTACCGATTCCCGCGGTATCGATTTTTATGGGTGTGGCAATAACGAAGTGAACATCCTGCCATTTATGAAATCGGGATCTCAGAGTAATATTTAATGGTCATCATCTCCAAGATACCTTAAGGAAAGGTTTACCCCCTTCGGCCAAAAAAAGTAAAATGGACTCAAGTCGTGATCTTTTTAGTTTTCACTACATATCACACCACTGCTGTTTTTCATGGCAGTTCAACTAAAAGCAACCCATGAATTGCGTTTCACAGTATGAACGTGCAAGCAGGGAAAAACATTTTGTTAGGAAAAACAATAACATTCTGATGTATGCATTATAATAAAAGCCAGCGCTGTATGTAAGAAGGGGGCGTGGAGTAGAGCGTTTTTCACAGGCAACGTACTTCCCAGAACCTTTTACCCGCTCAGCATCATGCATTTATCTGTTTTAACCGAAGCATGCGTAGTTTATTCAGGATGAAGTACTGTCACTGGCATAATCGCCTAATGGAGCCAGAGGCTGTGTATGCCTTCCAGTCTCTTAATCTGCAGCAGTGCTTAATTTGTAAATAAAAACGTGGCGGTGCCCAAAGCTCTCCTTTGAAACACGCAGATGCTGCATTTCGATGCATGAGCATAGAATACTGAGACAGCGTAGCCATCCCCGGGGTCTTTGATCCATTTACAGCCACTCCCTACCCTTCCGCTCATTCTTGCAGCGTTCTGCTTTCCCCCTGTGTGAAGCTTTTCCATATTTCTCTTCATCCGTGTGTTTTGCTCGCAGTAAACGGCAGACTCATAAAAATAAGTGCCCCCCCCTCAAAATTAAGTGCAGGTGCCCCGCACCGGCAACCACCAGCTCAAATTAAGCACTGATCTGTAGGACATATTTTTTTAAACTTCGAATAGGGTCCTCGTCGTATAAGGTGCTCCCTGAAGTTTTTGACCCAAGCACCACAAACATGTCCTACATTACTTATGACAGATGTAGTCAAAAGTATCTCAATTTCTCTGCCCGATGTTAGAAGTGGGATTCTTATAGTTAAAGGTAGAGCATATTGCTGTAAATCAGTGGTTCCCAACCTTTTGATTTCTGTGGACCCCCACTTGAACATTAATGGAACCCAGGGACCCCCAATGACGCATCATTAGAATCCGGGACCCCCCGCCTGAGTCATTACTGGAAGCTGGGGACCTAATTTGTCAATATTTGTTAATATTTTTTAATTTTCTAGGCTCTCGCGGACCCCCTGAGAAGGCTTCGCGGACCCCCAGGGGTCCCCGGACCACAGGTTGGGAACCACTGCTGTAAATCATACTGCAAGCATTTTCTCAACGCAAGCCTATGTAATTGTAAGTCCTGGCCACTGAAGGCTGAAGACTGTGATGCTGATGTGACTTATGCCGTATTTAGAGTTGGGAGGACAGGATATGCAGTCGGACAGGGAGGATGCCCTCTCCCCCCTAACTACAGTGCCTTAGAATACAATGCTCTTGTAAAAAGGCAGAAGGTATTCCCCCGTATTTTTTTTACGGAGTCTCCTGTCTGCCAAAACTCTAATTAAGGCCCTTACTCCACTAGCAGCACATATTTTGGCACATACATTTTACACGAGTCACAAGTCAGGGGTGCACATATTGTAGTGACATACGTATATGTATGCATTGCGCACTTTGTAAATGTGGCACAGGGTCCTTGGTCATCTAAAGCCACGTTAGCGTACAAATAATGATGCTAATGTGTTGTTAGATGGCGCCAGGCCCTCTTTAATCTGGGCCCTAGTTTGTAAAAAGCAGAAACTATTGCTATACAGCAACATTTGGTATGAATGTATGTGGTTTCTTATGATAGTCACATTCTCCATACCGCTAGCATGAGGATGCTAATAAAGAACAAGAAATATCAATCGGAGTGGCCACCTTAAAGTCTTTCTTAATTATAAGAGAAAAAGTGCCCAAAATAGTTGCCTTCTTCATCTAAAAATGCACTATAAATATCTGTTGATGTAACAGCTAAATTGCGCTGGTGTGAATCACTGAACTACAAATTGAATAATGCTCTTCACAAATAAAATACCAAAACACAATAAGGAATACTATATCGGGATCACAAATAATGTATCTCAGGCCTGTACAATGGAAAGTACTCTTTTGACTATTGTGTCATGAAGCAATGCTCCTACACACGAGTCAGATCATACCTACACATTATTGGCTATGGAATGTGGCGGTACAGTAGTGTATGGTACAATTAGGAACTTTTTAATATTAACCCACCAAATTAAAGACAATTTTGTGATATTGTCTGCCGCATATAACTCGAAATGAAATACTATCTAAAACATTTAGAATGATAGATAAGGGTGCCACATTTTCTGAAACTGTCCCACGGTTGTTTAGATTTTATCTGCTCATTTTATCAATTTAGGTACAAGTAAAATGGCTCTAAGTAAATAGCTACTATTTTCTTATTTGTTAAACTACTGCATCTTTGGTCTTGATAATGTCCACAGTCACTATTATCTCAGTAATGTTTTGCTTCATTGGCATAACATACCGCACTTCAAGGCAGAAAAAGCCAAGCTCTACAGAATCCTCAGAGAGTCAAATCTCTTTACTAAGCAAAGTTGTCTCATGCGTGGTAATTGATTGTGTTCATGAGCTGCTGTCCACAGGAGACTTCAAACATAGAAGAGAGAGTATTATTAGTCATTCCTTCACCAAAGAGCAGACGAGAAATTCGAATTAGTTGTTTGCTTGTTGTAGTTCCTAAATATATAATTAGCCTGTTATGCACAAAAGGGGCTCACTATTGGAACCATGGACCTCAGCATCACAAGGTGTCTAGATTTATTCCATGATTACCTCCTTCACAAATCAGATTCACAAAGGCTTAAGTATTCGTCTATTAAAGTTACAATTGTATTAACTTTACTGACCTATGCCTGTGTCACTTAACTCTATGGTCTTGATTATGAGTAGGGACATGGGTTACCTTATTTATCGGGCGTGATAAGTAGCACCTATGAGAAGTTTGTAGGGAAAAGCATGCAGATTTTGGTGTCTAATGCAGTGGTTCCCAATCTTTTGACTTTTGTGGACCCCCACTTTATCATTACTGGAACCTGTGGACCCCCACAAAATCATTTTTTGAATCCAGGGACCCCCCCACTGAGTTATTACTGAAAGCTGGGGACCTAATCTGTTAATAATATTTAATTTTCTAAGCAGTTGCGGACCCCGATGAGGAGGCTTCATGGACCCCTGGGAGTCCCCGGACCATGGGTTGGGAACCACTGGTCTAATCCACTAAAATCTGCATGATACAGTAAATACCTTTGCCTTTCCCCTGTTAAATTTTGGCAGGTCAAACCTGCCAAACTTTAAATCCGATAATTGTTGGACATGTTAAATACCTTCCAACCCGTAATTTTGACCGGTCTGTAAACAGGGGTTTACACATGGGTAGGAATACACCGACACTGACCGACTCATAACCAGGCCCTTTGACTCTGGAGTGCTGAGAGTTTAGGATCAACATTTTGCTCTTCCCTTTGCAATCTCTTCTCAATACCTACCTGACAAATGTTGGTGATTCATGGCACTTTTTATCTTACGCTAGAAAGAACCAGTCATAAAGGATGTAGTACGTTTTGGAAGTGCACCAAAAATTGCAATTTTCAATGGTGTATTTGTTGGCATTTGGGAAAGCAAGATAGTATTTGTGGAAAACGTTGAACATTTTGACCCTGAACCACTGTGCAAGAAATGTACTGAAGCTGAAAAGAAAACATATATTTTTTTCCTGTTCTTTGTAACAAGAAGAATTTTTTCATGAAATGGCTTTTTTTTCCCAACACACCAGGTGCATATTCCCATATCTACTACACTTGCTCCTTTTTGTGTATGTGTATGCTTAGAGGTGTAGACGTGTTTGGGGAAGGCACTGAACATATACTTTAAAGCTGAAAAGATTATGACATTGTGGGTACACTTAATGTTTCATGGACCACTGCTCTAACACTTCCTTGGAAAATCTCCTAATTATAATTTTGGTAGAACATGGCTCTAGTTCTCTGTGCATAAATGCTACTTGAGGAAACTGAATGTGGAAGCAATGCTTCTTAATTTTGTGTTCAGCATTCTGATGTGGTGTGTTAAAGTCACATATCTTTGAAGCAGCGAGCCTCTTTACTCCTTCCGAAGAGCTTCTCAGAAAGACTGTATTTCTCATGGATGCTAGTTGGTGGTTGGGGAGTGATTTGTACTCCTATGTAGAATGTTGGTGATGGACATATAATTTTTGCAGTACTTAATTAATTTTTTTGGCGGGAATATATCTATCTTTTGACTAATGTGCACTAATATATTGTAGGAAGGTAGCCTCTTTCTAGCCTTGTTACCCCCACTTTTGGCCTGTTTGTGAGTATACGTCAGGGTGTTTTTACTGTCTCACTGGGATCATGCTAGCCAGGGCCCAGTTCTCATAGTGAAAACCCTATGTTGTCAGTATGTTTGATATGTGTCACTAGGATCCTGCTAGGCAGGACCCCAGTGCTCATAAGTTTGTGGCCTATATGTGTTCCCTGTGTGGTGCCTAACTGTATCAGAACCTCAGTGTTTATGCTCTCTCTGCTTTTAAAATTGTCACTGCAGGCTAGTGACTAATTTTACCAATTCTGATTGGCACACTGGAACACCCTTATAATTCCCTAGTATATGGTACCTAGGTACCCAGGGTATTGGGGTTCCAGGAGATCCCTATGGGCTGCAACGTTTCTTTTGCCACCCATAGGGAGCTTAGACAATTCTTACACAGGACTGCCATTGCAGCCTGAGTGAAATAACGTCCACGTTATTTCACAGCCATTTTACACTGCACTTAAGTAACTTATAAGTCACCTATATGTCTAACCCTCACTTAGTGAAGGTTAGGTGCAAAGTTACTAAGTGTGAGGGCACCCTGGCACTAGCCAAGGTGTCCCCCACATTGTTCAGGGCAATTTCCCCAGACTTTGTGAGTGCGGGGACACCATTACACACGTGAACTACATATAGGTCAATACCTATGTGTAGCTTCACAATGGTAACTCCGAACATGGCCATGTAACATGTCTAGGATCATGGAATTGTCACCAAATACCATTCTGGTATTAGGGTGACAATTCCATGCATCCCCGGGGCTCCAGCATAGAGCCCGGGTACTGCCAAACTAGCTCTCCTGGGTTTTCTCTGCAGCTACCGCTGCTGCCAACCCTCAGATAGGTTTCTGACCCCCTGGGGCCTGGGCACCCCAGTCCCAGGAAGGCAGAACAAAGGATTTCCTCTGAGAGAGGGTGTTACACCCTCTCACTTTGGAAATAGGTGTTAAGGGCCTGAGAGGAGTAGCCTCTCCTGGCCTCTGGAAATGCTTTGAAGGGCACAGATGGTGCCCTCCTTGCATAAGCCAGTCTACACCGGTTCAAGGATCCCTCCAGCCCTGCTTTGGCGCGAAACTGGACAAAGGAAAGGGGAGTGACCAGTCCCCTGACCAGCACCTCCCCAGGGGAGGTGCCCAGAGCTCCTCCAGTGTGTCCAAGACCTCTGCCATCTTGGATGCAGAGGTATGAGGGCACAATGGAGACCTCTGAGTGGCCAGTGCCAGCAGGTGCTGTCAGAGACCCCTCCTGATAGGTCCATACCTCTCTCTGTAGCCAATCCTCCTCTGAGGGCTATTTAGGGTCTCTCCTGTGGGTTTCTCACCAGATAATGAATGCAAGAGCTCACCAGAGATCCTCTGCACTTCTCTCTTCGACTTCTGCCAAGGATTGACCGCTGACTGCTCCAGGACACCTGCAAAACCGCAACAAAGTAGCAAGAAGACTACCAGCAACATTGTAGCGCCTCATCCTGCCCGCTTTCTCGACTGTTTCCTGGTGGTGCATGCTCTGAGGGCTGTCTGCCATCACCCTGCACTGGAAGCCAAGAAGAAATCTGTGGGTCGACGGAATCTTCCCCCTGCTAATGCAGGCACCAAATTTCTGCATCACCAGTCCTCTGGGTCCCCTCTTATCTTGACGAGCGTGGTCCCTGGAACACAGGAGCTGGATCCAAGTGTCCCCGACAGTCCAGTGGCCCTTCTGCCAAAATTTGGTGGAGGTAAGTCCTTGCCTCCCCATGCCAGACAGTGATCCTGTGTACTGCGTGAACTGCAGCTGTTCGGGCTTCTGTGCACTTTTGCAAGACTTCCTTTGTGCACAGCACAGCCCAGGTCCCCAGCACTCCGTCCTGCATTGCCCAACTCGCTGAGTTGGACTCTGACTTCGTGGGACCCTCTTTTGTTGTGCTGAGACGACCGCTGTGCTCAGATCTTCTGAATGCCTGTTCAGGTGCTTCTGCGGGTGCTGTCTGCTTCTACATGGGCTCTCTACGTTGCTGAGTTCCCCCTTTGTCCCCTCCTCCAAGGGGCGACCTCCTGTTCCTTCCCGGACCCTGGCAGCACCCAAAACCCTTACCCGTGACTCTTGCAGATAGCAAGGCTTGTTTGCAGTCTTTCTGCGTGGAAACAACTTTGCATCCTCCAGCACGCCGTGGGACATCTTCTGAGAAAAGGAGAAGTTCCTGGCACCTTCTGTTGTTGCAGAATCTTTGGCTTCTTCCACCCAGAGGCAGCCCTTTTGCACCTTCATCCGGGGTTTAGTGGGCCCCTGCCCCCCCTGGACACTTGCGTGACTCTTGGACTTGGTCCCCTTCCTTTGCAGGTCCTCAGGTCCAGGAATCCGTTTTCATTGCTTTGCAGTCAGTTGTTGTCTTTGCAGAATCCCCTATCTCGACTTTACTGTCTTTCTGAGGTAGTAGGGTAACTTTACTCCTACTTTTCAAGGTCTTGCGGTGGGGTATCTTGGACACCCTTAGTGTTTTCTTACACTCCCAGCGACCCTCTACACACTACACTAGGCCTGGGGCCCATTTGTGGTTCACATTCCACTTTTGGAGTATATGGTTTGTGTTGCCCCTAGGCTCATTGTCTCCTATTGCCTTCTATTGTGTTCTACAGTGCTTGCACTACTTTTATAACTGTTTACTTACCTGATTTTGGTTTGTGTGTATATTTTGTGTATATTACTTACCTCCTAAGGGAGTATATCCTCTGAGATACTTTTGGCATATTGTCACTAAAATAAAGTACCTTTATTTTTAGTAACTCTGAGTATTGTGTTTTCTTATGATATAGTGCTATATGATATAAGTGATATAGTAGGAGCTTTGCATGTCTCCTAGTTCAGCCTAAGATGCTCTGCTATAGCTACCTCTATCAGCCTAAGCTGCTAGAACACTACCAATCTACTAATAAGGGATAACTGGACCTGGCACAAGGTGCAAGTACCACAAGGTACCCACCATAAACCAGACCAGCCTCCTACATATATGAACTCACAAATGAGGAAAAAGATACTTCTAATGGTAATATGGATCCTATGCTTGCTTGTATTATTAAATGTTCTCTTATTATTAGTGGAGATTAAATGTGATATCTTAATTCACACTACTTAATTAATTTAGGTAATAAGCTGTAAGATAGAGTAGGCCAAGAATAACACAAATAAAAAGGCATATGTCTAACTTTATTTCAGAAATTATTAAGAGATTCGTGTCAATCTGTTGGAGATATTGATAAAGAGAATTTCCTTACAGCCAGAGCATGTTACTCACATGTATGTACATATTTTCTTCTTACAGGTAAGAAGCAACATGAAGATATTGACTACTGTCATCCCATTCCACTTTCCCCACTGTGTTCTCAGAGATGGAGCAAACATTGGATTTCTTCTCGAGGGACATGAGTGTAGAGGAGGGTATTAATGCATCCACAGCAGCAATGAATAGAATTGTGACAATATGCCTTGAGTCAGATGCAAAACCAAGATGTGGAGAAGTGTGGCTCAATGGTTAGAGCGGCAGACCCTGAAGCAGAAATCTGGCTCAAGACCAGGGTTCAAGTCCCGCTTCGGCAGGTCTTGGGCTCAATTCCCCTTGACCAGATAATTCTCGCCTCGGTGCCTAATCTAATTCATGGGTGCAACTCTGGGCAATAGCTTGCTTAATCTCCACAACGGCCCCAACAGCGCTTGGATGCCTGGCTTCACCCTGGGGGTGCTCAGGAGTGGGCACCTCACAGGGAAAAGCCAGGAGGGGTTCCATAGCGGTATGAGTACAGCGCCTTGAGACCCTAACGGGTGAGTAGTGCGCTATACAAGTGCTAATTTACATTTACAAGATGTTTTTTCATAAAGGTACAGTACTTCGAGTCAGATACTGTCAAACAATGTTGTTTTGGCACTATTTTACGGATACCCTGACTATCACTGTCTCACACACAACAGGTACTCTAAGTACTATTATACGGAGCCTTCCGTGGACTTGGGGAAGATCCTCCTCAGCTGAACAGGGAGCACCTAATTAAGTTGTAGGTTGTTCGAGCTCGACTTTCCTCCCCACTTGGTGTTCTATCTTTTTACCCATTATACAAATATGGCGAATGCCATTTCCTGAGAATGCTAGACAAGCATTAACACTACACTTAGTAGCGCATGGCTTAACCAATGAGGGCGAGGATGTCACATTCATAATAGAAACTAGTGAAGCTTACCAAACAGAAACATTCTACTCTTGGGTAAACCTTTCCTCAGGAAGACCAAAGATCATACACATTCCACACATACAGAATTGCAAACGTACCACAATGGTACCAACCATACCAGTATCTTGAAATTCTGACTACTCATCAAGAACACCAGAACTGTTTTAATGGGGCCCTAACACACATAATACAACCCTTAGGTAACGAAGGACCAACATGGCCTATGTTTGCCACATATACACCTCACCCGGGTGTACAAAACACACAGGCAGCTGATCTGCACAATCTATACCTTGAGCTAGTAACACTATATAGACGACTTGTTCAGTTCGTAATGCGAACTCTTAACACAACACCAGTGCTTCCAGCACCACCAGCACCTTCTGGATACCAATTGGCTCCTACTGGGATTAATCCACAAACCCAGTAAATCATGGGCAAAGTGTCCACGGAATGAGAAAAAATCCCGTTCTGGTTAGCCCAGGTAACTAATCAGCTGGAAAAACATGGAATTCTCCCAATGTGCTTGCCTTTCGGGATGGTTCCCTCGGTGGATGACTGCGCCACTTGAGGTACAGTCTTTGCTGCAATTTATACTACCACACATGGTACCCCGACACTTGCAATTTACCGGAAGTATTAAGACAAATTTAGAATGAGCAAGGGGCTGCACCAGCCCTGGACTTGGAGATTAAACTGATGCTTAACTTTGAAGCAGTCTCCTCAATCATACTCAGTAACATTGAAGGAGAAGCTGTAACGTTTGCTATACTCCAGTGTCTCCAAGAGATTCTACACTTGGAACAGGAGAAACAGCTACTGAAAATGATTTCCAATATCTATACCAGTATGGGATGGGATAGTTTGGGAGCCAAGCCAAAAAAAGCCTGAAATACAGAGCACCACCACTAAGGAAGGTACTAAACAAACATTGGAGGGTTCTAAAAATCACTGGGATAAACAAAAACAAATTAAAGACAGACAAAGTCAGAGAGTAGATCCTCCACACCCAGAGAACTCTGACAGGAGATATAATCTCAAAAACAGAGAAAATATTAATGCGTCTGACAGACATATTGATTCAATTCCCTCTCGTTCCATTCAGGATGCACCGGATAGACGTTGCGAGAGAGTGGGAAGGTCAGACCGACGTCCTAACTATGTGAAACAGAAGAAAGACTCAACACAGTCTTCAGACAACAAAGAAGATGAGTCCCCACATCAAAAGCCACGGTTTAAAAAGAAAAAGGTGGCAGCACTGTCAATTAAAAATGCCAGTACACTTGAGAACATTGCTGAAGTACAAGACATGGGAAGTGACACTGCTAGAGAACGAGGCAGAGTTCACGATATGTCGCCAGAGTCTGAAAGATCATCTGGATGCAACAGCAACTAGCAACTTTATTGCAGTTGAGACTGTAAATGGGCCAGTTCTCCCACCCGACAGGTGTTAAATATCCAAATTGAGGGAGATGGAGGGCACCAGTAGTGTGCTATTTTTGGATGAACTTAGTTGTGATATCCTGCTGGCCGAGAGGGACTGGCCACCTGAGCACATCCGTAAGCTCCCACATGGGGAAGATGTCATTTGGCCTTCTTTCTCTGATCTAGTTCCGGAGGTGGTAAAACAAGCCTTCGCTCTCAATTGGGCGTTAGCGCAGGTACCTGCACTATACCGTAATCATGTAGGCTGGTACAAGGATTGTCCTTGCCGGGTAATATGTATTAGGTGTACACCCTAGCCTCAGCCCCAATATCCTGTTAAACATGAAGCTAAAGCTCCAGTGAGGCAGAACCTCACTCAGCTAGAGTACCACGGAGTAACTGAGCTCTGTGTCTCTGCAATGAATAACCCGTTATTCCCAGTTGCAAAACCAGACCATTCTTACAGAATAGTCTTAGATTACAGACACTTAAATAGTCATACACGCACATAGGCATTACAAAATTCACCCAGCACAGCACTGATTAACAACATAGTGCGTAAAAAATACAAAACAACATTGGATATCTCCAATGGTATTTTCTGAGAAAACTTAGCACACGAAAATCAGGACCTGATTGCATTCTCATTTGGCTCTGCCATTTGCCCCAAGGCTACAAGAACCGCCCCTGGCTGTTCTCAGCCAGTGTAGCATCAATATTGCATGATATTGACCCAGGGGCGTTGTCTTCCGTGAATGACATCTATCTCACGGATGTCAACCTCAACATTGATCTTGCCAGGGTCGATCGGATTGTTCTAGGATTCACAGCCCATGGCTACAAATTTAATTTCAGAAAAAACTAGAATAGCCTTTCTGAGCGTACTGTTCCTGGGATACAAGCTATCAAACGAGGGCAAGAGCCTAGCCCGCAATTTTTAGCGAAGTGTGCTCAACTCCAGTCACCAAATACAATCAAGAAACTGCAGCCGTTACTTGGTTTCTTTAACTTTGGCAGAACTTACATTCCTATGCACATCGTGTCAAGCCACTCCATGGCTTAATACGCCCTGGTTTTTCTAGCAGACACTGGAGAGTAGAACACACATGCTAGAAGCAAAACACTTACACAACAGTGACAACAAAACAAATTTGGTCATCAGAATAATTGCTGGTGCCCCATTGGGTTCACCTATGTCACCTTTAATGAAGATGCCACAGTGCCCATAGCATATAAATCACATTTATACTCCAATGCAGAACATCACTTTGAACCCACTGAGAAAATTCTAACTACATTTCGAATGGCTGTCATCAAGGAGAGACCACTTGCCCAAGGGAAACGCATTATTGTTGTTACCCTGGTGCCAGCCTTAGAGGCCGTCACCAAAGCAAGCATTCCTAATGCTAAAGCATTACATCCACATTGGATTCAGTGGGCAACCTCCCTGACTGCCACTGAAGTTGATTACATCTTTGATCCAAAACGTCAGACACAAGCATTTCTCCACTACGAACAGGAATACACCGCACATCTAGACATCTTGCCACTTGACAGATTGTCATTTACACTGATGGTTCAGCACAACTAGCTGTACAAAACATCAGTACTCAGCTGCTTGCATGGCCGTGAGTGGAGTGATGAAAGATGGTGAATTCCATCCTCACAATACCTACACGCAGACCCTAGGGGACTGCACAGCTCATCTGGTTGAACTCAAAGCCCTTATCTTAGCGCTAGAACATTTGGACCCAGGACAACTCACTTTGATTGTCTGTGACTCATACTACTGTGTCCAGTCCTACAATGATTACCTTAATCATTGGTGATTGAATGGATTCAAGGACTCCAAAGGGAATACCATAAAACACAGAACTCTGTGGGGGAGGGTGGATGATCCGAAGGATAAGCTCTGAGTGCTCACGTAGTCCTTACATTGGGCCACCAACGTGTAGGAGTACACGTTGTTGGCAATAATTTGGCTGATGAAACGACCAAGCCAGCAGTGGCTACGGCTTCTGTGGCTGCAGGGACTCATTGTCAGATGAGATTGGATAATGACATTTTGGCTGCCGTGAAAGATTCGCTGAAGGCAAGCCTCTCCCAAAAGCATACCCTACAAAATACTCATACCACATCAGTGCACAGAATTTTGCTTATGCAACACTTGCTGGGGTTGGAGATCGAGTGATCCCCAACAAAGACAAGAGATTAGATTTAATAAAGGCAGCACATGAGGGTGTCACCTCTGCACATGCTGGTATTGTGGCCACAATAACAGTCTTACAGAAACGCTTCTGGTGACCAGGTCTATACAAGCAGACCAAGCAATATGTCCTTTGCTGTGACATTTGCCAGCAGATAAAGGGCTCAAAATCAAATGCCAACCGCAGCCATACCTCTTAGTGTCCAACAGGCCACTACAGTGTGTGTACCTGGACCATTTTGATCCCCTACAACTTGATGGTGCATACAAGTACATCTTAGTCGCTGTAGATTCTTGTTCTAGATTGCTGTGGGTTTCACCCCGTTGTTGAAGTGATTATCATAACAAGGTGTTCAATGTTTCTTGGTAGCCCTTGTCGGTAGTGGGGGGTAGTGGGCGGGAATGTTCGTGTATCTGTAATCTATTGGTGGATGCCTGCAAAAGAGCATTTATATGCATTCTAGAGATTTCCCAACCCAGTCGAGGCCTGCAGTGTGCATCAGGCGAGATATCCAGCAATGAAGCCAAGAATATAACAGAACTAGGAGAAACAAAACAAACAATCTGCCCATGATCCCTACACGTGCATACTCAGGTTGTGCGGCAACATTAAACCTAAACATCAGCATTCAAAGACTGTCCCATACTCGATGCATAGGCTGGCTGTGCAGCGGGGGCTGATCCACCCACCCATATGCCCCATCTCTGGGACTCTTGGGGACAACACAGATCTATCCTCCTTACATTCCCTCCTATAAACTCGACATTGAGCTTTCGGTATCACTCTCATGGTCAGATTCCAGTCCTATGGCACCATTCTCGCAGCTGTCCATCACCGCTGACCACAGTGGAGCCAGTGGCCTACGCCTCAGCCCTCTGCTCTCCTCTCTCTTCAAGGCACTCATCTCCGCTCTTCTTCACCTTGTGACATCCTGTGTCCAAATCTGAAGGTTAGGACCTTCAGCATTTTTCCACGTCATGGATATTTGGCGCTTGGCCAACACCAGAGCCATATCCACAAATCTATTGCCCACTTTCTTGGGGTGTGGTCGATTGAAGAGCCCCAGGAGGCATACTTCCATTGTGGGTTCTAGTCGTCTATGTAGTGTATTGTTAATTTTATGGATAACATCCCTCCAAAATTGTTGCAGGTGTGGACATTCCCATGTCATGTGCCCAAATCCTGCATCTAATAAACTGCACCGTGGGAATCCCAACCCAACCCCCTTGTATATGAGCGTCAGTCGCCGTGCGGTTAAGTAGGTCCTATGAGTGTAGTTGTATTGTATATATTTCATTCGGGTGTTTTGGGATACCAAGGGAGCATACACAAGAATTCTATCCCACTCTCCATCTTAGAGACGCCTTCCTAGGTCCGTCTCCCACTTAGTCTGCAAGAGCACCCATCGGGTTCTGTACCAAAGCCAGCAGTGCCCTGTATAACCAGGAGAACAAATGTGAGCCCCCCCCCAATGGAGAGCATAGTCTGTAATATCCTGTGTGTGGGAGTTTCACCCTCTACCCCTTTCCATAGGGCTCGGATAGTTCCTCTTATCGCCTCATGGGTCAAGAACTGTCCACGAGGCAGGCCACTCTGTTCCACAAGGTCATCAAACAATATCAGTGATCCCTGACTGTATAGTGCACCCGATGTGATCAAGTCTGCGGCCGTCCAGCAGCTTAATTGATGCTGTGTAAAGCTAGAGAGGGGGTCTCTACAAGGCATTCCAACAAGTGGGATAGCTGGCACGTAAGGCACTGCTGTGTGCATTCTTCTCAGGACTCTCCGCCAGTTGAAAAAAGGCCATCTTCAGCAACACTCCCCTCTGAATGCCACGCACGGTAGGTAAGAGCAATCCTGTCACTAGCCCAGTACCGCTGGGGTCTCCTCTGTCCACCGTCAGCTCTTCCAGTCCCACTCCGCTGAGCCACTGCAGCAGCCACTGTAACTGAGCCGCTAGGAAGTAAAACTCCAAGTCAGAAACTCCAAGTCCTCCAGCGTCTCGAGGCAGTCTCAAAGTGGTCAGCGCCACTCGTTGTCTCCCACCATCCCATATCAGTTCCCTGAGCAACATGTCCAATAGTCCAAACCATGAGGGGAGAAGGGTGACAGGCAAATTGGCAAAGTAATACAACAGTCTGGGCAATGCTACCATCTTAATAAGAGACACCCGGGCCATAGTCAGTAGGCGTAGAGAGCACCAGAAAGCAACACTAGACTGTAAGGCTCTGATCGCTGGCCTTAAGTAGCCCTCTCTGAGGTCCTGCATCTCATGGTATATCTGTATGCCCAGGTAGCGAAAAGTATGCAGCGCCCAGGAAACCTCCTCTGGGCAAGAAGGCGGGCAGTTTATCGCCCGGTCCAGCGGAAAGACATAAGTCTTACGCTTGTTAATGCGAAGACCAGAACATGCTCCAAACTTGTCCAACAGCTGGAACACCTGAGGCAATGTCTCCGGGCGATTGCGGAGGTAGATAAGCAGATCATCTGCGTGCAGAGAGACTATATGGAAACCTCCCTGCCTACACATACCCCAATTCCTGGGCCCTGTCCCTGAGCCTCGCCACTAAGGGTTCTATGGAAATGGCAAACAGCAAGGGGGACAGAGGGCATCCCTGCCGGGTTCCCCTGTGCATCTTATAGCTACAGGAGGTCGTTTCTTCCCATTTTAACCTAGGCCGTAGGCTGTGTGTGAAACAGCCTGACCCAGGCACCCCAGGTCTCCCCCAAGCCTAGCCGTGCCATAGCGGCATCCAAGAATTCCCAGCTCACTGTGTCAAAGGCTTTTTCAAAGACCACCGACACAATCATTTCTGCCGAATGTGGGGGGTAGGCGTTGTCATATAGCAGGGAGTCTCACCGAGGGAGATTATTAGAGGTGCTGCGGGTAGGGATGAACCCGTTCTGATCTCGGTGTATGAGGGTATTCATATGCGGCAGGAGTCTCGCGTCAAGTGCTTTACTAAGGATCTTAAAATCAGTGTTGAGCATGGACAGTGGCCTAAAATCAGTAACCCGTCGGTCAACCTGAGAGTCCTTGGTGTGTCGTCTCCTGCCCCAGTGGCGTGGTTGTCTGCCTTCCACTTGTTTGAGGTCTGCGGGTCCCCCACGATAGGCCTCCAGCCACGCCCACACCTCATCAGGTTCCTGGAAAAAGTGTGTGGTGCCATCTAATATGGCCTTCAATTTAGATGGTAACAGTAAGGAGTACTGGATCCCCTCCTCTCGTAAGGCTTGTTTCACCTCCAGAAAGGTGGCCCGTCGAGTTTGAACCGCCAGTGTAAAGTGTTGGAAAAAGGTGGCATTGCCCCCCTCTATCTGAAAGGGGCCCTTCTCGCGAGCTGCCTTTAACAGCAGGTCACAGTCTCAATAGTGTAGGAGTTTGGCCACAATTGGTCGGGGTGGTCTTCCTGGCTCTGGTCTACGAGTAGGGACTCAGTGTGCTCTTTCCAGGGCAAAAAAGGGCATAAGGGGTCGTTCATTCATAATAGTACGCAGCCATGTTTCTAGGTAGGTCACCGCATCAGTGCCCTCAACGCCTTCAGGCATGCCAACAATTCGTATGTTGTTGCGCCGACTACGAGCCCCGCATCCTCCGCCCATCGATCCAAGACCTGAACCCCCTCAGCCAGGCATGCAACCTGGGCCCAGAGGGCTCCGTGTGCGGGCTGCAACTCCTCCAGGGATGTTTCTGTGTTTGTAACCCTGTCCGCCAGCTTGTGGTGATCTGTTCGTGAGTGACTTAGTTCAGAGGAGACCTTTCCGATTTCCTGACTCAGGGTTAACTTAGTGGTCTTCAATCGCCCCAAGGATCTTATTCAGTGTATCCTGCTCAGTACTGGGCTCTGCGCCCTCCTCCGACTCACCACTGGTTAACTGACGGGCGAGTTCCTGCTCAGCTTGGAATGTTCCCTGCACCTTATGCCTGATTTTCCCCATTGTCCAGTAGGTATGTGGAACGTCCGGGAGCTACCTCCGCCCAGTGTCAAGTAATATGATGAGCCCCACTATTTGGTGCTCCAGTAGTCATCCTGTTCGTAGGTCCCCACACTAAACAAGACAGCCTCTCCAAACAATCCTTCACGTGTGAGTCGGGTCTCTGCCCTCACAGTCATTTCCACTCCAGCTTCTCCTGTCTTCACTAGGGCGGGGTTGCCTGCCAGGCTGGGGCCACCGTGGGGGTAATCCCATCCCTGGGTGCCCCATCCGATACCCCCCAATCAGGCCTTTCAATGTCCGCAGGGGGGAGGCTGGGGCAGAGCAAACCCCCACCAATCCTCTGGGGGGCCTCCACCGCCAACTCCCCTCTACCCAGGGGCCACAAAGTCCAGGGTGGCACCTTCAACTTCCACTCGGTCTCCTCACCTGGTGTCAAATACCTCCTGTTCCTCACTTCTGGTCTCTTAAGGGGCCCCTTGTCCCCACAACGATGTCAGTACACAGTGCAGGGGGCAAATCCGGTATGCGCCCTCAGTGAGTCACCGGTCATGCCCAAGATGCCAGCACGCCTCTCACTAGGGTAGTTTCCTTCTTCCAATGCACACAGCGGCTTAGCGGCCTCAAAATCGGTTCCCAGGGGCCTTTCAGGAGTCAGCCGGGCTTTTCCTCCAGCTCTTCCCCACTCGTGGCTGCAGTCAGCACAACGCTTGCCGTGGCATCACATCTGCTCCCCAGGCTTTGTCGTGTACACCTGCATTGCGCTCACCGCAGCATCTGTAGCCCCTCCCCAAACCCACAGCCCACACGGCCGACTCGCCTGCGCGGTTGTCAGGCCTGCGCTACCCTCCACAGGGGGCCCGCAGCTCCAGGGACTTCACCACTCCAGTCCACTCCTGCAACTGCTGCACAGAGGAGTTTAGTGGCCCTAGCATCGCCCCCCAGGGGCCCCTCAGGAGTCAGCCGGGCTTCCCCTCCAGCTCCTCACCCCTCGTGGCCGCAATCAGCGTGATGTTCGTCGCTGCACCACGGCCTCTCCCTAGGCTCCGCCGTGCACACCTGCGCCGCGCCCACTGCTGCATCCACAGCCACTCCCTAGATCCGTGGCTTACGCGGCCGACTCGTCGGCGCGGCCATCTGGTCTGCGCTGCCCTCCACAGGGGGCTCGCCGCTCCAGGGACTTCACCACTTCAGTCCGCTCCTGTAAGTAGGCCTCCCCCCGTTTGGTGTGCCGCGGGGTGTCCCTAGGCCGCCAGTCCCAGCAGGATTTTTCTGTAGGCTGGCTCAGAGCACTGGTTTTAGGTGGCCGCCATCTTAGGCAGTCAAGCCACGCCCCCATCTCTAAAACAGTCCTTAACAGCTGGCTTCATCACCTATATGGGGTCCAGAGGCCACTGAATAATCTGCCAAGAAGGTCCTTGGGGGGATACACTCCTTATGAGGTTCTCTTTGGGATACCTATGTATGTCACAAATCTAGATGGTCCTGGTTTGGTGGCAGCAGATACACCTTTTGACATAAATGAACTGTCTTACAGGAGCTTCAGGACTTTTGTGAAGATAAATCATCTGCTAGTGCTGCCACCTTAGGAAGAAGGGATTTGCCAACAACTTCTACTGGCTGGATTCCTAAAGTCAAGGATCTGGTTTGTGAACAGATAGCTGTGAAGAAGGAATTCGGTTCATCCTCCAGAGCACCGTTCAAAGTCCTGGGAATACAAGGTACCAGAACTGTCATCCTCCCACCACTGCCTGGTTCCAAAGCAAATAGATTTGTCCACTGACGACATCAAACTCCATCATGTGGCCAGTCCTGCACAGTTGACCCAGAGGTCCCTTGGGTAGTTCCCAGTACCCTTTCACTATCCAACAGGACATACCTCTTAAAAGAAGAAACAACAAGACTTCTGACAACAACAGCATGTACAACAATGCTACAAATGCCTCCTCGAGCCTGGGGAGGGTGGAAAATGAGCTTTTGCTGATTCCTGTCACCACTTCAATGACAACACCTGTCTAAGATGTGGCTGTCTTCTACTCCAACACAGCACAAACTGTCGACATTGTCTACTGTGTGCCTCCATGCAAAGTGGATCCATCCACCAGTATTGCACTGGTTCCTGTGTTTGCAGAGACTGCTTCTGGTTATTTCATCGACCTTGATGACGTTTCTTAAACTTCAACCACAAATGCTATTGAAACTGTTTCAAAGACACGTAAGCTGGTCATATGGCTTAAAAATAACTATCTAATGTACCCATGGAACTATCTGTGGTTATTTCTGACATTACTTGCATTTTTCCATGGATTGGTTTTGTGACTGTTTTCTTCTTGCTTGTAAGTGGTCATTACCTTCCTGAACGCTCCTCTGTTGAGCCTGTGGATGAAGTCTTAACTCCATATTTTTCATTGCATAAGGTCCGAGACTTGTCCCTTGTGAACATTTCAGCAGTACCGATTCCTGATGGGACTGTGTGGGATAAAGTTCCGTTTGATATATACAGGCCTACTGAGGCTATTCAAATTTCATACGTCTTCAAAATTTCAATGACTGATGTAATTACACCTGGAGTTGTATCTGATGACTGGGATGTCTAAACAGTTGATTCCATGTTAGATGAAATGAAGGATTACGCTGTATTTGAATGTGATGATGTGTACAGAAAGAATCATGGGGAAATGTTCTGTTATAACAACTGGGGACATTATTATCTGCACCATGCAACTAGACACAGATCAGTATTCAATTACACACAGTGGGAACACTGTTCAACTCCACCTGTAGGGAACCCAAACATTATTCAGATAAATTCACTTATTTTTCTGGGCATGACATTAAGAATGCAGCGTCATACTATTTCAAGTTACCACCTAAAATTAGGAAAATTTTGCTAACTAAAACAAAGTTGATTTATTCAGACTCCTTTGTTTTCCCCACTTGCAGTTGAAGGCTATGAATACTGGAAGAACACTATTGATGTAAAGAGTGTATGGGGAACAAATTCAGGGTAGTGAAGCTTTATTTAGAGCATGCCTTATTCCTGTACAAATGATGTTTTTAAATGACACAATTCAACAGACATCCTGTCTAGGGTTAGCAAAAATAAAAGAAATTAATGCGCCCAGTATTGCCACACGGCAAAATTCAACAACTAGCAATATTTCTTGAACGTCACCTAAGAAGAACTAGATGCAAAGGTTCAGGCTGGTTCCTATAATTCTTCACTTTCCAGTCCCGGCAGGTGGTTATTGTGGCCAGTGGACATGAATGGGTGTCAGGCGCGTTTTGTGAAATCCTCCGGGCGTTTCAAGATTAGATGGCCGGACCCTTGCTTTGTCTCGGGTGAACACTCAGGTATAGTTACTACATACAGTGTGGGTAAACTGTGCCAACCATGGTTACAGACTGAGTCGTGCACCATGAGACTGTGGCCACTTATGAGCTGTCCTTGGTGGATTGTCTGGCTCCTCTGGGCACTTTTTATGGTGCTGCTGTCACGGGAGATCCTGCGTCTGAGGCCGCTGCGCACTACTGCCCCGTGGATCCGTCTGCCAATCCTGTCATCGATCAAACATCTGACGATGTGGCTTCTTTCTTGAATGCCTTTCCTTTTGATGGCTTTGAAGACATTCTTCAAGATCATGGCTACTGTTAAATAAATTTGACAATTGGCCTATTCTAAAGCTTTAAGGTTTGCCAACATTGCCTTTAAATTTGGCCTGCTGTGCTTGTCATGGTCGGCATCATATATCGTTGTATGTTTTAGCTATTTTTAACAAGTTTTTATTTAGATTTTAGTTATATTTTAATATGATTTTAGCTTGTTTTAGTCCAGAGCATTTTAGCTTGGGTTCAATCACTTTCTCTGGTGTCATTTGCATGGTGTCATACTTGTTCTAGCAATGGGGAGCTATAATGGCTCCTATTTAGTTTTAATGGGAATCAGGAGTTTAGCTTAGCTTTCTGGCTTGCAGGCCTGTGCCCCGTCACCTAGTGACTTTTAACCTACTTAGCTTGCTCTGTTTTAGCAGATTTATTTAAATATTTCTACCAAGATGGCTACAATGTTTATAGTTAGGAAGATGTTTTAGTTTCATGTTATCAGTGCCACTCTGTAAAGGCATCACTATCAGCGTCAAAGATAAATGAGATACGTAGGTATTTACATCATGTACTTTCCCACTTTCATGTGACAATAACATAATGTACCTTTTCAGGGAATTGTTTATATAATTTTCGTCCCAAGCATGCCTTCTTATCTATTGTTTGGAAACATACCTGCGTCAGGGGTCCTAAAAGATCAGTATAAATACATCTCACACAGACAAGATAATCAGAGGGATTCCTACCAGATGCCATTTACGCTATCTATGCTACACATCGCCTTGATGCAAACCCAGTCTTCGAGTCTGATCTAGAGACCTCATTCCAAGGTAACAAGGGTTGGGGGGCTCTCTTCTCATGGATATGGTACTTACAGATTAGGTATAACACAGCTAGCTCTCTTTAGGTTAGAGATTAGGTTCATCATGCTAGGATAGTCGGGCCTACTTCACACCTATTTTATATTACATGTTATTGCAATATGGTGGGGGTCTTTGTGTTCCTGATCCTCGTTTTTACCATTCTGTTTCTTGCATTGTTCATTATCCTAATTATTCCAGCCCATGCAATTTATCGTAGATTGCAGTCTTGTTAATAAAACTTAGTGAAACTTTACAGCATCTCCTTCATTGTCTGGGTGTGACTGAGACAAGTTGCTTATGTGAAAAAAGGGTAATCTCTATTTAACCACGACCTCCCAGAGATGTCACACTTTTGAGTCCATGCGTAAAGTCTGCCACAAATCACCTTTTACTGTTTGGGTTTTTGATGAGGTACTGCTTGTGAGCCGGAAGGGCTGGGTCGACAGTTGCGACTTGTTGTAGGATTAGGATTGGCCTAGTCACTTACAAACAAAAGTGCTGTCATCCTTAAACCAGCAGTCTTGCCTAGAGCAAGAGTCAAACTACGACATGGCACCCCCTCCCTTTTGCTAGCATGATTAGTGTCTCTCAGGCTGATTAAAGGTCAGCCTGACAGGCACTCATGTTTGCGCCAAGCAGTCAGGCGCTTTGAATGCACTAATGCACAGGAACCTGGCAGCATGAGTCAAGCTTTGCTGACATGAAGATTTCACAGACTTAAGGGTGTGACCTCATCAGCCCAGCAAAGCCCTCTGAGTTTCTCCCCCTTCTCATAATGAGGAGGAGAATTACTGAGAGTATCAGACCAGGGTGCTTCCACTTTAAACCCTTAGGTGTCAAGGGCTGACTCGCTGTCAGTGATGCATCTTTGCAGAGTGGGGTGGGGTCAGCAACTCTTAATGACCCCATCACACTCTGTGATGAGTTAGTGAAGGTCATCTTCCCATTGGCTGACCCATGAGGAGACAGCAGGATTCTTTGACGGTTCCATCCATTTCTGAAGCCTTCAGGGAGCACTGATGCCTTTCGGCTCTTCCCTCCCACCAAACAGTGTCAGTGTGGCGGGCCAGTAAGTGCTTCTTAAATGTTGCATGCATCATTGGTAGACCTGTCAGACTTTGGTGTAGTCTTCCCTCAAACTTTTTGCCTTCACTCCTCCTGTTTTCTGAACCTGTTTTGTTGGCTTTTGGGACAGTGCTAACGTTCTTGTGCTCTCTCTTTAAAATGTGGTAAATATGACCTACACATGATTGGCACATTTATTCACCAATAAGTCACTGGTAAAGTGGTACACCACGCACCAAGGGCCAATAAATTTTATGCTTCTAGTGGGCTTGCAGCACTTATTGGGCCGCCTACCCATGTAGCCCTTTACATCATGTATAAGGCCTACCATTGCAACTTTTGTATAGTTTTAAACTGCCAATTCGAGCTAGAAAAATAAACCTTTTGCCAGGCCTCAAGCTTTCCTTTTTAATGCATGTATGTCACCCCTGAAATAGGCCCTAAACAGCCCATATGGCAGGGGGCAGTGTATTTAAAAAGTTGGGCATGTAATTTAAACTTTTATATGTCCTGGTAACAAAAACTCCCAACTCTGTTTTTTACTATTGTGAGGCCAACCTCTCCCAGAGGATAACATTAGGTTACCTTATTACATTTAAAAAGTACTAACTTTTAATTGGGAATGTGTAGAAATATCATGCTTGTTTTCAAAAGAATTGCAATTTAAACTTCTATTTCATGATAAAGTTGGTTCTTAAGTCATGTCCTAACTATTTGATGCCTGTGTCCTGTGTCACATGACTGTAATTAGAGTGGCATTTGGTCTTTGTGTATTCCTCCCAGACAGTGAGATAAAGAGGGATTAGGTGCTGGCAAGATGGGAGGGGTGGTGCTGTTCCCTGCCCCACTTACATTTCAAAGGAGCTGCCTCCACAACATTCACAAAGAACCAGTCTTTTGTTACCCTAGATCTCATGGATCCTGGGCAGGGGACGCAGGGAAATTCCAGAATCAGATGGAAGAAAAACCTAGACGTTTCTCCCCCTTCAAAGGTTAGTACCAGGTATAAATATTGGACCTCCAGAGCCACTTTTCAGTACACTCCTGGCCATGCAGGGGACTCTCAGGCGGCCTGCCTTGCACTTCAGAGGACTTCCTACTGCTTGAGGCCTGCTTTATAATTCAGAGGACTGGCCTGCTGCTACAGAGGACTGCTGTTCTGTTTGAAGCCTGCCTTGTACCCTTAGAGTACTACCCTGTTGCTTGAGGCCTACCTTGCTGCTTGAATCCAGGACTACAAGATTGACTCCAAGGGCTAGTTGGCTGGTCTCCTGTTCTGAGCTCGAGGGATACAACAAGTACCAACAATTTAAACCCTGCACCTGGACCCTGCCTGAAATGAGTCCTACCCTCCAGGGCATGCTCACTGAGTCCTGAACCCTTGGTAGTGGTGCTAAAGGTGCCCAAAAGCCCAGAACCCAAAACGTGGGACATGTCCCCTAAAAAGGGGCCTGAGAACCCACAGAAGCAGAAGACTGGGACGTACCTGTTTGTCAATCATCCCAAAGTGCACCACTGGTAGGACTGACTTCAGGTGGGCTATGCTCTTCTATGCAGCAGCAAATCCTCTTTTTCAACTCCTCTCTGAAGGGGTATATGGCCCAGTGGAGTCCTCATCGGCTACAGCTTGCAGCTTTGCCCTACTGGAAAGTTTTGACTTCCAAAAAAGTGACAAAGTCTGAACATAGAAATCTTCACCCCGACTTCATCTAGTGACTCCCTGATGACACCTCCTCCACAGGCACCACTGGTTACCTTTTCCCACTGAACTTTTTTTTTATCAACAACTTTTTCTTCAAAATTTTTCATCTATTCAAAACGTGCTCCATCGCGTTCGGCCATTTCTCTCGACTTTTTCCCTGTTTACCTACATGCCTGCACTTGGCACTTTGATCTTTTAGGTGCTAGTTTTTGTTATTTTGGTGTCACACTATTTATTCATTTTTTCTCTACTTTTCAAAAATGGAGTGGGATTTCTCTTGTTTTGTGTTTTAACGTTATTACTGTTTGTGGACTATGAAATACCTCATATATTGCCTGTAAGTTAAGCTTGACTGATGTTGTACCAAGCTACCAGGGTGTTAAGCACAGGTTCATTTAGTGACTATTTGTGGTTCATCCTGACAGGGATTGTGGTTGTTGCATGAGAAGATTTAACACCCCCTTTAACCAAAAACCCAGTTTCCTACAACCAGGTATGTATGACTATTTGTGTATCTATGCATGCATGCTGTGAATGAATGTGTGCATGTGTATGTGCCTGTGAATGGTGGGTGTATGTGTGCACGCTTGTCAATGGATGGGTGTGAGTCAGTGGTTCCCAACCTTTTGAATTCTGTGGACCCCCACTTTCTCATTACTGGAACCTGGGGACCCCCACTGAATCCCTATTTGAATCCAGGGATCCCCCTACTGAGTCATTGCTGTAAGCTGGGGGCCCCGGCCTAAACATTGTCGATGATTTGAAACGCAAAACAATACACACCAAAAATACAGAAACAAGCATTCATCAAACACATATACAAATGATAACACATTATATTTAATTTGCAAGCGAATATAAAAAAAAGAACACATTTAATTTTAATAGGGAGGTTGGAGCTTTTCTAAATTCATTTGAAGCCACGTATCGTCAATACTATATTTTGCCTGCACTGCTTTCACGAATCATTCTGAGAATACTAATTTAAATTGTGTCCTCTAATTTTAAATTCTGTTACTTATAAATTAAGTTTTAAACTTTTTAGCTGTACATTTAGCCACTTTTTTATATACACCTTAATAATCTGTTAATAATATTTAATTTTCTCAGCAGTCTCTGGCCCTGAGGAGGCTTTGCAGACCCCCCAGGGGTCCTTAGACCACAAGTTGGGAACCAATGGTGTGAGTGTGAATATGGATGGGTGTGGATTAGTATGTGTGTGTGTTTGTAAGTGAATGGGTGGATGTGAGTGTGTTCCCGCCCCACTGCTAAGCCACATTACGGCTGCCGCTGCTCCAGGTGGTTACTATGGGTCTCTTTTGGATCAGATCTAACTGCCTGAAGACTTTACAAAGGTGGAGTACATTAGTTCCTTACTAGATGTCCCTCTCTTGTCGGATGCAACTGTTTCAAAAGTCCTTTAAAAAGTTGAGGGCAGTGGCTGAACAAATAATTTTGCATACACATTTTTGTTATTTGAATGATTTGTGCTTGTTGTCTATAGAAACAATAAATATGATAATGTTTGTGACGAATATTCAATACGGCACAGTTCAATAAATTTCTGTAGTTTATGGTTAATACCTATGTTTTACTAGCAATAGGTATTAGCCAATAGCTATATGTGTGTACAAAGAGGGATAATACAATCACTCAAAATGAAGTTACCTAATGGCATGTGTGGTCTGACGGATTATTCTATACTGAGCAGCACAAATCATAAATTATATAATTCTATTTAGAATATGCCTTCAGCATCTCCAACCGTTTTGCTAGGGGGTTAAGGAAGGGGGCCCAAAATCCACTGTGATAAATATCCATTCCACTTGAGCACAATATAATTGCTGCAACAGTTTAGGAAACATAGGCCAATATTTATGGGAAAATGACAGAGTGCGATGCTGCGCCAAAATTGGCAGTGCCGCGCTCCGTCATTTCCACAACACAGGAAAGCAATATATTTAACTGAATATGGTTCACCCTGTGTTGTCCCCTGAGCTGGCGCTAAATTTAGCTGCCAACGCAGGCAGCCTTGCCCCATCATGCAAGGATGTCTGCTTTGAGGGGTGTGATTGCTTATGTGCGGAAAGGTGTCCCTTCCTGCACATAAACAATCACTAATGGCGTTTTGACACTTCTGTGTGTGCTGCAGAACGCAGCACACACAGAAGTGCCAAAGCGTCATTTTCAAATGATTGATTGTGCAGGAAGGGACACCTCCCGCACATAAACAATAATTTGTGGCATTTTGCTCTTTCTATGCGTGTTAAAGAATGCAGCACACATAGAAAAAGCAAAAAACGAGGAGGAAAGCATCAATTCAATTTGTATTTAAGTTTTATTACATTTGTAGAACAAACCACTAAGGGGCAGATTTATAGAAAGTGGCGCTGCACTGAGTGCAGCACCTCTTTCCCTGAATTCCTTAGAGCCCCCCTCCCGCCACCATGTGTGCACCATTTTTAAATTAGGGCGCACCATGGTGCAGGGTAGGGTAGGCAATAGCGTCATTAAATGTGACGCTATTGATGTACTCTGCAGGAGTAGCGCCAAACTGTTGCTACAAAGGGGCCCATTCAAAATAATGGAAGCCCCCTTTTAACGCCTGTTCAGAGCAGGCATTGAAAGTGCTGTAAAAAATGGCGCAAGTAAATCTCATAGATTTCCTTGCACCATTTTTTGGCTTTTCTTACGGGGGAATGCCCCTTTTGCAGGCCTGGTGCAGGCAAAATGTAGCACAAAGGGTTACAGAGTGGAGCAATGCATGCATTGCCCCACTCTGTAAGCACGGCACAGGGATTTCGGCCTTGTTGGGCCACTTTAACCAAAAAAAAGAATGACGCTAATGTGGCGCACGGTGGCGCTAGCGGCTTATAAATATGCCCCTAAAACTTATCAAAGCATAAAAAATGTATTTAAAATATGAAGAGAATAATTTTTTCCTTGCATAGTTAAAAGCAGTCCCTAATTAGAACAATTAAGAACAAACGATAAAGCATTAACATAATTAACCCTACCACAGAAACAGTTCATGAAGAGATTTCTCCGTTTTATCAGTTGAAGTCAATCGTGAAATACGTGCAGACTAGACTTATACTAATGCCAAAAGTTAACAAACACAAGACATCTTAGTGATCTATATGAAGCATCAGGGATTGATAAAAGAGGGAGTTCACCAAGCAGAAATAGCAAAAACATTCTCTTACTTTTCTGGTTCAAGGTCCTCTTACAAAGTTAAATATGTTTTGCTGCAAAATAGTACATGAGATTGAAGCATAACGGCTCGTGCTGTTGTTTTTCTCCACTAAAGTGGCCTACTGAGTCCTCAGAAAAGATTTAAACTCTCTTCTTGGGCATGATTTATCCCATTATGGTCTCTCTCTCAGCACCAATGTCTCAATCCACTTCTCAGCTTTAACTGATATAGCTTGGCTTAGTGGTTGTCCATACATGGGGCAAAAACTGCCTTCTGTATTGTAGATATTAAATAATGACATCAACACTGAGTGAGGAAGGTAGACTTTGGCTGTGCGAAGACCAAAACCAAGCTGAACAATTCTAGCCATCAGGGTATTAAGACTGTTCCATTCTGAGGCCATCAGAAATAGACTCATTAAGCTGCCTGGAGGATGATTATTCTTTGAACAAGGGCTTGACTACCCGACAGACAAACTTATAAGGAAATATCCAACACTCGTGTGGTAGCTTTACCCAGCATGCTCTTAGCTTCCCATTACAGAGAGCAATGCAGCTTTCCATCTGAACATACCCCCAGGCAGTAGTATTTCCTTACTTTCTCAGGCTTGATACTATCAAGCCAGACCATTTGTGAATCCAAGCTGAACAACGTAATTTGCATGATGTAGTTCAGATACGCTTTTCCTGCTTAACATAGGTTGGTGGTTATCAACTCATTTTGGTCCACCAACAAGAACACCAATATATAGATTGAAGAGGAGCTTTGCACAGGTACAAACCATCTGACTCCACCTCACACAGTTGATGGCTACATCCAAAAGACGATTCTCTTAATTCGCACAGTCTCATTCATCTTAATACACTATCTGGACTCCTTTTTGTAATAGTGCCAGGAGACACATGCCACTAATTTATCAATCGACCCAAATATGGCTTCCAAATCTATGAAGTATCAATATATGGAAGGCTCTGCTTTCTTACAAACACCCGGTGTACTGGGAGACTGGATGATCCCATACAGAGGCGTCACAAAGGCCCCCGCAGCCCCTTGGTTGCTGGGGGCCCAAGCTCCAGGGGGTCCTCTAAGGACAGCATCTCTATGGTCTGTGTAGGGGGGCTTCAGTTTCGTTATGCCACGGGTCCCATACCATTCACCCTGTTGGACTAAGTGGACTGCTGAGAGCCTTCGGAGCCAATCCTGTGGGGGAAGCCCAAACAAAGTCTCACAAGAGAGCAGGATTGATACACACATCATGCACTTGAGTTTACATTGTGCGTAACTAAATTGTTTGCTTGAACTCTATTAAGCTAATCAACCTAGTTACCATCAATTGAAAGTTGCTTAATGGGGAACATGGAGCCCTATCTGGCTTTATCGATGAGCCAATCTTTTTTTGGTATATATTAAATTTAGGACATTAGTGAAATCACTAACTATTTTGAAGGATGTGAAGATCCTTTATTTCAACTATCAACTAAATATCAGGAATGAAACTTTTCTGTGTTTTTCATCTTTATAAATCAACTAATGGTACAATCCCAGAACACAAAAGATAAAGAGGAAAGGACACATGGACTAAAATATGAACTACTGTTTGGATACAACCTCACCACCGCATGTGGAACATCTTAAGTAGACACAATTGCATAAAACGTAGAATTCCACAACAATAGATGTTCATACCTTTGAGTGACTATTTAAATACTCAACACTCTTCTGGTTCAGGTGAGTCGAGGTGTATCTAACAACGTTGTCAATATCTTACCTTCCCAGAGCTGATCTGCATGGAGGATGGTGAGGGTAGACACTGTGGTGTATGTGGTACTTTCTACTGTGATCTGTGCATTTCCTATACGGTTGATCATATTTACGGTCATGTTGCTTTTCAGAAACCAGATCACTGTCGCTCCAGATGCATTTATTTGACATTTCAGAACCAATTGTTCAAGGTATTTTACTGCTGTTGTCGGTGCTGAAAAAATCACAGATACCCCTGGAAAAAAGTTCAATATTTGAGAATTAAACTGGTTCCATTAAAAACGGTGCACATTCAAGGACATTGGGTGGTTGACCAATCTGTTATACACCGATTTTAAACGTGATTTTTGTAAGCATAGCATGAGATTATAAGTATCCTGTGGTACATGTGTAAAGTAGCGTGCTTTGATTTGAAACTGGATCTCAAACTGGATAATACATGCTACCAGGTCTACGAGAGTAAACTCTTTCTCCAGAGACCAATTTCTTTCCTCTCTTCAAATTTATCTCGAGACAACTTTCCCTGTTGGGCAGAACTTAAGGCCAGATGGGCTAGCCTATTTTGTGGTTACAAACAGACTGATTCACAAAATCAGAGTGTCTGCAACTGCAAAATAGATATTCCTTATGTCTGAACCCATTTTAGAATTCTGTAAACTTTTACCAACTCCTAAAATTGGAATAAAATGGTCACTGAATCACAATTTGGAAGGAGCATGTGTGTGCGCCCCTTCCAAATCTTGATTTGGTAACATATGTACTGACGGTTTGTGACCGGAACTCTGGTCTCTAAACTCCTGAAATGTTAGGGACTCCCAAGTAGGAGTGGTAACCTATTCACAAAAAAGGGGTCAACTCTGGATCCTTTTCTATATGTAAATTTAGATAAAGGTTACAGGAGGAGTAGCTGGTGGTCCTGTAGAACATTACCAACTCCAAAGAAAATATTTATTTAAAGCACAGGCATGCTGGTCTGCTGACCCTTCCAGGCCACCATCCTTGTGATTGTAGTCAATCGAAGTGAGTTGTAATTTCTGACCTGTGTAGCGAATTGCAACCGCTTCGGTTTTAGTACAAGTGGCCCTTAAACCATTCACACTTAACACAGAGAGAAAGTCCATAGGTGAGAATTCCTCAGCTCTTGCCTGTATTTTTTTTGGCCTATGGATATTTCATGGGTGCGTTGGGAACTTGAATCTACATGCGGAGAGAGGTGCATGCTTTGGTGTGACAATACAAACAGGTATTCAGAGGACTATTTGGAGAAGACCAGCATGAAACTCTATGTGAACGACAGTGGTATATTATGAATCTCTCTTTATATTGAGTGTTAGACTTTTCATCCTTGGCGTGGTCTCCCTTAACTTTTTGCCTCTGTTTTCTAGGTTGTTGATGTGTGCTGGACTCTGATTTAGCTGTTTTTGTTACTCTGGGCACTTTACCACTGCTAACCAGGACTAAAGTGCAAGTGCTTCTACACAAAATGTGTATGTAATTGTTTTATCCATGATTGCCATATTTGGTTTATTAGCAAGTCCTAAGTACAGTGCACTAGAGGTGCCCAGGGCCCGTAAATCAAATGCTACTAGTGGGTCTGCAGCACTGGTTGTGCCACCCACATATGTAGCTCTGTAATCATGTCCCAGACCTGCCACTGCAGTGTCTGTGCAGTTTTAACTGTAAATTCGACTTGGCAAGTGTACCCACTTGTCAGGCCTAAACCTTCGCTTTTCTTACATGTAAGGCACCCCTAAGGTATGCCTTAGGTAGCCCCAAGGACAGGGTGCAGTGAATGGTTAAGATAGGACATATAGTAATGTGTTTTATATGTCCTGACAGTGAAATATTACTAAATTAGTTGTTCACTGTTGCAAGGCCTGACCGTCTCACAGGTTAACATGGGGGCTACCTTTAAATCTGATTAAAGTGTAGATTCCCTTTGGGAGCGGATGGACATGTGGAGATTGGGGTCTCTGAGCTCACAATTTAAAAATACATCTTTTAGTAAAGTTGATTTTGAGATTGTGTGTTTGAAAATGCCACTTTTAGAAAGTGAGCATTTTCTTGCTTATACCATTTCTGTGACTCTGCTTGTTTGTGGATTCCCTGTCTGGGTCAGTTTGACAGTTGGGCTGGTTGTACCTCACACTAGACAGTGGCACAAAGGGAGCTGGGGTGTAGTCTGCATTTCCTGATTAGCCATCTGTGCTAGGAGGGAGGAGAGGAGTGGTCACTCACACCTGAAAGGGCTGTGCCTGCCCTCACTCAATGCAATCTCCAACCCCCTGGTGAATGTCTGGGGCCTGGCCTGGGCAAGGCAGGATTTCACATTCAAGAGAGACTTTTGCTTTGAAGTAGGCCTACTTTAAAGGGGAAATTGGGTATAAGAAGGGCACCCAAATCCATAGACTTTAGAACACTTCTGGAAACCAAGAGGAACCTCTGCCTGGAGAAGAGCTGAAGAGCTGCCCCGCCTGTGACTGTGCTTTGTGGAGCTATCCTGCAATTGCTGCTTCTGCCAGAGTATGAGGGCAAATAATGGACTTTGTGTGCCTTCCATCTTGTGAAGATCTCCAAGGGCTTTATTTAGAGTTTGCCTCCAGGTGTTTGAAGTCTCAGGGACAGCAAAGACTTCTCTCTGCCAGCACCTGGAATCTCTGGAGAGACTTCTACTCTGCCCTGTGGTGCCCATCCAGTTCCTGGGACCCTGAAAGGAGAAGCTGGCAGGCTAAGAAGAAGAAATCCATGCACAGAACGCTGTGCGGGGAAATAATTGATGCAATTCCGATCTGTGGCTGGGAAATCGATGCACCGCTGGCTTTGTGGCTGAAAATCGACGCTCGCCTGTAACGCGACAGAAGAATCGATGCAGCATCGCTGACGGAGGCTGGTGAGATCTCAACCCATGCTGCGTGGTTTTTGGATCATCGTGTGGCTGGATTTTCGACGCAAGTACCGCTGGGCGTGTAAAAACAACGCAAGGCCTGCTCGGACCCGAGAGTGCTGACCGGATCGATGCATCCCTCTCCTGCGGAGAGAAGGAACGATGCGCCCAACCCAATGAAGGGAGAAACGACGCAAGGTGTATTGTGGATTATTGTTGTTTTGGTCTTGTTTTGTTTAGATAAATATTCTCTATTTTTCTAAACATGTGTTGTGTCATTTTGTAGTTTTTTCATTAAGTTACTGTGTGTGTTGGTACAAATACTTTACACCTAGCACTCTGAAGTTAAGCCTACTGCTCGTGCCAAGCTACCAAGGGGGTAAGCAGGGGTTAGCTGAGGGTGATTCCCTTTTACCCTGACTAGAGTGAGGGTCCTTGCTTTGACAGGGGGTAACCTGACTGCCAACCAAAGACCCCATTTCTAACAATGGGGCATTGGGCCACTATTCTCCTGGAAATGTGGGAAAGGCTGTGTTGGGATGTTGGGCTCGGTGCTCACACAGCAAGTCTTCGGTATAAGCATTTTGCTTCTCACACAAGCTATGGCAGGAGATGGGGCATCCCCAGATGCCAAACCTATCCACATATGTCACCTCTTTGGGCGATGTTCAGTGGTGGAAGAGGCATGTACATGAAGAGGCTCCAAAACCCATGTGTTCTCTTGCACAGCATCCTCACGCCAGCCCCTCAGCACACATGTGAACGTTATCTGGGCCCTTGACTCAAACCCTAATATAACACAGACCCATTTCTCCGACTGGGAAGGAAGAGGTAAGAGAGACTGTAGCAGATAGCACTTATTATTTTGAGGTGCTCATAACATTCAATGAGTTTGCTCCCTGATGATTAGCACAAGCTTTGCTCTCTGTACATTTCCTCTTGTTTATTGCTTCCTCACCAAGCAACCATAAGGCAAGATATTGAAGGAACTTTTGAATTTAGGTGATAGAATACCCTGCTTGTGCCCTTAATAGTGGCTAGCTGCCTGGCTGGGAAAGGGAAGCCTCCACTCAGGTCAGCTGCACTTTAAGCTAAAGCTGCTTGGAGACTCCCAATGAGAAGTGAACATCTCTCTACTGCACAAGGTTGACACAGAAGGTAAAATACCTTACCAATATGGATTGGGACTATCAGTAGCAAAGAAAGGATAAGGTAAAGCCAGGCGATAGGGCTAGTTGCAGTCTAGTACCAAAAACACAGTAAGAAATTTCATCTGCTGCATTCAGACTGCACAGAGGGGAATTTTAATTTCAAAAGAAAGTAAAAGAAAAGCTACTAAGGAAAGCCACTGTGACTGAACTGGTGAATGCAAACTGAGGGACATTGGTTTGCATGTTTAGATCCCAGTTCGGTGAGAGACATTCAAAGCAAAATGATTCTTAAGTGAAAAGAGCCCTCCAAAGAGGCACAGCTTTTAAAATGTGTTTTGGGCATTAATGGCACTGCTCACCAAATTAGGTACCATTGAACCTAATGACTGTTTACTCTCTGCCCGCAAGTGTGTGAGATCATGGTTAACTGCCACATACGAAAAAACCTTGTATGTATGTATGCATGCGGGATTTTATAGCGCGTATATAGGCAAAAGGCAGAAGAGGGCTGTACAAGGTCAAGAACAAGTATACAGTCAAATGTGTGATAGGCTGAGTGTCAGGTTTGTGGATGGTTAATGCATTTTGATGTAGTGTTTTTATTTTGTAGAGGTGTGTCTTCAACTCTTTCCTCAATTGTAGTATCATAGGGGTGGTCCTGAGGGAATACAGCATGTTTATTCAGATCCTGATTCATAGATGGAAAAGGTCTTGTTTTTTATTTTTTTTAATACTTCTTAGTCTGCAGTGTTCTTGCTACTGGTATGCCTAGAACCACCAGAGATGGTGAGCTTGTAAAAACACTTAAGTGGAGATGGTGATGGCTGTGTTGCAGATGATTTTGAAGATGATGGAGGGCAGCAAGGGGAGAAAAGAAGTTCCATCAGAACAGGGGTGATCTTGAAGAAATCCTCCATAAAACAAGGATGATCTAAAGATAGCCGGAGGTAGAGGTAGCATAGCTGTGTCTTATAAAGGTTTTTGGCCATAGTAGCCACTCCTGCGGTCTAATTCTGTGTTTGGAAAATCAGTCTCAGGCACAGCATGGAAGAAAACAGGGATAGTTGTGGTGATGTCAGTCTCTCAGTGTTAAATGGTGTCAGTACATGCTGTGACAGTCCAAACTGCCCCTGTGCTCTGTCCTTGTGTTGAAATGTGGAAGTTATAGTGTTATGAAGCTGCAAAGAGGACTGGCTTCTGCTCCACGCTCAGGGCTAGGATGGCCATGCCCGCATGCTGTAGAAATATCATCTCCAGCTCTACTAATCATGGATTGTATTGTTGCTCTATATCCTCAGTGGAAAGGAGCCTCTTGTCAGCAGGATTCCTTTGATTGCTCTGGCAGAGCGGAGAAGGCAGATTTGAGATTGGCCTGTGGTCAACAGTAGTCCACATACTAGAGATTTGCAAGAGTGAGAGCAACTTGCTTCGTTGATGTCCCCTTTAAAAGGCTACAATTCTGATGCAATCAAGATTTACTGATGAGGTAGGGATATGGTGTGAAGCTCCATTAGGGGCAGCATATGAGGCAATACAGGTTCAGTTTGCCTTCAGGAAGGGAAATTATATCAACTGCTTCATTCAGACATTGCTCCAGGTTGCAGTCATCTCCTGGCTGTGTGGTTCTGTTCCCAGGGCAAAACACAAAATACAAATGTTGCTAGTGATTTCACCACAGTGACAGCTGATAGTAATGTAGTAGGCCTGTTGGCTGTTTTTCTTTTTGTTTGCCTCTAGGTGGACACCATAAGTTTATAAGTTCTGGCTGCAGTCATTATCCAGAGGATTAGATTTGCCCTTTGCAACTCTAACATGCTGACTTCAAGATAAAAGAGTGAATACATCTCACGATTCCTAAATGACGTCAAATCCACCGCTTTTTGGCCGCTATTGCACCTCTTCCTCATTTCCTTTCCCTGTAAGGTGACTTCTGGTCTCCATATATTTTGGGCAGTATGGAATAGGGAGTGGGGAGTGGAATGATTGAAGGACAACCTACATTAGATGATCCTATGCTTCCAGGAACAGGCCTGGTTGCTCTTGTGGGCACACCATTGGGATTTGGAGTACCAGCAATTTTGGTCAGTAAAAGACCTGTTACTGTAGCCTAGCTATTTCAGATCACACAGGACCAGGCGGCTGGAGCTACAAAGGTTAGGCCAAGAAACATGTTTTGGATAATTGGTCCACACAGAGACTTCATCCTCGAACATTTTTCAGTTGACAAACTTTGCTATTGTCCCTGGCAAGTGCAGCCATGCAGAACTCCCAATCATCTTAGCACTAAATGCCTGTTCCCATTTTTCCACATGGCTAATGCAGGGAGATTCAATATCTGCTTTAGGGGCTGGCATTGCATTAGATGACTTGTGGGTTTTCATGCTGCACAACAGCCCAGCTTGAAAAAGACAGTGGCAGAGATACATGACCTCATCTTGTGGACTCAACCTCTTCAGCATGCTTTCGGGTGACTACCATCTTAAATCGGGTTACATACATTGAACACAAATGTCTTCTTATTTGTCATGGATGGCTGTAGGGGGAAGAATGGGGCAGTGATCCACCACTGTCCCCCCTCTATAAGCTTGATGAAGAGTAATAGCTGTGTACCAAAGGTGAGTTCCTAGGGGTCTGTGCACTTCGTAGCATTAGTGAGTCCTGGTGATCCTTCTGATGCTGCACTTTGGTGCTGCAGTGATTGATAAATACTGGGTTTTCCTAGGCCGATGGCAGCAGCCCTGTGGTGATGGGGCCACAACTGTTGTTGTGGTAAGAAACTAGGAGATTTGTGACAAACTCTAGTCTCAGTCTCTGCTTTAAGGGCTTTCTCACTGGTTTAAATAGCCTTCTAGGCCTCCTGCTATGGACAACTACTTGGAAGTTGGGAAGATCCTGAACTTGGGGCAGGAGTGGTGGAAAGGTGTCTCATTATGCAAAAGGCAGACCTATTTCTTGTTTCAATACACTTTATTCTAAACAGTGCCTATATCTCCCATCCCTTCTTCCTTTTTGGGTCACATTTTTGTGCTTAGCTGATCATCACAGAGGAGCTCGAAGATTAATCTATGTGGTCTCAGAAAACCTTATGAAATGTAGCAGTAGCTATGATATGCATGCTTTCATAAACAGAAAGAGTTATGCTGTGGATGTGCAAAACAGGAAAAATTAAAACACCAAAGCAGGGGGAACAAACTATCCTCTGATATATGAAGAGAACCTAGAATTCAGTGACCAAATGGTCTTGTCTCTTATTTGTTTGTATTTTTTTGCATTCCAAAGTGCATGCATTCAATTTACATTAACCCAGTTTTCCACAAGAAACTCGGCTTTCTACCAGGGTGTAGTAGCTTCCTCAGCCGGATGCCCGCTGAATGACTAGGCCACACACAGAGCTGTAAATCACATGTCTTTATTCTTCTGCACGTACCAGTGGATTCCAACATTCTAAAGCAAACTCTCATACATTCTATTCTAGTGATTATGTCACACTAATAAAGAGTCCTCAGGGAGCCATAACGGTTCCATTTGAATCATGCAGGACACTGCACAGGGTACATGGGGACCTTATATTAAAAAGGGATGGTCTGGCCCCCACCCCCCACGTGGTTACGCCCTGGTGGTAATCCAATGTCTTTGTCCACTATTGGTTACTTTCTCTGTTTTTACACATTACGGGCTACATGTATCAAAGTTCAGATTTGCGACTCGCAATTTGTGAGTCGCAAATCCGAATGTAGTATAGTGTCATTGACACTAATAGCGATTCACAAGGGGGTCGCAAATGCCCACCTCATGATTATTCATGAGGTAGGTCGCAATTTGCGACCCTCTTGGGAATGGCGGTCCTTACAGGGATGGTGGCCTGCTGGAGACATGCTGGAAAAATGTTTTCAGTGACAGTCCGTTTGCGAATGGGTTAGCACCAGTGTGACACTGGTGCTAACTGCGATTGTTTTGCGACCGCATTTGCGGTCACAAAACAATCATACATGGGACTGCGAGTCGCAATTAGGAAGGGAACACCCCTTCCTAATTGTGAGTCGCAATCCCATTTTGCGATTCGGTAAAAAGTTTACCGAATCGCAAAACTGGGGAAGTGCATTTTGCACATCGCAAACAGCCGGATTTGCTGTTTGCGACGTGCAAAATCCTTCGTACATGTGTCCCTAGAACCCTTGCCTTTTCTGTCCTGTTCCTGTCCTTTACCCTGAATGCGTATGTTCTTTTTTCTCGTATATGACTCCCTCCAATGCGCATCATACAATCCTGTACACCAGGGCAGAGCATGGGCATTGACTTACATGTTTTCTCTCAATCCATCCCTTAGAAGTAGAATTAAATTAGTTCTATTCAGGGTCAGGCCAGGCAAATGCACTCCTTCCCTCACATGGGAGAAAGTACTAGAGCCTGCCGACAGTAGCAAGTCCCTGTCAATTCACTCACATTGGTCTTGAGAGTGATGCATGTTGAAGTATTGTATGTGCATGTAACTGTCCTGTGCAGGAAGTGCTGGGTTGTGTATGCCTTACACTGCAACCAGCACTTCACAACAGAGTTTCCATCATTGCATATGGGATCTGCATTCGGGGAAGGATAGTTACAATAAGCAAGCTGTTCGTTGCAATTCCACTATTGTACATCTCAATGTTTGTGGGTAAAGGTTAGGCTCACTGAAAAATGTCACTTCATTTTCAGAATCTTATAGGGAACTCAGATTACTGAAAAAGTATTGCATTGAAGCCACTGTCCAATGAAATTTTGAAATACTTATGTTTGCTCGAAGGTTGCTTGTGATTATGAAATTGCAATGAGTAAAACGCTTCTTATGGGATCAGGTAATAAAGAAAACCTAACCATAAGGTGAGACTCTGATCAGCTCTGCGGTTTTCTTGTTGTGTTTCATGAAATTGATCAATTAACAGTTCTGCCGAAAATGAACAGGTCATTGACAGAATTCAAAGATGGCTGAATGGTCTTGAAATAAGATCAACAGAGACTCTCAGTGATACTGTGTGTAGGAAGCTGGCTCTGTATATACTATATCAAAGTGAGATATAGGGGGTGATTCTAACCCTGGCGGTCGGTGTTAAAGTGGCGGCCAACCCGCCAACAGTCTGGCGGTCCAAAAAATGGAATTCTGACCCTGGCGGGAACCGCCAACACAGCCCGCCAACTTAACACTCCGACCGCCGCGGCGGTACAGACAAACAGCGCGGCGGTCACCGCCAACAGGCAGGCGGCAGACAATGTACCGCCCACACTATCATAACTCACCAATCCGCCACCTTTTCCGGGGCGGGAGCACCGCCGATAAAAACACGGCGGAAACAGACTACGAACGGGAAAACGCTCACCAAAACACACTCCACGAGTACGGAGGACAGCATGGAACCCGAATTAAACATCCTACCTGCTCTCGTCTACCTTCTCATCTACCACGAGTACGAAGTCCGGCGCAGACGACAACGGTGAGTACTGCACCTACGACACACGGGAGGGGGAGGACGAAAGGTTACGGGCACACACATATGCGACCCCCCCCCCCCAATCATGTACTCACCAATGCAGAGCACCAAGTCACAGTGACACCACCCAAACACCCCTGAAAAATGCTAGGACATAATCATATTTGGAATAAATATTTATGTACCAAAAAGCTCCAGAAAATTAGCGTACAACCATGAAAGATATCCACAACAAATCAAATCAAATCAAATCAAATCATTAACATTTATAAAGCGCGCTACTCACCCGTGCGGGTCTCAAGGCGCTAGGGGGGAAAGGGGGGGTTATCGCTGCTCGAACAGCCAAGTCTTTAGGAGTCTCCGGAAAGCGGAGTGGTCCTGGGTGGTCCTGAGGCTGGTGGGGAGGGAGTTCCAGGTCTTGGCCGCCAGGAAGGAGAAAGATCTCCCACCCGCCGTGGAGCGGCGGGTGCGAGGGACGGCAGCAAGTGCGAGGCCAGCGGAGTGGAGGGGGCGGGTGGGGACGTAGAAGCTGAGGCGTCTGTTGAGGTATTCCGGTCCCTTGTTGTGGAGGGCTTTGTGTGCGTGGGTGAGAAGACGGAAGGTGATCCTTTTGCTGACTGGGAGCCAATGCAGGTGTCTCAGGTGTGCGGAGATGTGGCTGTTGCGGGGTACGTCGAGGATGAGGCGGGCCGAGGCGTTTTGGATGCGTTGCAGGCGGTTTTGGAGTTTGGCTGTGGTCCCGGCGTAGAGGGTGTTGCCGTAGTCCAGGCGGCTCGTGACGAGGGCTGGGTCACGGTTTTTCTGGTGTCGGCGGGGATCCAGCGGAAGATCTTACGGAGCATGCGGAGAGTGAGGAAGCAGGCGGAGGACACGGCGTTGACTTGCTTGGTCATGGTGAGAAGAGGGTCCAAGATGAAGCGGAGGTTGCGGGCGTGGTCTGCGGGGGTCGGTGCGGTGCCGAGGGCCGTGGGCCACCAGGAGTCGTCCCAGGCGGACGGGGTGTTGCCGAGGATGAGGACTTCCGTTTTTTCAGAGTTCAGCTTTAGGCGGCTGAGCCTCATCCAATCTGCGACGTCCTTCATACCCTCTTGTAGGTTGGTCTTGGCGCTGGTGGGGTCCTTGGTGAGGGAGAGTACAAGTTGGGTGTCGTCGGCGTAGGAGGTGATGATGATGTCGTGCTTGCGTACGATGTCGGCGAGGGGGCTCATGTAGACATTGAAGAGTGTCGGGCTGAGCGATGAGCCTTGAGGTACGGCGCAGATGATCTTGGTGGGTTCTGAGCGAAACGGAGGGAGGTAAACTCTTTGGGAGCGGTTAGCGAGGAAGGAGGCGATCCAGTCCAGGGCCTGGCCTTGGATTCCGGTGGAGCGTAGGCGGGTGATTAGGGTGCGGTGACAGACGGTGTCAAAGGCAGCCGAGAGGTCGAGGAGAATGAGGGCGACTGTTTCACCGTTGTCCATCAGGGTTCTGATGTCGTCTGTGACTGAGATGAGGGCGGTTTCCGTGCTGTGGTTGGTTCGGAATCCGGTTTGTGAAGGGTCGAGCAGGTTGTTGTCTTCCAGGAAGGTGGTCAGCTGTTTGTTGACGGTCTTTTCTATTACCTTGGCTGGGAAAGGTAGAAGAGAGATGGGGCGGAAGTTTTTCAGGTCGCTTGGGTCAGCCGTAGGTTTCTTTAGTAGGGCGTTGACTTCAGCGTGCTTCCAGCATTCGGGGAAGGTAGCAGAAGAAAAAGAAGAGTTGATGACGGTCTGGAGGTGCGGGGCGATGATGTCGTCGGCTTTGTTAAAGATGAAGTGCGGGCAGGGGTCCGAAGGGGCGCCGGAGTGGATAGAGTTCATGATGGATTTGGTTTCTTCCGTGTTGATGTGGGTCCAGTTGTTGAGGGTGATGTCCGGGGAAGCGGGTTCAGTGGTGTATGGTTGGGTCAAAACAAATGACATACACATCAGTGTATAACTGAAGTACCAAGTCCTGCACATCCTACGAATTCAGCATGTCCGTGGGCCAAAGTCTTGAGAAACAAGGGCAAAGCCCACACAGGAGACCTGAGTCCTTTGGAGAGAACACTGCAGGGGCATCAGATGTAAAAACTACAGGCACCTCAGGGGGAAGGGAAGGGGGGGGCACCACAGCCACATGAGTCCACGACGCCAGATCCACGAGGAGCCACCATGCCCACGGGACCATCCTGGGGAGTGCAAAGCCACAGTCCATCAGGTGGATGACATTCTCCACTGGTCAAGGAGGAGGCATGGTGGGCACAATGAACCATCAACGGTGCTTGAGACGGCGGTGCCCTGTTCAGCGGTGCTTGAGACGGCGGGGCCCAGCGGAGCGGTGCTTGAGAGGAAGGGCCCAGCGGAGCGGTGCTTGAGAGGAAGGGCCCAGCGGAGCGGTGCTTGACAGGAAGGGCCCAGCGGAGCGGTGCTTGAAATGAAGGGCCCAGCGGAGCGGTGCTTGAGACGGCGGGGCCCAGCGGAGCGGTGCTTGACAGGAAGGGCCCAGCGGAGCGGTGCTTGAAATGAAGGGCCCAGCGGAGCGGTGCTTGACAGGAAGGGCCCAGCGGAGCGGTGCTTGACAGGAAGGGCCCAGCGGAGCGGTGCTTGAAATGAAGGGCCCAGCGGAGCGGTGCTTGAGACGGCGGGGCTCTGTTCAGCGGTGCCTATCTCCACGGCGGGGCCCTGTTCAGCGGTACTCTTCTGCACCGCGGGCCCTGTTCAGCGGTGCCTATCTCCACGGCGGGGCCCTGTTCAGCGGTGCTCTTCTGCACCGCGGGCCCTGTTCAGCGGTGGTTATCTCCACGGCGGGGCCCTGTTCAGCGGTGCTCTTCTGCACCGCGGGCCCTGTTCAGCGGTGCCTATCTCCACGGCGGGGCCCTGTTCAGCGGTGCTCTTCTGCACCGCGGGCCCTATTCAGAGGTGCCCATCCAGCAGGTCAAGGGAGCCAGACCTGGCCTGGACTCCCTGTTCAGTCGCCCTCGGACCGTGACGTTTCTGGACCCTTCGGGGACGGACTCCTGGCCTCCTTAGTGTCCTCCTTCCCAGCTGGGATGTGGCATGTGGGGTCCACCTTCTCCGCGCTCCTGCTGCCCTTCCGCTCCTTTGATGGGGCTCTCGGGCCCTTGCCTCCCCCAGATGGTGTGGGTGGTGAAGTGGCCGCACATTGCTCCTTGGGGGCAGCCCTGTCGGTCCTCGCACGGCGGTCCTTGGTTTTGCGGGTCCTCTTGCCGGGGGGGGGGCTGGACGTGTCCTTGCTGCTGATCGATGTGTCACTGCTGGCAAAGGGTGGGCTCCAGAACCCAGGCACAACAGTGACACCCGAAGCTGGGCTGGTGGTGGCTGCGGTGCTCTTGGGACTCTTTGAAGATGGATGGGGGAGGTCATCGGGGGGAAAGAGGTTAAGGTTAGCCAGGAAAAGTTTTTTAGGGCCAAGGTAAAGGGTAGGAGAAGTGGAGATGGAAGTGGAGGTAGAGGAGGTGGTTGTAGGAGAGTCAGGTGTGCTGTCATTGGGTGAAGGTGCTGGTGCAGTAGGCTGTCGTGAGGTGGATGGCTGTTGGGTGGGTGGCTGCCTGCGTTTGTGTGTCGTGGAAGAGGGGGTGACAGACACAGTGGGAGAGGACACAGGGGACGTGTACATGGCAGTGGGGGTGGTGACTGCACGAGTGTGGACTGTACTGGAGGGTGAGGTGGTGATGGAAGCACTGGCTGATGTTGGGGTGCATGCAGGTGTGAGTGTAGACGTCACAGGGAGGGAGGAGAGAGACGAGGAGGAGGGGGACACAGGGGTGGCAGTGGCTGTTGGCATGTCTGCATCTGGGTGTTGCTCGGGTGAGTGTTTGCGGGATCTGTGGTGCTTGTGTTTGGATGAGCTGCTCTTGGGTGTTGAGGTGTGTGCAGGCTGGTCTGATGGTGTGGATGGGATAGGCTGAGGAACAGGAGACAGAGAAAGGATGGAGTCAGTAAGAAGAGGGAGGCTGGAAACAGGGACAATGGCTGCCGTCAGTGCTGAGGCCAGAGCAGTGAACGCTCGTTGATGGGCAGCCTGACCCGAATGAATGCCCTCCAGGTACGCATTGCTCTGTTGCACCTCCCTTTGCACACCCTGGATGGCATTCAAAAGGGTCATCTGCCCAACAATGAGCGTCCTTACCAGGTCAATGAGCTCCGCACTGAGGGCAGCAGGGGCAACAGGGGCAGGGGCTGAGGTGCCAGGGGCGAAGGAGACGCGTGCCTTCCTGGGCGAACCGGCACGGAGCGAAGACTGAGGGGCTGCTGGGAGGGCGGGGCTGGTGCGCTGGGTGGCGGCTGTACCTGTAGAGGCGGGGGGCACGGATGTTGCCGCCACCCCTAGGGAGCTCCCATCCGAGGACGTGTCGCTTTCGCTGCTCTCACCAGTGGTCCCCGTCGTGGTGCTCCCCTCGCCCTCCGGATCACTGGTGCCCTCGGTGTCTGTTCCTGGGCCCACCGGGGCCTTGTGTCCTGCAGCTCCCTCGTGCTCCGATGCCATATCTCCTCCGCCTGATGATGCTAATGCACACATGCACAAGAAGATGAAGAGAAAGGGTGGGGGGAGAAAAAAGAAGACCAGGTTGAGTGCATGCAATGTCAACACCGTTGGCGGAGAGGACAGACACAGGTGCCTAATGCACTAAGCCGCGCATTCGGGGTACACTACTCAGTACTACTGACTAAGACAACAGGCCAAGAGACGTCAAACGCGCACATGGGAGATGCTGGACCTTCAGTGGCTGTACTTGTCACCCTACAGAGGTGGGGGCCGGGGGCACAGGGCCATGCCTAAGGGAGAGGACTACACTACAGAAAGCGCCCTGGCCTAATGTCACCCACAGCCCTCCTCCCCCACCCAGACGCCTCCACTGCGCAGAAAGATAGGAGAATGTGCTGATACTCACCCCCTTGTGTCTGCTGTGATGTCTTAAAGCGCCCATCCAATTCAGGGTAGGCCACCGCCAGGATCCGGGACATCAGGGGGGTCATGGTGCGACTGGCACCCCTCCTAGGTTGGGAGGCCATCCCCAGCAGTGTTTCTGCGGTCTTCCTTGTTCCGCGGCGGATGTCCTCCCACCTCTTGCGGCAGTGGGTGCCCCGTCTGTTGTGGACCCCCAAGGTCCGGACTTCCTTGGCGATGGCACGCCAAATCTCGATCTTCTGATGGGCGCTGACCTATTAGACATGTACAGGGTGGAAAGGAGGAAATCATCAATGGCCTGCATGTTAGATGTAATTGCCCCCCCCCCACTTTGCCATATGGCACATGCTCTCATCTGTCGGGCGTTGCACTCCTCATTCGCCCCCCACCCCACCAACTTACATCCACCCCAATCCACACAGGCATAGCCCATTCCATTAGCACCCGGGGTACTCACTTGTTGGTCTGGAGGACCGTAGAGTAGCGCATACTGGGGGAGGACCCCATCCACGAGCTTGTCCAATTCTTCAGACGTGAAGGCAGGGGCCCTTTCCCCAGTCACAGCAGCCATTGTATCTTCCAGACCGAGGTCACAGCAGCACTTGCAGTATAGGTCCTCTCCTGTGGATGATCAGGTCTCGAGTGATTAAGCAGATAGAAAATGGCGGTCACGTCCGCGGCGGTGCGTACCGCGGCGGTGCGTACCGCGACCGCCGGCGCACTTCGTTATTGGCTCCTGAAACCCATAGGCTTCAATGTTAACCAATGCGGCTTTGCGCCGCGGTCTTCGACCGCCTACCGACACGGTGTGCCCCGCCAGCGCAGTGACCTCACATCCCATTGTCCCACTTCACAGGTCAGGCAGCCGCCATTTCAAGGGCCCACATGGCTTAATTTTGACTGCGACACACAGGCCTAGGCCTTGCATTGCCACACATACACGCCTTTCAACCCATTGCCATTCTTTAACTGTGCAAGCTGTCTGTACGTACCTGTGGTTTGGCTGACTCTGTGCTCCATGTTGTCCTTCCTAGGCACCGTCCGCTGGGACTTGGGATGAGAAGGAGGAATCCTCGCGTGTACCGACCGCTGGTGGACCTGTCGACAATGGAAGAACGCCATATAATCCTTCGATACCGACTTGACCGTGCCACTATCCATGAACTGTGTGCCCAGCTGGAGCCAGCCCTGATGTCCCCCATCCGCCAACCCACAGGGATTCCCCCTCTGGTGCAGGTTTTGTCAGTCCTCTATTTTTTGGCCAGTGGGTCATTCCAGACCACAGTGGCCATGTCATCTGGAATGTCTCAGTCTATGTTTTCAAAGATTTTGAGCAGAGTGTTGTCTGCCCTGATGAAACTCATGCGGAGCTACATCATTTTCCCCGAGGAGGGTGACTTGCCCACAGTGAAGGGTGATTTCTATGCCCTTGGACATATCCCCAACATCATTGGTGCCATTGATGGGACCCATGTGGCTTTGGTACCCCCAAAAGACGATGAGCAGGTGTACCGAAACAGAAAGAATTATCATTCGATGAATGTCCAGGTGGTCTGTTTGGCTGACCAGTACATCTCCCATGTAAATGCCAAGTTCCCAGGGTCAGTGCATGACGCGTATGTGATGCGAAATAGCAGCATCCCCTATGTGATGGAGCAGCTACAGAGACAACGTGTGTGGCTAATAGGTGACTCTGGTTACCCCAACCTGCCGTGGCTACTGACCCCAGTAAGGAATCCCCGGACAAGGGCAGAGGAACGCTACAATGAGGCCCATGGGCGTACAAGGAGGGTGATTGAGCGAACCTTTGGCCTCCTGAAGGCCAGGTTTAGGTGCCTGCATATGACTGGTGGATCCCTAATGTACTCACCAAAGAAGGTGTGCCATATCATCGTGGCGTGCTGTATGCTTCACAACCTGGCTTTGCGACGCCAGGTGCCTTTCCTGCAGGAGGATGGTCCAGATGGTGGTGTTGTAGAAGCCGTGGAGCCTGTGGAGAGTGAAGAGGAGGAAGACTCTGAGGACGACACAGACAATAGGGACAGAGTGATACAACAGTATTTCCAGTAACACCCAGGTAAGAATCACCCACGCCATTTCACAATTGCTTCTAGCCTCCTGCATCTGTACTTTCTGTAGTTCCCCACAGATGTTTTTTATTAATTTATGCCTTTCCCTTCCCTTCTCAGTGCTGTCTGACTCAGTACCTGACTTCTGCTTGGTTCGCCCATGAAATACAGCGTATTGACATTGGTATGTTGTCATGACTAATTGACAGAACAGAAATTGAACAGTAATATGTTATCCCTTTGTTAATAATACAGCATGACTCAAAACAGGTTTGTGTGCAAAATGTGATTTATTTACAGTGCTAGATACCGGTACATGTGATTCTAAGGGTGATGGGTGGCGGTGGAGGAATATCCATGGCAGAGTCCAGTTCTCAGTCTCACAGGTGCATTGTTCTTTTGCCTGTGGAAGGATGGAGCATAGGCAGTTCATGGTTGGACAGGGTGGCAATGTGGGACAGTGGGAAGACTTGAGGGGGTATATCCTGCTGGCGGGGGTCTTGACATCCTACTCTGTCTTTTTCTTTGGTCTCAGGCTCCTCTTACGGGGTGGTTGTTCTTCAGCAGGAGGTGGGGTTCTGGGGGGCTGTCGAGGTGTTGGGACCTCCTGTCCACTAGCGCCGGCGGAGGTGGTAGGCTGTTCCTGGTCCGGCCTAGTGACAGGGGCCCTGTGTGGTGCACCATGGTCCCGCAACGCGTCCTCTATCCTGTGGAGGGCCAGGACGATGGTCCCCATTGCGGTCCCGATGATTCTCAGCTCCTCCCTGAACCCCATGTAGCGTTCCTCCTGCTGTGCCTGGATCTCAGTGAACCTGGCCAGTACCGTCGCCATCGTTTCTTGGGAGTGGTGGTAGGCCCCCATGAGGGTGGTGAGGGCCTCTTGGAGAGTGGGTTCCCTGGGCCTCTCCTCCCCCCCCTGTCGCACAGCAGCCCTCCGAGCTGCCCGGTTTCCCCCGGCCTCTGTCCCCTGGCCGGTGTGCCCGCTCCCACTGCCCCCAGGTCCCTGTTGTTGTTGGGGTGTCGGGTTAGCCTGGGTGCCCTGTAGTGGCAGACACACCGCTGATTGAGCTGTCCTAGAGACAGAGGCATGGGCCCGCTGGGTGGGAGCTGTGCTGGTGTCGGCAGAGGGGGTCGGGTCTGGTGTGGCCTGTGTCTGGGTGAGGGGAACCGACTGCCCAGAGGTCCCCGATGGTCCGGGCTGGTCATCAGGTTCACTGTCGACAGAGCTGCTATCCTCAGTGTGGGCCTGTTCCGGTGGTGGGATGGACACTTCTGGACCCTCCTGGCTGGTGTGTTGTCGTTCGGGTCCTGCATGGGGTAAGAGAGTTTGGTTATTGTTTCTGTGTGTGCAATAGCATGCGTGTTGTGGGTGCCCTTGTCCCCCAGTGCAGGCATTCCCTGGAGGGAGGTGTTGTGAGGGTATTTAGTGGGGGGGAGGGGTTAGTGCAGTGGTCATGCTTAGGTGATGGGTGCCCATGGTTTGTGTTGGCATGCAGGAGTTGGTGTTGGGATGGGTGGGTTGTGCTGGTGAGACATTGTCAGGAAGGATGTGTGCTGGGGGGTTGGGGGTGAGGGTGGGGGTGTGGGTTGGCATGCTGGTGGGGTGTGGGGGATATAGTAGTTGAGATGGGACTTACCAGAGTCCATTCCTCCGGCTACTCCTGCGAGGCCCTGAGGATGCAGGATGGTCAAGACCTCTTGCTCCCACGATGTAAATTCGGGAGGGGTGGGTCGGGGTCCGCCGCCAGTCTTCTGGACCGCGATGTTGTGCCTGGAGACCATCGACCGGACCTTCCCCCGTAGGTCGTTCCATCTTTTGCGGATGTCCTCCCTATTCCTGGGATGCTGTCCCACCGCGTTGACCCTGTCCACGATCCGCTGCCATAGCTCCGCCTTCCTGGCTATACTGGTGTGCTGCACCTGCGAGCCGAAGAGCTGGGGTTCCACTCTTAGGATTTCCTCCACCATGACCCGGAGTTCTTGGTCCGAAAATCGTGGATGCCTTTGGGGTGCCATGGGGTGGTGTGGTTGAGGTGTGGGGTGGTGTATGTGATGAGGAGTGTGTTGGTGAGTGGTGCTTTGTGCTACTATGTGGTGTGTGTGATGGTGTAGTGTGCCTCAGTGTGTCTTGCTTTGGATTGTCTGCTGTGTCTCTCTCTCCTTCTCTCAGTAATTGGGGTCGCAGGGGTTTGTGGGTGATGTGGGTGTGTGTTTTATAGTTGGTTGATTGTGTGGGAGTGGTGTGTGTATGTGTATCAGGTGTGTGTTTTTCAAATTGTCCAATGTGGCTGTGTTTTGGTGATGTGTGTGTATTCTGACCGCGGCGGTGTGTAGCGCCAATGGAATACCGCGTTTGAATGACCGCCGTGTGGATTCGTGGGTCGTAATGGCATGGGCGTATTTCTGTTGGCGTGACGGTGGAGGTTTGGTCATCTCCAGTTTATCGCTGCCCGCCGATGTGGCGGGCTGCAGTGGAGGACGGATTTTTGGAGGTTTGGCCGTTGTGGGTCAGAATGACCGTGGCGGTTGACCGCGGCCGCGGCGGTGTTATGGCGGTCTTATGACCGGCGGTAAGGGCATTTTACCGCCGAGGTCAGAATCACCCCCATAGTGTGCACAGAATCCAGGGGTTCCCCAGAGGCTTGACAGGGGCAATAATAGATAATACTAATGCTCTATTTGTGGTAGTGTGGTCAAGCAGTTAGGCTTTTCAGAGGGTAGCGTTAAGCATTTGTTGTACACGCACAGACAATAAGAGAAACACACACTCAATGACTTAAATCCAGACCAATAAGATTTTTATATAGAAAAATGTTTTTTTTATTTATTTCTAGAACCACAAGATTCAATTTGCAGGTAAGTGCATTAAATGAAAGGTTTTTTACATAGGTATAATCAGGACTTTGAATGGAATCAGTAATGTACACAGTTTTTCTTAAAATGGCAAAAATCTATTTTAAAAGTGCACACTGCAATTGTCAACAGTTCCTGGGGGAAGAAAGTACAGTGCAGTTTTGGAGGTAAGCAAGCAACTTACAGATTCAGTCTCTGGGGCATAGGTAGCCCATCGTTAGGGGTTCAAGATAACCCCACACACCCAGCACCAGCAACACAGGGCCAGTTACATGCAGAGGTCAACCAGGAGCCAAAATAACATGGGCCCCTATGGAGACAGGGGGTACTCTGGGTTCCGGTCTGCTTGCAGGTAAGTACCCACGTTGTCGGAGGGCAAACCAGGGGGGTTTAGAGGAGCACTGTGGGGGTCCCCAAGGTGGCACCAAACATGCACCCTCAGCGGCACGGGGCACGGGGTCCCAATGGAACTCTATGGGGGGACCCCAGGGGTCACTTAGGAGCTGCAGGCAAGGCACAAGGGGGCCTCTCAGGCACGCCACCGACTGGATATGGTGAAGGGCCGACTGTTGGTCACTGCTGCACCGGTCGTCGGTTTCTCTCGAGTCTAGGGGCTGCGGGTGCAGTGCTTCTCCAGACATCGGACATCTTCATCCCGGGTAGTCGCGGTCAGGGTGGTCTTCGGGATTCCCTCTGCAGGTGTCATCGTGGAGGGGTGGAGAGGTCAGCCCAGGGTGGACACTTGGTCGGAATCGCCTGGGGATCCTCTCTGGATAGATGTGCCACCTGGACACGGGCCATGGGCGTCGGGTGCAGAGTGGTTTTAGACTTATGCTTCTGATGCTTCTGGAAGGAGGTGAGAGTCCCTTGGAAGTAGTTTCCTCTTATTTTTTTTGGACAGGTCTGCTGTCCATGGGAGTTTCTTGGTCATGCAGGCAGTCCCCTGAAGGCTTTTCATGGGTCACTGGTCCTGTAGAATACGTCGCTTTTCTTGTATGGGGTCTTTGAAGCAGGAGACGGGCCAGTAGGGCTGGGGACGAGTCAGTTGTTGTCTCCTTTTCTTCTCTGCAGGGTTTTTCAGCTCAGCCGTCCTTCTTCTTTTCCTGAGGTCATCAGGAATCTGACTAGCTTGGTTCAGGGAGCCCTTAAATACAAGATTTAGGGGCATTTTTAGAGGTCAGAGGGCAGTAGCCAATGACTACTGTACCATGGGGGTGGCTACATCCTTCCCGTGCCCTCTCCCTTTGGGGAGGGGGCACATTCCTAACCCTATTAGTCCCTGTTTTCCAAACCAAGATGGAGGATTCTGCAAGGAGGAGGTCACTTCAGCTCTGGACACCTAAGGGATGGTCCTGGCTGAGGTGGTGACTCCTCCCTGTTTTTCCTAATTATCCCTCTGGTCTTGCTGCCAAAAGTGGGGGCTTGTCCGGGGAGCAGGCATCTCCACTAGCTGGAGAGCCCTGGGGCACTGTAACTCCAGGCTTGAGCCTTTGGGTCTCACCGCCAGGTGTTACAGTTCCTGCAGGGGGAGGTGTGAAGCACATCCACCCAGGGCAGGCTTTGTTTCTGACCACAGAGTGCACAAAGGCACTCACCCCATGTGGTCAGAAACACGTCTGGAAGTGGCAGGCTGGCACAGACCGGTCAGTCCTACACTACCAGGTTGGCTCACATACAGGGGACATCTCTAAGATGCCCTCTGAGTGCATTTTTCAATAAATCCCACACTGGCATCAGTGTGGGTTTATTGTGCTGAGAAGTTTGATAACAAACGTCCCAGTTCTCAGCGTACCCATTATGGTGCGGTGGAGTTCGTAATGGCAAACTCCCAGACCATATGCTCAAAATGGCTTCCCTGCACTTAAAATGTATAAGAATTGACTTAGACACTGTAGGGGCATATTGCTCCTCCAGCTATGCCCTCACCTGTGGTATAGTGCACCCTGCCTTGCGACTTACCTATGCCACAAGCAGTGATTTTGGGGGCATGGCACCCTGAGAGGGGTGCCATATTGACTTTGCCTTTTTCTCCACACCAGCACACACAAGCTGTAAGGCAGTGTGCATGGGCTGAGTGAGGGCTCCCCCAGGTTGGCATAATACATGCTGCACCCCTTGGGGACCTTCCCTGGCCACAGGACCCTTGCTAACACCGGTACCTTTTATAAGGGACTTAACTGTGTGCCAGGGCTGTGCCAACTGTGGAAACAAAGGTACAGTTTTAGGGAAAGAACACTGGTGCTGGGGCCTGGTTAGCAGGATCCCAGCACACTTTCAGTCAACGTTTGCATCAACACTACGCAAAAAGTTGGGGGCAACCATGCCAACAGTGGCATCTTCCTACACTGTGGAACTGAGATGCTTTATCAACAAAGTTGCCTGAGGTGAGAAGATGTTCAAGCAGTTTAAATTAGTATACATGTAGTCGTCCAATAGTTCTTTTTGAAGAGCTTTGCCGAAAATGTTTCCTAATATCAAATTAATCCTGCTGTACATTCGCCCTGGAGGTCGATGAGACTTAAAGCGAGGGTGATCTTGCTTAAAGTCTTATCGACCTCCAGAACAAATGTACTCAGAGGACTCTTAAAGCTCAGAGGACACCATGAAGCTATGTGGTCTGTCTTGAGCATCCAAACAAGGCCTAAAGTTCTATTTCCCAATATGACTGTGGGGAGCACACAGTATGACAGAATCTACTGACAAACTTTTAAGAGTGTTTTATTCAGAAATGAGGACCTGGATGCTCATAGCAGCAGCTAGCTAAATCTTGAAATTGTGTTCTATAGAATCTAGACGTGGTACATCCTTGTGAGATATCACCAGAATACACCCACTATATCCACCAGTATTGAAACTTTTCAAAAGGTGATCCTGAAGAAGGTGGACAGACATTTCTTTTATTCCACCGAAATGGGCGTTGAGTGATTTTCAGTGAACATCCTAATCTGCAACACAACAACGGTCGAAATTGGAGATCTTTTTTCACGTTGCATTTTGTAGTGTATGTGATGAGTTGGCTGGGGTAGTGATGCATGGTATGAATTAGTAGATGAATGCCTGAGTACAAATGCAGGTGTGAGTGGGAGTGTCATATTGGTAAGGGGGTGGTAAAAGTATATAGATGTTATGTAATTATTCATGTCCAGTTTTAAGAAAATATGTAAATAGTGATTTTTCTGGTTGATTATTGTATGTTTTAAAGAAGGAATGAAATGTATAGAATTAATAATTGTATAAAGGAGCAAAATACGATGAAATAAAATATATGGATCTTATTAAAGTGAACAAATGACAAAATAAACAAATTAATATAAATGTGAATGTAGAAAGAGTACTTCTTCTGGGCAGACCGTTGTGAGCTGCTTTCAAGCCATAAGTGAAGAAATTCAGGTCAAGTTGGATTTTACATGTTCATTCATGACCTAAGCGATGACAGTGTCATGCAGTTACGAGGAACTGTTCACATAGACACATCATTTGATTCTCAATACCATATCAGCGCCATACATTCAGATGTAGATTCAGAAAAAGCCAACATATCCCTAGTGACCGAGTTAGTAGATAGGCAAACCCATCCCGGGAGGCAATTGTTAACCATGGAGTTAACTTTCTGAGGAAGAATTCCTCTTCATGAAAGTGTGTTTTGCAATGTAAAGAAGTCCAAAATCTTATAGCGTACTATTAGAATTGTCATAGATACTTCTGGCTAGTTGATTGATTCTTGCTGCAGTGTATCTGCAAGATGGACCCATCTAATTATGGCTACAGGGTAACACAAATCTATAAAACACGGCTTCAACAAAGCAGGGGTCTAGAATTGCATTATTTATTGCTGGAGAAGCCAGTGTACTCAGACAGCACCGTGATGTGCAGTCACACGGGCGAACTCCTCATCCCGAACAGAAAGCAAGAACATGCTGATCTAGTTCAAAGACAAAGGACTTTAAAACCCTACTAAGGGATTTGGCTCCAGACTGTCGGAAAAGTATCATGGTGACCTCACTCAAGATTCCAACAAACGTCTGCCTCTACTGCCCATCCTAGACGACAAAAGAAAGCCTCACAGTTAATAAAGCTCAGTCTTGGTATCCCAGTAAACTGAAGCCAAACACTGGCACACAGAAACTGCGTGTTAATGATAGCACTACCAGCCTCAGCCCAATCACTGTTAATGTGGCATGGTGGAAAGGAAAGGTTGCTTCTTTTACCATAGCAAACCTCTGGGATTTCTTTGAATCAATCATACCTATGACCTCCAAATCTAGAAAATGGCTATTAACAACTCACAGGTTCTGTTTTGAGTCCAGACTGTAAGCAACACTGCAATACTCAGAGGTTGTGTATATGTATCTGAAACATTAAGCAGATGGAAAGTGGCTTGCATGACCCTTTTGACACTCTCTCAAGTATGAGCCTGCTTGCATTCACCTCCGCATTTTGTTACCCATTGCTATTGAATATTACAGTGGTTCACTGACCTAAACAGAAACAAACACAGGAATGATGTGACATAATGAGCTGTTTCCTGAAACTTGTATATATATATATATATATATATATATATGTATATATATATATATATGTATATATATATATATATATATATATATATATATATATATATATATATATATAAAAATTCTTTTTTTTTTTTTCCAACATGACCAGCAGGACAATTGTAATAGAGACAAGTGCAAAAGCAGTACAAAGTAAAATAGGCAGACTGAGCGAATAACACAAACCAGAGCAGTAATTTCCTTTGCAAGTGACCTGAATGTGGCACTAAATGCATTACTTACCAATCAAAGATACTAACAATGCTCAGCAAAATAGTTCACAAACCCACCACGTAAAATGCAAGTGTGCACATTCGATGGTCCAATGTCTATACCCTTCTAGCATCTCATGGGGTCAAAATCTGTACTAGCCTTGTCTTCAAACCTGCAGAATACCCATATGTCCCATAGAAGGTGGTAGGATGGCACTGTGAGTTTAAGGCTCATTGCTGAGACAGGCAGTAGCCTGAGGTACACAAGTTCAAATCCCAGAAAGCCAAGGCAGCCCTCTGTCATTCTGAGGGTAGCAAATTGAGTGTTGTATATTTGGGTACTAACATCACCTGTTGTTTATAGTGTTGCCAAATGAGATGAAGTGGTATGTAAAAAGATTTCTATTATTGTTAGATAGCCAAAGACTCTGTAGGGAATTAACTGCGGCTTGTCAATGAAGCAACCCTAGCCCCAAGGGATCCATGTGGGAAAGCTGAGCAGCTGTTAACGTTTATAGTTGAACTATTGTATGCTTTGAGACAGGTATATGGTGTGAATGTACCTGCAGTAGGTTGGTGAAAGAAATTATGAAGTTTACCTTTTGTGGTTGCTTTAGATGCCAACACGTTGGGTATCGTCCCGGAGGCAGCATTAGTACTTGCTTCGAACAGCTCACCAGATATAGGTGCATTGAGGGTCAAGGTGTAATTCGCTGCAACTCCACTGACAAGTGCACTGTTCAAATGGAGGTAAAATTCATACAATTTAAAAAAGAAAATCAGCATAACACCTAAGGGTGCTGCTGAAAAGACGTTATAAAATGATTTATTTATGCTCACCTGAAGCCAACAAATGTAACATTGAGGAGTTGACTGTTTTTTTCATAGCCCTTAATTAGCTAAAAAACAAAATGTGGTATTTACATAGATTTACTGTTAAATTATGCAGAAAGAAATGGCACATTTCATATGAAAGTTTAACATGCAGTAGAACACACACTACAGAGATGCATTCTTTTACTGAGGGTGAATATCCAAATAGCTGCCTCAACAGAGCTAGGTGGAGGCAATGCCCTACTCTGTGGCCTCCCTGTAACAGTGTGAGACCCTAAAAAGCTGTGCAGTGCAGCACAGCAACTCTCTGCATTGCACTAGGGGGAAACACGGCACACAGCATGTAGTATTGTGTTCCAGCTCATGGTGGAGCTACCCTGGCAGTTCGGACTGGGCTGCTCTTGATTGAGCAGGGTCAGAACTGATTTGCATATGGCTGGTACAAAGTGAGATGGCATGGCTTCTAAAATAGAAATGGATTGAGTTGCGGCTCAATGTAATTACTAGTGGCTCAGAATAATTCAAGCATTCTATCCATCACTCTTTTGTATATTTAAGTGCAATGGGTATGCCACAATGAGGGCCCCTTGATCACTGTGACACTGGAGTCAAGCTGCACCTGACTGACAATACGCAGAGTGAAACCGATCTTGGGTTGCTGGTGTAGCAGCTCAGGGAGGACCTAGTCTGTTAGTTCTAGTTGCACTGTTCCTAGTGGAACAAGGTGAAGACTGATTAGGACATGGTTCAGTCCAAACAGAGGTGTCACAGTGTGCAAAATAATGATGGACTGGGATGTGGCCATAGGTAATTAACAGTAGCTGAGATTAATTCAAGCATTCTTTCTTTCACTTTTTTGTATACTTCAGTGCCATGTCCTATTTACAAATATATGGCACTGGTTTGTTACCGCCTGGACTGGTGCTCAAACAGGCTGAACAGCACCACACATACACCTCTGCACCATAGTACAAAGGTATTTGCCTGATGTCTAGATAAGGTTTAATACAGGAATATTTCCTTTCCAGTACAAAACACTATGCTTAAAAGAAATTTGAAAACTTTGTATATGTGCTGTTCAGTGCAAAACACATACATTTTATTATTAATTGCAAACTTTGTTAGCAGATTATGGGGGTCATTCTGACCTCGGCGGTAAAAGGCGCTTACCGCCGGTCAGAAGACCGCCATAACACCGCCGCGGCCGCGGAAAGCCGCCACGGTCATTCTGACCCACAACGGCCAAACCTCCAAAAATCCGACCTCCACTGCAGGCCGCCACATCAGCGGGCAGCGATAAACTGGAGATGACCAAACCTCCACCGTCACGCCAACAGAAATACGCCCATGCCATTTCGACCCACGAATCAACGCGGCGGGTTTTCCAACGCGGTATTCCATTGGCGGTACACACCGCCGCGGTCAAAATACACACACAGCACCAAAACACAGGCACATTGGACAATTACAAATACACACACCTGATACACATACACAACCCACTCCCACACAATCAATCAACTATAAAACACACCCCCACATCACCCACAAACCCCTACGACCACAATTACTGAGAGAAGGAGAGAGAGACACAGCAGACAATCCATAGCAATACACACTGAGGCACACTACACCATCACACACACCACATAGTAGCACAAAGGACCACACACCAACATACTCATCATCACATACACCACCCCACACCTCCCCCACACCACCCCATGGCACCCCAAAGGCACCCACGCTTTTCGGACCAAGAACTCCGGGTCATGGTGGAGGAAATCCTAAGAGTGGAACCCCAGCTCTTCGGCTCACAGGTGCAGCACACCAGTATAGCTAGGAAGGCGGAGCTATGGCAGCGGATCGTGGACAGGGTCAACGCGGTGGGACAGCATCCCAGGAATAGGGAGGACATCCGCAAACGATGGAACGACCTACGGGGGAAGGTCCGATAGATGGTCTCCAGGCACAACATCGCGGTCCAGAAGACTGGCGGCGGACCCCCACCCACCCCTCCCGAATTTACATCATGGGAGCAAGAGGTCTTCAACATCCTGCATCCTCAGGGCCTCGCAGGAGTAGCCGGAGGAATGGACTCTGGTAAGTCCAATCTCAACTACTATATCCCCCCCACCCCACCAGCATGCCAACCCACACCCCCACCCGCACCCCCAACCCCCCAGCACACATCCTCCCTGACAATGTCTCACCAGCACAACCCACCCATCCCAACACCAACTCCTGCATGCCAACACAATCCATGGACACCCATCACCCAAGCATGACCACTGCACTTACCCCCCCCCCACTAACTACCCTCACAACACCTCCCTCAAGGGAATGCCTGCACTGGGGGACGAGGGCACCCATAACACGCACGCCATTGCACACACAGAAACAATAACCAAACTCTCTTACACCATGCAGGACCCGAACGCCAACACACCAGCCAGGAGGGTCCAGAAATGTCCATCCCACCCCCGGAACAGGCCCACAGTGAGGACAGCAGCTCTGTCGACACTGAACCTGATGACCAGCCCGGACCATCGGGGACCTCTGGGCAGTCGGTTCCCCTCAGGCAGCCACACCAGACCCGACCCCCTCTGCCAACACCAGCACAGCTCCCACCCAGCGGGCCCATGCCTCTGTCTCTAGGACACGTCAATCAGCGGTGTGTCTGCCACTACAGGGCACCCAGGCTAACCCAACACCCCAACAACAACAGGGACCTGGGGGCAGTGGGAGCGGGCACACCGTCCAGGAGACAGAGGCCGGGGGAAACCGGGCAACTCGGAGGGCTGCTGTGCGACAGGGGGGGGAGGAGAGGCCCAGGGAACCCACTCTCCAAGAGGCCCTCACCACCATCATGGGGGCCTACCACCACTCCCAAGAGACGATGGCGACGGTACTGTCCAGGTTCACGGAGATCCGGGCACAGCAGGAGGAACGCTACATGGGGTTCAGGGAGGAGCTGAGAATCATCGGGACCGCAATGGGGACCATCGTCCTGGCCCTCAACAGGATAGAAGACGCGTTGCGGGACCATGTGGCACCACACAGGGCCCCTGTCACTAGCCCGGACCAGGAACAGCCTACCACCTCCGCCGGCGCTAGTGGACAGGAGGCCCCAACACCACGACAGGCCACCAGAACCCCACCTCCTCCTGAAGAACAACCACCCTGTAAGAGGAGCCTGAGATCCAAAAAAAAGACAGAGTAGGATGTCAAGACCCCCGCCAGCAGGACATACCCCCTGAACTCTTCCCACCTTCCCACATTGCCACCCTGTCCAACCATGAACTGCCTCTGCTCCATCCTTCCACAGGCAAAAGGACAATGCACCTGTGAGACTGAGAACTGGACTCTGCCATGGACATTACTCCACCCCCACCCATCACCCTTATAATCACATGTACCAATATCTAGCACTGTAAATAAATCACATATTGCACACAAATCAGTTTGGAGTCATGCTGTATTATTAGCAAATGTATTACATATTACTGTTCAATATCTGTTCTGTCAATTAGTGATGACAACATACCAATGTCAATACGCTGTAGTTCATGGGCAAACCAAGCAGAAGTCAGGCACTGAGTCATACAGCACTGAGAAGGGAAGGGAAAAACAAAAATTACCCAAATAGATCTGGTGGGAACTACAGAAAGTACAGATGCAGGAGGCTATAAGCAATTGTGAAATGGCGTGGGTGATTCTTACCTGGGTGTTACTGGAAATACTGTTGTATCACTCTGTCCCTATTGTCTGTGTCGTCCTCTGAGTCTTCCTCCTCTTCACTCTCCACAGGCTCCACGGCTTCTACAACACCACCATCTGGACCATCCTCCTGCAGGAAAGGCACCTGGCGTCGCAAAGCCAGGTTGTGAAGCATACAGCACGCCACGATGATATGGCACACCTTCTTTGGTGAGTACATTAGGGATCCACCGGTCATATGCAGGCACCTAAACCTGGCCTTCAGGAGGCCAAAGGTTCGCTCAATCACCCTCCTAGTACGCCCATGGGCCTCATTGTAGCTTTCCTCTGCCCTTGTCCGGGGATTCCTCACTGGGGTCAGTAGCCACGGCAGGTTGGGGTAACCAGAGTCACCTATTAGCCACACACGTTGTCTCTGTAGCTGCTCCATCACATAGGGGATGCTGCTATTTCGCATCACATACGCGTCATGCACTGACCCTGGGAACTTGGCATTTACATGGGAGATGTACTGGTCAGCCAAACAGACCACCTGGACATTCATTGAATGATAACTTTTTCTGTTTCGGTACACCTGCTCATCGTCCTTTGGGGGTACCAAAGCCACATGGGTCCCATCTATGGCACCAATGATGTTGGGGATATGTCCAAGGGCATAGAAATCACCCTTCACTGTAGGCAAGTCACCCTCCTCTGGGAAAATGATGTAGCTCTGCATGAGTTTCATCAGGGCAGACAACACTCTGCTCAAAATCTTAGAAAACATAGGCTGAGACATTCCAGATGACATGGCCACTGTGGTCTGGAATGACCCACTTGCCAAAAAATGGAGGACTGACAAAACCTGCACCAGAGGGGGAATCCCTGTGGGTTGGCGGATGGGGGACATCAGGGCTGGCTCCAGCTGGGCACACAGTTCATGGATAGTGGCACGGTCAAGTCTGTATCGAAGTATTATATGGCGTTCTTCCATTGTCGACAGGTCCACCGCCGGTCGGTACACGCGAGGATTCCTCCTTCTCATCGCAAGTCCCTGCGGAAGGTGCCTAGGAAGGACAACATGAAGCACAGAGTCAGCCAAACCACAGGTACGTACAGACAGCTTGCACAGTTAAAGAATGGCAATGGGTTGAAAGGCGTGTATGTGTGGCAATGCAAGGCCTAGGCCTGTGTGTCGCAGTCAAAATTAAGCCATGTAGGCCCTTGAAATGGCGGCTGCCTGACCTGTGAAGTGGGACAATGGGATGTGAGGTCAATGCGCTGGCGGGGCACACCGTGGCGGTAGGCGGTCGAAGACCGCGGCGCAAAGCCGCATTGGTTAACATTGAAGCCTATGGGTTTCAGGAGCCAAAGACGAAGTGCGCCGGTGGTCGCGGTACGCACCGCCGCGGTACGCACCGCCGCGGGCGTGACCGCCATTTTCTATCTGCTTAATCACTCGAGACCTGATCATCCACAGGAGAGGACCTATACTGCAAGTGCTGCTGTGACCTCGGTCTGGAAGATACAATGGCTGCTGCGACTGGGGAAAGGGCCCCTGCCTTCACGTCTGAAGAGTTGGAGAAGCTCGTGGATGGGGTCCTTCCCCAGTATGCGCTACTCTACGGTCCTCCAGACCAACAAGTGAGTACACCGGGTGCACATGGAATGGGCTATGCCTGTGTGGATTGGGGTGGATGTAAGTTGGTGGGGTGGGGGGCGAATGAGGAGTGCAACGCCCGACAGATGAGAGCATGTGCCATATGGCAAAGTTGGTGGGGGGGGCCAATTACATCTAACATGCAGGTCATTGATGATTTCCTCCTTTCCACCCTGTACATGTCAAACAGGTCAGCGCCCATCAGAAGATCGAGATTTGGCGTGCCATCGCCAAGGAAGTCCGGAACTTGGGGGTCCACAACAGACGGGGCACCCACTGCCGCAAGAGGTGGGAGGACATCCGCCGCGGAACAAGGAAGACAGCAGAAACACTGCTGGGGATGGCCTCCCAACCTAGGAGGGGTGCCAGTCGCACCATGACCCCCCTGATGTCCCGGATCCTGGCGGTGGCCAACCCTGAATTGGATGGGCGCTTTAAGACATCACAGCAGACACAAGGGGGTGAGTATCAGCACATTCTCCTATCTTTCTGCGCAGTGGAGGCGTCTGGGTGGGGGAGGAGTGCTGTGGGTGACATTAGGCCAGGGCGCTTTCTGTAGTGTAGTCCTCTCCCTTAGGCATGGCCCTGTGCCCCCGGCCCCCACCTCGGTAGGGTGACAAGTACAGCCATTGAAGGTCCAGCATCTCCCATGTGCGCGTTTGACGTCTCATGGCCTGTTGTCTTAGTCAGTAGTACTGAGTAGTGTACCCCAAATGCGCGGCTTAGTGCATTAGGCACCTGTGTCTGTCCTCTCCGCCAACGGTGTTGACATTGCATGCACTCAACCTGGTCTTCTTTTTTCTCCCCCCACTCTTTCTCTTCATCTTCTTGTGCATGTGTGCATTAGCATCATCAGGCGGAGGAGATTTGGCATCGGAGCACGAGGGAGCTGCAGGACACAAGGCCCCGGTGGGCCCAGGAACAGACACCGAGGGCACCAGTGATCCGGAGGGCGAGGGGAGCACCACGACGGGGACCGCTGGTGAGAGCAGCGAAAGCGACACGTCCTCGGATGGGAGCTCCCTAGGGGTGGCGGCAACATCCGTGCCCCCCGCCTCTACAGGTACAGCCGCCACCCAGCGCACCAGCCCCGCCCTCCCAGCAGCCCCTCAGTCTTCGCTCCGTGCCCGTTCGCCCAGGAAGGCGCGCGTCTCCTTCGCCCCAGGCACCTCAGCCCCTGCCCCTGTTGCCCCTGCTGCCCTCAGTGCGGAGCTCATTGACCTGGTAAGGACGCTCATTGTTGGGCAGACGACCCTTTTGAATGCCATCCAGGGTGTGCAAAGGGAGGTGCAACAGAGCAATGCGTACCTGGAGGGCATTCATTCGGGTCAGGCTGCCCATCAACGAGCGTTCACTGCTCTGGCCTCAGCACTGACGGCAGCCATTGTCCCTGTTTCCAGCCTCCCTCTTCTTACTGCCTCCAGCCTTTCTCTGTCTCCTGTTCCTCAGCCTATCCCATCCACACCATCAGACCAGCCTGCACACACCTCAACACCCAAGAGCAGCTCATCCAAACACAAGCACCACAGATCCCACAAACACTCACCCAAGCAACACCCAGATGCAGACATGCCAACAGCCACTGCCACCCCTGTGTCCCCCTCCTCCTCGTCTCCCTCCTCCCTCCCTGTGACGTCTACACTCACACCTGCATGCACCCCAACATCAGCCAGTGCTTCCATCACCACCTCACCCTCCAGTACAGTCCACACTCGTGCAGTCACCACCCCCACTGCCATTTACACGTCCCCTGTGTCCTCTCCCACTGTGTCTGTCACCCCCTCTTCCAAGACACACAAACGCAGGCAGCCACCCACCCAACAGCCATCCACCTCACGACAGCCTACAGCACCAGCACCTTCACCCAATGACAGCACACCTGACTCTCCTACAACCACCTCCTCTACCTCCACTTCCATCTCCACTTCTCCTACCCTTTACCTTGGACCTAAAAAACTTTTCATGGCTAACCTTGACCTCTTTCCCCCCGATGAGCTCCCCCATCCATCTTCAAAGAGTCCCAAGAGCACCGCAGCCACCACCAGCCCAGCTTCGGGTGTCACTGTTGTGCATGGGTACTGGAGCCCACCCTTTGCCAGCAGTGACACATCGATCAGCAGCAAGGACACGTCCAGCCCCCCCCCGGCAAGAGGACCCGCAAAAACAAGGGCCGCCGTGCGAGGACCGACAGGGCTGCCCCCAAGGAGCAATGTGCGGCCACTTCACCACCCACACCATCTAGGGGAGGCAAGGGCCCGAGAGCCCCATCAAAGGAGCGGAAGGGCAGCAGGAGCGCGGAGAAGGTGGACCCCACATGCCACATCCCAGCTGGGAAGGAGGACACTAAGGAGGCCAGGAGTCCGTCCCCGAAGGGTCCAGAAACGTCACGGTCCGAGGGCGACTGAGCAGGGAGTCCAGGCCAGGTCTGGCTCCCTTGACCTGCTGGATGAGCACCGCTGAACAGGGCCCGCCGTGGAGAAGAGCACCGCTGAACAGGGCCCGCGGTGAAGAAGAGCACCGCTGAACAGGGCCCGCCGTGCAGAAGAGCACCGCTGAACAGGGCCCGCCGTGCAGAAGAGCACCGCTGAACAGGCCCCGCCGTGCAGAAGAGCACCGCTGAACAGGCCCCGCCGTGCAGAAGAGCACCGCTGAACAGGGCCCGCCGTGGAGAAAAGCACCGCTGAACAGGGCCCGCCGTGCAGAAGAGCACCGCTGAACAGGGCCCGCCGTGAAGAAGAGCACCGCTGAACAGGGCCCGCCGTGGAGAAGAGCACCGCTGAACAGGGCCCGCCGTGGAGAAGAGCACCGCTGAACAGGGCCCGCCGTGCAGAAGAGCACCGCTGAACAGGGCCCGCCGTGGAGAAGAGCACCGCTGAACAGGGCCCGCGGTGAAGAAGAGCACCGCTGAACAGGGCCCGCCGTGCAGAAGAGCACCGCTGAACAGGGCCCGCCGTGCAGAAGAGCACCGCTGAACAGGCCCCGCCGTGCAGAAGAGCACCGCTGAACAGGGCCCGCCGTGGAGAAGAGCACCGCTGAACAGGGCCCGCGGTGAAGAAGAGCACCGCTGAACAGGGCCCGCCGTGCAGAAGAGCACCGCTGAACAGGGCCCGCTGTGGAGAAAAGCACCGCTGAACAGGGCCCGCGGTGAAGATAGGCACCGCTGAACAGGGCCCGCGGTGAAGATAGGCACTGCTGAACAGGGCCCCGCCGTCTCAAGCACCGCTCCGCTGGGCCCTTCATCTCAAGCACCGCTCCGCTGGGCCCTTCATCTCAAGCACCGCTCCGCTGGGCCCCGCCGTCTCAAGCACCGCTCCGCTGGGCCCTTCATCTCAAGCACCGCTCCGCTGGGCCCTTCTTCTCAAGCACCGCTCCGCTGGGCCCTTCATCTCAAGCACCGCTCCGCTGGGCCCTTCCTGTCAAGCACCGCTCCGCTGGGCCCTTCTTCTCAAGCACCGCTCCGCTGGACCCTTCTTCTCAAGCACCGCTCCGCTGGGCCCTTCTTCTCAAGCACCGCTCCGCTGGCCCCCGCTGTCTCTCCACCTCTCCGCTGGGCCCTTCCTGTCAAGCACCGCTCCGCTGGGCCCTTCTTCTCAAGCACCGCTCCGCTGGACCCTTCTTCTCAAGCACCGCTCCGCTGGGCCCTTCTTCTCAAGCACCGCTCCGCTGGGCCCAGCCGTCTCAAGCACCGCTCCGCTGGGCCCCGCCGTCTCAAGCACCGCTCCGCTGGACCCTTCTTTTCAAGCACCGCTCCGCTGGGCCCTTCTTCTCAAGCACCGCTCCGCTGGGCCCTTCATCTCAAGCACCGCTCCGCTGGGCCCTTCCTGTCAAGCTTCGCTCCGCTGGGCCCCGCCGTCTCAAGCACCGCTCCGCTGGGCCCCGCCGTCTCAAGCACCACTCCGCTGGGCCCTTCTTCTCAAGCACCGCTCCGCTGGGCACCGCCGTCTCAATCACTGTTTATGGTTCACTGTGCCCACCATGCCTCCTCCTTGACCAGTGGAGACTGTCATCCACCTGATGGACTGTGGCTTTGCACTCCCGAGGATGGTCCAGTGGGCATGGTGGCTCCTCGTGGATCTGGCGTTGTGGACTCATGTGGCTGTGGTGCCCCCCCCTTCCCTTCCCCCTGAGGTGCCTGTAGTTTTTACATCTGATGCCCCTGCAGTGTTCTCTCCAAAGGACTCAGGTCTCCTGTGTGGGCTTTGCCCTTGTTTCTCAAAACTTTGGCCCATGGACATGATGAATTCGTAGGATGTGCAGGACTTGTTACTTCAGTTATACACTGATGTGTATGTCATTTGTTTTCTTGTGAATATCTTTCATGGTTGTACGATATTTTTCAGGAGCTTTTTGGTACATAAATATTTATTCCAAATTTGATTATGTCCTAGCATTTTTCTGGGGTGTTTGGGTGGTGTCACTGTGACTTGTTGCTCTGCATTGGTGTGTACATAGTTGGGGGGGGGGTCGCATATGTGTGTGCCCGTAACCTTTCGTCCTCCCCCCTCCCGTGTGTCGTAGGTGCAGTACTCACTGTTGTCGTCTGCGCCGGACTTCGTACTCGTGGTAGATGAGAAGGTAGACGAGAGCAGGTAGGATGTTTAATTCGGGTTCCATGCTGTCCTCCTTCCTCCTGGAGTGCGTAGTGGTGAGCGTTTTCCCGTTCGTAGTCTGTTTCCGCCGTGTTTTTATCGGCGGTGCTCCCGCCCCGGAAAAGGTGGCGGATTGGTGAGTTGTGATAGTGTGGGCGGTACATTGTCTGCCGCCTGGCTGTTGGCGGTGACCGCCGCGCTGTTTGTTTGTACCGCCGTGGCGGGCGGAGTGTTAAAGTGGCTGTCTGTGTTTGCGGTTCCCGCCAGGGTCAGAATTCCATATTTTTTACCGCCAGCCTGTTGGCGGGTTGGCCGCCGCTTTAACACCGACCGCCAGGGTTAGAATCACCCCCTATATTGCATATGACAGCGATGCCCATTTCTTTTTCTGCACACATACAACTTTAAACTAATAAATCATAAATCAAAATAAATCATATTCATTTCTACTCATAATAATTCATTCTAATGATTAATGTATTTCAACATTATTAAATCAGATTAACATTTGATTAGGTTGCAATTGGCACAGCGTTCTCCCTGGTAGGCACAATGTCCACTATATTTAAAATGTGTACACTTTTGAAATACATATTAGTGCAGCTATACAATCTGAGCTTTTAAATGTGACTATAAAGTCGCCTATTGCTGACTTCTGTGCCAATAAAGCATTACTAAATTTTACGCTCCAACACCACTTACATATCCACACAATGACTCACACACCCACTCACACACCCATACAGTCACACCCACTCACAGATCCACATAACTACTCACACACCCACTTACAGCCGCTCCCACATCCACTCACAGACCCACACAGTCAGTCACACACCTACTTACACAACAACTTGCACACCCACTAACACAGCAGGAAATAGCATTAGTAAACCATATAAATTCCCTGAAAAAAACAAAGGCTACAGGGACATTACATTTAGGAAATACATTTTAAAAACCCTTAAATATTCACTGAAAAAAACAGAGGTTACAGGACATTATAGTTAGGTTCAGATTTTACACACACATCTATAGAAATTCAGCAGTTTTAGTTATAGTTATCTCAAGTAACTATAACTCATGTCCTAAGGTAACTATAACTCGTGCCCTTGCCATGCACCCCTAATTACCCCACATATTACATCACTCATGAAATCTTTTAGGACATCTTTTATAATAGTACTGCAACATCTGCAGTGAAATTATTGATGAGAAAACTTTGCATGGCTGGGGCATGAGTTATAGTGCCTTAGGTGGGGTGATCAGATGTCCCGGATTTCCCCGGACAGTTCCAGTTTTCAGAGGACTGTCCCAGTGTCCCGACACTTTTGTTAATTTTAAATAAATGTCCCAGTTTTGGGTCAAAGGTCAGGTCAACCTGTGAATCAGCAGCTGCAGCTCTTCCGCAATGGCGATGGAGCATCATCCCACTGGCTAGGAGCCAGCAGCTGAAAAATAAAACAATATTTTATTATTGTTTTATTTTTCAGCCGTTGGCTCAGCCAGTGTGTGCAGGCAGGGGCCGAGCTGGGCCATGGGAGGGAGGAGGAGGAGTGGAGTGCCCTTAAGTGCACATGTCAGTGGCCAACCTGATATGTGACCTTAGGTTTCTCCAACTGGGCAGTGTTGCACAGCCAGGTTGAAGAAACAGCACAGACTCTATTGCAGTGTCTGAGCGGATAACCAAGCCGTTCAGACCAGTCCTGGTGCTGCTCTCGTGCTAGGTATAGCAGGAGAGTAGCACCAGGATTGCATGGGAAGTCTGTGCTGGTGTCACAGGGACTGCTGGGACACCATCAGGAGCGAGAAAGGGAGCGAGGTGAATGGCAGTGGCAGGACAGGTAAGCCAGTTTTTTATTATTTCCCTCGTCCCTCTCCCCACCCCATTCTCGAGATTTGCGGTGGACACCACTGAGAATCAGAATTGAAAGGTATGTTCTTCTTACACATGCATATTGAAAGTCTTAAATAATTGAAGTCATTTATTGGTTTCTGCAGGGCAGCATGGGAGGAGGTCCACTACCTGCTCCCAGCAGCAGAGAGGCAGAGTAGGGAGGAGAGCATGAGGGCACAGGGTAGAGGTCTTGCCATCTTGCCAAAATGAGCCTAAAGGCTTTGGTTCTAATTTTATGTCGGATCTGTCCCAGTTTTTGCTCTTCAAAATCTGCTCACCCTGCCTTAGGGCATGAGTTATAGTTACCTGAGCCATCCAATTAATGTGTTAGTTTGTTTTATGGTTTACACAGTGAAAAGTAGCTGTTATATTATTTTCTACCTAATCCTGTACAGCCTAAGTACAGCTAATGAGTGCAAGGGTTTCCAAAACGCATGTGCCCCATATGCATCATAAGTGTGTAGAGGTGTTGTACATGTTATAAAGAAGAGGAACTTGGAATGCAGGAGACAGTTAATGACTTGTGTTCAGCATATTCCCCAAACGTTTTCTAGTTCTGCAGAAAATGTTCCTAACAGGGCAAAGTTTCTATGTAGTAGATACTAAGTCATGTAAGCACTCTTGAGTTAGAATATTTCTACATACCATCGAAGACTGTGTGCACCAGGCACTAAACTATGCACATGAGCTATTGTGCTTTAGAAGATGTGCTATCTGTAAAGTTTTCACAACAGTATGAAGTCTGCAGTTAGTATAATATTTAGCACCTTCAGACCTTGGTTATTTTAAATGAACAGTGTCTTTTGACAAGTGTTGCATAGAGTATACAATGTTCTAGTCGATTGTTTTAAAAACTCTATGGTACATTTCTTATGAGAGTTTCAATGTTTGCAAACAGTGTAGTACAGAGTAAACTCTCTTCTTAGAGTAAACACTACTCATATCAACTTCATTTGTCAATGTAGGTTTGGTGACTGTGAGGGGTTTGATATAGATAAAAGCTCTTCACAATAGAGCATTACCTTTGGAATAAACGTTAGGTATCTTGAGTAACTTGGCTTTCTCTGAACAGTTGTAAACATTTTGAACACCGCTTGCCATGAGGGTTTCCTATATATATGCGGTTGACTGTCAATGTTAACTAGGTTACCTGTGAAATGTATGATATACGGCCAATGTTGCACATAACACATGCTTGCTACACCTAAGGGAGTTGGCTCAGTAAAGGCATTAATGATCATTCTGAGCTATTTTGTACTTTCTTCCAGGCTTCCAATACAAAAATAACTTTGCTTCTGAAAATAATCTGAATGCTGCATGGAACAGCAATCTAAGAACTTTGGGTAGGCAACAGGTGAAAAAGCTGCAAGCCATCTGTTTATGTGGCATGGATGCTTGAATTCCCTCTGACCTTATATGTGCATGCCGAGGATTAATTGAGCAGAAATTTTTTATTGAGAGCTGCCTTTTATTATGTAACTTTATAGTATAGGGAACATAAATAAATTAGTTACGTGACTTAGGTATAAACAAACCATGTCATCCTGGGCCCCACCATCACTGCACGGGACGACTCCTGGTGGCCTAGCGCCCTCTGACCTGCCACTTCTTCAACCAACCAGGGACGCAACCTTGGCATCATCCTCAACTTATCACTTTCCAAGACCCACCAAGTCAATACCATCTCATCTGCATGCTTCCACACTCTCGGCCTACTCCGGAAGATCTTCAAGTGGATACCCATTGACGCAAAAAGGACAGTCACCCACACACTTTTCAGCAGTAAACCCGACTACAGCAACGCTCTCTATGCTGGAATCAACAAGAAACTCCAAACTAGACTTTTTCTTTTTCCTTTCCATTCTTTTTCTTTTTTTACCTTTCCTCCTTCTGTTCTTGCCTTCTTTCATTATTTTTCTTTTTCTCTCTTTCCTCTTCATCTTTTTGTTTCTTTTTCATCTATCTTTTCTACTCTTTGCCACTCTCTTTTTTCCTTTTCTTTCTTTATTTCTTTTTTTCATTTCTGCTTTCATTCTCTTTCTTCCATTGGCTTTCATTCTTTTTGATTTCTTTCCTACTAGCTCTCTTTCCTAGTAGCTCTTTCCTTTCTCTCATCCCTTGTTCTTTCTCTTTTCCCTCTCTTTTACTCTCTTTTCACCTCTCTTTCTTTCTTGCTTACCTTAGTTACTTCTTTCCTCCTTTTTTGTGTCTTTGTTTCTTTCACAACGAAAAGATGCTTGCTGCCAATGCTACACTGATTAATTTTTTAGATCAGTGTTAGCCATTAACTTTTGATGTTAATAAAATATGTGTATAACTTAGTTACTAATTTGGTTTTAGACATTTATACATTAGTCTGTGGGTGGTGTCATTCACATTTTTCTTCCACCCACTCCAATATGCATTAGGGTGCAATGTACCAGCCCACTTCAGCCACTGCCTGACTTCACATTACGGCATGCTGCCATTTCACAATGATAGCATCCACACACAAAGTAGTTTCCTTCAGTGTCAGGGACTGCTATGGGAATGTGGGGATTTTGTTTTAGATCAAACAAAGTTTTTGCCTGTAGCAAATAATGTTTTTAGACTGATAAGGGCCAGGCATATTACCAAACAATAAAGTTTGCAAAATATGATAAAACAAAACATAAATTGACAGAAGACCTGTGGCCAATGCCAGACCTAATGTCTTGCATTTGCATTGATATAACTAGTCTAAATCATCTACTTGCTCTCAATAGTGGATATGGGTGTATTAGCAGAAACCAACATCAATCAGTAATGTAGAAACTTTACAGGGAGAAGAACAAGCCCAGATTGAAACCAGGAGTAAATATACATCTGGATAGTCAGAAAAATAAACGTTGAGAATCTATTAATTAAAAAATGCAGGAAAACTGAAGGTTCTAGCACAAAGTGGTCAGTCTTATAAAGGACTGATGTTTTCGATTTTGACTCCTCAACAAAAAGGGACTTTACATTTTTTTGATCTCTCTACTCTCCTGAGGTCATTAGTACACTGACCTGGTAAGGAGGATTGTTGAGATAGATTGCTTGGGACATGGAAGAAGCTGATGTTCTGTCCGAGAGAACTGATTTGCGAAAAAAAGCAACATTAGGGCTTGGTGCATCAATATACCTTGGTCCCCAAGATGCACAGGAGGGGCAAAAGAATACCTGGGAGTCTGGATTTAACAGCTGTTAGAAATGGGGTCTCTGGTTGGCAGTCAGTTTGCACTCTGTCCAAGCAGTGACCCGCCCTCTAGTCAGGGCAATGAAGAAACACACGTAGACAACCCCTGCTTACACCCTTGATTGCTTGTGCCAAGCTGTCAGGCTTATCTCAGAAGCAATGTGTAAAGTATTTGTACCAACACACACAGTAATACAGTGAAAACACTACAAAATGGACACAACACCAGTTCAGAAAAATGCGTAATATTTATCTAAATCAAAACTAAAACGACAAAAATCCAACATACACAAGTCGATATACATTTTCAAAAGAATAAGGGCCAGATTTATCATTCTTTCAATAGCGATTACCAAATTGTGATTTTTCACGAATCACAATTAAGTAATCGCTATTGAAATGTATGAAACTCCAGGAGTTTCATATTGCAAGTCGCAAGGGCTCGCAAATGGACCTACCTCATTAATATTCATTGGGGATGGCTATAATCACAGGGATGGTGGCCTGCTAGGCTTAGCAGACCACCATGTCTGTGATTGCTTTTAAATAAAGCAATCTTTTTTTTTTATACAGCCCATTTTCCTTAAAGGAAAACATGATGCGTTTAAAAAAGAAAATTGAAAAGTTTTCTTTACATTTTTTAATAGTAGGCAGTGGTCCGTAGGACCACTGACTGCTCCTAAAAAATGCTTTCACGTGCATTCACAAAGGGGAAGTGGTGCATAGTTTTTCTTCCTCGCAAGTGAGCGATGCATCGATTTCCAGACGGGGCACCTCAGGTCCGTGTTGATTCACGATGACTTTGACTCTCAGGGACGATGCGTGAGAAATCCGGTTGCACGGTGTTAGAAAACTAAGCTGTGTGGGGTTAGAAGCTGCAAGCGGGTGCTGTGTCATTTCTCCAGCCACGATGCATCGATCCCCTCGCAGTGATGCAGGTGGAGCATCGATTTTAGCCTCAAAGCGGGTGGCGCGTCATTTATCAGCCACGTTGCAGATGGTGCATAAAAAATGTCCTCGCACAGTGTTCTGTGCGTGGATTTCAGCTCTTCACCTCTAAAGGGCCGAGGGACTGGACAGGACACCACGTGGCAGGGCAGGAGTCTCAGCAGCAAGTCCAGGTGCTGGCAGAGGAAGTCTCTGATGACCCTGAGACATCAAAACAGGAGGTAAGCTCAGTTCAAGCCCTTGGAGATTCTTCTTCAAGCAGGAATGCACAACAAAGTCCGGTCTTTGGCCCCTTCCACAGGCAGAAGCAGCAACTGCAGGATAGCCCAACAAAGCACAGTCACAGGCAGGGGCAGCACTTCTCCTCAGCTCTTCAGCTCTTCTCCTTGGCAGAGGTTACTCTTGTTTCCAGAAGTGATCTAAAGTCTTAGGTTTTGTGTCCACTACTTTTACCCCTTTCAGCCTTTGAAGTAGACAAACTTCAAAGAAAAGTCTCTGTTGTTCACAAGATCCTGCCTTGCCCAGGCCAGGCCCCAGACACATACGAGGGGGGTTAAGACTGCATTGTGTGAGAGCAGGCACAGCCCATTCAGGTGTAAATCACCACTCCTCCCTCCACTCTAGTCCAGATAGCTGATCAGGATATGGAGGCCACACCCCAGCTCTCTTTGGTTCACTGTCTAGAGGAGATTCACCAACAGCCCAACTGTCAGTCTGACCCAGACAGGGACTCCACAAACAGGCAGAGTCAAAGAATGGCTTAAGCAAGAGAATGCCTACTTTCTAAAAGTGGCATTTTCAAACTAACAATCTAAAAACTAACTTCACTAAAAGATGTGTTTTAAAATTGTGAGTTCAGAGACCCCAAACTCCAAATTTCTATCTGCTCTCAAAGGGAAAGTGCACTTTAAGGATATTTAAAGGCAGCCCCCACGTTAATCTATGAGAGAGATATGCCTTGCAACAATGAAAACTGAATTTGGCAGTATTTCACTGTTAGGACATGTAAAACACATCAGTGCATGTCCCACCTTTAACATACATTGCACCCTGCCCAACGGGGCTACCTAGGGCCTACCTTAGGGGTGCCTTACATGTATAAAAAAGGAAGGTTTAGGCCTGGCAAGCGGGTACACTTACCAAGTCGAATTGGCAGTTTAAAACTGCACACACAGACACTGCAGTGGCCGGTCTGAGCCAAGTTTACAGGGCTACTAATGTGGGTGGTATTACTAGTGCTGCAGGCCCACTAGCAGCAATTGATTTACAGGCCCTGGGCACCTCTAGTGCACTTTACTAGTGACGTACTAGTAAACCAAATATGTCAAGCATGGAAAAGCCAATTACACATGCACTTTACACAGGATCATTTGCATGTTAGCACTGGTCAACAGTGGTAAAGTGCCCAGAGTACCAAAACAGCAAAACCTTCACAGTAAAAACCTGGGAAGCAAAGGCAAAAAAAGACAGGGGTGACCATGCCAAGGATGCCTGGTCTAACAACAGCAATTCCAGGATAAAACCAGATCCCAGGGTCCCTGTCATTTCTCACACGTTCCTGCAGTTTTCCTGCTGCTGTCAGAAATCAAAATCACATTTGTAGTAATTCTGCAGATCTCATAATTCCCACTGGGGCCATCATGGATTACAGGTCTCTCATAATTGGGAATGATTTACTAGAGGGTTAATAGTGGATGGATTTAAATAAAAAGATAACATTTAGGGTCAGCATATAGGATTCTCAAACCGGAAGTCTCAGCTTACCAATAATGATTGAACACACATTCGTTTCATCAGAGCTTTTAAATATCCTCAGTTGTCCATTTTTTGTTTCATTGCATGTAATAGTCAACATCCTGTTGCTACCTCAGGACTTCAGGTCTAACATTAAATTACCATTGCTTACTTATTTAGGTTTTCGTTTTACTGATTGTTATCATTAATTAACAAAGTAGATTTGACATTCTCTGTACTCAGCCATAGTGATCAGTATGATGTGTCTGCAATTATTCTACAGGTATTTCAATTTGATGAGTAATATGGCAATTTGTAGTTATGCCATGTTCTTTGTGTGCAACATCTATCTTTCCTTATTCGTGAGGGCTACTGAAAACCATGATTGGCTGCATTTACTGTCCTGAGGTTTGAGTTTAAGTGAGGTAATAAGGTTGTTGGCATCTGTTGGACTTGTCCCTTTCTGCAGGGTTATTCCTAGACTTGTTGTCTTCACTCCTCCATTTTTCAGTTTTTGTTGCCCTTAGAACTCTCTTCCTGACCAGTGCTAATGGGCTTGTGCTCTCTCTTGTTGTAGAATTGGCTCCTACCCAATTGGCACATTTAGTTTACTTGTAAGCTCCTAGTAAAGTGGCACTCCATATGCCAAGGGCCTATAAATTAAATGCTACTAATAGGCCTGCAGCACTGATTGTGCCACCCACTTAAGTAGCACTTTAAACATGTCTCAGGCATACCATTGCACCTTCTGTGCAGTCCTAAGCTATAATTTCGACCTATTCCAGGTCCTTTGCCAGGCCCAAACATTCCTTTTTAACCCCTAGGCTAAGCCCAAGACAGCTCAGATAGCAGGGCACAGTGTATTTAGAAAGTTGGACATGTACCTTTACGTTCCACATGGACTGGTAGTGAAAAACTCTTACATTTGTTTTTCACAACTGTAAGGCCCACCTCTTTTACAAGATAACATTGAAGTTACCTTATTATATTTTATAGGCTGTAATTTCCAAATGGGATCAGATGCCAATTCATGTTGGATGTCTTTGGAAATGTAAGGAAAAATTCTAACTTATGGTGAAGTCAGATTTTAAATTGCAATTTTGGAAATGACACTTTCGGGCCGTTGCCGTTTTCCTGCCTCAGCCATTTGGTGCCTGTAGCCTGTCTCTGGGTCCCATTACTGGGTGTAGTTGGGTTTTATGTATTCCTCCTAGACAACCACACACAAGAGGGAGGTTGGTGTGCCTGGATGGACCATTACTGGCAGGATGGGATAAAGGTGCTAGGCACAGCCCCACTTATACTTGAATAGGCTGTGTCCTGCTTCAACACAAAGGGCTGCATACCCCCTGTAGTTAGTCTGGAGTCAGGACAGGTAAGGCAGGATGCGTGGGGAAGGCAAAGCAAATTTCTAGAAGCTTCTCCCACCTCCCAGAGGAATGGCACCAGGGTATAAACATTGGACCTCAGACACCAAATCTTCAGCACACTTCTAGACTTGTGAATACTCTGCCAGAAAGAAGGACTGCTGTGCTGTTGATAGGACTGCTACTATGCTGGACTGCAGCACTGAAGGACTGCTGTCCTGCTGTGCTGATCTTATGCCTGCTGTCCTCTTGTCTGGATGAGGAGGACTGGGCCTGCATCTCTTGAACTCAGAACCCCACAGTGACTCCAAAGGCTAGTTATCTGGCCTACTGATCAGAAGCCTCAGGGACACAACAAGCTTCCAACAGCCCTGCACCTGCACTCAGCCATTTTTAAGTCTTCCCTGCCAAGTGGTACATCCCAGTTCTGGACCCTTGGGAGTGGGATTTAGATGCTCTACCAGTCTCTGTGGACCTGGCAAAACCAATGCATTGCCTCTTGTTCAGTGTGCAATCCCTAGCAGAACTGATACATCACAGGTGCTGCGTGGATCAGAACCATCGCAATACCAGCATCGCCTTCACAGCCTGAAGCTTCTTCAGAAATGCAGCTCCATGGCAAATCCGTGGCACAGGCCCTCACAGAGGACCTTGCACCTTCATCACCAGCAGCCTTGATGACAGTACTGTACTCAGCACTGCAGCCTCACAGCTCATTGAAATTAACACATTGCCTTTACTGTTCAACGTATCCGTGATTTGCATAGCAAGTTCTTGTTGGCGTCATCCTTAACAACGATGCAGGACATCACATCACAGTCGTGCATCACCTCGGATCCAACGCATCACTTCAGCTACGCAGCACATCTATGCTGATCCTCACATCTCTCCTCAAACCAGAACTGAAGGTTCAGCTGGACTAACTGGGCCCCAGTAGCTTGCCTGCACTACATTGCGATCGGCCTGAACTTTTGACTTTGTCCAAGTCCTCCGTGACCAGATATCCGTAGGTGTCGCTTTGTGCTTTCTGGCCCCATTTCATTAAAATCTTTAATTTGCACATCTCTGGTTCTTTTAGTTGGATTGTTGTCTTTTTTGGTCTTGATTTATTTATCAAATACTACTAAATGTCTCTTACTTGGTGTGAGATCCTTTATGTGTGGAGTCTTCACTTGATGTCTGTTTGAAGGTGTTGGTCAAATACTTTACACATTGTCTGTAAGTTAAGCCTGACTGCTCCGTGCCAAGCTACTAAAGGGTTGAGCACAGGTTAATTTAATGTTGGCTAGTGACCTCACCTATAACAAGAATTACAGTTGTTGTTTGAACAGGGCTGACACCCCAGTCAAACAACAACTGTGTTTCTTACAGCATCATTTTATTTTTTTGAAGGACTAGAATGTGGAAGATGAGTAAAGTTTACTTAATGTTGAAAGGATAGTGCCCTACAAGGCAATTGCTGTCATAAGGCTTATTCTACGATTGTTTCCTGTCATTTATGAGGGAGTAGAAATACATCCGCACCTGGGATGCAGAATTTATTTCTACATTTTAAAGAAAATGCCCCAGTTTACTACTGATGAGGTAGCTAACATGGATAATGCCACAAGATAGATGGTGCCCGATACTGACTGCTTTTGCAATGCCCTCTCTCACAGTTTTGTTTTAATCTTAACAACTGGTGTTTGTACTATGAAAGTACCCCTTAAGTTGTTTACCTGGACCCCTCAAAAACATTTGACATTATTTAGTGTGAATGTGTTTTGCTTAGAGAAGAGAGCAAAAAAAAAAATATTGAAGGGGTCAGACCAGTCAAATTTAACTGGGGGCATTCAGCTCATTTCCCATTTTTAGCAATGAGTAGGTTAAACACAGTGAGAAATCTACCACCATTCTAATTGCCATTTCCAAGACTACAGACTCAGAAATGATATATATTCTTGAAGCTCTGAGACGGATCGTAGTGATTCACACACCGTACTATTTTTACTATTTTTACTTAAGTACTGTGTTTTTGTTGTCTCACAGCATAAAAAAGAAATCAACAGTTTGTGTTGTGGAGTCCGAGAATGAATCAGAGCCTGAAATTGTTTCTGTGGTTGATGATGCTAAACAAGACAATTGTCATAAGGATTGTGTTGACCCCAACGTCGAAATAAAAGTAGAGAACAATGTTCTTAAATTACTAGTTGATTCTGGTTCTAGAATCAATATGATCACAAAATCTTTATTCAATAAATCATAGGGTGATAGACCTTTGATGCCACCTGATCATTCTCCTGTCTTATATGAAGGTTGCAGAAAAGAAATGTTGGGTTGTATTGAGGATGATCTAGAATTTAAAGGTAGAAGGATCAGAGGGAAAATACATGTTTCTGTCAAAAGACTTGACAACCTGGGGTGGTAAAACCAGGGTTTATTCTGCATGGTATTGAAACCTGGAGCTAAAGAAGAGGTTCTAGTAGTGGATTGTGAAGGGGAAAGTCGAAAATGAAAGGTCAGGTTTCCTTCTGTGTTCACAAATCGTTTAAGTGAAATCTGTGGGTTCAAAAATAACATTAACATCAACAAAGGGGCTGTTCCCACCAAACACAAATTCAGGAGTGTTACTTTCAGTATTAGGGAAAAGTTAGAAAAGGAACTTATTAAGTTGTGTGACAGTGGCATTGCCTATTGAGTCCTCATTATGGCTGTCACCTTTGGTTGTAGCTTACAAAAGGGATGGACAATTAAGGGTATGTGTTGATCTTAGATCCTTGAACATGGAAATCTGGGTAGACTCACACCCACTATCAAAGATCAGCGATCTTTTTGCATGTCTAAGGGGTGCCAAAATATTTTCTAAACTCGATCTGGCCAGTGCTTATCATCAGGTTAAACTTCATCCTGATTCACGTGATTTCACTGCAATCATTTCACATATAGGAACTTTTCAATATCGATGCATGCTTTCGGCTTGGCCTCCGCGGCTTTAGTCTTTCAAAGAGTCATGTATAATTTGCTTAAAGAGATTGAGGGTGTACTTGTGTTTCAGGATTATGTTCTGGTCTTTGCTGACAAAGAAAAAGCTCATGTAGCAGTTCTCCAAAAAGTATCAAGCCTTTTTCAAAAACAAGGAGTGGTACCGAAGATAGAAAGGTGTACGTTTGGGTGCACAGAAATTGAGTACGTAAGACACATGATTTCAGTGGAAGGAATCAAACCGAGACCAGGTTTAGTTGATGCAATAACCATGGCTCCTTTTCCTACAGACAAGACAGGGGTTAAATCTTTACTTGGCCTATGTGAGATTTACTCCAGATACATTCCAGAATGTGCTACCAAGGCACATCCTATTAGCAATTTGTTAAAGAAAGGAGTAAAGATTTGTGTGGGGAACGAGTGTATGAAAGCATTTGTAGATATTAAAGTGATGCTAGGTCAGAAAGGAGATCTCAAAGCTTTTGACCCCAAACAGTCATGCTGTGTTACTGTTGATGCCAGCCAAGTAGGTCTAGGAGCTATATTAACACAAGAAGTTGATGGCTCTGAAAATACAGTGGCTTTTGCATCTACAGTGCTCAGAGAAGCAGAACTTTAATATTCTGTTATCGAGAAGGAACTATTTGCATGTGTATGGGCCAATGAAAAGTTTAGATCATATATTTGGGGAAGGCATTTCAAGTTGTTAACTGATTATAAACCCTTAGTCAGTATACTGGGCAGTGGAGTGAATAAAGGCTGTACCCCCAGAATTCTGAGGTTAGTCTCAAAACGTTTACAGTATCAGTTTGATATGGACTATATTACAGGAGGAAAGAATTGAGGAGCTGACTATTTGTCACGTTTTCTGCAAAAGAAAGAAGATAAGGAAGTAGAATTTTCTGATCTGGTGGAGGAAGATTCTGAAGATTGTATGGTAGCAGCACTGGATGTACCTGAAATGAGGACATGCACAGAGAATAAATGGATGCTTGCCATGACAGATGATGTTATTTTGTAACAAGTTTGCAAAATGGTTAGAAATAGGTGGCCCCGTGAGGAAATGTTGTCTCCATTGTTGCAACCTTACTGTAAAGTAAGTACTGAGATTATATTGCAGATGGAATGTTATTATGCACGGATAAGATTATTCCACCACAATCAGTCAGAGTGGATATTAACAAGAAGGCACACGAGGGCCATTTGGATATATCCTTTACCAAACATCATATTTGTGAAACATTTTGGTGGTCAAGAATGGATGTGGAGGAGGTAAGTGGCAATTGTTGTGCTTGTGGATTGGCTGATAAAAGTTTTAAAGGTGATCACACCTCCTCTTATGCCCATTGAGCGTCCAGACAGGCCATGGGAAAAGTTAGGAATTGAGGTTATGGGACCTTATGATGCGTTATCTTGTGGTAATAAGTACATTTTAGTGTTGATGGATTATGCTTCTAAATGGCCTGAGATGAAAATGGTTAAGGAACCTACTAATAGAGTAGTAGTTGATTTCCTTAAGGGAACATTTATGCGAGAAGGTTTCCCAGAGATCTCTTTTCAGAAAACATGAATCATATTCAACAAAAACAAAATAAATGGGATGACACCAAAAAGGTTGTCAAATTAACACCTTTACAAGTTGGAAATATGGTTCATATTAGGTCACCAATACATGTAAAAAAGGGGAAGAGCAAATTAGGTAGACCTGTTAGAGTTCTGAAGATTCTTGGCAATGCTATCCAAGTTGAAGGAGGTCATTGGTGGAATCTTGCTAAAGTTCTAAAGGTAAAAAGTCTTTGTTAAGCTGGTAATCCAGAAATCAAACAAGTTGGTGTGAAAAGACCCAATGAAAAAAATTATGAGGGTGAGAGGATTCATAACGAGAAAAGGAGACAGAGTTTAAGAAACATAGGCCCTCATCATGACATTGGCAGTAAATTCCACTTACCACCGTGGTGACGGCCACCAACATACCGTCGAGGTGGCGAACATCCGTTCGCCATATTATGAGACACAAACACCAAACCAAAAGAATACTGCCAAAAACACATACCCAGCAGCTCAAAGGTCAGTGTTAAAGTGTCGGTACGAACACCAATACTGTTACGCCAACAAAACAACGCCTATCACATTATCACCCACGAATCACCACGGCGGACATTCAGTGGTGGTAAACCATTGACGGTACACAGCGGCGCGCTCAGATTTGCCACCCAAATACAAAACAACATAATATTGGCCAAAACTAAAATCACACACCTGACACACATACACACACCACACCCACTCACCCACAGCACTATAAAACACACACTCACATTACCCACAACCCTTTACAAACACCAAAAAGTGCCACAAGACAGACATGAAGATTACAGAGATAACTACACACACACCACAAACACCCATTCATCTGTCACGCACCCCACATCCCACACCCCACCCCATTACTCAACACCCTCTGCACAACACACACCATACAAAACCCATGTCCCCACTTAGGCACCTCCGTTTCACTAATGAGGAGTTGCGGGTCATGGTGGAGAAAACAGTCAGGGTAGAGCCACAGCTGTTTGGAGCGCAGGTACAGCAAATATTCATTGCCAGGAAGATGGAGCTATGGCGGAGGATCGTGGACAGGGTGAACGCCGTGGGACAGCATCCAAGAACAAGGGACCACATCAGGAAGAGGTGGAATGACCTACGGGGGGAAGTTCGTTCTGTGGCAGCAAGGCACCACCTTGACATCCAGAGGACTGGCGGTGGACCCCCCACCTCCTCCTCCACAGCTCACAGCATGGGAGGAGCAAGTCTTGGCAATCCTGCATCCTGAGGAACTCACTGGAGTAGCTAGAGGACTGGACACTAGTCAGTCAATATTCACTACTCATCACCCCTACACCTGCATGCCATCTCACCCTGACTCCCATCCCACACAGTGCACCTACACATATGACTAACCCCAATGCCAAGTCCTGCATGCCATACCAATGCATGTACAGCCCTCCCACCCCTGCATGTACACCCATCACAAAAGCATGCACAGCATGGAGAACTAACAATCACACAATACATCACCATACACAAACAAAGGTTGCAGGGCAACAGTAGCGATAGAGGGGAAGCTAGGGATGTACAATATGTCACAGACATGAAGCATAATACATCACTTACATCCCCACTGGTGCCCCAGCAAATCCCAGCGGCGAGGAGGTGGCATGACTATCCAGTCCCCCAACAGAAGAGGCCCCCAGTGATGACAATAACTCTGGACTTCAGGATCTGGATGAACTACCTGGCCCATCGGGGACCATTGATCACTCAGCCACCCCAGCCCACTCACAGTCCATCACAGAGCCTCCCCCATCAGTATCCAACACCACAGCACCCACCCAACGTCCCCACACCTCTGTCCCCAGGACACGTCAATTAGCAGTGTGCCCACCGGGTATAGGGTCCCCATTCCACCCCTCACCCTCAAGACAATCAGGGACCTGGGGTCAATGGCAGTGGGCACACCATTCAGGGGACACAGGCACAGGATAACAGGGACACTGGGAGGACAGCTGTGCGCCAGGGGAAGGACAGGTCCAGGGAACCGACTCTCCAGGAGGCCCTCACTAATGTGTGGGGGGCTTACCAACAATCCCAGGACAAGATGGGTCAGATCCTTACCAACATGCAGGAAAACATGTAGCTGCAGGAGTATCACCATCAAGAGATAAGTGAAGATTTGCGGACCCTCAACACCGCCATGGTCTCCATAGCAGGGGTGCTGGCAGATGTGGCCAATATCATGAGGGAATGGACAGCACACCAGGGGGGCCCTACCACTAGCCAGTCTACTGACCATCCCTCCACTTCTGCTGTGGCTAGTGGACAGGAGGCCCCACAACAGGACCCAGAGGCCACCAGCACCCCACCCCCTGCAGAAGGTGAACCACCCCGCAAACGTTCCTTGCGACCCAGACAGAAGCCAGAGACACTTGCAAAAGACCAAGACCACCGCCAGGAAATTAGACTCTTTTGATTGTCCCCCTTGTGTCCAACTCTGTCACCTTGTCCACTCTGAACTGATTTTGCTCCCCTTCCTATGGCCCCTTGGACACTAAACCTGTGCTGCAAACAGTCTGGACCAATACCCTGGACTTACCTCTACCATTGCCCCGTTCCATTGCACCTTACCGTCTATAATTTGCACTACAATAAACAACCTTGAACACAACATGAGTGATAGCGTTTTATGTTATGAAAATGTGCAATTATGGAAACAGTCACATCTAGTGCAAATGATCTGAACATAGTGATAGCATACAAATGAAGATCTGTAGCTGTCTGTAGTCATCACATCAGTACACGGTTGTTATAACACTACCATCTGCAAAATTAGAAGGCATAGGTGACGTTAAGTTGAGATGCAAAGGAAGTAAATGCCATTGTGCTACAGCCACACAGAAAACATTAATAGTCAGAGGAATGGTCAGTTACACTGTCTCACCTGTGTGTCATTGGAAGTATTGACCTATAACTGATGTTCTGTTGTTCACTTCCTCATCCTCTGGCTCCTCATCCTCACTGTCCTCAGGGTCCACTACTGCCACAGGGGCATTTCCAATCTCCACCTCCTGCAGATAAAGCACATGTCGCCTGAGGGCCAGGTTGTGCAATATGCAGCATGCTACTACTATCTGGCAGACCTTCTTGGGTGAGTAGCACAGGGATCCACCTATCAGATGGCCGCATCTGAACCTGGCCTTCAGGAGACCGAAGGTCCTTTCAATAATTCTTCTGGTTCGCCCATGTGCTTCATTATATTAATTCTTCTGGTTCGCCCATGTGCATCATTATACCAATTCTCAGCCCCTGTCCTGGCATTCCTCACAGGGGTCACAATAGGTTTGGTTAGCCAGAGTCACCTGCAAGTATTGAGGGACAAACATTAGCCTTACACAATGGTATGGGGTTAACTCCTGAAGGCATACACTGACATACATTGGGTGGGGACCTAGGCTCACCTATTAGCTCCACCCTATGTCTCTGTAGTTGTGCCATCACATTTGGGATGCTGCTATTCCTCAGGACGAAGGCGTCATGAACTGACCCAGGATACTTGGCAGTGACGTGGGAGAGGTACTGGTCAGCAAGGCACACCATTTGCACATTGAGTGAGTGAAACCTCTTCTGATTCCTGAACACCTGTTCATTGTTGCGGGGGGCAAACGCTATATGTGTTCCGTTAATCGCCCCAATAATATTAGGTATATGTCCCATTGCATAGAATCCTGCCTTCACAGTGGCTAAATCTTCCACCTGGGGAAAGCAATGTAGCTGCACCTGTGTCTGACAAAACCCTTGCCAGCATGATTGATAACATTGGCTGTGACATTCCTGCTGCCAAGCCCACTGTAATTTGGAAAGAACCAGTTGCCAGGAAATGGAGCACAGATAGAACTTGCACAAGAGGAGGATCCCACTGGGATGACGGATAGCTGATATCAGATCAGGCTCCAATTGAGCACACAGCTCTGTGATTGTGGCCCTGTCAGTCTATAAGTGAGTATTATGTGCCTGTCCTCCAATGTAGCCAAGTCCATAAGGGGTCTGTGCATGGCGTCTTGTCTCCTCCTCCTATTCATCTGCAGTGGTAGGTATCAAAGGGATACAACAGTAGGGTGTCACAATTTGAACAATGGAACCGCCACCTCAGTGTACATTGAGCATTAATGTGTTGGCACAATGGGAATGGCAGTGTATGTGCAAATCATAGCAACGATGCAGTTCTCGATTATCTGAATGTTGTCCATTACCATAAAATGGCGACCGCCTGTCCAGTATGTAGGGACATGTGGAAGTGAGGTAACTCCGCTGACGTTGGGTGTCATGGCAGAAGGTGGTCTTGCACTGCTGTGCTATTCCTCATTGGCTAACATGGAGCTCTATAGAGTACAGTGGCCAATAGGGATCACCGCCCTCGGTAACGGTGAATACCACCGCGGACGTGACTGCCATTTTCTATCTATGACCTCACTCGATTTCTGACTTTCCAAAGGACAACACTGAGGGAGGCAAAAGGCCTCCTTAACAGCAGTGGGCAAGGAGCCCTCACCTCCAGCAGAGGCTAGCAGGGTAAAACCTCCAACAGCAGTGGGCAAGGAGCCCTCACTTCCAGCAGAGGCTGGCAGGGTTACACCTCCAATAGCAGTGGGCAAGGAGCCTTCACCTCCAGCTGGGACACAGCAGCCTCACCTCTAGCTGGGACACAGCAGCCCTCAACTCCAGCAGAGGGCATGCAGCCCACCCTCCAGGGACTGTTGTACAAGGAGCCCCATCCAGAACCAGTGGGCAACTTCCCCACCTCAGAGACTGTGACCTTGCACTCCCCAGCAAAGGAAAATGGGCATGGAGCTCCCTCCAGAACCAGTGGGCAAGTTCCCCTCTTCAGCTGAGGTGCCCCCACCTCCTTCCCCCTGAGGTGCCTGCCCATTTCCAACATGATGCCCCCGCACAGTGTAGTGCAGATATTGTCAGGGAACAAGTTGGGGCCTGGACTGTACCCTGTGGCCATGTGGTTCTTTTGTACTTTGGTCTGGCCATTGGCCCATTCTGAACATTTATTACAACTTCTTTTATCACATGGACAATATGGTGGATGTTGGCATCAGATTACAATATCAGGTATACCTATATGTTGTCCTTGCATTATTATGACGTGGGTCCTGTGACATTGGTTTTCCTCTGCAGCTGGTTGTGTGTATGGTGTGTATGTGAATGGTGTGTGTTGTGCGTGTATGTGTCACTCTCCTTTTCCTCCCTCCCTCCCTTGTGTACTAAGCAGCTGTACTCACTGTTGTCGTCTTCATTGGCGTTGGTGTTCCAGGTGGAGCATGATATAGAAGAGCATCGGTAAGACTTGAAATTCTGGTTCCATGGCAGCGTTGACCTTCTCTTTGTCTCTGATGGTGAGCCTTTCGTCTTCTGTGTTCTGTTTCCACTAGGCTTTTGATGGTGTTGGTACCGCCCCGGAAATCGTGACGGTTTGCTATGTCATAATATGGTGGGTGGTACCTTGGCTTCCGTCTGGCTGTTGATGGCTGCCGCCGTGGTCGGCGGTGTTAACACCCTGGCGGTTGGTGTGGTACATTGGCTGTCTATGGGAGATATCACTGCCATGGTCATAGTTTGGCAGTAATTACCACCAGCCTGTTGGCTGTATTACCGCCACTTTAACAGTCATCGCCATTGTGATAATGACCACCATAGTAATTCCGAGGAGATATTGTGAATAATTTTCGCTAGTATATTTTGCTATATGTTTATGTACATTTTTGTATTTATTTATTGCTATATGTTTCTCTGCTCTGCTGATGTTATGTTTAGTGAATTTTTATTTTGTTTTTTTTTATGAAAAAGGGAAGATGTGTAGTATTGTGATGATTACTGTGATCGTGTAATACATTCTGGTGCTGGGCTGTGAGTAGGAACATTCTTAGAATATTGATATTGGAACTGATGGACAGTTATTGTAAGAACTGAAGATGTTCTGGATGTTCGCTGGCTGTGCTGATCCTCAACCATATAGTCTCCACTAATAAACTAGTACTTATCTTCATCATGTGGTCAGAGTACTTACTACACACTGCCACCTCATATCAGACATGTGCCATCTCTTTTTCAAACATTCTCCCACTCCTCTTACAGGACCATTAAGTGATGTTAGCAACAGACCTGGTGCTCTCAAGACTAAACATTTTGAAATAGTATACTCTAGACTCTAAGAAATGCTAATCACTAGGATGCAAAGGGTCACCAACCAGGGAGTCAAACTCTGCCTGAACCTGAAGAGGTGTGACTACTTAAAGGCAGCTTTGAAAGCTGTACTCTGTCATCCAGTAGACACCAGTATCAAATATAATGTGCTCTGCATTACCCACAAGGTCTCGTGAGGCAAAAGACTAAGGGCCGTATTTATACTTTTTTAGCGCTGCATTTGCGCCGCTTTTTGATGCAAAAGCGGCGCAAACTTCCAAAATACAATCATATTTTGTACGTTTGCACCGCTTTTGCGTCAAAAAGCGGCGCAAATGCGGTGCTAAAAAAGTATAAATATGGGCCTAAGAAACCTATCAAGACGTGTGCCCCTCTACATGCCTAACAGGCTCTATGCTCACCATCTGTACATCTAATCACATAGAAGTCATTCAACAGAAAAATTCATTGAGCAGGACCCTGGGAGTTCAGGGCTCTGACCTATGGAGCACATTGTGAACTCAAGTTTGAGTTGTCAAAGTGCCTGCATTTCAGAAAGGGTCTACAACAGGTTTGGCTTGATTTCTATTGAACTTCCTGTTCCTGGACACTACAGTGAATAACATTGGACTGTACTGATTACTGACTCGATTCTAGCTGCCCCAAAAGTAACTGGGAATAAATAATTTCCAAATAGATTTTTTTCAATTTTCATAACCCATTTAGCAAGTTAAATAATCCTTTCCAACCACCAAAATGGGTTTTGAGATCCATTCCGAAGCACAACATTGCAAGGGTATGAAAGTGGTGTTCTCTCTTAATAGTGAGTCACAAATGTATTAATCAATGATTTTCAACTGCCATTGTGATCTCAAACTATTGTCCAGTTACTGACATTTCAAAGGAGGTAGTAACTGATTCGCAAAGTAGTAGGAATCGTCTTGAGGCACCTTCTCATTGTGAATTCTATTGGGGGGGGGCACAAGGTGAGCAATCAGTGGTGGTCTAGGGGATTATTGCTTGCTTCTCCCAATAGATTCCCAAAAAGGAAACATTCCTTAAAGGAACATGAGCTGCCTTAATTTTTTTTTTTCCTATTTGAGAATCAAGAATATATGTGTTATAAGTTTCCTTCCAATAATAAAAATAATAAAAAAAAAAAAAAAAGAGAATCAAAAACAAGCATTGTGGTTAGCTGTTCCTTGAAGGCCACCATCCCATCGTTTGTAGCCAATTGCAGGAGGTCAAAAACACCGACCTTTCTAATTAATATGTATTAGGCAGGTTGTCCAAAGACCCCTGCATATGGAGATAGTGTGATGCAATCTTTTAGGATGTAGGTTGCAACAAGCTGGTCAACAATTAAGGATCACTTAGGTGACCTATGCATTAGTACTTTGAGCCCTATTTATTTCTCTCATATTCTGTCCCAATATGTTTTTTTATGTTTTCATTTAAGGTGCACAGTTACCCAGAATGCTTAACATGAGCCCTTTTCAAAAAAGGCCTTTAGGGAAATCCCAAACAAATAGGGTCTTGTTGGCAAAAAGTAAAACATTTGTGTGGCTACATATGGATGAAGATTTACAACTTTTGGGAATTCACAAACATTCCCACTAATGTGCCTGAAAAGCTGTGCCATCACTCAGATTTCCATGCACACTACTGGGGATGTCATGAGGCATTTTCCATGGGCTCCTATTATCACTGTGTCTAATTGTACATAATGTGGCATTAGACACACAGCAAATTAAGCCCTTTGTGAAAACACACGTTTTTCACAATGAGAAATCCCTTCCCCTGAATCCAAGTATATCTTTACGAGATGTGTTTGCCAATCCCATCTTGGAAGTAGAGTTGCTCCAGAACTTACCTGAAGGAACTTTCCTTCAATTTTTCAGGGTTCAAAGGCATTGGATTTCAGTTTGTGACTGCTCATAAACATATGTCTGAGAGTTTTCACAGACTTACAGGGAAAACATCTCTTCTCATCTGTCGCATGGGATTTTCTACTGAAAATTTATTCGCACTTCTGATAGAGAAATCTTCAGCAGTTAATACATTTACACCTGCCAAAACTCCCTTTAACAATTCCATCTTGTGGTTCTTGAATATTTTTATTTCTTGTGACAGTGCATTCCAGGCATGAGTAGCATGCAGCATGAAGCAAAAAAACTCTCCTGTCTAAACTTTCTGACGCATGAATATTTGAGCACAGAAATTAACCTGTGCTCAATCCTCTGGCAGCTTGACACAGAGAAGTCAGGCTTAACTTAGAGGCAATATGTAAAATATTTGTGAAACACTTCAAACAGTAATATAGTGAAACCACCACACAAAAAGGATCCCACGCCAAGTTAGAAAATAGAACTTTCTGTAATTAATGAAACCAGACCAAAGAGCCAAGTAGAACTGGAGATATTTAATTTGAAAGATTTTAGTGAAAATAGCAGCAAGAAGCACAACGGACCAACTGTGGATACATGCTACAGACTGTGACAAAGTCACAACTTCAGGTTGGCCATGATGGAGCACAGGTTAGTTACAGGGACTCCATATGGACCACTGAACAATGTATCTTAAATCCTGGTTTGTGGCGCATTGCAAGGATCCATGCCAAAGATGTGTTGCACAGTAAAGTAATGCATCACTTACGAGATGCAGTGAGACTGCAATGAGTGGGCCTGCATCATCATCAAGGATCCACTTGACGGGGCTTGCAATGTGAAGTCTGGCAGCAAGAATACAGTGTGAAGTGGGGGTCCTGCATCGGTTCCAAGAAGCTGTGAGGCTGCAATGTGGAGTCCAGCGTTGCGGCTACCATTGAAGAGGGATGTGAGGGCCTGCACTGAGACAGTTCCGGTAGGGCTGTGAAGGCAGTGTTGGTCCTTGTGATGGGTCCAATCTACGCAGCAACAGTGATGGGTCAGTTCTGTTCGGGTTTGCGCCATGTAGCAGAGGAGATGAGTTAGTTTTGCTTGATCCACAAAAGCTGGCATTGCACCTTAAGCCCACTTCCAAGGATCCAGGCCTGGGTGAAACCACTTGGCAGGGTAGATTCACAGATGGCAAAATCCAGGTGCAAGGGCAACGTTATTGGAAGCTTGTTGTGTCCTTGATGCTTCAGATCAGGAGGCCAGACAACAAGCCACTGGAGTCACTCTGGGTTTCTGGTTTTACGAGAAGCGGGTCCAGTCCTTCTTACCCAGGCAAGAGGTCAGCAGACAGCAGATCAGCACAGCAGGGCAGCAGCCCTTCAGTGTATCAGTCCAGCAGAGGGGAAGTTCTTTCAGTAGCAGAGCAGTCCTTCTTCCTGGCAGAGTATCCACAAGTCTGGAAGTGTACTGAAGAGTTGGTGTTTGAAGTCCATTATATATACACACCCAGTTGTGGTTTTGAAGTGGGGGAAGCTTCTAGAGGTATGTGTTTGAAGTGTGAAGGAGCCTTCCTTCTTGACCCTGGCTCCAGACTGTCAAATGGTATATGCAGTCCTTTGTATGGCAACAGGACACAACCTATTAAAGTGTAAGTGGGGCTGGGTCCAGCTTCTCCCTCCCATCCTTCCAGTGATGGTCCATCCAGTCTCACCTGAGCTCCCCATTTTGTGTGGCTGCAGCGAGGAATACCCAAAGCCCAACTGTCAACTACACCAGTCATGTGACCCAGAGCCAGGCTACAGGCCCCAAACAGCTAAAGCACGAAAATGCCAACTTTGGAAACTTACATTTTCAAAACTGTAATTTAAAATCAAACTTCACCATGTTAGGATTATTCCTTACAATTCCAAAGACACCAAACATGAATTGCTAACCCATTCCCATTTGGAAATTACAGCTTATTAAATGTTACAAGATTACTCCAATGTTATCCTACGTGAGGGGTAGGCATTGCAGTACTGAAAACAATGAGATTTTCTTTACAAGGACATGTGAAGCGTAAAACTACAAGCCCAACTTTCTAAATACACTGCAACCTGCCATCCATTGCCTACTTTAGGGGTGACTTAAATGTATTAAAAAGGAAGGTTTATTTTGTCAGGTCAAAATTGCAGTTCAACACTGCACATACACAGGTTACAACGGCAGGCCTGAGACATGTTTTAGGTTCTAATTGAGTGGGTGGCACAACACTAGTAGCATAAAATATACAGACCATGGGCACAGGTAGTGCCAATATACTATGGACTACGGAGTAAATTAAATATGCTGTTGGAAAATGGGTTATTGGTAGGGCAGGTAGGTACCTACACCTAGCAACAAGCCACAAACCTCCACATAAGTACAGTTAGGTCTCAGTAAATTAATCCCAGCTCTACCCTTGGTAGCTTGGCATCGAGCGTCAAGGCTTAACTTAGGAGACAAAGTGTAAAGCATTCAAATATCACAAAACAGTAATTAAATAAAACACAGGAAACAGTTTAAAAATCCAAAACCAATTTATAAAAATAGCTTATATTTTTATCTTTAAAATGACACAAAAACGATTAAAATCGGTTCAGGGGAACCGGAGATATGAATTTTTAAAGTATTATTATTTTCTAGCGCTTAGAAACAAAAAGCGCCAATCGGGTCATCTGGTTGCACCAGGACCGGGGCAAAGTCAAACTTTCAGGCCGACCGCGATGGAGCCCTGCTCGGCTACAAGTCGCGGGAGGCCTCGGTTAAAAAGTTACCTTCTGACTTAGTCTCTTTTTTGATGTTTTTCTTCCCCGGGACGAACCTGCCAGTTGGATCTGACCTCCTGGAGCCCTTGTCCGGATACGCCAAGTCGGTTTCCTCTGTGGTGATTTTTACCTTCGGACTTAGTCGTTTTTTCGAGATGAAAATCCTTCGACCGGGGTAAACCTGGATCTTGATCCGACGTCCGTGGAGCCCTTCTCGGATACGATGGCTGGAAGGTCCCGGTCAACTTTTTACGTTCGGACTTAGTCTCTTTTTTGGATGTTTTTCTTTACCGGGACGAACCACGAAGTCAGGCCGGGTCGCGGTTGAGGCAAGCCGGCTAGAATTTCCGCGTCGGGTCGGTCACTTTATGGAGCTTTTTTTCAAAAATTCTCCAATCTTTTCCAAACTTCTGGGGCTTCACCCAGATGTTCTTTTAAGGTTCTTTTGGGGTCCACAGCTCACCCCAAGGGTCCAGAAGTTCTGTGATGGTCCTTGGGGGTGCGGACTTCAACTCCCAGGATGCACCTGGCGCAAACTCCTTTTTGGCCACTGGGCAGTGGTCAGCTGGTCGCTTCTTTCAGGAGTTGGTGCAGGGGACTCTGGTTAGCAATTTTTCACCTGTAGCAAACAGGGAGTCCCTCCTTGAACCAGTTGAAGCCAGGCAAAGTCCTTCTTGTGGTGAAGCCCAAGTGTGCAGCTGGTGCAGTCCTTCTGAGTGCAGGGTCCAGGTGCAGGCCAGGGGTCCAGCAGGGCAGTCCTTCTTCTTCTTTAGTTCCTTTCTTGTTGAATTCTGGAGGGGATCTGAGGTGTGGTGTCAGGTCTGCCAGTTTTATCCTTGCTCCTGGGTGAAAAGCAGGGGGGTCCTGATCCTCCAATCAGGTACAGGGTCGTCCCCCTGTGATGACCACTTCCTGGGAAGTGTGGCAAAAATCCATCCCAGAAGGCAACAGTCTCCAAAAATCCAACATGGATGAATCTGATTTTTGGAGGTTACATCTGGCTGAGCCCACTCACTGGTGTGGCTAAAAATCATAAACACACCCCTCTCCTGCCCTCTCCTAATCTAATCAAGGGGGCACCTAATTGTCTGGGGTTGCAGGATGTGGGGGTGTTGTTGGGTGCTGCAAATGTCCTTCTCTGCCTTTGAAGACCAGTTTGGCAGCCCTCCCCCTTCCTGCCTCACCATCTGCTGAGGGGAGATTCTCTCCCCCAAGCACATTCCTTTGTGTGAAGTCAGGCCACTTCACACCTCATCAAGGTAGCCTGGCAGAAGCTGCTGCAGGCTGGCCAATCAGAGCACAGCAGCAAAAACAATGCAGAGCTGAAATTGGCAACTTTTTAGGTAAAGTCTAAACTTTTTACCTGGACAAGTTATATTAAATCCAACAACTGGAAGTTGTGGGATTTATTACAACAATCAATTTGATACCAAATTCTTGGTATGTAACATTTAAGGAGACTTTAAAATTTAAAATAAAGTCTGACCATTCTAGCCTATGAAGGCCATTTACTTAAATGAGGGAAAAACGAATTTGGCTGTTTTTACCTCACCAGGGCTTATAAATCTATTTTTATAAAGTCCCTGCTTATAGTTACATGGCACCCAGCCCTAGGGGCACATACGGCACACCTTAGGGGTGACTTATATGTAAAAATAAGGTAGTTTAAGACTTTGGAAGTACCTTTAATTCCAAAGTCGAATTTGCATATAACTTTAATTTAAAAGCAGCCAGCAAGGCAGGCTTGCTTTTAAAATGACACTGGGCACCTCAGCAATGCACCTAGGTGTGCACCACCTATGCTGTGGTCCCTAAACCTACATGCCCTACCATATACTAGGGACTTATAGGTAGGTTAACTTAGCCAATTATAATTAGCCTAATTTGCATATCCATTTTACACAGAGCACAGGCCCTGGGACTGGTTAGCAGTACCCAGGGCACCATCAGAGTCAGGAAAACACCAGCATAAAGTGGAAAATGGGGGCAAAAAGTTATGGGGCCTCTGCAATCAGCCCCAGTTTCTCACATATGCCAATTGAGCATAAGCTACAACTACCATTTTTTAGGGGGAGAGGAGAAGCACTTTAGTGTAGTTAGCAGTGGTAAAGTGCACAGGGTCATAAAACAAACAAAAATGAAGTAAGCAAACAGGAGATCTGAAGGTCCAGAGGTTAGGGTGGAAACCACGCCAAGGATGCTGAGCGTAACAGGTGCTAATATCATATCTGGGAAATAAATCTACCACTGGGTATGTTGGATGCAATACATAGGACTTATTATTAGTTTGTGGGGAACAACATTCAGGTTTGGTGTTTAACTCCCCAAATTCTGCATGATATGGAAAATACTGTATTGGTTTTATCCTGTTAAATTTTGGCAGGGTTGAACTGACGAAATATAAAAAAGTTGAGTTATTTGGTGCATCTCCTAATTATCGGATGTGTTAAATAAAACCACACTCCTAATTTAAATGTAAACAATGGTTTACTAACGGTTTGGAATTAGCCAAGCCACTCATAACCAGGCCCCTTGAATGTTAAATAGAATACTTTGAATTGTGTTAGTTTTATTAACTTAAAAGTGCCCCTCACTTTAACTGGCATATGATCTCTCAAACGTCTCCCTTTCGTCTCTGATCACTACCTCGACACTGACTTTCATTTAGGAGAAAGATTTCCACTAAATGTATGCCCAATATAGTAAAAAGTTAATCTAAAACATGATTTGCCAGATTATGTCAATTGTACCAGTGCCAGACAATTTGCAAGGGTACTCTGCAATTTTGGACTGATCATTGTACAATGTTATAGTTTTGATTTTTTTCTGGAAATGCCACAAGTTAGGGAATTTTGCTGCAACACATGCCTTGCCAGTCACTGGTGCAAGAAAGTGCAGCAATTGCGCAATTTATGTAATCTGATGCTACATGTACTGATTGCATTTTAATACTTACTTCCCCTGTAATATTATATTTCAGGTCTGCGTAGGGTTTAGAGGTGGCATCAGAAAGAACTCCCTGGTAGGTTTCATTAAGGATAAAGTAGCCAGTTACGTTAACTGTTAAGATAATAAAGAAAGGTGTTAGTTCAACATATGTTGTTACATACACAGAAACATATATGAAAAGCTCATCAGCACACAATTTGTCCATGTTAGCAATTTCTGCTTCCAATACCACAGTGATATTTTGACATACCACTGACAATACTCAAATTACATTGATGAGACATATGAAACAACAACACGGGTGGTACAAAATCTGTCATGCCAATGTCACTGGTTACATTTTCTAATTAAAATAAATACACTAAAGATGCCATTTCTGGCTGTGACTCAGTGTTCAGAAGTTTGAGCCCTGGAAGTCCAAATGAGAGTTCATTTGAAGCTTCAAGCCCAGTCTGCACTCCATAAGGCTGAAAGTATTCTCTCGAATGTCCTGCTCTGTTACTCAGACATATTACAAGAATGGGTAGTGGACTCCCTCTTCAGTAATAGGACAAGGATGTGGGTGACCTGGAGTCCACTTGGTTGCTTTCCCCAGATGGTACAAGGGTCCTGACAGACCTGTGCAAGTGACTACATGGCAGGCTCTGCTCTCGGCAGAGTAGAAAGCTCTATCGGTACCCCAGACCAGAGCTCTGGTGAGGCCCACCTGGGGCAATGTGCTGGTTCTGAGCTCTGGTGCCCCTCCCGGGTGAGGACCCTGGGGCCTGGAGTCGGTGTGCTGGCCACTTTGTCACAATGTGCTTGGGACAAAGTCCTGCAGGCCTGGGGCATTGCTCCCCTGCTTAGTTGGGCTAAAAAAGCTCTGACCTGGCCTCGGGTCAGAGCTGTGGGGTGGAAGTCCCAGCCCTAGGGCCCCATTCTCTTGCCCACCATCTCACAAAGTAAGCAGGATGGTGTTCTGCATGAACCAGGAAGACTCCAATGCTTGGCTGGGTTAGGAAGCTCTGACCGAGCCCTGAGTCAGAGTTCAAGCTAGCCTGTGGGTGGAAGCCCCTGGACAAAGGATTCGTTCTCTGGCCCACCATGTTGCAAAGTGCCCTGGATTTAGTCACAAGTTCATGCCGACCATGATGACCAGCTACAGAGACCCAGTTAGGCCCTGCTGAACAAAGCACCTTGAATCCTGGTTGTGAAGCATCTCTCAATGACGGTTACGAAGTGCTATGAGGCTGTAAACTCCTGCTCCATTGTCGAGGAGGCTAACGTTGAGGGGCTTGTGATGTGAAGTCTTGTGCCGACGATGCGTTGTGCTCCGGCTGGTTCCAATGAAATTGTGGGGGTTGCGATGCAGAGTCCTGTGCCATTGTCAAGGATGCTGTCAATGAGGTGCTTCAGAAATGATGACCTGTATCAAGGACGCGTCACACAGTGGCCGTTCTGAGAGGGTTGCAGGCTGCATTGTAAAGGACTGCGATGAGGAAGTGTCTTGCAACCGCAGTTCCATGGAATCTAAGGGCTGTGATGCAAAGTCCTATGTCAGTGAAACATCATCTAGTGGTTCCGATGTGGAGTTCTGTAAGGTGATACGTCACACTACCTCAGTTCTACTGGGACCACAGCTGAGTGGACAGAGCAGATTCGGACCCACTTCCAAAGGTCCAGAACTGGAGTGGCACCACTTGGAAGGGCAGGACTCACAGCTGGAAGAGTTCTGGTGCTGGATACAAGGTTGTTGGAACCTGTTCTGTCTCTGAGGCCTTGGAGTCACTCTGGTGGTCAAAATACAGGTCCAGTCCTTCTCACTCAGGCAGGAGGGCATCAGGGCAGCGCAGCAAGGTAGCAGAGTGGCAGTCCTTCTTGGGGCAAAGCAGCACAGTAGTTCTTCTGAGTCTTTCACAGGTCCAGTTGTGTACTGAAGATCTGGGTCTGAGGGTCCATTATTTATACCCAATGCTCATTTTGAAGTAGGAGAAGGTTCTGGAAGTGTCCACTCTCCTGAAGAGTCAGGAATATCCTACCTCCCTGCCCTAGCCCCTGTGAGAGTGTGCAGGCAGAGCCTTTGTGATGTGCAAGTGTGGTAGGTGACAGCTCCACCCCTTCATTAAGCCGGAGTGGCCCACCCTGCCAACACTTAGCCTCCCTTTGTCTTACTGTCTCGGAGCAATACATACAGACCAGCTGCTAGCTACACCTAGGCATGTGACCCTGGGACAGGTTGTAGGCACCAAATGGTTAGGAACAAAAATTGCCAAATTTCTAAAATTGGCATTTTCAGAACTGTGGCTTCAAATCAGACTTTATCTTTAGATTTAAATTACAATTCTTTAGACACCAAACTCAAACTATCTTCCTGCTTCTAATTTAAAGTTAGCACTTATTAAATATAATAAGGAAAACCTTCTGACTACAGAGAAATTGAACACCAGGTTGGTGAGTGCTTTTATTCCAAAAGATAACTACCAATATGTTGGATTTTTGATGATTCCTTTTTTTTCACAATTCAAATTTCTTGGAGCACAAAAGGTGAGAGTTTTCAACAAAAGTAGTCGGAGCACGTCTACTCATTGCATTATCTTGAGCCTTGGTGAGTCACCTGCACCTACGGTGTCTGGCTTTTTTGCAATTTAGTGGCTCTCGCACCTTTCTATGTACATTACAACACTTTTTTTATCTCCTTGTATATGTTTAGCCTACCATTGAGTCTCGATTATGTTATATCATGTGAGGTAAAACACTGTTTAACCAAAATATTTTTAAAGTAGGTAGGAATTCTTTAATTGACTCAAAAATTATCCTTTGTTACAGAGCGCAGTGTGATGAGCCCCTTACCTTTTTTCCTAATAACACCCAAAGATTGTCACTACGGTAGAAACTTCAATAATTTTAATGAACTTGACTGAAGAAAAACAGAAAAAGGAGCCTTGATAGAAAACTATTGCTTACTGTATTTGATTTCAAACAAGATTGAACTTGAACGCTACTTGACAAACATTATCCTTACTTTCACTACTTTACACAGCACCGCACTATGCTCAATAAATTAAGCAACACAGTTGATTGTATAAATACAATACAATATGCTCATTTTATGCTGTCCTTCTGAGTAATCCTTTCTTATTTACAATATATTGTTAATGCTTAAATTAACGGACTGTAGTGAAAGATAAGTTTTGATTTAATCTCTCATCAGAACATTAGGTATAATGGATCCATCATACCATATACAACTCTGAACTGAAATTTGATGCTTAAATGAATCCTTGGGATTCATTTTCTACTTATCCAGTACTTGAAAGGATATTATGTAATGTAAGTTCTCCTTAGATTAGTGGCATTATTTACCCCACAGCCATTATTTCTGGTACCGTTGCATAAAAATATGAGGGCCAGATTTTGCTATGAGTAGTTGTATCTTACTTCTGTTTTAGAGATGGGTTACACCTCAATATTCAGGTCTGGTTTGTGGAGTATTATCTATTAGTAATTGGCAGGAGTAAACTCCCTTTCAAGATACAAAAAAATCTGTACTAGGAGTCTAAGGGCCCAGTCATTGTTATATCGTGATTTTCACACTTTGCATTTTTGTCTTTTCTATGTATGGGTCCCAAGCATTACCTTCTCCATAAGAGCCCATCAGATTCATCCAATGAACTGTCCGATATTTTAAATATTTTACACTGAAAACATGAAAGTAGAATTCTGTTCTTCGAGTTCAGCAACCACAGAGTATTGCAAAAATAGCTGATCAATTATACCCACCTATACTTGAAGGGCCGGAGAAAGGCTCCTCGCAAAATGGAATGTCCTCATCGGTGACGGCCACACATTCACAGGGTTCAGAGTCATTGCAAGGTGTAAAGAAGAAGCACACTGAGATGTTCCAGGCATATCCATTGTTGCATACACATGTCTTGAATGTATCAGTGACATTACACACTAAAGACATTAAATGCTGTGTGTTAATTCTATGCAAAAAAGCTTTCAAAATACATGCAGTATTCCTTTAATGTTTAGACATGTTCTATCGAAGGTCTTCTCCAATGGAAAACATTTAAAGCATTGTTAAAAAGGGTTTTACACCCATATGACTTAAGTAAATACGTGAACATAGGACTCATATGGAATTATGTCGGTCTTTAAGCCTATACGCCAAGTGTCACAAATTAGGACCTATTTGACTATGTTTTAGGTATCATAATCCATAAAAGTTATGGGAAACAAAAGCTGTCATTTTGCACAAATTGTACCGGTTTTTAGTGTTATACAATTAGGGTCAGTCCTAGGGTTTACGTACATCTGGGCAGAATAGGAACGTTAGAGACCTCTAAGATATGGCATCACAGGAAGTGGCATCAATTGAACATTAACTTCCTGGCATTGTTGAAGCAGCTTTGCAAGAAACTACTTACCTAGAGAGGATATCTCTAAAATGGCTACAAATATAAATAATAATCCTACTAAAATAAGTATGCATATTTTAAAGCTGCATTATGTGGCAAAAAAAGCGAGGTCCATGTCTCTCTAAAACTGATATGATTACTATGATTTCACTATTTGCTTCCAGATTAGGGCATGATTACAATTTCAAGGTAGGTTGTCCCAGAACTATAGAGTGGGAATTCAGCTTCACTAGTGAAAAGGGAGGGCTAGAAGTCACTTTAAGATAAGGCATTTGGGTGGTCATTCTGATATTGGTGGTCTCCTGAAGACCACCACACTACGACTTCGGCTGTTTGGCCTAAGCCAAACTGCCTAAACGCTGCCCATACCGCCAGGGCGATAGGACCACCGGGCTGGAGGTGAGCACTTCCGGCCAGGCGGTAGCTGCAATACTGCCATTGGTATTTCGACTCTGTAGAATGCCAACATTTTCATGGCAGCCACACCGCCACGAAAGTTCTGGCAGTCACGCACCTGGCGACAGGAATCTCCATTCCTGTCGCCAGCAGACACCCCCCCCACATGACCACACTTCTACATACATGCAACCCTATTCACCCATGCATTCACTTACATACAACCCCACACACTCGCACCCAAAAACTCACTGAGGTACACCCATTCACTCGCATGCATGCACTCAGACATACACATTAACTCGCATTCATGCACTCAGATATACACCCTCTTACCCCTGCATTCACACAAATATACATGCACTCAGACCCACAAACACAGACTCCCCCTTCCTCCCGCATTCACGCAAACATACAGGCGCTCACACATACACACAGATACCCGCATGCCCCCCGCATTCATACACATGCAGATACCACTCACATTCACACAACACCCCCCACCCTTCCACCCCTACTTTTCAACTTACCTTTTCCGGAGAGGTGGTCATCCAGGAGGGGATGGGTCCTGGCGTTTTCCACTGCCAGCAGAGCACCGCTGACAAGACTCCGCCACGCCATATCACGTATCGTAATAGGGTGGCCAGAGTCTTGTTGGTGTGGCGGTGCTGGTGGTATAACCGTCTCTCTTCCACCATCAGCCAGGCCAACGGGGCTGGGCAGAAATTCTACCGATGTTGTAATATGGCGGTCTTTGGACCGCTAGCAATGGCGGTCTGTTGGCGGCTGCGGCTGCGGCTTCGGTGGTTTTGGGAAAAGACCGCCAAAGTCATAATGATCACCTTGGTCTTCAGCAGGCATGGGGAATCAGCATGAAAGATGCATGCTAGATCGGGTGAGTGACCTGGAAGAGCTGGAACCAACAACAGATGGCACAGATGCTAAAATGTAAGAAGAGGTGACAGCACAAATGTCATACGCAGGTGGGGTAGCTAATACATTGGCAGGCAGAAGCAACAAAGGCTGGGACATATTCTGCACCTGTCGATGAGCCAGTTGGCTTTGCCAGCAAAGTCAGACTAACTCTGTGCACACCAACCTTAAGTCTGCAGCAGCCTTTTGGGTTGTGCACCAGCCGTCAAACCAGCCTAAGGTAGGAGCCCCGTTTATTCGCAGTAAAACATTTTTTTTTTAAATCACCAAGTGGGCTGGCCATAGGCCTGCCAGTCAGCTGTGGGTTTTTCATCTTTCCTAACTGAATCTATCCCCTTCCTTGGGCCTTGCAGCACTTACGTTTTGCATAGTGGACTGCTGTCCGTTATCACTGTGCAGGACACTTTGCACACACTGGGATATCTTAAGATGTTTGTAGGTTATTGGGAGATTATTAGCAATAGAATAAAATGTTTTAGTGTTTCATTCCATAACCACCTTCTCTAAATCAATCCCTTTGAAAACACATAACTAGGTTGGCTGAATAAGCTGCTAATATTGTATGATTAATATGACACTTTGAGTTCCATAACCTTTATCACCTTCCACAGTATGCTTTGACTTGTCGCTATTGCCACAGTTGGAGAGACAAGTTTGCAAAACAGAAACATTTTTTTAAATGAAATGAAATAGTCAGTTCTCAAACAACAACTGTAAACAATGGTATCCTCAACAGATGCTACCAATTTATCATCTATTTGACCTGATCCAAAGAAAATGTCTCACAATATACTTCTGTTTTTTCCTTTAACAGAAAAATATTGTGGGGCTTTCGAGAAAAGGGTAGCAAAATGTCAGAAGATGCACAGAAGGTTTGAGACTAATGACGTTTTTTTGAGCAGAGAAACAGCCACAGCTTTTTACGTTTTTACGTTGGTAGGACCTAATGGCGAGGAAAGCAAGATATTGCAAAGGAAGTGTGTTATAAAACAGAGTCCTGTAGATCTTCACAACTTATTTATTAAGTGAAATGCAACCCCACCAACAATGTCAGTCAGCCAGTACAGTCTTCAGCTGACTCACATGGACCTTCCCCTCCATGGAGACCTCCTGGTATGCTCTGCTTACATGTACTTAACGGAAGCTACACTTTCAATACAACCACAACACATCCCCCTTATATAATAATAAAGAAAATAGTCAAAAAATAAATGTAAGAACAATAAAGTAAGGAACGTAAAAACAAAGAACCATGTTTAACTAGAACCAGAAAGGCCCAGCAGGATGAGTAATTATTTCATGATGTAATCTTTAAATTTAACCTGTATCCTTCTAGATCTCATGATGGATTTAACTCAAAGACCGTTCTCAGAAGCACCCCTCCTGGAAGAGTTATTAGCTGAGGTCACTGCACTATGATCACTCCTTACCCTCACATCATCGCTGTGGGTATTTGTCCTTGGCAGGAGAGTACCATTTCCAACTTGAAAACTGGTCTTGTTGCCAAAGTACTTCACCAAACTGGGCATGCCCCACATACAACCAGCGTGAACAGTTACCACATTTGTCTTGATGGAAGTAATAGCAAAGAGACCCATAAACTCAGTCACACCCTTACTCTCCCACCTTGGTTTCTTATTACAATTATATCTCTCACAGTCCACTTCTTGGCTTGTGCCTGAGTTCTTCTCATCATATCTGAGTTTATACTTTTGCTGGTAAGACCTGAGTCTGACACCCATTTCCCACTTGTCCAACCCAACAGTTCTCTTGGGTGGCAACCACTCTGGTTTCAACTTGGAAATGGCCACGCTGCCCTCTAAGGATTCAAAAGGGGATCTTTGCGTTGCACAATTGGGAGTAGTGTGGTGTGCCCACCACATATATCTAAGTACCGCTTTGAGTGGAACTCTGGTCTCTATAGCTCTCTGCACACAGGCCTTCACCAGTCTGTTTATGCGTTCACCAAGGTAATTGGCCTGTGACACATAAAGATCTGCCTTCTGATGAGTTATCCCAAAATCAGTCAAGAATTCTTGCATCTCTCTCGAGATAAACTGCATCCCATTATCTATGAGTAGATACTTGGGCATCCTCTTACTCACAAATGTATCCTTCAGGAACTCCAAGACTGTCCTGGTACATAGTATGCCCACACACCTGGTTGCCACCCATTTTGAAGTGTAGTCCACTAACAAAAATGCAAACCTTTCTGTTGGTGGCAACAACGCAAACTAGCCCATACTATATAGACCCAACTTGGCCCACGGTTCATCAGGCACAGCAACAGGTGACAGAAGAACCGAGCTTGTGATGCAGGTCTTATCATCAGAGGCACAAAGACAGGATTCCTTGACTATATTCACCACCTGGTGATCCATGCCCAGCCACCAATATCTCTCCCTCACCTGGGCCTTGGTGAGACTCCTATCAAGATGTCCCTCGTGACCCAAATTGATAACATTGTGGGGGTCCTTGACCGCCGGGGTCGGCGGGAGCACCGCCAACAGGCTGGCGGTGCCCCGCAGGGCATTCTGACCGCGGCGGTTTGGCCGCGGTCAGAACAGGAAAACCGGCAGTCTCCCGCCGGTTTTCCGCTGCCCTCAGGAATCCTCCATGGCGGCGCAGCTTTCCGACACCCCATACCGCCATCCTGTTCCTGGCGGTTCGCCCGCCAGGAACAAGATGGCGGTATGGGGTGTCGTGGGGCCCCTGCAGTGCCCATGCCAATGGCATGGGCACTGCAGGGGCCCCCGTAAGAGGGCCCCACAAAGAATTTCAGTGTCTGCTTAGCAGACACTGAAATTCGCGACAGGTGCAAAGGCACCCGTCGCACCTTCCCACTCCGCTGGCTCCATTCGGAGCTGGCTTCCTCGTGGGAAGGGGTTTCCCGCTGGGCTGGCGGGCGGCCTTCTGGCGGTTGCCCGCCAGCCCAGCGGGAAAGCCAGAATGGCCTCCGCGGTCTTTCGACCGCGGAGCGGCCATATGGCGGTTCCCGCCTGCCTCAGAATGAGGCCCTGTATCATATGCTTGTAGGAGGGATAATTATTTTCCTCATTCATAAGGACTATAACTACTAATAGGGGTGGTAAATGTGAAAATAGCGCTCACCACAAAAATCTTTCTTCAGTATTTGAACAGTGCTTAAACAAGGTACCACTCCTACAAAACCTTATAAATGGACAATCCACAGATTAGTCCCTTAATACAAAACAAAAAAAGCACTCTCGTTCATAGAAATGTATAATGACACTACATCATATTAAATACAAGTTCCAACGTGAATATCCAATGCATTCTTCTTTATTGCTACAGCCAAGCCAACACATGTTTCATCTGGGTTGTGCTTCCCCAATTGACTTCCTCAGGGCGTCTTATGGCTGCTATGAGAACTATCCAAAATCCTATCTTCCGATCAATCCTAAAAAGACCAATATACAAAAGTACCTCTTTAATAATAGCTCTGCTAAATTTAAGTCTTAAAAAACGCAAGTGTTACGAACTAATGCATCTCCAATTTACAGCGACACTGCTGCCGTTAAGACGCGAGTACGTGTAACAGTGTCCTCATTCGTAAAGACATCTTAACCCCTTTGCTGCCAGGCCTTTTCCCCCTCCTGTGCCAAGCCTTTTTTTGGCTATTTGGGGTAGTTCGTGTTTAGGCCGAATAACTTTTTGTCCACATAAGCTACCCACTCCAAATTTGTGTACTTTTTTCTACCATCCTAGGGATTCTCGAGGTACCCAAAGTTTGTGCGTTGCCCTGGAAGAGACCAAGGAATTAGCCAAAATACTGCTAAAATTGTGTTTTTATAAACAAATGGGAAAAAGGGCTGCAGAAGAAAGCATTTGGTCTTTCCCCTGAATATGGCATCAACAAAGGGTTTGCAGTGCTAAAATCACCATCTTCCCAGCTTTCAGGAACAGGCAGAGTTGAATCAGAAAGCTCAATTTTTCAAAACAATTTTGGCATTTTACTGGGACATACCCCATTTTTACTATTTTTTGTGTATTCAGACAGAAATGGGTGTGAAACCAATGGTGGATCCTGGACAGCTAAACATTTCGGAAAACTAGACAAAATTTCAAATTCAGCAAGTGGTCATCTGTGTATAACAGCTAAAATAAAACAATATTGAAATTGAGGTGAAAAAAGAGTCATTTCTGTCCACATTTTCATCTATCACCTATTGCAGATTTTTTAAAGCAATATAACATTACGTCTGCTGGTCTCTTCTGGTTGTGGGGATATATAGAGCTTGTAGGTTCATCAAGAACCCTAGGTATCCAGAGCCAATAAATGAGCTGTGCCTTGTAATGGGTTTTCATTGTATACTGGGTATACAGCAATTTATTTGGTGAAATATAAAAAGTGAAAAATAGATATCAAGGAAACCTTTGTATTTCCAAAATGGAAACAAGATAAGGAATTGAGAAGCAGTGGTTATTTGTACATCTCTGAATTCCAGGGTTGCCGTACTAGCATGTGAATTACAGGGCATTTCTCAAATAAACATCTTTTTTACACACTGTCTTACATTTGGAAGGAAAAAATGTAGAGAAAGACAAATGGCAATAACACTTGTTCTTCTATTCTGTGTTCCCCCAAGTCTCCTGATAAAAATCGTACCTCACTTGTGTGGGTAGCCCTAGTGACGGTGACAGGAAATACCCCAAAATACAACATGGACACATCAGATTTTTCTTACGAAAAATGACCTGTTTTTTGCAAAGTGCCTACCTGTGGATGTTGGCCTCTAGCTCATCTGGCATCTAAGAAAACCTAGCAAACCTAGACAATTCTGAGAACTAGACATGTAGAGGAACCCAAGATGGGGTAACTTGTGGTGCTCTCACCATGTTCTGTTACCCATAATCCTTAGCAAACCTCAAAATGTGACCAAAAAACACTTTTTCCTCACATTTCAGTGCTGCAAAGTTCTGGAATGTGAGGGGAGCTACAAACTTCCTTCTATGCAGCGTCCCCCTGCATCTCCCGATAAAAATGGTACCTCACTTGTGTGGGTAGGCCTAGTGCCAGCAACAGGAAATGCCCCGTGGACACATCAAAATGATCAATTATAAAACAACCTGCTTTTCCTGGGGGTGGAGCACCTGCGTTTTTGGTCCTGCGCTCAGCAGCCATCAAGGGAAACCTACCAAACCCAGCCATTTCTAAAAACTAGATACCCAAAGAAGTCTAGCAAGGTATGACTTGCGTGGATCCCCCAGTGTTTTCTTACCCAGAATCCTCAGAAAACCTAAATTTAGCTGATACATCATATTTTCCCCACATTTGTGTGTGGGATCAGTGCACCGGCACAAATTTCCTACCACCCAACATTCCCCTCAGTCTCCTGATAAAAATTATACCTCACTTGTGTGGGTGGGCCAAGTGCTTGTGGCAGGGAAGAACCAAAAACATGTCAAAATCGATGATAAACCAAAGTGGGTCCAAACAGGCAGTTTGAGAAAAAAACAATTTAAGCTGACACGTTGGGCAGAATTGTTATCGGTATAGATGTGACAATGCTGGGTGGTAGGAATTTTGTGGATTCCTGCAGATTCCGGAAAGTTTAATCACAAAAATATGGGGAAAAAATGTGTGATTTCAAGCAAAGTTGGAAGTTTGCAGGGCATTGTGGGTAAGAGAATAGTATGGTATGTGAAGCGCACCACCATGGACTCACCCAGATGTTTTCACTTGTGTCTAGGTCTCGTAGATTTTTCTACATGGCAGCATCCCAAAGTCCAAAAAGTGCAGCCCTCACCATTCCAAGTGGGACAATTTTTAAAGTTAGCCAAGCTCTCATGCCCTAAATGTAAAATCAAAATCCAAAATAATCAAATGTCCTCTTGCGTGCCATTGGGATAAGATATTTTAGTGTGCGGGGGGAAGAGCTGAAAGACTGTTGCCCCCTTCAGTTGGGGTGGGGCATAACCATGCTTATACTGGCTGGTAGCCATCACCTCACTCCCTATTTTTTTTTTTTTTTTTTTTTTTAATTCTCTGGCATCTAGTGGGCTTTCTGCCCCTTCAGGGACTGGACTGGGGGTAATTGCCATCGATGGGCAGAACAACTTTGTCCCCATTTATTTGGGGTGGGAGTATGGCCATATGCCCACCCTCTTTAAAAAAAAAAAAGAAAATCTTCTCTGGTGTCTAATGGGCTTTAGGCAGATGGGCCTTACAAACATAGGCCAATCTGTGCCTAAGGAGGGCAGAAATGGCCAACAGTAATGTGCCCCCATGAGGAGCGACCCTTGCCCAAGGGGCTGCTCCTCCAAACAAAACACACACACAGACACCCACCAATCCATGGTGCCTAAGTGGTTTCTTAATAGGCCTAAAATAGATTTGCTCCCCAGGGGAGCAACCCCTGCCTAAGGGGTTGCTCCCGATCAGTAAAAAAAAAAAAATCAAAAAAAAAATCTGTGGTGTCTAGTGGTTTCTGCCCCCCTTGGGGGCAGAACTGGCCTACTAAAAGTAAGCTGATCTGCCCCCAAGAGGGGGCAGAAATGGCCTAAAATAAAATTCTTCCCCCAGGGGAGCAACCCTTGCCTAAGGGGTCGCTCCCCCATGTGAAAGTGGTGCAAATCCCTGGTGTCTAGTGGTTTTTGCCCCCCCTTGGGGGCAGATTGGCCTAAGAAAAATGGGCTGATCTGCCCCCAAGGTGGGTAGAAATGGCTTAAAATAAAATTACCCCCAGGGAAGTAACCCTTGCCTAAGGCGTCACTCCCCATCTGTAAAAAAAAAATCACTGGTGAGTAGTCGTTTCGGCCTAAAAGGACAGCAGAAATGGCCTAAAATAAATTCCCACCGCAGGAGAGTGACCCTTGCATAAGGGGCCACTCCCCTTAAGAAATGATAGAAAAAATCCCTGGTGTCTAGTGGTTTCTGCCCTCCTTGGGGACAGATCGGCCTAATAAAGATTGGCTGATCTGCCTCCAAAGGGGGGCAGAAATGGCCTAAAAAAAATTGGGCGAGCCTTGCCTAAGGGGCCACTCCCCCCCTCTAGAAAACACACAAACAATATCCCTGGTGTCTAGTGTTTTCTGCCCCCCTTGGGAGCAGAACGGCCTAATTAACGTAGGCCGATCTTCCCCCAAGGGGGGGCCAAAATGGCCTAGAAATAAATGGCCCCCTTGAGGAGCGGCCCTTGCCCAAGGGACTGCTACCCTCTTGTGTTTATACAATGTAAACAAACATCCCTGGTGTCTAGTGGTATTCCTGCAGCACAATCACTATGCGATCGTGCTTCAGGAATGCTCAGAAAGACATAAAAGGAAAGTAAAAGCCATTCCTTTTCTATGATGCCTCTCTGATCTCCCCCACTCCACGATCGAAAGAGAAATGCAACCATTTCTCTTCCGATCACGCTAGAAGCTAAGCTTCTAGCGAGATGGGCGCGACCTCTGATGAGGTTAGCGCAATTGTGTGCTTATGTCATCAGACTTCACTGGAGGGGGGCCAGGGTGGGGCAGAGGTGAGGCCCACAGGGGGAGCACTAGCGCTCCCCCTGTGCACCAGGTGCAGGACAAGTTGGTTATGTCCTCGACACCCGAGTGCTGTGGCTGAGGACGTAACCAGCTCGTCCCAGGCACCCAAGGGGTTAATTCCCTACTGACCAAAAGGGTTTCAAGTCCAGATCCAATGCTTTATAGTCAGGCCACCCCTTTACAATATAAGTCTTGATCACAGGAAACAACTCCTCCTCCTCCTCACTCTTTACACACTCATCTCTTGTAATGGCGGGCTATTAACCCAGCTCACACAACTCAAATCACTGTTGATCTCATCACCCTTGCTTTCTACTGGTAATCATGACAGTCAGCTGTTTTATTCTCCAATCCAGGAAGATACTGTACTTGAAAATTACATTTCTCCAATTCGTTGCTCCAACTTTTGAGTCTGGGAATAAGCCTCTTGCTGCAATTGCAGGAAAAATAGGGGATCATGATCTGTCCTCACTAGAAAAGGAATAACACACAAATAGAACTTAAAGTGTCTCACAGCCCAAACTATGGCTAGAGCCTCTCTATCAATGCACAAATAATGCTCTTCGACCTTCTAGAGTGCTCTTGAGTCAAAACCAACCACCCTTTCTTCACCATTCAATACTCGGGTAAGCACAGCACCCAACCCCTTAAGACTGGCATTCATGGTCAGGAGTTGTTTTTCTTTGTGTTAAAATGTGTTAAAATGACCCAAGGTGGGCGTCTTACTGATCTCCAACTGTCTTGAATGTCATATCACACTCATCTGACCATACAAATTGAACACCCTTTTTTAACAACATTCTGATGGGCTCTACAACACTCACAAAGGAGTTTCTGAATATAACATGGTCTTAGTAGATGTTAACCCAATTTTACACTTTTGCCTTTTTACAGTGAGTATCCTGTCTGCGTTTTTCCTCAATAGCTTTTATGATATTGGAATAGTCAATGTCTGTTAGAAATGGGGTCTTTGGTTGGCAGTCAGGTTACCCCCTGTCCTAGCAAAGACCCTCACTCTAGTCAGGGTAAAAGAGAATCTCCCTCAGCTAACCCCTGCTTACCCCATTGGTAGCTTGGCACGAGCAGTAGGCTTAACTTCAGAGTGCCAGGTGTAAGTATTTGTACCAACACACACAGTAACTCAATGAAAACACTACAAAATGACACAACACAGGTATAGAAAAACAGGAAATATTTATCTAAACAAAACAAGACCAAAACAACAAAAATCCACAATATATAAGTCAAGTTATCACTGAAAATGCAAAAAGAGTCTTCATGCAATTTTAAACACACACTAACATTGTTAGTGTGAAAATGTACCTTGGGCACGTCATAAATAACCCCGCTTGGGTGAGTGTGCGTAAAAAAGGGCTTGCAATGCGTTGATTTCACTCACGAGTCATTTCTCATTTCGTCGGGTCAGGTGCGTCATTTCTTCTCTCAGCAGGACAGCGATGCGTTGATCTGGTCAGCACTTTCGGGTGCGGGCAGGCCTTGCGTTGTTTTTACACATCCAGTGTTTACATCAGAAATCCAGCCGCACGATGATCCAAAAACCACACAGCGCGGGTTGCGATCTCACCAGCCTCTGTCAGCGATGCTGTGCGTCGTTTCTCGGGCCTCGATCTTCGGGTCGCGTTGCAGGTGAGGGTCGATTTTCAGCCGCAAAGCCGGCGGCACGTCGATTTTTCCGCCACAGATTGGAGTTGCTTTGATCTTTTCCCTGCATGACATTCTGTGCGTGGATTTCTTCCTCTTAGGTTGCCAGCTTCTCCTTTCAGGGTCCCAGGAACTGGATGGGCACCACTTGGCAGAGTAGGAGTCTCTCCAGAGACTCCAGGTGCTGGCAGAGAGAAGTCTTTGCTGTCCCTGAGACTTCAAACAACAGGAGGCAAGCTCTATATCAAGCCCTTGGAGATCTTCACAAGATGGAAGGCACACAAAGTCCAGTCTTTGCCCTCTTACTCTGGCAGAAGCTGCAACTGCAGGATAGCTCCTCAAAGCACAGTTAAAGGAAAGACTCTCTTGTTTGTGAAATCCTGCCTTACCCAGGCCAGGCCCCAGACACTCACCAGGGGGTTGGAGACTGCATTGTGTGAGGGCAGACACAGCCCTTTCAGGTGTGAGTAACCACTCCTCCCCTCCCTCCTAGCACAGATGGCTCATCAGAAAATGTAGACTACACCCCAGCTCCCTTTGTGTCACTGTCTAGTGTGAGGTGCAGCCAGCCCAACTGTCAAACTGACCCAGACAGGGAATCCACAAACAGACAGTCACAGAAATGGTATAAGCAAGAAAATGTTAACTTTCTAAAAGTGGCATTTTCAAACACACAATCTCAAAATCGACCTTACTAAAAGATGTATTTTTAAACTGTGAGCTCAGAGACCCCAAACTCCACATACCCTTCCGCTTCCAAAGGGAATCTACACTTTAATCATATTTAAAGGTGGTCCCCATGTTAACCTATGAGAGGGACAGGCCTTGCAACAGTGAAAAACAAATTTAGCAATATTTCACAGTCAGGACATATAAGACACATTACTATGGGGGTCCTTTTGACCCCGGCGGGCGTCGCCCGCCAGATGGAGACCGCCAGAAGACCGTACCGCGGTCAAATGACCGCAGCGGTCATTCTGACTTTCCCGCTGGGCGGGCGGGCGACTGCAAAAAGGCCGCCCGCCCGCCCAGCGGGAAAGCCCCAGCAACGATGAAGCCGGCTCCGAATGGAGCCGGCGGAGTTGCTGGTGTACGACGGGTGCAGTGGCACCCGTCTCGATTTTCAGTGTCTGCTAGGCAGACACTGAAAATCATTATGGGGCCCTGTTAGGGGGCCCCTGCAGTGCCCATGCCAGTGGCATGGGCACTGCAGGGGCCCCCAGGGGCCCCACGACACCCGTTCCCGCCAGCCTGGTTCTGGCGGTGAAAACGGCCAGAAACAGGCTGGCGGGAAGGGGGTCAGAATCCACATGCCGCCATGGAGGATTTTGGCCAGGGGAAAACCGGCGGGAAACCGCCGGTTTCCCTTTTCTGACCGCGGCTTTACCGCCGCGGTCAGAATTGGCCAGGAAGCACCGCCAGCCTGTTGGCGGTGCTTCCGCGGTCGTTGGCCCCGGCGGTCAATGACCGCCAGGATCAGAATGACCCCCTATATGTCCTACCTTAACCATACTCTGCACCCTGCCCTTGGGGCTACCTAGGGCCTACCTTAGGGGTGCCTTACATGTAAGAAAAGGTAAGGTTTAGGCCTGACAAGAGGGGACACTTCCCAAGTCGAATTTGCAGTTAAAACTTCACACACAGACACTGCAGTGGCAGGTCTGAGACATGATTACAGAGCTACTTATGTGGGGGGCACAATCAGTGCTGCACGCCCACTAGTAGCATTTGGTTTACAGGCCCTGGGCACATCTAGTGCACTCTCCTAGGGACTTGCTAGTAAATCAAGTATGCCAATCATGGATGAACTAATTTCATACACATTTTGTAAAGGAGCACTTGCACTTTAGCACTGGTTAGCAGTGGTAAAATGCCCAGAGTAACAAAAACAGCAAAAACAGAGTCCAGCACACATCAGCAACCTGGGAAACAGAGGCAAAAAGTTAAGGGAGACCACGCCAAGGATGAAAAATCTAACAATGTCAATTTGCACAATAATACATTGATATACAATAACGAAGTTGCATCACCATTTTTAGATTCCTCCATCGTGAACTCTCCATCAACCGTGGAAGAAAGGTACATCATCAGGCAGGCTCTGACACTTAGTCCTGAGGTTACTGACTGACAAGTCACAAGTGGAGTGGCATGTAACCAGCTGACAAACATATAAACAAAAAACCTAGATCATATCCCACAGATAAACACAGCAGCACTACAATGGTCCCAGTAGATTGGTCCTAATAAAACATGCATGGCCTGAGGGGTGCGTGCATTCCCAAAAACACCATGAAGTTAGATGCCACATGCAGTTAGAAACACTTAGCCAATCAAACCACAGCAACACGCAGCAACCATGCGTCCTTCAGGACAGACACCTGGACACGTACTCGCTGGACCTCATTGCGTCCAAAGTCAAGACCGACCTGCATTTTTTATCAGGACCTTATTTATGACTCCATGACAGCGGTTCACATTCTTCATCTCAAAAGGCATGTGGTAAGTGTTTTACTGTACTCAAAGAAATGAAAATAACACCACGCAGAAACCATGTACTTTGACAAAGTCCTTAGACCCAGGTTCTGTAACTGTTCTCCCAGCTGTATTGTTTAATTAAACAAACTGTTCCAGTTTTGCCAGATGCCTCCTGTCTTTTCTTTTGTAAGGTAAATTCGAGCAGCACCTTCCTCAGTGTATTATCATGGTAACTCACATTGTCACATCTTCACCATAAATATTTTGCCTGGATGTTAGATACTTCCCCAAGGACCATCATCATCATCTTCTGAAAACAGGCTGCCGCCGAGGCCAGCCTAAATGGCATCCTCACAAATGGACATGACCCCAGCTGTGTCACAAAAGAGGTCAAATGCCTTGAATCTTGGTGTAACTGCACCTGATAGTATGCTGATGAGAGGTCTAAAACACTGAAAAATCTCACACCTTTCAACATAATGGTCTCAGAAATGTTGGGAGGTGTTTGGCGTTCCACTCAAATCAATTTATGAAGACCCTGAACATCTACAAACATCCTGATGGACTTCCCCCATCATTGAGTGCTAAAACTACCAGCACCAACCATTCAGATGACTCAATATCCTCAAAAACCTTTGTGCCCAGTACCCTATCTAACTTCTTTCAAGCATCATGTTGGTATCCTTGCATACCTTGTGCACTCAGGGATTAGCATCCTTCTTAAGTACAATGTGCTGTCCAACATCTTTGAGTAATCCCAACTCATCCTTGAATATCTCTGAAAATTATTTGTAAAAATGCTCCCCTCCACCACAATTATCAATCAGCAGGACTTGATAACATGCATTGTGAGCATTGGGACTTAAGATAATACCCACATCTCTTTGATGCTTCTTTAATGCCTCCAACCCAAAAGGTTTTCTCCCCTCTTAGCTGCATAGGTTTTTCTGATAGACTCCCCTACCTTGAAACCAGTCCTTTTGACCACATATCCCAACACGTTGATGTGTGTCCCACCATAACTGACAGGATTGATGTCTGGAAGAGGTAACTTCGCTCCCTAATTAACAAACTTGTCATCCCACAACTTGTTCCCAATCATGGTAAATGGGGAACCAGAGTTTGCCATCCCACAACTTTTTTTTACCACCAATGTCGACCTTACAGTCAGTCACGAACACCACACCAGCATCCACCTCACCACTGTTGTTTTTCACATTCAGGACCACAGTCCACTGAGCCTCTGTCATTCTCTTCCATTCGTACCTTTTTGGGTGGACTTGAAAACGTTCACATAATGACCCTTAAGGCCCCACGTGGGACTTGTCTACCTTTTAGCGTAACAATTTGGACTACTAGATGTATGACCAAAATATCCACAACCATGACACTTGAGCTAATGGGTGTCAGATAAAATCTTAGATCTCATTCCAGGAGCTACTTAAAAAAAATTCTGCTCCACATTCTGCTCTATTTCCTCTTCACCAACATGCATTCTTCTTTGTATCAGATTATTGTCAGGCATCACAATATGATTCCTCATTTCCTTCACCCAGCCAGATGTGCACTCCTTCCACAATTGCAATATCTCCCTTGAGTACTGGATTTCAGGACAGTGATTTTCCTTGCACCCTACTCTTTCTCATTAGGATCCTGTGTCCTGGTGAAAAATGGATCTAACACAACGTTAGTCTGCTGCCCAAAGTATTATTCTAATGTTTTCATTGATATCTCAAAGACATCTGAGGGTTCTCCATTTCTAATGTCAGTTGGTAGCTTATCAATATTCTCATAAATATTGCAACCCTCTATCCCAAGATAAAATTGCTTGCTTACTGATTGAGGAAAATGTTCCCTACCAATAGCCACCAAATATGAATAAAATAGTTTCTTCCATTGTTTCCATAGAAGCATGGGCACTCCTTTCAGATAGATAAGCTGTGGGCTGTGACATGTTGCTGACAGACATGTTTATCGTAACAGTTATAGACTAGTTATAGACTAGTAACACAGAATGTTTTGCCTTAATGGGTTGTCTGTGTAAAATCAAGATGCTGCAAGCTGTGATTCTGGCAGATCACAGAACTCCATTATTGCTGCTGTTCAGTGTCTTTCACCGCTTACAAAGCGTGGCTGAATGAAGCTGCTCACTAAACCACTGAGATTTTAAACAGTTCAATAAACATAGTAACCCTATTGAAATCCATAGGAAAATCACGCATGAATCTTCAGGGGAATTGGTGGTGTGGGCTTGTCCCCAATCAAGTGTCGCTCGTCGCCAGTGTTATATAACAGAGGGGCGTATTTACATGAAACTGGTGCATCAGTGCTGATGCACCAGTTTTCTTGGGTTGCCCCTGCCCCACCTAACGACACCATGGATGCTCCGTATTTACAATACGGCGCACCATGGAGCACGTTAGGCCAATAGTGTCAACAATTTGAATGGTATTGCGGCGTTTCACTGCACTAGCATCAAAAAGTTTGACGATAGTGCAGCAAAATGCAAGGAGGCCCATTAATCTTGTAGATTTCAGTGCCCTATTTTTAAGGGCCTCCGAATGGCGGAACACCCCCCCTTGCATACATTATGCCTGGCGAAGGCTTAATGTGGCACAATGGGTCGCAAAGTGGCGCAATGAATGCATTGTGCCACTTTGTTAATATGGTGCGGCGAGAATTGCCTCCTTGAGCCACATTAGCATGAAGAAATGTCGCTAGTGTGGTGCAAGGAGGCGCTCGAGCCTTGTAAATCTGGCCCAGAGTCTGGTAGATTTTCACAATGTATTTAATAGGTGACATGCAACACCACCAATGATGTCAGCCTGCCAGTACAGCTTCCAGTCTCCATCTGATGCATATGGAAATTCACCTCCATGGTGACTGTACACATTCCTGGCAAGCACTGCTTACATGTATTTAAAGGAAACTAGACATTCAATACAACAACAACAGAGTTCAAGGCAGGAGCTATGATCTCAACATCTCTTGTCGAAACATGGGCAGGAACCGGTTCAACTAGAGGTGAGATTTAATGGAAGGGGCAAGAGGAGTAATAGAGTACAAACAGTGAAGACTGACATTCAGCAGACACAGTGAGGATGGTTCAAAATCACAACCCTTTGAAAGATGACACATGCATCTAAAGCTGAGAATGTATTTAGATTTTCACAGGAAAAAAGAGATAGGACATTTCAAACTTTGGCAAAAGGCCCAACAGACTTAGCAGCACACATCGCATCAATTAAATTTATACCTCTTTTCCAGCCTCTTACTTTGACTTTGTGTCTTGCTGCCGAGTTTTGAATTGTCTGTAGTCTATTCAGGAGGTGTGCAGTGATTGCTATGTAAAGAGTGTTCCTGTAGTCCAGCCTGCTGGTGATGAGGGCTTGAGTGGCAGTCCTTCTGATGTTGATTGGGAGCCACCTAAAAATCTCACGGAGCACGCGTAGAGTGTGGAAGCAGACAGACAAGACCTCTAATTGGAAAGGTGTTTCTAAACTTTGTATGATAGCGTAGTGGAATTCTATATGTGATGGACATAGAATTCATACTTCTCATTCACTGACGTTACATCAAAAGATTAAATCTGATTTGAACTGGTTACCTTTCACTGCCTTTTTTCCCTGCACTCATCAGACCCTTAATTAAATCTTTCTCTCTTCTTCCTTCCCCGCCTCTCTTCTCTTTCCTATTCCTTTTCACTCCTCTTCTTCTGCTTTGTTTCCTTCTCTCTCCTCTTTCTGTTTATATAAAATGATAAAATACATCTTTTTGTTCGCTAACTTTATTCCTTGAAACTGCAATATTTATTCATGTATCCATTTCTTTGAAAATGTCATTTCTTTTGGTATAAAAACCATTTAAAAACACATGCACTGTTACTAAAAACTTCTCAGCGCAGTGATATAATCTGATGTACTAAGGTAACACGCCTCTGTGAGTTAAAGGAAAATGCTTTTTTGAAATTTGATAACACTGTCTCCCTTTCCTCTGTCCTATGTGAGCAAGGCCATGGTTCTTTCTTTTGCTGCGCGCCCAGCAGGACACCCTACTTTTCATTCATGCACGGACATGGCTAAATTCACACCTAAGGGCACTTCAAGTACCTTCTAACGCTGTTATCATGGAGATGCAGTGATTAGATCTCTGAAGCTCATTCATCACATGGCTGTGGGGCCCAGGGGCAGGGGCCCACCCCCTCCCTCACCTGGGCCTCCCCATCATGCACCTCTGCTCTCTATGCTATGTAATGCAAAAGAATTTGAAAGGTAATGTTTTGGTTTAAGGCTCCTTAGTTCTGAGGAGCAGTGAGAGCTGCCGACACTGCCCATGCCTAACGCAAGCCCTGTATATGATGTAGCGGGTCACTCCAGGTAATAGATTAAAACTTGACAGGTGATCAGTGTTTAATTGAGTCACAGGGGCTCATTAGTAATGCTCTTGATCTAGCCTTGTTAAGGCCCCTCTACTTCATAGTTACGGATATCAGGGGTTCTGATAACTCCTGAGAATAGGTCGTAAGTAATGGCATAATAATGCGAACACTGTGGCTCTTCTGAGAAATGAGGAAATACCATGGGAATGGTGATTTTTGGTCAGATTCTGCTATCTCCTCGTTCTCCTCTTTTCCGCAGATTTACTATTCTGATAGGTGACATGTTACCAGCCCCATCAGAATTAAAACAGAGCTAATGATGGAGAGGAGAGGAGCCGAATGAAAAAACTAAAGTCACACCATGCAAATTGTATCAATCATAACACATGCATGTTAAAAAACATAAAATATCCCACAGATATGCCTTGCCATTCTGTGTAGTGTTCATTGATTGCACACAACCTGATCTGACCGAAGATTGATTATTTCCCAGACTTGGGTAACTAAATACCCATGATCTGCTCATTAACTTCCCAATATTGGTTGTTAGCTGACCAGTAAATATTGTTGAATGATGGCAGTTTACTTTATGGATTATTGTGCATAGCACTGCAGATAGACTTGGTCATATTTAACTGGTGTGTAGATACAGATGTTGGTAGATGGTAGGGGTTAGTGGAGGTCAGGTTGGTAGCCTTCCAGAAGCAATGCTATCCACAGTGCCCACCAGATCATGCCCCCAGTACACCTGCTCTACTTAAACAAGCCGTCAAGGTGCTTACCAAGTCTCGGAAATGGCCCCATGTCCCTCCCAACCTACTGCCCTTTGAGACTATAACCTGAAAATCAACATTGTATCTTGGATGTGTCGAAAATGTGATGATGTTCAACAGCCTGAAAGTCACTGTGGACATGGTTTTGCCAAGGAATGATCTCAGCATGTTTCTCAGAAAAAATGAAATTCCATGCCCCCTAATCTATAGTGCATAGATTGGTATTGAGCTTAGAATATAACATGGAAAAGTCAGTTTACAAGGAGCGAAGGTACCATGTGGTAAGCTTAGTTGATTTCTCCCACTAAGTCACAATTTCTTGTAATTTGAGTTATTTCTCAGCCCATACAGGCAGGTTAAGAATGAGCTGGGCAGTAGGTATCTGCTTTACAAATGGGACTCATACATATCATGTCAGTCATTCAACATATCAACTATATCCAGATGCCTCAAGCATGTGTGCAATGTTACATGTACAATCATGCAATGGAGACTCATGAAAGGTGAGCGAGGGGGTGGATATCCTGTTGTTATGAAACTGTGGGAGACCTTTGAAGGAAACATAGCTCTTGACATGAAGGCTCTACAAGAAAAAGCCAGCTGGTACACAGTGGAATTCAAAGAGGAGACAAGCAAATGTAAACATCTAGAGATAAGATGATGGACCAGCAAAAGCCTCATCAACCAAGCCACTTTCAAATCAGCCCTCAATGCCTACCATGGCCAGATCAAAACTGCCAAAAAGCCACCCTAACAAGCCGGATCGAATCCAGCATCACCAAAACAAAAGAACTCTTCTCTATCATGAGAGAGTTTGACTGCCTATCACCAGCCCTATCCACCACCTTCAACACCTTCTCCCACCACACACTCATCAACCACCATGCCAGATTGGAATAATTCACAAGGCACTCAGATGGATGGCATCCTTCCTCAGGAGACGCACTCAGAGAGTCTGACTCCCCCACTTTATTTTGCAAGCCAAGCACACCATCTGCAGAGTCCCTCAAGGTTCCTCACTCAACCCCTCCCTCTTTAGCATTTACATGACTCCGCTAGCAGACATCGTGAGAGCCCACAACAGCAACATGGTCTCCTATGCTGACAGCACTCAGTTAATCTTTTCGCTCTCATTATCCCTCACCCAAATGAAGACAAACGTTCATAACTGTTTGAACAGTGTCTCCACCAAGATGAGAGACAACTGCCTGAAACTAAACACAGACAAAACAAAGGTGGTGATTTTTGGGAGAGATTAGACCCTCTGGAACAATTCCTGGTGGCCAGGAGAACTAGGACCAGCCACAACTCCGAAGGACCACATCCAGAACCTTGGCCTAATCCTTGACAGTTAACTCTTGATGAGACAATAAGTCAACATCATCTCCTCCACCTATTTCCACATACACTGCATACTCTGCAAGATCTTCAAATGGCAACCCCTTGAAACAAGGAAGACAGTCACTCAATCCCTCATCACAAGCCACCTAGACTACGGCAATTCACTCTACACAGGCACCAAGACCAAACTCCTGCAGAGATTACAAACGATCCAGAACACAGCAGCCATACTAATCCTCAACCTACCAAAGAAAACACACTTCACTCACACCTGAAGGACCTCCACTGGTTCCCAATCCACAAGAGATGCCTACAAAGCCCTCTATAACCTAGGACCTTCCTACCTCAACCACCACCTTAGCCTCCACCACCCTCCTGGGAACTTCCTCTTTGCACACCTCACCCCCACAAAAATCCCTCAAATATGCCGCTGCCACACAGGAGGACGCTCCTTCTCCCACCTCGCTGCCAAGACCTGGAACACACTCCCCATGCACCTCTGCACTGCATCATCACTAACCCACTTCAGAAAGGGGCTGAAATCCTGAATCTTCTAATAACACCAGCAGCAAGTACCTGGATATCTGTTCGGGTGACAAGACGCTCTGTACAAATACGAAATGATTGTCTGATCAAACTGTAGCAATAAAGAGATGCACATGAAGAAGGGTCAGATATCCTGCTTTTTCAATTTGCTTGTTGACTAATCATTCAGAAATGCTGAACATACACAAAGTTCAGTTTGATATAATTTTCTCTCAATTTCAAACATTCAGCGAAGAAATGTTGACATGAAATTTAACTGTTGGGTCACAGGTTTTATCTACGTTTACTGATGAAAATGATGTTTTTCGGCACAGTCAGCCACAGTGTGTGTTCAAACCGGCAGTTGACTGAAAATGCTTTCTTCCTTTTTCCTGCAACTGTGACCACCTTAGCTTGATATGCATGAAATCTGGTACGCAGCTAGCATATGCAACTAGAATCACCATTTAATTATTTGTGCAGAGTGGTGTGGAAATTTACTACTCTAATACATATATAAACCTTACAAATAGCTAGGAAAATGTATTTTTCCCATGCAAAGTTTAAACTACACAAAGATTAAAATTCTATAGTTTTATAGCTATAATTTTCATTTAAAATGTATCCACCACCTTCAAATTATTATAAGTAGTGGACCTCATTACACACTCTTTCCAGCTTGCTAATCAGACAACACTAACTATAATTTGCCACTCTTCAGTGCACTGTTTTCTTACAAATAATGATACTCCACTGCACAACACAATACTGTATGAGACTCTCTGCCATTCTACTGCACAACACTATACCCAACAATACTCAACTATACAATGCTTTACCTCTCTGAACCACTATGCCTCTACACACTCTACAACACGTTGTTACACTCTATGCCACTCTACTACACTCTACTCGATGGCACTGCATTCCACCAGACTCCCTTAAATGAAACTCCAGTCAACAAAATTCCACTGTAAAAAACTCAGCTCTATTGGAGTAGTGTACAGTGAAGTGGTGTAGACTGGAGTGGTGTGGACTGGGGTGGAGTAGAGTATAATTGCATGCAATAAATTGGCGTACAGTGGAGTGGGGTAGAGTGGAATGCTATACAATAGAGATTGAAGTACCGGTGGTACAGTGAAATAGCATAGAGTAGAGTGGGATACAGCGGAATAGCATAGAGTGGAGTGGTGTAGACTAGTATAGCGTAGAGTTGAATTGCGTAGAGTGAAGTGGCATACAGTGGAGTGCTGTAGACTGGAACAGTGTACAGTGGAGTGAGATAGAGTGAAATAGCATACAGTGGAGTGGCACAGAGTGGAGTGGTATCCAATGGACTAACGTTGAATAGAGCGGCGTGGAGGTGAATGGTGTACACTGGAGTGGTGTGGAGTAGAGTAGCATATACTGGAGAGGTATACAGAGGAATAGCATAGAGTGGAGTGGTGTACAGTAGAGTGTTGTAGACAGCAGTAGTGGAGGGGACAGTATAGTACAAGGGAGTAAAGAAAAAGTGGTGTAGACTGAAGTGGCATACACTGAAATGGGGTGGAGTGTATCAGCATATTATGGAGTGATGTACAGTGGAGGGGAATTCAGTGGAATACAGTAGACTGCAATGGGGCAGAGTGGAGCGGAATACACTGGAGTGGTGTAAAGTGTAGTAGCATACAGTGGAATAGCATAGAGTGGAGTGGCATATAGTGCAATGGCATAGAGTGAAACAACATATACTGGAGAAACGTATAGAAGTGTGACACAGAGTGGAATGATGTATAATGAAGAGACATGGAGGGGAGCTGCATACTGTGTAATAACGTAAATTGGACTGGTGTAGAGTGGAGCTGTGTACAGTGTAATAGCCTAGAGTTGAGTGGTGTGGAGTAGAGTGTTGTACAGTGAAGCGGCAAAGAGTGTAATAGTGTATTGTGCAGTAGCATACAGTGGAGTAGCATAGAGTGGAGTGGTGTAGACTGGAGTGGCATACAGTGGCCTTATGGGTTGAGTGTAATAGCATATTTAGGAGTGGTGTCCAAACAAATTCTATAGAATGAATTGGCATAGAGTGCCATATACTGGAGTGATGTAGAGTGGCGCAGCATACGGTGGAGAGACATACAGTGGAATAGCATACAGCAGAGTGTTGTAGAGTGTTGTAGAGTGTAGGTACATACACTGGGACAAAGTAGAGTAGAATGTAACAGTAGAATGGAAGTGGAGAGGCATAGAGTGGAGTGGTGTAGAGTGGAATAGTATATAGTGGAGCGGCTATGGTGGCATGGCATATGGATGTGTCCAATATTTAGCAGCAATATTGATTATGGTATGCAGAGTAATGCAAAACAGTGGATTACGCTGCCTCACATTTATCCAGATTTACCCGTCAATGCAGGGCCTCAAGTGGCCTTGCCTTGCTTTGTAAATCTGACTTAAGTATTCTGTTGCCTACCCAACATTATTTGTGATGCAATGGCAGGGCAATCCAAAAATAAAGATAGGCCTTCAGTTATATTTTGGGCCTTGGTATACAGTGATAACTTTGCAATATACAGTGGTACATGACAAGCCAGTATATAATTGGGTAATGGCTATTTTTAGAGAATGATAAGGCAGCCATTACTGCTACACTTTACTGCACCAAGGTGAACAATGATGTAAAATTTCATATAAATCCATTTAGCCATTTTCAAGCTATGTCAACTACAATAGTCTATGGAAAATGCATTGGTGGAAAAACACTTTGGCCCTCATTACAACCCTGGCAGTCAGTGTTAAAGCAGCGGTAATACCGCCAATAGGACGGCAGAAAAAAAAAAATGGGATTACGACCGTGGCGGAAACCGCCAACATAGACAGCCACTTTAACACTCCGACCGCCACGGGGGTAGCAACAAACAGCGCGGCGGACACCGCCAACAGACAGGCGGGAGACAATGTACCGCCCACCCTATCAGAACACGCCTATCCACCACCTTTTCCGGGGCGGAACCAATGCGAATATAAACACGGCGGAAACAGTACACAGAAGGGAAAACACTCACCTCTCCACATCCCACCAGGAACCAGGACCCCATGGAGCCCGAATTGCAGATATTGCCCGTGATGGTCTTCCTGCTCCTCTATCAGGAGCTCCAACGATGGCGGCGACGACCACAGTGAGTACTGCACCTACAACACAGAGGAGGGGGGAGAGGGGAGGGAAAAGAGAGTGGCACACACAAGCAACAAGCAACACCCCCACCCCACCCTCACCCACAACACCATACACACAAATACATGCTGCAACATTACACATACACTCCCCCAACCCCCTGGAAGAACGCAAGGACAAAAGGAAATGATTTGAACAAATGTAATCTTGGGAAATATCATTATCAAAATGCAAAATCTAGTATATACAATTATGTACACCAACTACAGAAGTCCGGATAGTGCACCAATCATTGTCTGTGGACCACTGGGCCCAAAATGCATGGGTGAGGCCCACACATGATACCTGACTCCAAACGGAGAGAACACTGGAGGGGCATCACATAGAAAATATACAGGCACCTCAGGGGGAGGGGGGCACCTCAGCCTGATGAACGCACACAACGCCACTGCTCCACGAGGGGGCTCCATGCCCACAGTTTGGTCTTGGGGAGTGCAAAGCCACAGTCTCTCAAGTCTCTCCAGTGGATGGTTTGCCCACTGCTGCATCCTGGGGAGTGCAAAGCCACAGTTTCTCAAGTCTTTCCAGTGGGTAGTTTGCCTACTGCTGCATCCTGGGGAGTGCAAAGCTACAGTCTCTCAAGTCTCTCCAGTGGGTGGTTTGCCCACTGCTTTATCCTGGGGAGTGCAAAGCCACAGTCTCTCAAGTGGATAACAGTCTCCACTGGTTCTGGAGGGAGCTTGGTGCTCAGAGTGCTTCATCCTGCCAAGGACTGAGGTAGTGGATGTGAGACTCCACTGGTTCTGGAGGGGGCTTCGTGCCCAGAGTGCTTCATCCTGTCAAGGACTGAGGTAGTGGATGTGAGACTCCACTGGTTCAGGAGGGGGTTTGGTGCCCAGAGTGCTCCAAGTGCAGTGTGGCTGGAACAATACACTCACCTGGGTGTGTGTGCCACGAGGTTGCCGAGGTACAGGTAGCATGATACGCCATGGAGGCAGAGGCATACCCCACACTGCTGCTGCTTCGCATTCCATATGCAGGTGACAACTGTGATGACAGTGATGCTTCATGGAAACTGTCCAGGGTCCTGGAACCCGCCACCAGCCTCGGACGACTGACCACTGTGGATGGTAGCCATGTCTGCGGTGGTGCCACTGTCTGAGGGCGTCGCGGGGCCGTTGGCGGTGCTTGCGGCGGTGCTTGCGGCAGTGTCAGTCGCGGCGGTGCTTGCAGTGGAGACTGTGGTGGCGGTGCTGGCTGCGGGGTCTGTGGCGGTGGTGCTGGCTGCGGGGTCTGTGGCGGCGGTGCTGGCTGCAAGGTCTGTGGCGGCGGTGCTGGCGGCAGGGTCTGTGGCGGCGGTGCTGGCGGCAGGGTCTGTGGCGGCAGTGCTGGCTGCGGGGTCTGTGGCGGCAGTGCTGGCTGCGGGGTCTGTGGCGGCAGTGCTGGCTGCGGGGTCTGTGGCAGTGCAGGTGGCGGTGCAGGTGGTGGTGCAGGTGGCGGTACAGGTGGCGGTGTTCTCCGCCGTACAGGTTGGTGTAGACGTGGACAGAAGGTGTGACACTGGCCCCTCAGTCGGTGCCACCATGCATCTCCTGACCTGCCCTTCAGTTTTTGGCCCTTCCCCACCTTTGATGGTGGCGCAGCTGTCTTGCCACTATCCCCTTTTGTTTTCCCTGACCCCTTGGTGGCAGGTGTTTTCGGCCTCTCCCTCCGGGATGTGGGAACCTTTTTCACCTTGGCAGGTGGCGGAATGTTCTTGCCCTCACTCCGTGGTACACTGGCAGCCCTGATGGTTGGCTGAGGTGCTGGGCTTGGATCTGGAAAGCCTGGCCCTAGGGGAAGGACAGGAGGGGGAGGTGTATGGAAGAGGTCAATGTTAGCCAGGAAAAGTTTTTAGACACACTGGGACGGGTAGATGGAGGGGGTTTGTGAGTGGAGGTAGAGGTAGTGGTTGTAGGAGGTGTATGTCTGCTGAATTTGGGTGAAGTTGCATGGACTGGAGGCTGTTGTGAGGTGGATGGCTGTTGGGTGGGTGTGTGCCTGCATTTCTGTACTTTGGGAGGAGGGCTCACAGACACACTGGTAGAGGACGCTGGGGATGTGTGAATGGTAGTGGGGGTGGTGATTGCACGTGAGCGGTGTGTGGTGATGGGCGTGTTGGAGGTAGTGGCTGAGGATGTAGTGCATGCAGGTGTGAGTGGAGATGAAACTGGGAGGGAGACGTGAAGGTGGGGGACACAGTGGAGGAAGTAGATGTTGGTATGTGTGCATGGGTATGATGCTTGTGTGAGTGGGATGTGTGGTTCTTATGTTTGCCTGAGCAACTCTTGTGTGTTGATGAGTGTGCATGCTGTCTGATGGTGTGCTTGGGATAGGCTGAGGTACAGGGGATTGGGTCTGGGTGGAGGAGGTTGGAGGGGGAGGATGGACACAGGGACAATGGCTGCCATGAGTGCTGAGGCCAGAGCCTGAAATGCTCTCTGTTGGGTTGCCTGGCCAGAATGAATGCCCTCCAGGTATGCATTTGTTTGTTGTAAATGCCTCTCAACACCCTGGACGGCATTCAGAATGGTAGACTGCCCAACAGTGAGGGATCTCAGGAGGTCAATAGCCTTATCACTGAGGGCATCAGGGCTGACTGGGGCAGGGCCTGGGGTGCCTGGGGCAAAGGAGATGCCCACCTTCCTGGGTGAGTGGGCACAGGACACACGCTGAGGGGCTGCTGGGAGGGCGGTGCTGGTAGGGGGGGTGGGGGCTGTACCTGTTAATGCGGGGGGCACAGAGGGGCCCACCGTTCCCATCAGAGGAGGAGTCGCTGTCGTTGGTCTCTGCTCCTGTCCCCACCGTGGAGTTCCCCTCGCCCTCCGTCCCACTGGTGGCTTCAGACTCCGTTGTTTCACCCTCCAGGGCCAAGTGGGATGCAGCTACGTCCTGCTCCGGTGCCAATGCTCCGCCGCCTGATGATGCTATAGCACACAAGAACAGGGAGACCACAAAAAGGGTGGGGGGAAGACAGGAGAAAGACATGTTCAGTGCATGCAACACCACTACCGTTGGCAGACACAACAGACACAGCAGCCCTCTACACTACGCCATGCACTTATAGTTCCTGGATTTTTCACATGCACATGGGGTACAAGACCTATGCCCAATTGCTGCACCCCTGGAAGTCACAGCAGCCTGACTAGGTGTAGATGGCACTAACCTCTAGTGGGGTTGGGGTGCCACAGAGCCTGCCTCACAAGGGACCTTGCCTACCAAGCTCGCCCTGGCCTAGAGAAACCCACTGCCCACCTCCCCCACCCAGACACCTTGTAATGCGCGCAGAGTCAGCTGAATGAGAGTGTACTCACTCCCTTGTGGCTGCTGTGATGCCCTCAAGCGCCCATCCATCTCCGGATACGCCACCGCCAGGATCTGGAACATCAGGGGGGTCATGGTGCGACGGGCACCCCTCCCACATTGGGAGGCCATCTCCAGCTGGGCCTCCGCCGTCTTCTTGCTCCAGTGGCGCAGGTCCTCCCATCTTTTACGGCAGTGGGTGCTCTATCTGTGGTGGACCCCCAGGGTCTGGACGTCCTGGGCGATGGCACGCCAAATAGCCTTCTTCTAGTGGGCGCTGACCTAGAGGAATAGTACAGGGGGAAAGGAATATCTTTACCCGTCCGGACCGTCATACTCATTGGCCCACATTCCCACCCGTGCCCTGACGCACATACACTCACCGTGCACACATGCAGGCCTCAACCCCCCCCCCCCATTTATCTTCCATCCACACCACTCCAAACTGGCATTGCCCATGCAGCATGCTCACAATGTTTATCTGGAGGACCGTACAGTTGTGTGTACTGGGGGAGGACCCCATACACTAGTTTCTCCAACTCCTCCGAAGTAAAGGCAGGGGCTCTTTCCCCAGACACATGAGGCATTGTCTCTTCCAGACACAGGTCACAGCAGGACTTGCAGTGTAGGTCCTCTCCTGTTGAAGGTCAGGTATCAAGTGAGTGAACAGACAGCAAAATGGCAGTCACGTCCACGGTGGTGCGTACCGTCACCACCGGCGTACATCGTCAGTGGCTCCTCGGACCCATAGGTCCAGCACAGTTACCTCATATCCCCTTGTTCCACCTTATAGGTCAGGCAGCCGCCATTTCAGGGGGCCACATGGCATTATTATTAACTATTAACACCAATGTAGGCCTTGAATACACACAGTTACAGGCACATTGCGGATTAATAAATGTGTGCAAATTACATTTTGTGATACCTCAGAGTTGGCTGACTCTCTGCTCGCTGTTTTCATCCATAGGGCACGTCTGCTGGGGCAGGTGATGAGATGGCGGCATCCTCCGGTATACAGACCACTAGTGGACCTGTCGACAATGGAAGAGAGACACATAAGAGTCACCTACAGACTTGATTGTGCAACAATCCATGAACTGTGTGCCCAGTTGGAGCCAGACCTGATGTCAGCTATCCGCCGTCCCACAGGAATCCCCCCTCTAGTGCAGGTCCTGTCAGTACTCCATTTCCTGGCAAGTGGTTCCTTTCAAACAACAGTGGCCATTGAATCAGGGATGTCCCAGCCAATGTTCTCTAACATGTTGCCCAGAGTGTTGCCTGCCCTGCTGAAACACATGCGCAGCTACATCGTGTTCCCTCAGGTGGAGGATTTTCCCACAGTGAAAGGTGACTTCTATGCCCTGGGACATATCCCCAACATCATTGGTTTCACTGATGGAACACATGTGGCTTTGGACCCCCCCCCGCAGGAGTGAACAGGTGTACAGAAACCAGAAGAACTACCTTTCTATGAATGCGCAGATGGGGTGTTTGGCAGACCAGTACATCTCCCATGTGAATGCCAAATTTCCTGGCTCAGTGCATGATGCTTACATTTTGAGGAATAGCAGCACCCCTTATGTGATGGGGCAACTCCAGAGGCACCGTATGTGGCTAATAGGTGAGGACAAGGACCCTATACAGTGTGAATAGGTGTCTGGGTATGGGGTTGTCCCTATGGGTTAGTGTGTGTGTCTAACAGTTGTCACTCCATATTTGTAGGTGACTCTGGTTACCCCAACCGGTCATGGCTACTGACCCCAGTGAGAAATCCCAGGACAAGGGCAGAGGAACGCTACAATGAGGCCCATGGGCGAACTAGGAGCATGATTGAACGCACCTTTGGCCTCCTGAAGGTCAGATTCCGGTGCCTCCATATGACAGGTGGTTCTCTCTACTACTCACCAAAGAAGGTGTGCCAGATCATCGTGGCCTGCTGTATGCTGCACAACCTGGCTTTGCGACGCCAGGTGCCTTTTCTGCAGGAGGATGGGCCAGCTGGTGGTCTTGTGGCAGCTGTGGAGCCTGTGGACAGTGCATAAGAGGAGGCAGAAGAAGAGGATATTGACAACAGAAACAACATAATCATGCAATACTTCCAGTGAGACACCGGTAAGAAGATGTCACTGCCTGCCATATCTCATACTATTTTTGGGGCTAGCATTAGTCTGTCATTTTCACTCAGTGTATGGACCCTGACTTGTCACTTTGCCTTTCCATTTCACAGATGTGGGTCCCACTTTGTGCCCTCTGCAATATTTCCTTCAGCCCTACAGCTGTGTCACATTGGTATGTGAATAAGTAAATTGACATTGCTATATTCCTTGGTTATTGCAATTACACATTTGTGAACGCATGGACTGACTCCAGATTGTTTTGTGATTGAAGTGTGTTTATTCTTGTGCAAATAAGTGGAGGGGGTTGTAAAATGGGCAGGGGGGATGGTGGAGGAATGTCCATGGCAGAGTCCAGTCTATTTGTTTCACAGGTGCATTGTCCAAAGGGGCATAGGAAGCGGAGCAATGGGAGTTGAAGGATGGACAGGGTGACAAAGTGGGACAGAAGGGTGACATTAAGGGGGGTCTCATTTCCTGGCGGGGTCTTCACAATGTTCTCTGTCTTGTTCCTGGATCTCAGGGACTGTTTGCGGGGTGGTTCTCCATCTGCAGGGGGTGGGGTGCTGGTGTAGTGTTCCTGTGGCGGTGCCTCCTGTCCACTAGTGCCGGCGGAGGTGGAGGGCTGTTCATCGTCCAGGCTAGTGTCAGGGGCCCCTTGTTGTGCCACAGTGTCCCTCCTGGTTTTGACAAGGTCTTGCAGCACCCCTGCAATGGTGACCAGGGTGTTGTTTATGGACTTCAGGTCCTCCCTGATCCCCAGATAGCGTTCCTTCTGCAGCCGTTGGGTCTCCTAAAACATGGCCAGTACCGTTGCCATCGTCTCCTGGGAAGGATGGTAAGCTCCCATGATGTTGGAGAGGACCTCGTGGAGAGTGGGTTCCCTGGGCCTGTCCTCCCCCTGTCGCACAGCAGTCCTCCCAGTTTCCCTGTTGTCCTGTGCCTCTTTCCCCTGAACCACGTGCCCACTGCCCCCAGGTCCCTGATTTTCTTGGGTTGGTGGGTTTGCCTGGGTTCCCTGTAGTGGTGGACACACTGCTGATTGACATGTCCTGGGTAAAGAGGGATGGGCCTGCTGGGTGGGTGCTGTGCTGGTGTTTCCTGAGGGGGGAGGGTCTTTGGTGGCTTGTGACTGTGTCAGGGGAACCGACTGTCCTGAGGTCCCTGATGGGCCGGGCTGGTCATCTTGATCCAGTTGTGCAGAGCTGCTGTCATCACTGTGGGTCTCTTCTGTGGAGGGACTGGATGTGTCTGGTACCTCCTGTCCGGTGACGTTGGGTTGGGGTCCTGCAGGGGTGTAAAGGCATAATTATTTTATCTGTGTGTGCCATTGTGTGCAATAGGTGAGTGACCCTGTACTCCAATGCTTGCATTCTTGTCTTGGTCCTTGTGTGATATTTGGTTTGGGGTCTGTGTGGGTATCTGTAGTGGACATGCTTTGGTGATGGGTGTCCATGATTTGGTGGTGCATGTAGGGCTTGGTATTCGGATGGGTGGGTTGTGATAGTGGGACATATGTGAGGTGTTGGAGTGATGGGGGTGAGGGTGGCAGTATGTGATGGCATGCAGGAAGGGTGGGGGATATAGTAGTAAAGCTTTGACTTACCAGAGTCGAGTCCTCCTGCTACTCCTGCGAGGCCCTCAGGATGCAGTATTGCCAAGACCTACTCCTCCCAAGTTAGTTGTGGGGGAGGAGGTGGGGGTCCACCGCCAGTCCTCTGTACAGCAATCTGGTGTCTGGAGACCACAGAACGCACCTTCCCCCGTAGGTCGTTCCACCTCTTCCTTATGTCATCCCTTGTTCTTGGATGCTGTCCCACTGCGTTGACCCTGTTGACAATTTTCCACCATAGCTCCATCTTCCTTGCAATGGAGGTGTGCTGCACCTGTGATCCGAATAGCTGTGGCTCTACCCGGACGATTTCCTCCACCATGACCCTGAGCTCCTCCTCATAGAACCTGGGGTGTCGTTGAGGTGCCATGATGTGGTGTGGGTGATGTGTGAGGTGGTGTGTGTTGTGATGTATGAGGGGATGTATTGTTGTGTGTTGTTTGAGGTGCGTGGATGTTGTGTAAGTGATGGTGTTGTGTGTCTGTGGATGCTGGTGTTGTTTATGGTGGTGTCTCTCTCTGGCGTGGTTTCAGAATTCTGGTAGTAAGGGTTTGTGGGTGATGGGGGTGTGTGTTTTATATTGGATTCGGTGTGTGAGTGTGGTGTGTGTATGTGTGTCAGGTGTGTGTATTTTGAATTGTCAAATGTGGTTGTGTTTTGTAAGTGTGTGTGTATTTTAAGCGCTGTGGTGTGTACCGCCAATGGAATACCGTGGTTGAAAGACTGCCGCGTGGATTCGTGGGTCGTGATAGTGTGGGCGTAATCCTGTTGGTGTGACGTGGAGGTTTTGGTGTCACCAGTTTATCACTGGCCTTTGGTGTGGCGGACTTGTGTGGGTGTCTGGATTATGGCAGATTCCGAGCTGTGGGTCGTAATAGCTGTAGCGGAATTCCGCGGCCGTATCGGTATGTTGGCGGTCTTCTGCACGGTGGTAAGCGCCATTTACCGCCAGGGTTATAATGGGGGCCTTTGTACCTTAATGATTCACCACAAACATTTACATCATCCCAAAATGTAGAAAATGCTAAAGGCCTTAAAGGTTTCGTGGTGATCCTTCAAAAGGGTGGAAAGTTCTTAGGAAGCCAATATCCAAGGAATTGCTATCTTTAGGAATGCTAACTATAACTACAGATTTAGGGCCCGATTACGAGTTTTGCATTCAGACCACCAGACTGCATTGGCAGTCTCTAGACTGCTGTATCACGATGGATGCAGGCTGAACCGCAAACTGCCAAGACAAATGGCGCCCATCAGCTATGCAGTAGTCAGCAATCTTGCCACTGTGCAGTCTGTCGCCGTCATGGCCGTGTGGAACCACCGAGCCCATTACAAAAACATGACATAGCGGTCCCCTTGCAGCGGTCAGCTGATGGTGGTTGGCTGCCGTGGTACACATTCAGCAAAGCAACAGACAAGTGTCCGTTCGATGGATTCAAAAACAACACAGCTCATCTACATTGGCCCAGAGGATACACCTGCAAATCACAATATGAAAATATCCCTTCCCAGACCATGATCCTTCGCCTCTCTACAGCACAGCAAGACAGACACCAGAGACCACTACTGCATACCTCAGATAGATTAACCATCACTTTTTTCCACAATCTCATTTCAGACCTTGCACATACTTTTTTCCAGTGATTCCCTATTTCACTTTCCCTGTTAAGTAAGTCCCTGCCACCCACTTTAATTTACATCCATGTCATGTCCCAAAAATCCCAGTTTTTCAGAAGACAAGTTGCGAGTCATGGTGGATGAAATCATAAGAGTAGAGCCACAATTAGTTTGACCCCAAGTCCAGCACACTACTCTCAGTAGGAAAAGGGAAATGTAGCAAAGGATCGTTCACAGAGTGACTGCTGCAGGCATCATCCTGCGCACAAAGGAGGACATACAGAAGAGAGGGGAAAGGTCTCTGATGACTGGTGGTAATTCAACCCAGTGCCCCATTACAACTATTTCCCTGGGAAACGTAGGTCTTGCCCATCCTGCATCCTGAGGACTTTACAGGCATAGCTGGGGAGCAGAGTCTGGTAAGTCACACCACAAAAAACTGTCACAAAAACTCATTGTCCCGTATGCTCACATCTCACCTTTTGGATTGTTGAACTACTTTCTCAACATGCAACACCCAGAGTAGTAGAGATGTAAGCTAGTCAATGTGTATTAAACTACAGAACATCACATGCATCATGCCATATTTTAGAATGGGACACGTAACTGTGTCAACATCAAAAGATCCTCCCAGGACCAATGAACTGAGTCAACATGTAAATGTATGCCCATCTAACTAGAGTGTGCTAACAGATAAATAGGAATAAACATTTGTCATGTGTTCAGAAGTTGAGAGAGTGATATACCTACATCTGCCAGGAGGCCCTGTTTCTGTAACTCAAAACAACAGGTCATACTGCACTTGACCAAATACACCTGTGTGCCAGTTTTCAAATTATGTACAGAGGGTACTGGGAGTTTAGCATTTGTGTAGTATTGGTTGCCCACAAGTGACATTCCTACAACTACCAATAAACCCCGTTTCAGTACCTCTAACCAACAGGCCATACTTCACTTGAACAAGTACACCTGTGTGCCGTCTTTCAGATGATGTACCCTCCCCTGGGAGTTTAGAATTTGCATAATTTTGGGAGCCAGCAAGTGGCATGCCTACAACTATCAGGAGGCCCTATTGCTATAAAACCAAAAAGCCATACTGCACTTGACCAAAAGCACCTGTGTGCCATCTTCTTGGGAGTGAGCAATCTACATATCATGCTCAACTCAGTGATGTGTATGTCTACCTGCTTACTTTTGTCCTGGTATCCTAAAATGAAACTACTGACGCCAGGAATGTAACCGTACCAAGTTAGTATATCAAGACATAAAGCTGCTTCACTAAATTGGTTGACTCAGCACTGCTAATATGATGGCTACATCTACATATACCACAAAATTTGTGGTTTGCCTGTATCTCACACAATTAGCCCTTGGAATGGTCAAATACACATGCCACCTCTCCACTGTGTTGGCTTAAAAGTATGTAAGATGTCATATTCATTTCATCATCTAAAGTGCAACTGATCAGCACATCTAATGAGTAGCTTGAGTCTAATAGTTTCTGCAAAGTTCACAGATGTCAGGTCAACAACTTCAATACCATGGTAACATAGCACAATCAACGAATCTACCGCTTAAGATTGTCCAGGCTCTCTACTGACAATGACACAGGACCTTTGGATGTAGATTACACATTTCAACCAATAACAATGTTCTTGTTCCTCAACAAGTCGAGCTAGCACAACACCTGCCCAGACATTGTCCACTGGCCAGACTCCCAACCCACCTCTGGATGAAGACCTCAGTGATAATACTCCTAGACATGTAGATGTGGATGATGGTCCTGATACCTCTGGGCAGCCTGATCAGATGGTTACAGTGAGTCACTGTGTCCGCAACAGCACCTCCCACCCCAGTTGCATGTATATCACAGAGAACAACGTGTCACCCTCATGTATCTAGCACAGTTGCTACAATCTTATGCCCCCCCAGACCTAGATCCTCAGGAACAAATCAACAATGCAGACACTGAGGGTCCAGGAACCATTTGGAGAGGGCACACTGTGCCAAGGGCACAGGCTCATTGGGGTAGGGACGATGAGGGATGCTGTGGGCTGGCAGAGTGAGGCCACTAGGCCCGCTCCTGACCAGCATATTATCAGTCAAGTCTTGGGTGTCTATCATGAGTCTCAGAGCATGATAGGCCAGGTGATAACCAAACTCCGGGAAATCAAGCAGCTGCAGCGGGACAGGATCCACTGAATGGATGCCTATAATGCACACATGGGAACCCTAACAGGGGTGATGAGGGACATCCACACAACCTTGAGCAGGGCTTTTCAGCCACCATCCATTTCTTTCTGTGGGCCAATCACATCAAGCCCAAGTACATCTGTGGTAGCCACAGGAAGGGAGGCCATGCCAGAGGACCAAACAATCTCATACACCCCAGCCTCTGCAGCAGCTGAATCCCCTCACCCTCGCAAGCAGGGACATCCATGCAAGAATCCAGGAGGTGCGGATGGCAAGACACCCACCACTGCCAGCAAGAAACTCCTTAATGTCCTTCTTTGTGCGTCACACATTCACTCTGGGGACTGATCCTGAACCTCATTCCATTTCGAAGGGAGTAGTCTGGACTTTGGACTTCTGATGGTGTGGTATCTACGCCTATGATTTCATTCACCATAACTGACCCACTTCACTTTTCAGTTTTGTTACTTTTTCACATTTGTTTTCACCCCAAGCAATATAATAAATTCACTAGCCACAAGCTCATTGTCTCCTGTCTCAAATGTCACATCTAGCAAAGTAGGTATGTAAGAACATGTAAACCATACAATGAAAAAACAAGCTACTTGTGGAAGCGAGAAATGTTGCGTATATACAATGTTTAGCTCAGATTCACAATTATGCCATACCAACACATACATACATATGTCTTGTCGAAGAAGATTTTTATTACATTGTCCAAATCATAGGGTGTTAAGATGTCAGAAACAGAGGAAATCATACAGGTTGGAATCACACTGTGTACATTATCAGATTTACAGGGACAGACCTCCGAAACATGGAATAAAGGGAAATATCAGATATTGTCCTGTAGAATAGGCGACAAATTAATTTGGTTGATGTAATCAGCTGGAGTCATTTTTTCTACCTCAAAAAGGATACCAACATTACTACATGCAAGATTCAACAGATGGCAGTACAACAGTTCCTGATCACAGGCACATTACAATCCAGTGCATCTACATCTGGTGGTATGATACAAATGTCAGTGATGTGCCACAAGCATTTTGACCTACAATGATGAAATACTACAACAGCTAAATACAGTTTATACAAATAGGGTGTTTAGCCAATGTGAAGGGAAACTAATATTAATTTGGACATATTTACTGACCACATGAAGACACACATGATGCATCTGGCCACCACAAGACAAGGAACAAGTCCAATGGAGTCTCCTCAACTTCCAACCTACCATTGTGCAAGCTGTCTTGGCACAGGTCTTGTACACCCACAGTCTGTGACATACATTCCCAGGAACAATCCATGTCCACTTTGTATGTCCAAACAGGATTATATACCTGCCAAAGTCACAACACTGAAAAGTCCAAGTTAAGATGCTAAGGTGAGGGTACCTAATCAAACACAAAAACAATGAGTAGAGTTATCAAGACATACATATGACACAATTGACATAGCAAACATCAGTAGAATACTGTATTTTAAAAACTTTAACACAAACAAAGCAACATTACCAAAGTGTGATTGTGTCAAAAGCTTCTGCAACAAACAACCTTTGGCAGATTTTACAGAGCTTCAACTTCCTAACATGTCCTACAATGATAATCCTCACATCATCATAACAAGAGTTCATTGTACAGTCAAAGTCATGACATGTCATGACATACTTACACTCATGAGAAAAAGCTGTTGATGAGATCTTGTCACAAATCAGCTCCTTCCTCTTCACCACTATCATCATTATTTGGCATTTCAGGATTCTCACCTGGTGGTACCACAGGCTCTCCGTCCTCTAGGATGTAAGGGATGTTCCTACACAGAGCAATGTTATGGAGCATGCTGAAGGCCACAGTGATTTGACACACCATCCCAGTGAGTAGAGGAGGGCTCCCCAGTCTTGTCCAGACTGCGAAATGTGGCCTTCAGGATCCCAAAAGCCCGCTCCACTGGCTACTGTGTTCCTCCATAGACCTTACTGAAGCGGGCTTCCCCTAGCGTAGTTGGATTCATCAGTGGTGTTAACAACCAAGGAGGGTTGGGACATGCTGAGTCTCCTGTTTTTTTATTGAGACATGTGTTACAATGAGTCACACACTTCCTGATTATAGCACCTGACATTGCACACACAATTAGGACAGATGTTACTTACGAAGCCATGCTCTGTCTGGTTGCAGTTGTGACATCAGTTGTGGTATGGTGCTGTTCTGCATTGCAAAGGATTAATCAGCTGAACCTGGGAACCGGGCACAGAAATTTGAAATGTACACTTCTGGTAAGCAGACAACTTGCACGTTGCAAGAATGGAAGCTATTCCTGTTGCAATAGGCTTGTTCACTTGCATGTGGTGTCTCTAATGCAATATATGTGCCATCAATGGCTCCCACCACCTGTGGGAGATGACCAAATCCATAAAAGTCAATCTTCTCATTGGCTAAATCCTCATGTCTGGGGAACCTAATATAGCTCTCAATGTGTTTCATCATTGCTGATAGCACATTTTGTAACACACCACTGTACATTGGGTGTGACATACCACACATATAGCACTGTTTCCAGGAAGTGTAGTACTGCCATGAGTCTTACAATGGGTGGTATACATGTTGGATTAGTGTTCTTGGGCCTGAGATCTGGCTCTAACTGACAACTTAAATCCAGGATTATTTGCCTATTCCGACAGAACTGTGATTGTGGAATCAAATGATTTGGAGTATTAGTCACTGTGTCCAGACCAACATAAACGATGACTGACAACAAACTCATGAGACAAAACATTATTGACAGAAAATACATTACACCTATTACACATCAAGACAGTCTGCTACTCCAGGTTCAGCTATGATACCTATGGTTGTCTGCCACATTTTGGGAAATTACTCACTTGCCGCCTGACAATGCTACCATCCATACCTTCACTATGTGAGCTGCTGTGTGCCACCTCTAGGAGCAATCCTGTCTGGTCTAATACGTGAAAGGGCCCCTGCCTTCTCTCTCTCCAGAGGAGCTGGAGAGGCTAGTGGAAGAGGTCTGTCCCCTGTATGGCCAGCTCTATGGCTCACAAGAGGAGCAGGTAACTACCTCATTGGCATATTTGACTCTGTTCAACACCACCCTTCTTCACAGGCTACAACGTGGCTCTGAGTCCCAGTGAGTTATTTGGGTCCCTGTTGTCACAATCTGTGGTCCATACATAGGATGCACAGGTTGTGGAGGGTGGAGCCCTGTACTCTGTGAATTTCAAATGACCATTGTGTTGTATGATGTGTTTTGAGCCCTAGATCCTCCTTGTTTTGCCTTCATATGTATATGCAAGTGAAATTTACAGACAATGATATATGTGATGATCTGATGATGATAAATGACACAGTAAATGTATTGGCATTGTAGCATGAGTTTTGTCTGTATACCGTTTGAGTCAGTTGAGGATGTTGGAAGCAATGTGTTAAGTCGCACTCCTCACTCAGCCCAGGTCTGGTCTTGGCAAACTGGTATGACAACAAAATTAATTTCATGGAGCCCTTCAGAGTGCCACACAACCCTGAAATCGCATATAGGATGGACATAGGATGTACTGTCATACATTGAAGTGATGGAATATGATGGTCATGGTGGATCTATATGTTCAGCCTGCAGACGGCAAGGCCTGTCAAAGCCTTTTCATAGTATGGCAAATAGCCCAGGCAGGTGCACAGTAACTGTGGCTATGCAACTGTGGCACCGGATCCCCTCCCTGCAGACTTTCAGATCCTCAGAAGTGGACAAAATGAGTCTTCATAAGCAAGATTTGGCCTGAATGTTTTTACATTGATTACATTAGGAAAAGGGTTTGAGGTAACCACCAGACCTGGTACTCATATCCTTTGACCTTCATTGCCAATGTGTGATATTGACTTATGACAGGCTCCTTACTCCCACAGGTCTGTTGTCACCTTACCATAAGTCATGCTTGTATAGTGCAGGCCTAGTGCACAAGTGATAAACACACAGTGGAGACAGTCTGTTAATTCAGGGGAAATCATGACATGAGATTCACTAGCTTTGTAACATGCAACCAATCCCACCAAACATACCTTGCTATGTTGGAAATCATCTCTGTTGGATATGATAACAGGTGTCTCCTGTGATACTAGTACATACCACACAAACCAAGTCAGAAGTGGTATGAGATTCCATTAGGTAAACAACATATCGACACATCCATAGAAAAGAAGCTTTCAGTGACACCCTTGCCAGCCCTGTCATTCTCACCCAAGTCTTAGGGTGTAGTTGGTTACATAGTAGTTGCCTGTATCAACCATATGCAAAGAGTCATTGTGCCTGGATGTTAAGGTGTCTGTACGTTCATGCTCAAGTAGTTTCCCCTTCTGAAGGTCACAGTGGTGTGTTGTGTGTCATTGTGGCTCACATCACAGTACAGGTCGCTTCGGCCTGGGCTACATGATGTCAGTGGGCTTGCTTAGTAATTGTAGGCCATGACCAGGGTTGTGGATAGTCGGCAGATGACTCCAAAGTGAGTATTTGTGTCACTTAATATACCACTGTGTGTGCTTTACACAGGTAGGGGCAGATTTAAGAGCCCCTAGTGCCTCTTGCGCCACATTAGAGTCTTTTTTTTATGCTATTGTGGCCCAACGAGACCAAAATCACTGCGCCAAACTTACAAAGTGGAGTAATGCATGCATTGCGCCACTTTGTAACCCTTTCTCTACATTATGCCTGTGGCAGGCATAATGTATGCAAAGGGAGAGTTCCCCTGGTAGGGGGGGGTGAAAAAATGGTGCAAAGAAATCTAAGAGATTTCTTTGCGTAATTTTTTTCTGCACTTTCAGTGCCTGCTCTGAGCAATGGTACAATGGGCCTCAATGGGCTTTGCAGGATTAGCATGAACATTTTTCACGCTAATCTTGTAAAGCTCTGAACTAGCGTGAATAATTCTGATGCTAGTTCCCTAACTTCCACCAAGGATTGGTGTATCTTGGATGCGGCACACACATGGTGGCTGTTGGAAACTGGATTATTGGTAAGGGCAGGTAAGCATCGACACTTAGCAACAGGCCACTAACCCCCATCAGGTCCAGTCAGGTTTCAATAAAATAATCCCCGCTCAACTCTCGGTAGCTTGGCAAGCTCTTGACAAGGCTTAACTTAGAGGAGACAGGTGTGTAAAGCATTTCATATCAGAAAACAGTAAATATGTCAAACAAAAAACACAATAGAAATCCAACACCAATTTATAAACATAGATTATATTTTTCTCTTTAAAATGACACCAAAACTATTAAAATCAGATAAGGGGAACCGGAGATATGATTTTTGTAAAGAAATAATGTTTTCTAGTGCATAGCAACAAAAAGCGCCAATCTGGTCATCTGGTCGCACCTCGACCGGGGCAAAGTCAAACTTTCAGGCTAACTGCGATGGAGCCCTGCTCAGCTACAGCAAGCGGGAGGCCTCGGTCAAAAGTTTTCTTGAAGATTTTCTTCAGCGGGACGAAGACACCAATTCAATCCAACCTCTCTGGAGTCCTCTTTGGATATGCGTCGCAGGAGACCTCGGTGAAGTTTACCACTTTCTAACTTAGACAATTTTTGGGGATGAAAATCTCCGTCCGGGCCAAAGTTGAATCTTCAACTGACGTCCCTGGAGCCCTCCTCGGACATGCTGCGCGGGAAGCCCCGGTCAACTTTTTACCTTTGGACTTAGTCACTTTTTTGGAGCTTTTTCTCTCCGACGTCAGACGATCCTCCACAACATGCTTATTTTGATGTCATTGGATTGCCCATCCAGGAGCTCCCGGTGAAATCCTGAAAGTCTGGGGATCCAGAGCTTTTCAGCAGGATGAACCTGCAGGCAGGGTCGCGGCCGACATAAGCCTGCTTGACTCTAAATGGTGGGTCAGTCCTCTCATGGAGCTTTTTACAAAAAGTTCTCCAAACTTCTCCAAACGTCTGAATCTTCTTCCAGAAGGTCTTTGAAAGTATTTTAGGAGTTCACAGCTCATTCCAAGGTTCCAGAACCTATGAGTTGCTCCTTGAGGGTTAGGACTAACTCCCAGAATGCACCTGGCTCAAACTCCAAAATGACCACTGGACAGTGGTCAGTTTCTTCAGGCTTTGATGCAGGGGACTCTGGTTAGCTATTTTTCAATTGTAGCAAGCAGGGAGTCCATTTTTGAACCAGTTAAAGCGAGGCAAAGTACTTTTTGTGGTGAATACCAAGTGTGCAGCTTGTGCAGTCCTTAAGAGTGCAGTGTCCAGGTGCAGGTCAGGGTCAAACAGGGCAGTCTTTCTTCTTCTGATTTTCTTCCTTTTAGGGATCTGAGGTGTGGATAATCCTAAATGCAGCCCTCTCCTAATCTAATCAAGAGTGCACCTAATTGTCTGGGGTTGCAGGGGTGGGGGAGGTCCTGAGCTGCTCCAAAAGTCCTTCCCTGCCTTTGAAGACCAGTTTGGCTGTTCTCTCCCATCCTGTTTCACCTCCCACAGGCACATCCGTTGTGTTCAGTCCAGGCCACTTCACACCTCATCAAGGCAGCCTGGCCAGGCTTCCAGAGGCTGGCCATTCAGAGAAGGGCACTACAGAGCTGAAGTTGGAAACTTTCAGGTAGAGTTTTAAAACTCTTTACCTGAACTAGTTATATTAAATCCAACAATGGCAAGTTGTGGGATTTATTATAACAATTATGTTGATACCAAACTTAAGGTATCTGTCTCCTAGGGGGGCTTTGTTATTTAAAATAAAGTCTCCTCATTTTAGCCTATGGAGGCCATTCATAACAGTGAGAGAAAAATAAATGTGGCTATTTTACCTCACCAGGGCTTATACAACAATCTTTATAAGGTCCCTGCTTAGTTACATGGCACCCAACCATTAGGGCACACCTTAGGGGTGATTTATATGTAAAAATAAGGTAGGTTAAGACTATGGAAGTACTTTTACTTCCAAAGTTAAATTTTCATATAACTTTATCTTAAACACAACCAGCAAGGCAGGCCTGCCTTTAAAATGACACTGGGCACCTCCGCAGTGCACTTATGGGTGCACCACCTATGTTGGGGTCCCTAAACCTAAATGTCCTACCATATACTAGGGACTTATAGGTAGGTTGACATAGCCAATTAAAATTGGCCTAATTTCCATACTCATTTTACACAGAACACAGGCCCTGGGACTGTATGGCAGTACCCAGGGCACCCTCAGAGTTAAGAAAACGCCACGAAAAAGTAAAAAATGGGGCAAAAAGTTAGTGGGGCTCTGCAATCAGCCCTGTTTTCTCACAGTGGAGTTAGAGGGTCTCTAAGGGGCACAAGAAAAGTGGCACTGCACTGGGTGAGCTCCACTTTTCTTAAATCAGGCCCGTAGTGTGTTGCCAATTAAAAAATACTTGTGCTAGGTTTTTTCAGGATGTGTATTAAACAGCCAGTCAGCCATTAAAACAACTTAATTTGTCTATTGCATCCATTCAAGTCAACGCCCGTCAGAAGCAAGGGATTTAGTAAGCCATCGCCCAAAGGTGTGGACCCTGGGGCTACACATCACCAGTGCAGCATCGACTGTCAGAAAAGGTGGGAGGACCTGAGACATTGGCCCCAGAAGATGTCAGAGGTCCAGCTGGGGCTGTCCTCTCAACGTGGGCATGGCTCATGCCAGACTCTGACCTCCCTGATGGCGCACATACTGGTGGTGGCCTACACCAAGCTTGATGGGCATTTGAGGGAAGCCCATCAGCTTCAAGGAGGTGAGTCCTGGGCAGATACGTGCCTGTTACATTGCCAGGTTGATGTGTTAGGGCCAGCCATCTCCCTATGAATAATGGAGATGGCCCATGTGTGATACACAAGATGAGTTGTTGTTTGTGTAGGCATTGTGGTTGTTGCATGCTGATGTGCCTTGCCTATTGTCCTAGTGACTAGGGAAGCAACAGAGTACAGTCCACTACTCTCTTTGGCAGACACATGGTTGAGTACAGTGGTCAATCATTTCATGTTGATTTATGCTGTAGATGTCACTTGCACCCAAGAGTCCCCTTGTTTTCAGTGTGTCAGCTCCAACAACAAACAACATGAGGTAATAGATCATTGTACTTAGCCATGTGTCTGCTCAAGTGAGTATATTAGCATCTATACCCAACAGGCCACTTGCTGTCAGAGTGTCAAGAGTGCCGGTGCCTCACTATTGTCACCTGTGATGGTGGCAATCATACATGTGACATGGCATACATTGTCCTTTCTATGTAGTCAGTGAGCAATACTTTCCCTTGGTAGGTAGTGTATGCATGGTTACATGATTTGGGTGATATTACTGTTGGCAACAGTATTTGTGCCGACATGTCAGCATGAGTACCTTGCACTTTTGTGGTATCATTTCCACCACTATTTCATACATGTTTTACCTGTCTTCATGGGATGATGTCTACTTTCATCACATATGGGAGCATGCCAAAATCTCTTGGAAAATAAATGTTTATGATGTGTATACAGTTCATGTGGTACTACAGACAGGAGTGTGTCAACGTTTGTATGGTCACACATAGCATAAGCCGTTACTCCATGTAATTTCTCATGAACAATTGGAGGTGCAATGATGGGCATGACAGGCATACCAACAATACTTACTCACAATGTGAATTTCCATGCCATTGATGTGAAATCGATTGGCTACGTGCTTGTCATAAGTCAATTGTTGTAGTTTCATTACCCGACATGCATCAGGGAGTGACATGCAGAAATGTTGGAATCATATGTGAGTGTGTGCACTCAATAATCTAAAAGAATCTGTGTTTTCTTGACAAAAAGGTACATTGATGTGCCTTCCTGTTGGGAATCATTTTAAAAGAACTCTTCACAGGATGGAGCCACAACAACATTCAATGGACTAATGGCTTTTAATTCTGCAATGTTAGAAGAGTGTTCTCAACAGTTCCAAGCAAGACAGGTGATTTCCTTAGGCCTATTTGACTAATTGTGCTGTGGATAGTTCTGGACAAATCTCCCAGCCATTTTGACTATATTGTCTCCATTGTATGTCACTACAAGATGTGTCATCTAGCAAAGCAACATTAGTACAACTTCCATGAGACTATTCAGGCAATGCACATATTGTGAAGTAACCATTGGTGAGTTTTCACAGTGTGACATGGGTGTGTCAATGCCACCTTCTTTCTATAACTGTACTTCCTTCTGCAACATGGGCAGATTATTTCCCCAACAATTCTTTATATATATATATATATATATATATATATATATATATATATATATATATATATACACACACACACCACAGGACCTTGTGTTGAATTTGTGAGAATAAAGTTGGCATTGCCATAATAATTGATGCTAACAGGTAAGTGAGGGGTGCTCCAAGAGCCAAATCATTCAAGGTGACAGGATCTCCATGGGTATTGTGATTCAACAACTTCACTCTTGCACTTGAAGTTGTATATTAATCTGATTTTCCTGTGTGCAAACATTTACAGTTCATGTAGCATGCATGCATGTGGTGTAGCAAATATTGGAGGCACTTTGGAGGACCTTGTGGCTGGGGGCTACTGTACATTTTGGTAATGTTTTGTGATCAAAGCTGTTGTTCAAATTTGTTGAGACACATGGAATGACTTTATTTGTTTTTGTGATTTCAGCATCATCCCAGTCAAGCAGCGGAAAAAGGACACACATCAGTGGGGAAGCATCTGACCACAGTACCACAGTACCTCCAGTCTCAAGAAAACAGACAAGGAGGGACCCAGTGGCACAGAGGATGAGGGGAGTGCCACGGAGTACTCTAGCTCCACATCATCTTCAGAGTTGACCTCCAGTGGACACTCTCTAGTGGTGGTGGAACTCCCAAGACATGCTCCTTTTCCATCCTTGACTGCCACCGTCAGTTCAATCTCCACCCTCCCAGTTGCTACCCACCCAGTTAGCTGGGCCCGCTTCCTCAGGAGGGTAGGGGTCTCCTTTGGCCCAGGCACCTCACCCCCTGTTACCCCTTCTACCTGAGTGATGAGGCTATTGACCTCCTGAGGAGCATCTCGTGGGTCAGACTGTCATTCTGAATGCCATCCAGGTGCAGGGTACCCAGCTCCAACAGATAGTTGAATACCTGGAAGGCATTCATAGTGCTACGTCTGGCCTACAGAGATCTTTTCAAGCTCTGGCCTCTTCCCTCACAGCAGCCTTTCTCCCCCCACAATACTCCCCCCACCACCTTCCTCTTTCCTATCCAATGTCCCTATTCCTATACCTGTCCAAAGCACACTCACACATACACATGCACACCTCTCAACAGCCACAAGCAGCACACATAAACACAAACACAATAAAACACACATGCATGCAAGCACTCAACAATCACTCACTCAACTCACAACCACCACCATATCCACCATAACCCCAGACACCAGCCCAACAAACACTGACACAGGCACCAATCCCACCATATTCCCATATTCCCATATACCACCGTAAACACCCACAGACCCAGCCACCACTCAGCCCATTCTCCCAGACACCACCTGTTAGAAATGGGGTCTTTGGTTGGCAGTCAGATTACCCCCTATCCAAGCAAGGACCCTCACTCTTGTCAGGTTAAGTCATACACAATCCAAATTATCCTGTGCCCACCCTCTGGTAGCTTGGCACTGAGCAGTCAGGCTTAACTTAGAAGGCAATGTGCAAAGTATTTGTGCAATAAATCATGCAATAACACAGTAGAACAACACAAAAATACACCACACAGTGTTTAGAAAAATATATAATATTTATCTGGTAAAATGCAGGTCAAAATGATTAGGATGCAATAAGTATATGTTGAGATATCACTGTAAAAATGATATAAAGTGTCTTTAGTTTCTTAAAAGCAATAAATGTCTCTTGCAAGCACAAAGTACCTAGTTTGCGTTCAAAATCTCCGCAAGGAACCACAGAGGAGGAGATGTGGGGAAAACAGGGAGGCGTGCGTCGATTTCTCGGGCCGCACATAGTGATGTGTCGTTTATTTTTTCACACAGGGAATGCTTTGCATTGATTTCTGGCACTCGGTCTTGGATCTCCTTCGGGTTGCGGGGCTTTCAGACGCCCCGGGGAAGATGCTTGGAATTACGGCACTGAGAAGACAAAGTCACAGGGGCTGCGTCGATCCGGTGAGTGTTGCGTGGAAATTTCGACCGCACCGCAGGCACTGCATAGATTCCTCTCTGGAAGTCAGGCTGCGTTGTTCCGGCTCGGATGTGCGTCGATCCAGTGGGCTATGCGTCAAATTTCCGGTCGCTTCGCTGGTGCTGCATCGATCTTCTCGTTGCGAAGTCAAGCTGCATTGTTCCGGTTCGGCGTGCAGTGAATTTTTCACCACGATGCAGGCTGTGCGTCATTTCTGGCAGGCTGTGCATCGATATTCACCACACAGGGAGTTCTTCTTGTAGAAATTAAAGGGGTCATTACAACATTGGCGGTAAAAGGCGCTTACCGCCGTGCAGAAGACCGCCATCTGACAGCTATTTGGCTCACAGGTACAGCACACATCAATAGCCAGGAAGATGGAGCTATGGCACAGAATAGTGGACAGGGTCAACACCGTGGGACAGCACCCAAGAAATAGGGAGGACATCAGGAAGAGGTGGAACGACCTACGGGGGAAGGTGCGTTCCACGGTCTCCAGACACAACATCACGGTTCAGCGGACTGGCGGTGGACCCCCACCGTCTCCCCCACAACTAACAACATGGGAGGAGCAAGTCTTGACCATCTTGCATCCTGAGGGCCTCAGAGGAGTCGGTGGAGGATGGGACACTGGTAAGTCAAATCTCAAATATCATATCCCCCACCCTACCTGCATGCTATCACACACCCCCACCCTCACCGCCTCCCCTATCACTCCAAATCCTCACCAATGTACCCATACCACAAACCACCCATCCCAACACCAAGCCCTGCATGACACAACTAAGCATGGTCACCCCTCACCAAAGCATGCCCACTGCACATACCCAGAACACCCCCCCAACCATCATCACACAAGCCCCCACACAGGAATGCTTGCACTGGGGTTCACGCACACCCACCCATTGCACACCATTACACACACATATGCAATAATCATGCTATTATGCCCCTGCAGGAACCCGAAGGACCGTCACCACACCAGAGGGTCCAGACAACACCACTCCACCCCCAGAAGAGGCCCGCAGTGACGATAGCAGCTCTGCCCTACTGGATCTTGATGACCAGCCCGGACCATTGTGGGCCTCAGGACAGTTGGTTCCCCTTGCACAGGCACAGCCCAACACCGACTTTCCACCCTCTGGTAGCACCAGCACAGCACCCACCCAGCGGGCCGAATCCTCCCTACCCAGGACAGGTCAATCAGCGGTGTGTCCACCACTACAGGGCACCCAGGGTAACCCACCACCCCAACAACAACAGGGACCTGGAGGCAGTGGTAGTGGGCACACGGTCCAGGGGACGGAGGCACCGGATAATAGGGGAACTGGGAGAGCTGCTGTGCGACAGAGGGAGGACAGGCCAAGGGAACCAACTCTCCACGAGGCCCTCTCCTCCATCATGGGAGCATACCACCACTCCCAGGAGACGATGGCGACGGTCCTGGACAAGTTGCAGGAGACCCTGCGCCTGCAGGAGGAACAGTATTTGGGGTTCAGGGAGGAGCTCAGGACCATCGGCTCCGCCCTGGGCACCATCATAGGAGTGCTGAAGGACATACAGCAGACCTTGAGGGACACCGTGGCACTCCAAGGGGCCCCTAACACTAGCCAGGACGATGAACTGCCCACCACCTCCGCCGGCGCTAGTGGACAGGAAACCCCGCCACAGGACCACCACACCAGCACCCCGCCCCCTGCAAACGAACAACCACCACGCAAGCGGTGCCTGAGATCCAGGAACAGGACAGAGCAAGATGGCAAGACCCCCGCCAGGAAATAAGACCACCCTGATTGTCATCCCACTGTCCCACTTTGTTAAGCTGTCCATATTCGAACTGCCCCAGCTCCACTTCCTATGCCCAGATGGGCAGTGCACCTGTGAGACTAATAGACTGGACTCTGCCATGGACATTCCTCCACCATCACCCATCACCATTGTACAACCCCCCTTCTTTTTTAAGCACTTAAATAAAAACCCTTGAAACACAAAACAACCTGGAGTCAGTCTATGATTTTGTATTATGTATTATCAATGACAGTGTCATAATGGCTGTACCATTGTAAGGCTAACATACCTATGTCACACATCACAAGCCCTTGAAGGATGCAAGCAGTTGACACGTAGGTCACCACACCTGTGAAACCGTAATGGAAGGATACAACTCAGTTAACAAATAGTGATTGAAATCGACAAACAGGATAGAGGTAGACGTGTGAAAGTTAATGTAATGTTAAAACAGAAAATGTACTCACCTGTGTGTCACTGGAAATATTGCTGTATGACTGACTCCCTGTTGTCGTTTTCTTCTTCCTCAGCTTCATCCTCATCACTGTCCACAGGCTTCACAGACTCCACAGCTGCTACAACACCGTCATCTGGATCATCCTCCTGCAGAAAAGGCACCTGGCTTCGCAAAGCCAAATTATGGAGCATGGAGCAGGCGATGATGATGTCGCACACCTTCATCGGTGAGTAGAATAGGGATCCACCTGTCATATGGAGGCACCTGAATCTGGCCTTCAGGAGGCCGAAGGTGCGTTCGATCACCCTCTTAGTCCGCCCATGGGCATCATTGTACCGTTCCTCTGCCCTGGTCCTGGGATTTCTCACTGGGGTCAATAGCCAGGAAAGGTTGGGGTAACCAGAGTCCCCCAATAGCCATACACGGTGCCTCTAGAGTTGGCCCATCATATCAGGGATGCTGCTATTCCGCAGGATGTAGACATCATGCACTGAGCCAGGGAACATAGCATTTACCTGCAAGATGTACTGGTCTGCCAAACAGACCATCTGGACATTCATGGAATGATAACTCTTCCTGTTCCTGTACACCTGTTCACTCCTGTGGGGGGGGGGGGACCAGAGCTACATGGGTCCCATCAATGGCACCTATGACGTTGGGGATATGTCCAAGAGCATAGAAGTCACCTTTCACTGTACGCAAATCCTCCACCTGAGGGAAAATGATGTATCTCCTTACGTGTTTCAGCAGGGCAGACAACACTCTGGACAAGACGTTGGAAAACATAGGCTGGGACATCCCTGATGCCATGGCCAAAGTTGTCTGAAAAGACCCACTTGCAAGGAAATGGAGCACTGACAGCACCTGCACGTCAGGGGGGATTCCAGTCGGATGGCGGATTGGTGACATCAGGTCTGGCTCCAACTGGGTACATAGTTCCTGGATTGTGGCACAGTCAAACCGGTAGGTGACAATGACATGTCTTTCTTCCATTGTCAACAGGTCCACCAGCGGTCGGTACACCGGAGGATTCCGCCATCTTCTCATATGTCCCAGCTGACGGTGCCTACGAAGGACAACAGCGAAAAACCAGTCACTATTCCTCCAGGTATGTACCCACAGTTACACACAAAACTACACCAGACACAAAACCCTTCCTGTAAGTGTGTTGAGTGTAGGCCTAGCTATGTGTGACGCAGTAGTAAATGAAGCCATGTGGGCCCCTGAAATGGCGGCTGTCTGACCTCTAAACTGGGACAATGGGATTTTGGGGTAACTGCGCTGGCGTTGCACACCGTCGCGGTAGGCGGTCGTAGACCGCGGCGCAATGCTGCATTGGTTAACATGGGACCCTATGGGTCCCAGGAGCCAATGAACAGGTGCGCCGGCGGTGATGATGCGCACCGCCGCGGACGTCACCGCCGCGGACGTCACCGCCATTTTCTATCTGTTCAATCACTAGATACCTAACCTTCGACAGGAGAGGACCTACACTGCCAGTGCTGCTGTGACCTCGGTCTGGAAGCGACGATGGCTGCTGCGTCTGGGGAAAGGGCCCCTGCCTTCACTGCACCGGAGTTGGAGAAACTTGTGGATGGGGTCCTCCCCCAGTACACGCTACTCTACGGTCCTCCAGACCAACAGGTTAGTACACAGGGAGCACGTTGTATGGGCTAGGCCTGGGTGGAGAGGGCTGGGTGGAAGAGGGAAGGGGGCTGAGTACATAGAACATTAATGCATGGGAATGAATGGGCCACATGGCCAGAGTAGGGAGGGGGCCACTCACATTGATGGTGCAGTTGGTAATGACTGTTCCTCTTTCCTTGTGCATGTCATGTAGGTCAGCGCCCACCAGAAGAGGGACATTTGGCGTGCCATCGCCAAGGAGGTCCGGACCCTGGGGGCCCACCAGAGACGGGCCACCCACTGCCAGAAGAGATGGGAGGACATTCGCCGCTGCAGCAAGAAGATGGCGGAGGCTCAGCTGGGGATGGCCTCCCAACGTGGGAGGGGTGCCCGTCGCACCATGACCTCCCTGATGTTCCGGATCCTGGCGGTGGCCTACCCGGAGTTGGATGGGCGCTTGAGGACATCACAGCAGACACAAGGGGGTGAGTACAACCTCATTCTGCGGACTTTGCGTGCAGTGGAGGGGTCTGGGTGGGGGAGGTGGGCTGTGGGTGTCCCTAGGCCAGGGCGAGTTAGGTAGGCAAGGCCCCTCCGTAATGTAGGCCATGTGGCACTCAACCCCACCTCAGCAGAGTGCCAAGTCGAGGTATAGTTGCCCCTGTGGCATCCATGTGTGCAGATGTCCACCATTGCCATGTAAGCCATAACCCAGAAATTGCGTGAGCAGAGTGCAGGAGCACGGCGTAATGCAGGGGGATGCTGCGTCTGTCATGTCCGCAAACGGTAGCGGAATGCCATGCACTAAAACTCTCTTTCTTCTGTCTCCCCCCCTTTTCCTGCTCTCCCTGTCCTTTTGTACATCAGCATCAACAGGCGGAGGTACAGTGGCACCGGAGCACGAGGGAGCTGCATCCCACATGGACATGGAGGGCCACACCACGGACTCTGAATGCACCAGTGGGACGGAGGGTGAGGGGAGCTTCAAGTCGGCCACCGGTTCACCAACCAGCGACACGGACTCGTCCGCCGATGGGAGATCCCCTGTGGTGGCAGCACCATCTATGCCCCCCACTTCTACAGGTACAGCCGCCACCTCCCCTACCAGCACTGCCCTCCCAGCAGCCCCTCAGCATTCGCCCCGTGCCCGCTCACCCAGGAGGGTGGGCATCACCTTCGCCCCAGGCACCTCAGGCCATGCCCCAGTCACCCCTTCTGCCCTCAGTGAGGAGGCCATTGACCTCCTCAGGTCACTCACTGTTGGGCAGTCTACCATTGTGAATGCCATCCAGGGTGTAGAACAAGAGTTGCAACACGGTAATGCATTCCTGGAGGGCATTCATTCTGGTCAGGCTGTCCTTCAGCGAACCCTGCAATCTCTGGCCTCAGCACTGATGGCAGCCATTGTCCCTGTGTCTAGCCTCCCCCCTCCAACTTCCTCCACCCAGACCCAATCCCCTGTACCCCAGCCCATCCCATCCCAAACACACCTACAGACCAGCATGCACACAAGTCAGCACCCAAAAGTAGCTCAAGCAAACATAGGCACCACACACACCACAGGTACTCACACAAGCATCACACCCATACAGACACAGCAACATCCACTGTCTCCACTGTGTCCCTCTCCTCCTCTTCTCCCTCCTCCCTCCCAGTCTCGTCTGCACACACACCTGCATGCACCACATCTACATGCACTAGGACTCGCACCAGGACACCCAGCACCCCAAGCCGCTCACCTGCACTCACAACCTCCACTGCCATTTACCCGTCCCCTGTGTCCTCTCCCAGTGTGTCTGTGACGCCCCCTCCCAAAGTACACAAACGCCGGCAATCACTCACCCAACATCCATCCACCTCACGACAGCCTCCAGTACCTGCACCTGCACCCAAAACAGCTAAAGTGACACCTCCTACAACCACCTCCTCTTCCTCCACTCCCAGACCCCCTCCAGCTACCCATCCCAATGTTCGTCAGAAACTGTCCCTCTGTAAAATTGACCTTTTTGCCCCCACCCCCCCTCCAATTCATCAGTCCCGTCGTATCGCCTCAGCCAAAAAGCCTCCAATACCAGTGTTGCGTGTTCAAGGCTTGTGGAGTGCACCGGCCACCCGGGCAGGCAGTAGGATCCGGAGCCAAGGCACTGCCAGCCCACCCCCTGTAAAGGCTCTAAAATTGGAGAGTGGACGACGGGACCGTGTTAAGACTCCTGGTGGGACAACAAGTGACATGGGTTCGAAGGGGATTGGTGAGTCAGCTGTGACTCCAACAAAGGTAAGGAAGGTCCAGAGGAAGTCTGCCCAGCCTGTTGTGAGTGTCACGGCGGAGAAGTGCGCCATCATTTCCGGCAGTCTAGACACAACTGCCAGCACCGTTGTCACTGGTCCAGAGACCACCGCCGGAGTCACAGCCCGGGAGGGCACAAGTATCGTCACTGGTCAGGAGACCACGCCGGAGTCACAGCCCAGAAGGGCACAAGTATCGTCACTGGTCCAGAGACCACTGTCGGAGTCACAGCCCAGGAGGGCACAAGTATCGTCACTGGTAAGGAGACCACCGCCGGAGTCACAGTCCAGGAGGGCACAAGTATCGTCACTGGTCCAGAGACCACCGTCAGAGTCACAGCCCAGGAGAGCCCAAGTATCGTCACTGGTCCAGAGACCACCGCCGGAGTCACAGTCCTGGTGGGCACAAGTATCGTCACTGGTCCAGAGACCACCGCCGGATTCACAGCCCAGGAGGGCACAGGTATCGTCACTGGTCCAGAGACTACAGCCAGAGTCACAGCCCAGGAGGGCCCAAGTATCCTCACTGGTCCAGAGACCACCGCCAGAGTCACAGCCCAGGAGGGCCCAAGTATCGTCACTGGTCAGGAGACCACCGCCGGAGTCAGTGCCCAGGAGGGCCCCGGCTGCCACAGCCCCGCTGGGCAATGATGGAACGTCATGCCACACACCAATGCCCAGTGTAGAGAACGTCATGCCACACACCAATGCCCAGTGTAGAGAACATCATGCCACACACCAATGTCCGTACCAGAACCGCCATGTCAAAGCACCGCTGAACAGGGCAAAGACCGCCATGTCAAAGCACCGCTGAACAGTCCAGAACCGCCATGGCAAAGCACCGCTGAACAGGGCAAAGACCGCCATGTCAAAGCACCGCTGAACAGTCCTGAACCGCCATGGCAAAGCACCGCTGAACAGGGCCAAGACCGCCATGCTGAAGACCGCTGCATAGGGCAAGCACTGTGTAGGAATGAAAAGGCCACCACATCAGGCATCCTTATCCCATGTGCAGCTGGGACAGTGACAGGACATGAACTTTCACGGGGAGACTCATCCAGTCTGGGCACCAGTCCCAACCAGTACCAGTAGAGAACTGCATCTACTTGAGAGACTGTGGCTTTGCACTCCCCAGGATGGTACAGTGGGCAATCCACCCACTGTAGAGACTTGAGAGACTGTGGCTTTGCACTCCCCAGGATGGCACAGTGGGCAAACCACCCACTGTAGAGACTTGAGACTGTGGCTTTGCACTCCCCAGAATGGCACAGTGGGCAATCCACCCACTGTAGAGACTTGAGAGACTGTGGCTTTGCACTCCCCAGGATATATCAATGGGCATGGAGCCCCGTCGTGGATCTGGGTTGGGTTCATTTGGCTGAGGTGCCCCCACTTCCCTTCCCCTTGAGGTGCCTGTAGTATTTCTATCTGATGCCCCGGCAGTGTTCTCCCCGATTGTGGTCAGGTATAGTTTGTGGGCCTCGCCCATGCATTTTTGGACTGTTGGTGCACGGACATTGTTGTGTACATATCTGCACTACTTCTCGTATTGTATATATCATTATGATTTTTTTTAAATTATATATCTGTATATTTTTGTATGACATGTATATTGGCACATTACAATGTTTGACCGAATTTCGCATTGTCTTTTCATTCTTCCAGGGGGGTTGTGGGTTGTTACTGTGATTTTTGTGTATGCATTGGTGTGTATGTTGTAATATGCGAGGGTGGGGGTGTTTGCTGGGTGTCCACCTAACTTTTGCTCTTTCCCTCCCCGTGTCGTAGGTGCAATACTCACCGGTGTCTTCGGCGCCTACATAGCTGATGGTCGTAGAGGAGCAGAAAGACAAGGGCAGGGAGTATTTGTAATTCCGGCTCCATGGTGTCCTCCTTCCTCATGGGATGTGTTGAGGTGAGTGTTTTCCCATAGCAAAAACTGTTTCCGCTGTGTTTTTATCCACGGTGAATCCGCATCGGAAAAGGTGGCGGATTGGCGGGTTGTAATAGTGTGGGCGGTACATTGTCTCCCGCCTGTCTGTTGGCGGTCACTGCCGCGCTGCTTGTCTGTACCGCCGTGGCGGGCGGTGTGTTAAAGTGGCTGTCTTTGTTGGCGGTTTCTGGCAGGGTCATAATTCCCTTTTTTGTCCGCCTGCCTGTTTGCTGTATTACCGCAGCTTTAACACCGTCCGCCAGGGTTGTAATGACCACCTAAGTCTTTTTGGTGCTGAGACTTTAGGGAACAGGACCAAAAAGACTCTTGCTCTATCCAAGCCTTTGGAGAGCACTTCACAGCACAGCCAGAGAGCAGCAAGGCAGCAGGGCACCAACAAGGCAGCAGTCCTCCACAGAAAGCAGGTATGTGAGTCCTTTGGGCAGCCAGGCAGTTCTTCTTGGCAGGTTGCAGTTTCTGGTTCAGGTTCTGTTCTCCAGGAAGTGTCTGAGATGGTAGTGGCAGAGGCCCTGTTTAAATATCCAAATGTGCCTTTGAAGTGGGGGAAACTTCAAAGAGTGGCTTAGAAGTGCAAAAGGTCCCCTTTCAGTTCAATCCTGTCTGCCAGAGTCCCAGTAGGGGGTGTGGCAGTCCTTTGTGTGAGGGCAGGCTACTGTCCTTTGACATGTAAGTGTGAGGCCCTCCACCCTCCCAGCCCAGGAAGACCCATTCAAAATGCAGATGTATGCAAGTGAGGCTGAGCATCCTGTGTTTGGGGTTTGTCTGAGTGAATGCACAAGGGAGCTGTCAACTGAACCTAGCCAGACGTGGATTGTAAGGCACAGAAGGACTTAAGTGCAGAGAAATGCTAACTTTCTAAAAGTGGAATTTCTAAAATAGTAATATTAAATCCAACTTCACGAATCAACAGGATTTTGTATTACCATTCTAGCCAAACTAAATATGACCTCCCTACTCTTTTCAGCTCAGCAGCTGCCACTCAAACAGTATATGAGGGTAGCCCTAATGTTAGCCTATGAAAGGAGCAGGCCTCACACCAGTGTAAGATTAAACGTTTTACATTACCAGGACATGTAATCTACACAGATACATGTCCTGCCTTTTATCTACACAGCACCCTGCCCTAGGGGTTACCTTGGGCCTAACTTAAGGGTGACTTGTATGTAGAAAAAGGGGTGTTTTAGGCTTGGCAAGTACTTTTAAATGCCATGTCAAATTGGCAATGGAACTTCACACAAAGGCCTTGCAATGGCCGGCCTGAGACATGGTTAAGGGGCTACTTGAGTGGGTGGCAAAAGCAGTGCTGCAGGCCTACTAGTAGCATTTAATCTACAGGCCCTGGACACATATAGTGGACTTTACTAGGGACTTATAAGTAAATTAAAGAAGTCAATTAGGTATGATCCAATGTCATCATGTTTAAGGGAGAGAGCATAGGCACTTTAGCGCTGGTAAAATGCGCAGAGTCCTAAAACCAGCAAAAACAGTATCCAAAATGTGGAGGGAGGCAGGCAAAACGTTAGGGGGTGACCACCCTAAGGCTTTCAGGTCTAACACCACCCCAACACATAGACACACCAACCACTCTCACCATATCCCGGAAACCAACCCAACACCCACATACCCAGCCACCACTCACCCATACCCCCCGACACCACCCCAACACACAGGCACACCCACCACTCCCACCTTACCCATCACATCCCAGCCCACCACGAAACACAAACACCCATACTCCCACATGGAACAGACACCAACAAAACACAAACATACTTCAGACACACATGCACCATCACATAAAGCCACATCAGACACAGGCACTTCCTCAACCACCCAACCCCTAATCCTTCCTGTACATCTTCCCTATTTTCTCAAGGAAACTTTCCTGTTTGGCCCTGTCCTTAAACCAGTGAAATCCCCCCCAAACACAAAAACACCCCACACAAATTCCAACCTATCTCTTCCACGTCGAGGTCGGCCCCAGTGACACCAGCAACCCCAGACCCAGCCATACCCCACCCACACCCAAAAAGAAACACACCCCTCCCAAAGTGAATCTGATCCCTCTGAAAACCAAACCCACCCATCCTAAACCCGACCCCTCCGAAGGTTAACCATTGAGGTACCTAGAATGCCCATTAGATGCCCCTTCCTTTGGAGGTTCCTGTGGCAGTGATTAGTGAGGAACGTTTTGAGGCACAGCAGTGTGCTATGCACATGTTTTCATTGACTGGCTATTGGACTGGTTTTGTCAATAAAGATCATTTGGTTGTTGTGCTAATCATTAGTCCTGCCATTACTTTTCTACCTTTTTGATGTTCATGTATAATTTGTGACGTATGACTATAGTTGTGTTTGTTTAACCACGATTGTTGATCCACCTGATGTAGTCGTGAAGATCTTACTTTGAAACCAGAGCTTGATTTTTAAAAAATGTATTGTAATTTTAAACTTACCAGTAACATTGGTATATTGAATTCTCCAACTACATGCCCATGACCCCCTCCCTCCCCACATGCATTTACATTTGTATGATGTGATCTTCAGTCGATAATTCTCAAAAAGTCAATTTCTAAGTTATCTATGCGCAGAGCATTAGGTTTCTGGTATGATGTCTGGCTCCACTTCGGAGTCCGAGGTGGATGTATCAGCTTCCGCAGTGGGGATTTTGGGTGTCTTCAGCTTCTCTAGTATTGAGTCCCATTGTGTTGCGTTGTCTCTGGGTCTTTGCACTCATAGTGCTTCTTGCAAAAATACGACTCCTTCTATGTCTGCCCATTTCTCCAATGCGTTTTGTCATCTGTTTACTTGTGGTCCTGCTGGGGCCTTCCAATTTGAGGTGATTTCTCTTCTAGCAAGGATCAGGGCTAGGTCTATGAACTTGTTGGATGTTTTAAGAGCTGCGGGGCGTGGAAAGTCCCCCAACAGGGCCATTGCCAGAGACTTGTTCAGTGTTCTGTCGGTGCAGATTGAGATTTTCTCGAATATCTCTTCCCAATATGAGTTAAGCTGGGGGCAACTCCAAAGCATGTGTGCGAGGCCTGCTGCGGGTTCGGCACATCGGGGGCAGCCTATGGCGTTTGTGCTGTAAATTTTAGCTATTGTTTGTGTGGTTAGGTAGGCCCTGTTATAAATATATAGGTTTATTAGCTTGAATCTGGCATTTCTGGACACTGAGTAGATATGGGAGGTAATCTGGTCCCACTGAGATTCTTCAAATGTGATATCTAACTCTGATTACCATTTGGTTTTACGTTTTGTTAAGGCAAGTGTATGCTATCTTGTAGGGCTTTATATATTCCTGATACCACTCCTTTCTGATCCCCTATTGAGCAGATAATATAACAACTGTTATGGGTGGGTGGTTCAAGATCTCCTGTTTCCCATAATTTTTGAGCGATTCTAATAATAGCAATGTGGGTAATGAATAAACCGGGAGGGAGAGCGTACTGAGTTTGTAGTTCATTGTAGGTGTAGAGTTTCCCTCCGCTGTATTGATCTCTGAGTTTTGTGATATTTTGAGTCATCAGTTTACTTATACCGGGGAGTGTTTGGTTCCCTAAGATATGTTTCAGACAGGTCAGAGGGGCCTCTGGTGCATATGGACTTTTAGTGCGAGAGCGTTTTAGGTATTGAACCCAGCAGTATCTAGTCGATTCCCATTCTATTGGTAACTGTTGTTTAGGTTTCCTGGGGTTCAGTAATATACCTATTATTCTATCCGCTGGACAATTTAAGGGGAGACGTAGTTCAGTTGTGACTGGGTGGCTGCTAATTAATTTTGCAATCCATTGCAGTTGCCCTGCCCAATAATACATTTCCAAGCCTGGGGCAGCTAGGCCTCCCTCAACTGTGGGTCTTTGAAGGGAACGTAGTGCTATTCTGTGTCTGCCCGATCCCCATATGAAATTCGTAGACACAGACTCTATTTGAACATTATTTTCGGGATTATGAGTGGGATGTTGGAAAAATAGTATAGCATTCTGGGCAGTACTATCATTTTAAGTAGGGCAATTCTTCCTGTAACTGTCAGGGGTAACGTCTCCCGGAAGCGCATATTAGCTCTAATCCCTCTGAGTGCTCCCTGTATATTTCCTTCTAGTAAATCATCCATTTTGTGGTATATTTTTAATCCCAAGTATTTGAACATACTTGGAGACCAGGGCAGACCCCTTGTGTTATTAGGCTCAGGGGTGTCCTTACACATCAGAAAAATTGAGGATTTCCTCCAGTTGATATGGAGTCCGGAGGGTGCGCTGTAATTCTCCGACATCTTCATGGCCACTGGTAAGTCTGTCTTGGTTTTGTAGGAAGAGCAGCATATCATCTACATAGAGAGCGATGTGGTGGGTCCAATTATTGAGTGAGATACCCTTAAAGTGCAGGCCGGGTATGGCCATTTGGGCTAGGGGTTCTACTGCTATTGCAAAGAGAAGGGGGGATAGTGGGCATCCTTGTCTGGTGCACCTTACAACCTGGAACGGGGCAGATATAGTATTGCCTGTTCTTACTCTTGCAGTGGGGTTGGCATATAGTTGTTTAGTCCATCTCACAAACCCCTCCCCCAATTTCAGCATGGCCTGCTCCAAGAAGTCCCACCTTAGGCTGTCGAAGGCCTTCTCAATATCTACCAAGATGATCGCCGCCTGTGGCAGAGTCAGGGGCAGGGAGCGGAGTACTGATACTAAGTGCCTAATATTTTGAGATGTGCTACGTTTCGGTATGAAGCCAGATTGATCTTGATGAATCAATGATGGCATATGGGGGGAGTCTATTAGCTAGAATCCGGCTTAATATTTTGTAATCAATATTAAGCATGGAAAGTGCGTGGTAGGAGCGAACATCTGTAGGGGGCCTGTCAGGTTTCAGTAGGGGAATCATAATAGCCACATTGATTGATTGGGGGAAGTTATTTCTACTCCAAGCTTCGGCGTATCATGCGCTAAGGTGGGGAGCTAGTAAGTCTTGGTACAGGTGGTAAAACTCTAACGGGAGCCCATCTGCTCCCTGGACCTTGCCCTTTGCCATGCTTTGGATCGCGTTTTTAATTTTCGCGGTCGAAATTGGTGATGCTAAGGCCGAGCTCTCTTCCGAACCCAGGTTGGGGAGAGGAAGGTCCTCCAGCTCTCGCGTCTGGGTAGTACTCAGTGTTTCAGTGGGAGGTGCGTATAATTTTGCATAGTATTTAGTGAAGACGCTATTTATCTCTTTTTGGGTGTATACACTTTTGCCCTGTGTTTCTTCGATTTCAACTATAACTGTTTGTTTTTTTGGGGGTTGAGCAAACCAAGCTAGTAAGGCACCTGTTTTGTTGCCTTCTGAGTGTTGTTTGGTTAAGTATTGCTTGTAGTCGAAATGTGCTAATCTGTTGCTTGCCTCGTGTATTTTCATCTTGGTTTCGGCTAAAATGGGGTGCAGGGCAGGTTGTGTGTGGTGCCTTCGCTCTATGTCTCTAAGGGAGTCTTCTAATTGTTGGAGTTCTGCTTCTATTGGTTTCCGAACACCTATATTTTCGGTAATGCATATGCCCTGAATTACTATTTTGAATGTTTCCCATTCAATAGACCTGGCGGACGCCGTCCCCTTGTTTTGTTTGAAAAATTGAACTATAGCTGCATGTAAGGTGTGTTTGAATGCTTCATCTTCGAGCTTTTCAGCTCTAAGGCGCCAGGTTGGGATCGTCGGTCTCTCTCTGCCCCATCAGGGGGTTGTGATCAGATATTGTACGGCTGAGATATTCAGCTGTTATCATGTCATTTTGAATTTCGGGGAATACTAAGATGGTGTCAAGTCTGACATGTAAATCGTGCACGGGTGAGTAAAACGAGTAGTCCCTTGAATATGGGTTGGTTGTTCTCCAGCTATCTATTAGTTGCCAGTGGTGTTGCCATTCAGTGAACAATTTAGCGTTTTTTAAAGATTGGCATTGCGACAATGGCGGGTGTGATCTGTCTAAGTTGTTGCTTGCTATACAGTTGAAGTCCCCCAGATTATATTTAAGCCTGCTAGGAATGGGCCTATTTCTAGAGATAGTCTGTCGAAGAATTTTCCTTGGTCATGGTTCAGTGCGTATATTCCGCCTATGGTTACTTCTCTCCCCCTTAGTCTCCCACTGACCACCACATATCTTCTTTCCATGTCAATCATCTTGTGGAGTATCTGGAAAGGGACCCCAGGGCGAACCCATATCAGTACTTCCCTAGCGTAGGCTGAGTAATTATTGGCGATTATTTGGCCTCTTCATCTTTTATTGAGGGCTTTGACTTCTTGCTCCACTAGATGGGTTTCTTGTAAGAGAGCTATGTGTATCCCTCTGTGTTTGAGATAGCTGTGTACTTTATATCATTTGGACATATTATTTAAGCTTCTGATATTCCAGGTTATTATTTTATACTGTGTGATCATTATCTTAGTTTTTCTTATCTGTATTGGCAAGGTTAGGTGTATGTTTTGCGGTATTGGAAGTCAGATTTAATAGCAAGGGTCTAGTTCGAGAGTTATCGACTTTAGTGATGGCATGTGCATGAATTATCCCTTTTCATAACTTAACGAGAACTTCTCCCAACTCCCTCTCCCCAGGACCGGTTACTGAAACTTTCCCCGTCCAAACCATTATAACTTATCTTAATTCCTATTGGTGGGTGGTGTGCCCGAGAGAGACGGAGAGCCTACACTCCAGGCCATTCCGGGGACCCGGCAAGGACATATCTGCTGCCCATGGAAGTTTACTCGGAGTTAGCCATCTTCTGTGGTTCCTATGAGGTTTTCTTCCGGCAAGTGTTATGTGTTGTTTATGTTCAAGGGGTTAGTCGGGTGTTCTCTGCTCTGCCCGTGTAGAGTTAAATGATTTCTTCTGCTGTTCTGGGAGTTACTTAGGGCAGGCTAGTAAGAGTGCCCCGCGATGAAATTGAGGAACTCCCACAACTCGAGTCGTGGTCCGAGGCGTCCCCAGAGGTTTGTGAGAGGCGAAGGGCCCCTCCGCTCAAGGCAGCTGCTGTATCCATCTTGTAGGATTTGATGTCTAGGGGGTGCTATTTCCAGGACCCTTTTGGTGGATCTACTACGTTTCGTGCCTGGTGTGCGAGGGGTTCTGGTCCAGGAGTCCAGAGGGGCAAAGTTTAGGGTCTCCAGCCAGTCTCCCACCAGCTGTGGGGTTGAAAGAAAGTGCGTCTTGCCCTCATGTTCTACTCTAAGTTTGGCTGGGAAGAGCATTGCGTACTTTATGCCTTTTTCACGTAGAGTGCGTTTGTGTTCATTCTAAAAGGCTCTCTGGGATTGGGTTCCTTTGGTGAAGTCTGGGAAAACCATGATGCATTGGTTATTTAACGTGATTTCACCTCTTAGGCGAGTTTGCGAGAGAATATAGGCAGTCATTGCAACATTGGCGGGTGGCAACCGCCGCCCGCCAAGCTGTAACAGGTGTGTGCCCGCCAATGCGGCCGCACTCCCGCGGTGCCCATAATAACATCCCCACTGGGGCGGCGGGGATGTGGGCTGCAACATGGGAGCCGGCTCCAAATGGAGCCGGCTGTGTTGCGGCCGTGCGACGGTTGCAGTTGCACCCGTCGCGCTTTTCACTGTCTGCATGTCGCGCTTTTCACCGTCTGCTATGCGCCCGCGACTCCCCGTACCACCAGCCTTTTCCTGGCGGTTCAAACCGCCAGGGAAAGGCTGGCGGTAGGGGGACTCGTAATCCCCTGGGCAGCGCTGCAAGCAGCGCTGCCCTGGCAGATAATCACCACCGGGGCAAATGTGGCGGGAAACCGCCGGCCCCGGTGGTGTGACCGCTGCGTCGTAATCCCCTCTGAAGCACCGCCAGCCTGTTGGCGGTGCTTCAGCCACAACAGCCCTGGCGGTCTTGGACCGCCAGGGTTGTAATGAGGGCCATAGTCTCTATCTTTGAAGTGTAAAAGTTTTGCCACTATTGGACGCGGTCTGGTTCCTGGGGGCGGGGGAGGTCTGCTGGGAACCCTATGGGCTCTTTCTATCGCAAAAAATGCTGAGAGGCCCTCTGGTCATACAATGTCTTTGAACCATCTTTCTAGAAATGATTCCATGTTTGCTGCAGAAGACTCCACTCCTTCTGGTACCGCGACCAGCCTAAGGTTGCTCCTACGAGAGCGGTTTTCCACATCTTCTGCCCTGGCTTCCAATGCTTTGATTCGGGATGTAAGTTCGGCAGTTTCGGTAGACGATATTTTCTGCGTGGACGTCACCAGATCTAGGGGTTTTTCGGTTGCCCCTACTCCTTCCGTGAGCTGACGATGGTCGTCCCGCCTTAGTGATAAGTCCACTGTCAAATTGTCTATTTTTTGTTCGAGTGCTTAGGGGATTCCCTAATGGCCTGAAGGACTGTGTCTAGGGTGTCTCTTGCTGTGTTGGGGCATTCTGGGAGGTCAAGTTTGGGGGTTGTCCAGGCATCTTGTTGGCCATCAAGTCATCTTGGTCCTGCCCTTTGTGTTTTTTGGGTTTGCCCATTCTTTTAAGCCCGTTACGAGATGGATGAGGTAGGAGGCTTCAGTTGTGGTGTTCGGGGGTTCTGAGATTCGGATGATACAGCAAGGTGGGTCTCTTCGCTTTCTACTCCACCTCTCGTTGAGTTTCTGATTAGGGGAAATTATATTGTTGAGCTGGGAGCGGGTTCCTAGTTTTCCGACTAAATTGGTGGGGGTTTCTACAAGGGATTTAAATGTCACCAGCATGCAAAGTTCAAAGGTAGATTCCTGTTAGCGCTCGTTTCCCCGGTGGGCCAAGGGATGTTAACCAGCATGCGATAGGTATTTGTGTCTTTGCCCCCGTCCATGTGGGGGTGGTACTCCTATTGGTGGGCCTCTAAGGTAAGTTTATATGGGTGGTGGGAGGCCCAGTTCCCGATTCCGAGTGTTCGTTTGCTTCACTACGTCCCCCCTTTTAGTTCTTTCTGCGATTTTTGACTAACAATTCCCCTATAGTGCCCAGCGGGGATTCTAAGTGTGGCCGCGGCTCCTCACCTCTCTGGGTCTGCAGGCTTTGGTGTCAGTCACACTCCGTGGTTCCGGTTTCAGTTGCCCGCTACGCTTCCTTTTAACTGCGATGTCACTCCTGCTCACCAGGATCCTCTGCTCGTGCCCCCGTCACCTTCTTCTCGCCGAAGTTGGTGGTCGGCGCGCCGGCTTCCCCTTCTCCCCCCGGCGGGACAGTGGTGCTGTGCTCTCGGGTAAGGGACTCACGCTGTTCCCCCTTTTGGTTCTTGCTGTGATTTTTAACTAAGACTTCCCCTGTAGTGCCCAGCGGGGAACTCCAAGTGTGTCCGTGGTTCCTCACCTCTCTGGGTCTGCGGGCTTTGGTGTCAGTCGCGCTCTGCAGCTCCGGTTTCAGTTTGCCGCTAAGCTTCCTTTCATCTGTGACATCTCTTGCTCACCAGAATCCTCCGCTCGTGCCCCCGTCACCTTCCTGTCGCCGAAGTCGGTGGTTGGTGCACCGGCTTCCCCTTCTTCCCCGGGTGGGACAGTGGTGCTGCGCTCTCGGGCAAGGAACTCCGAGTCGGAATGCTCCATTGCCTCACCTCAGCGGGGCCGGCTCTCCGATGCGGCCGCCATTTGGATCTCTGGGATCACAGAGACCGCTCGCTATTTTCTCCTCGATTGTCCGGCTGGTGCTGTTGATACTCCTCCCGCTTTTGCTCGGCCATCTTCCGAGGCTGGGGCCGTCGTTTTTTAGGCTGTCTGGGCTGATTTAGTGCTGGGATCTGGCCGGGTTCCTGGCCCTGGAGCGTCGCGCTAGGAGTGCAGCTTCATCAGGTGCAGGCCACGCCCCCTGTAATTCAATTGGGGTGGCATTGCACTTGGTGATGCTTCATGCGGTAAGTATTTCATCTTGGCTTAACCATTGTCAATATCTATTGGGTTTTATTTCTCCCCCTGATGTAGATTGGACATTTGTATCATGTGTGTAGGCTAGAGGTTTGTTTGTCGACACATGGATGGTGTTCAATTGTGCAACCTTCCTACATAATTGAATGGACATGTGTCCATTTTGATGTGTGTACCTTACACTTACTTTATCTAACTGTCTGACCCATGCTGTTACTGTTGTATTTGCTGACTAGACTTGCACATTTATCACGTGGGCATGACACTTGGTAATGCTATTGGTTGTTCCTGACAGTCATCTGCCACAGTTCCTGTGCAAATAGTGCTTTAGAGGCAGGTAAAAAGTGGAATGTGTCCCAGGTCAGCAGCCTTCATGGGGTCTCCCTGATGCCGCCATACCTATTGTGCAGGGATTGTTTACATTGTGCGCTTTTTATGTTTATTACACAAATTATTCTGCATTCCATTTACCTTACATTTTCTTGCAATGTGGTTGATATGTGTGAGTCCATTACAACGATGTTGCAGGGGAGGCATGTTTGGGTTCAATGACACATTCATACAGATGTACCTGTTATGTCACGACAGACCATGGCATGTGAACAATGTGAGGGTGTCACTTTAATTTGTAGGTGTGAGATTGATGAGGATCTGCTGTGGTGTGACACAATATTATGAACACATCGCTATCCGAGTGACTGCGATGTGCACACATTGAACGTTTTGCAGTGGGTCAGTGCAGTGTCAGTGACCTGGCCAAAGGGGGCGTCATAGGGCTGTGATTGTGACCTACTGTTAGAAATGGGGTCTATGGTTGGCAGTCAGTTTGCCCTCTGTCCAAGAAGGGACCCTCACTCCAGTCAGGGTAATGGAGATACACACTTAACCCCTGCTCACCCCCTTGGTAGTTTGGCACAAGCAGTCAGGCTTATCTCAAAGGCAATGTGTAAAGTATGTGTACCAACACACACATTAATACAGTGAAATCACTACAAAATGGACACAACACCAGTTTAGGAAAACAGCCAATATTTATATAAATTAAAAAAGAGTCTTATGCCATAGAAAACAATGAATGCGATGAGGTTACACACAGCACCTGGTTTGCATCAAAAATAAAGCTGCACAGGTGAGCATGCATTGGAAATGTCAGCGACGTGTCGATTCCTTACTCACAAGTGAGGCTGTGCGTAGTTTCTTCTCCTGTCGAGTAGGAGATGTGCTGTTTTTCTCTCCTGCAAGAGAAAGATGTGTCAACTCCTAGACGGGCAACCTTGGGTCCGCACAGGTTCACGATGATTTTGACATCCAGCGACAATGCATGCAAAATTCTGTCGCAGGGTGTTGGAGAATGTTGGCAGCCGCATGGGTATTACATCGATTTTCCAGCTGCGATGCAGGTAGAGTGTCTATTTTGTAGCTGAGAAGCACATTTTTCTCCAGCACTGCTCCTGTGCACGGATTTCAGTCTTGGTTCCACCGGCTTCTCCATTTAAGGGCTCAGGGACTGGATTAGGTACCACTTGGCAGGGTAGGAGGGCAGGGTAGGAGTCTTAGCAAGAAAGTCCAGGTGCTGGCAGAGGAAGCCTTTGATGGCAATGAGACTTCAGTATATAGGGCAAGCTCAGTCAAAGCCCTTGGAGACACTTCAAAATCAGGAAAACACAGCAATGTCCAGTCTTTGTCCTCTCTCAGGCAGAAGCAGCAACTGCAGGCCACCTCAGCAAAGCACACTCACAGGCAAAGTGGCAGTACTCCTCCTCCAGCTCTTCAGATCTTCTCCTTGGCAGCGGTTCCTCTTGAATCCAGACGTAATCTAAACATCTGGGGTTTAGGTCCACTACTTCTACCCCCTTCTGCTTTGAAGTAGGCAAACTTCAAAGGAAAGTCTCTGTTGTTGACAAGATCCTGCCTTACCCAGGCCTAGCCCCAGGCACACACCAGGGGGTTGGAGACTGCATTGTATAAGGGCAGGGACAACCCTTTCAGGTGTAAGTGTCAGCTCCTCCTTCCCCACTCTAGCCCATAAGACTCATCAAGATATGCAAGCTATACCCCAGCTCCCTTTGTGTCACTGTCTAGTGGAGATTCACAAACAGCCTAACTGTCAGACTGAACTAGACATGGAATACACAAGAAGGCTTGGAATGGTTAAGCAAGAAAATGCCCACTTTCTAAAAGTGGCATTTTCAAACTGATTATCTAAAAAACAACTTTACCAAAAGATGTATTTTTAAATTGTGAGTTCAGAGACCCCAAACTCCATATCTCCATCTGCTCCAAATGGGCAACTGCACTTAAACGATATTTAAAGGCAGTCCCCGTGTTAACCTATGAGAGAGTTAGGCCTTGTACCAGTGAAAAACGGATTTGGCAGTTTTTTACTGTCAGGTATATCAAACACATCAGTACATATCCTACCTTTAACATACACTGCACCCTGCCCATGGGGCAATCGAGGGCTTCCCATAGGGATGCCTTATTTGGCAGTTCAAAACTGCACACACAGACACTGCAGTGGCAGCTCTGAGCCATGTTTATAGGGCTACTCATGTGGGTGACACAAACAGTGCTGTAGGCCCTCTAGTAGCATTTGATTTACAGGTTCTGGGCACCTCTAGTGCACTTTACTACGGGCTTACTAGTAAATCAAAAATGCCAATCATGGAAAAGCCAATTACACATACAATTTACACATGCATTTTAGCACTGGTCAGCAGTGGTAAAGTGCCTAGAGTACCAAAACCAGCAAAAACAAATTCTAGCACACGTCAAAAACACAGGAAGCAGAGGCAGAAAGACAGAGGAAATCACACCAAGCATACCAGGTCTAGCACATGTGTCCCACCCCCTGAAAGTGCGGAAAACTACCCAACCTCATGGAATTTCTCATCACTAAGGCGTAAGAATCTGGACAGACCATCAGCATTGGCGTGTTCTGGTCCAGGGTGGTATTCCACATTAAAGTCCATTCCCTATAGGGAGATAGACCATCTCAATAGTTTTGGGTTCTCACCCCTTATCTGCATTAACCATCAGAGGGGACGGTGGTCTGAACCCATAAGTGAGTCCTAAGCAAGTAGGGCTTCAGCTTCTTCAGTGCTCAGACCACAGCTAAAGATTCTCACTCAATTGCACTCCATCTACATTCCAGAGGAAGTAACCTATTACTAATGAAGGCTACAGGCTGGTCTAGGACCTTTTCATTTAGCTGTAGAAGAACTGCTCCCACGCCATGCTCTGAAGCGTCAGTCTGCACAACAAATTCCTTGGCAAAGTCAGGTGCCTTCAGCACAAGTGCTGTGCACATGGATGCCTGCAGGGCATCAAAAGCGGTCTGGCAAGCCTCAGTCCAGATCATCTTTTTGGGCTGCTTTTTAGAGGTCAACTCAGTCAAGGGAGCAACAATAGTGCAATACCCCATCACAAACCTCCTGTAGTACCTGGAGAGGCCTAGAAAGACTCTCACCTCTGTCTGGGTCTTGGGAGGTCCCCATGCCAAAATTGTGTCAATATTTGGTTGCAGTGGTGCCACCTGGCCACTCCCCACCTGGTGTCCTAGGTAAACTACAGATCCATGTCCCATTTGGCACCTACTAGCCTTAATAGTGAGGGGTGCCTTCTGCAGAGCCTTCAACACTTCACAGAGGTGCTGCAGATGTATCTCCCAGCTGGAGCTGAACACTGCAATGTCATCCAGGTAGGCTGCACTGAAATCCTGCAACCCAGCAAAAACCTAGTTGACCAAACTCTAAAAGGTGGCAGGGGCATTTTTTATCCCAAAGGGTATAACTCTGAACTGGTATTGCCCACCTGGGGTGGAAAATGCTGACCTCTCCTTTGCCCCATCAGTTAAGGCAACATGCCAGTACCAAGATGTCAAGTTAAGTGTGCTGAGAAACTTGGCAGCTCCCATCTGATCTATGAGCTCATCAGCTCTGGGTATGGGGTGTCCACAAGTCTTTTTGACAGTGTTGAGTCCACACTAGTCCACACAGAACCTGAGTTCTGGGGTGGCACTGATCCAACAGCCTTTGGGACCAAGACTACTAGACTGACCAAAGGACTGCTGGAGAACTCAATCATCCCTAACACCAACATCTTGGAAACCTCATCCCTGATGCTAGCCCTGACCTTCTCAGTCACCCTGGACTGTCCCCAGTGTCTACATTATGTGCACACAGATGAGTGACCCCTGGGGTCAAGGAGAACAAGAAGGCAAACTGCCCCAACAATTGCCAACAGTCCCTTGCTCTTGGGTCAGTGTGGGGGAGAGGTTCACACCCTCCACAGACCCATCTTTCTGCTAGGCAGACAGAATGTCCAGAAGAGACTCACTCTCCACCTCCAACCCATCATCTGTTGCCACATGCAGGACCGTTAAAGGGTTCCTAGGGGTCTGCAAGTTCACCAGATAGATGACATCACTCTTGCATTCCAAGGCCTCAATGGACCTTGTCCACTTATCCTGGAGGGCATGAGGCTCCACTGGGGACATAACCCACACTTTCTGGCCAGGCTGAAACATGACCAGAGAGGCATTCTAGCCATACCAATGATTTATGTCCTCTTGGCTTGCTTCTAGTTTCTCCTAATTGAGTTTCCTGAAGCGGACAGTCTGGTTCGTAAAGACCAGCATATAAGCCTAACACATCCTGAGGGGGGGAGGGGTTACTGGAGGTCATCTACAAGCCCTCCTTTACCAGACTCAGAGGGCCCCTCATAGGATGGACATACAACAGCTCAAAGGAGCTAAAACTAAGTCTTATCTGTGGTATCTCCCTGTAAGCAAACAGCAGGCATGGCAAGCAGATTTCCCACTGACACCTCAGGGGCTCTGACATGCCCATTATCATACCCTTCAGGGTTTGGTTGAATCTCTCAACCAACCCATTTCCTTGGGGGGTGGTAAGGAGCTGTGAACTTGTAGGTCACCCTACACCCCTTCCACAGAGACTTCATGTAGGTCAGATACAAACTACTTGGGGAACCCCATGTGGGTAAAAATACCCATCAATGCCCGCCCCAACGATGGGGCTGTAATTGACCTCAGAGGGATAGCTTCTGGGTACCGCTTGGCATGGTCCACCAAGACCAGGATAAACCTGTTGCCAATGGCTGCGTTGGGATCCAGAGGCCCCACAATGTCAATGCCCACCAGCTCAGCTGCCCCAGGCTCAGCAACCCTAGGCTCACTATACAGGAGGCTATCCTCTCAATAGATCCAGTGTGTTTGCAACTCCTTGCCAGATGCCTGGTGTGCAGCCTGCTGCCGTAGACCCTCAAGAGTAGTGCATGGCTTCTGTGCCTCACAGAATTCTTCCCTGGTGGGACCCCCTTCCTGCTGACAATTGGTCAGCATGGACACCTCCCCCAGTTCAGCCACTTGTTCCTATGTAGGCTCAGGGGCATCCCCCTCAGATTCAGCCTCCTCCCGGACCGTGGGAACTTCTGGGGTGAGTTTCTCAGGCCCCTTGCCCTTCCTCTTCCTCTTCCTCTTCCTGGCACGCACCTGGGCCACTCTTTCAGGCTCCAGGACCTCCTGATCACCCTGACGGGCTGCCATGGATGGGGTGGTCACACATACCCACCCTGGCAGAACCAGCATTCCACCTCACTTCTAGTGGAGTCCTCTAGGTCATTGCCTAGCAGACAGTTAACAGGCATGGTTGGACTCACAGCTACTCTCAAAGAATTTGAGACCCCCCCCACACTCAAGGGGAACCTGCACCAACTTACAGGGGTGCTCTAAGTTGTCTAATGCAACTACTTGGTGAAGTACATGGGGAACTTCCTGTTCTTCAGACACCAGGTGACACCTCACAGTAATCACACTGGCTCCTGTGTCTCTCAGACCCTCCACCCTCTGTCCATTGATGGTCACCCACTGCCTGTACTTCTTAGTGTTCTCAGGCACAAGGGTCCTCTGGACCATCTTGCTGTCCCTATTGAGACAAGGGTCATCTCAGCTGGCTCCCACCCTTCTCCTGGAACCAACTCCTCCCCAAGCGCTACACTGGCCTAACCCTGTGACTGAGCACCAGTGAGTGCCTGTGTTCACTTAGGACATTTGGGATCCACCCTCATTTGACCCACCTGATCACATGCACAACACTTGCTGGGACCCTTCTCTGCAGGTTTCCATGTAGAGACTCATGTTTTCTTTTCAACGGGGGCTGGGAATCCGTACCCTGGGAACTAGGTTGGGGCTCTTCTGTTTACCCTTCTGATGGGAACTATGCCTACCCTTGGCGGAGTCTTTCCCATACCTCTTTTAGACCCTGGTGCTCTCCCACCAGTTCACTTCCTCAGCAAGCTTCCTGGGGTCAGTCAGTTTGCTGTCAAGTAGGTGCTGGCACAGCTCTGAAAAACAAAGACTATACAAGTGCTCCAGTGCAATCAAATTGTACAGCCCCTCATAAGTTGTCACCCAACCATCCAGTGACCTGCAGAATTAAACTACACATTCCAACTAAGTTTGGGATTCCCTTTTCTTATAGGATCTAAACTTTTCTTTGTACTGCTCAGGGGTGAGATCATATCTATTGAGTAGGACATCCTTCATGATAGAATAGGTGCGTCCCTGAGGATCCCCTAAGGATGTCAGGGTATCCCTCCCCTCTACCTCAAAGTTCTTCCACAGGCCAGCCCCCCAATGTGCTTCTGGTACCATATTCATGTGGAGAGCTGCTATATTTAGGTTCTGAATTTACTCAAAACCACAGAAATTCAGCAGTTACAGTTAGAGTTATTTCAAGGAGCTATAACTCGTGGCATAAGGTAACTATGACTCACGCCCCCGCCATGCACAGTTTTTCTTCATTAATATGACTGCCAATGCCTAATTTATATTGTTATAGAAGTTGTCATGATTGCTGTAATATGTGGGGTAATTGGTGCATGGCGAAAGGTGCGAGTCATAGTTACCTTACAGTGCGAGTTATAGCTACTTGAAATAACGCTAGCTATAACTATTGAATTTCTCTGGTTTGTGTAAGTAAATTCAGAATCTAACTATGACGTCTTTGTAACCTTTGTTTTATTTTAAGTGAATATATATATATATATATATATATACATGTATAAGGTGCCACACTGATATGTATGAACACCAATGAATTGCACTCCTCCACAGAGTTCCAAAAATGCTTTATTGCCAATAAAGCGTTTTTGTGACTCTGTGGCGTAGTGCGATTTATTGGTGTTCGTATATATCAGTGTGGAGCCTAATTTGTATAATAGCAGGCTCCCCTTTTCCTGCATATCGCACTGGTCCTCATGGTGGAAGTGACTGGCTTTGGGAAATCTGGGTTTGAGATAGATATATATATATATATATATATATATATATATATATATATATCTATCTATCTATATATCTATCTATCTATATATCTATATATATATATATATATATATATATATATACATACACATATATCACCAAAAAAACGCTGCACTCCTGGGGGATTTTATTCACTTAGTTTAATTCTGTTCAGCTGTAACATTTAAAATGCCACCAATGCATTTCTACCCTTAGGGTCTTGATCACGGTGGCTCAATGCTAATTGCCATGAGTTCTCTTTCTTATGTGCTCTTTTTTCATCATGAAGATTATTCTGATCCTTGATGTTCCACCATTAAAGTCAATCCTATGGCACAGTGCTCAGATGTACGATGTTCATTTTTTAACCCAGTCATCATTACTCAGTACTCATGATTAATGAATCACACCACAATTTGCAAAATCACCAGGCCCCCACCAATTCTGGAGCAGCATCGACATAAAAAAAACCTTTTGTACAGAAGTCGCCCTCACAGTTTACTCTGAAATAAGAGAAACCAAGGTGTTGTAGAAGTCCTTGCCTTTCCAGGCTATCTTTGTCGGTCCCAACTTGATGGGTAATCCCCAAAATCTTATGAGTAACAAAAATCACTGCCACACTTTTTTCTGTAAAATTTTGTGACGATCCGTCAAATGGTGTCAAAGATATAGGCAAATCCAAAACATATTTTTCTATGGAAACATGGACCACCAGTAGGCTATATAAATATATATGTTGTATATTATATATATATAACAGTTAGTTAGTATGTGATTATCTAATGATTGCCTTTACAAACGTTAAAGGCAGCCACTATGTTTAAAGCTGCGTTCCCTGTGTTTTGGGTTAAGGCCTTAGGTACAGGTAAGGCATTGGATTTTATAATTTGCCCTACCAATTACCACTTGATTAAATTGTCAAGTAGTTTGAGAAAATATTTACAAGTTTCAATATAGTTATAAAAGAAATGTATGGATTACCACAGTGCTACGAACGAAGTAGCATAGTACTTAAAAACAATAAAACAATTTCACAAATATAGTAAACTACAGTGTAGTTTCAAATCTTTACATATTTAAATATTTACAAAAAAGTCTGAGTACTGCTGTAATATCAATAAATGACTGTACAACTTGATGATTTAAAACAAAAAAATGCACAGTTCTTCACGATGCATTGCAAATATAAAAATATAAACACATTTCTCTCATAAAAGAGACTTCTTACCTATATCAAAGGCCCTAACTCACAACATAGCAAAAGTGTGCTGAAAAGTACATGGCTGCCTTTTACATTTTGGAAAGACAGCCATTAACTAATCAGATGTTGCCCTCCCATGGGCATGTACCTTGGTATACCACAACATTACTGCAGTATACTGTAGCAGAAGATATAACTAAGTATTTTAAAACATAACTTTTGCACCATTTATATTATTTACACCTACTATCAAGAAATAACATTTATATCTCATAATAATATATATTCCTGCCACCAATGCATCTACAGCCATTTCACTTTTAAGCTATATATATTTCAAATACTACACTTTATGCCACTTCACTCTATTCCACTTCAGCCTATGCAATTACACTCTATACCACTCTACTCTATGACGCTCCACTCTATGCCACTTCACTATAGGCAATTACACTCTACACCCCCCCAATCCATGTGAATACACTGTATGAAACTCCACTGTACAATGCTACACTTTATGCTATTTTATCTTAATGCCACTCCACTCTAAGCCTCTCAGGTGTATGCCATTCCACTGTTCGTCACTGCACTCTATGCCACTCAACTATGCCACTCCACTGTACGCAATTACATTGTATGCCACACGACTCTACTTTATTCCGCTGTACAACACATCACTCTAGGCCACTCTCCTCTATGCTATTCCACTCTATGGGACTCCACTCTACTTCAATTCCCTGTATGTTACTACACCCAATGTTATTCCATTCTATACCACTTCACTGAATACTATTCCACTGTGTGCTATAACAATGTATGCTATAACACTTTACGCTACACCATAGTAAGCCACTTCACTGTACACTATTCTATTGTACACAACTGCACCCTAAGCTATTTCACTCTACTCCACTGTACACCACTACACTGTATGCTATTACACTGTACATTATAACACTGTCCACCACTCCACTTAACACTCCACTCTACACCACTCTACCAAACTCTAATCCAATCTGTGCTACTGCACTGTACAATATTGTACTCCATTCTATGTCATTTTAAAACACTACAGTCCACTCTATGCCACTCAACCACACTGTACCCAACTTTAGGACACTGTATACAACTCTCTCTATGCCAAATATGCCACAATCTATCCCACTCTACTCTATAACACACTACTCCACTCTACCACCACTCCACTCAACAACACTGTATGCCACTTGATTTTACAACACTCATAGCCACTCTACTGCACCACACTACACCACACTCTACTATTCTCCTCCTTACTACACCCTCCAAAACTGTACTCCACCTTTTATCTCTCCTCTTTACTCCACTCTAACATAGTTTCCCACAATCTACAACATCGCATACCACTTCATTGTGTAAGACATGCCTCTCCACTCTATACTTCACTCCAGACTATGATATGCCACTACACTGTATTCCACCCCATAGCATTGTAATGTATGACATGCCACTCCACTACATAACACTTTACTCCATTCTAAGCTATGCCACTCCACTGTACAACACTTTACGCCACTCTATTCCACGTTTCACCGCACAACTCTACAACATGCTACTCCATAACTGTCTACTACACTCTTTGACACTGTACAACATTCTACTACACTTAATACACCTACACTCCCTTGTACAACACTGTTAATAAACGCCCTACTTTTTTTATGAACCTTACTGTACATATCTTCGCCCCACAAGATGTTTGAGTGGTGATATTGCTGTTTCTAGGGTAAATCACTGCACTGTGCTCACTGTTAGCAAAGGTATGCCAAGATGAATGCATTATTTTATAAACTTTTATGAAATCAGGTTTGATGGTGTGTTATAATTAAACTGCGAAAAATGCACTGGTGAGGGTGTGGGTTTTTTCAGGAGAAATAAAATTGCTAATTAGTAGCGCACTACATATAAATATGTGATTGTGGGTGAAAAATATATAAAAGCGTAGAGACTATTGTGATGAACCACTGTTGTAATTCATTGACCAATATGTCAATTTAAATGTTTTGGTTATTTTGTTTTTAGTGGAAGGTAAATGGAAAATGGAAGCTGAGAAAAAGAAAACTACCATGCGGCAAAATATCAGGGGGAGAAAAATAAGTCTTGTTCACTTTTGAACAAACAGGAAATAATAACTCTGTGGAAAGTCAGGGAAAAAACTATTAATGTGGGAAGTGATCATGTTTCTATTGTGTAGGGGGACATTCGTGGTCTTCCACAAGCGTGTCCTGTGTAGCTCTGTTTGCCTATGAGGAAACAATTATCTGCTTAACTAAGCAGCAATAAAGAGTCTTGTTACGATAAGCAATATTATTATGCTGTTCAGCAGTAACTACCTGAGTAGAAACAATGTATTCCGGATGAAAGGATGTGAAATCACCTGAAAAGTTCTTCTGTTCAGCAGCACAAGCTAACTCCGCACAAGTTATGCTTTATTAAGTCTTTTTTTTAAACTGTAGACAAAGGGGCCTATTGATGAGCCGGTTTGCGTAATTCCTGCACCACGAAATGGGGTGCAAGAGCGACGCAAACCTTACTTGTGATTTATAGAGCCATGCTAGACCACTTTGCGCGGCCCTGAGTGGCTCCGTCATGGAGTAAGGTAACAGTGCAAATTGCTGCATTGCCTTACTCAGCCCTGGGAAAACATTCCATGGACATTGCATGGGTGTCCCCATGCAACTCCCATGGTTCTTGACACATTCCCAGATTTACCGGAACTGGTAGACCTGGGAATGTCCCTAAAAAGATATACCTTCTCAGGTGAGACTTAACAAGAAGAAATATCTTTATTTCTCCTCATTACTTCCTCCTTCTATGAGTTCTGCATTATGAGAGGAATATGCCTCTCACTACTGTTTTTGTGCAGGAATACTGCTTGCAATCCAGGCACTCCTGCACAATGGTGGAATGGTGCCTGTATTGATGCTAGGCTGCCAATAGGGCACCAGTGCAGGGGAAAATGTAAGAAAGCACCCTATTCCCTTAAATGCAGTGCACTCCTGCTCTTTAAGTGTCAGGCAGTGTAGTGCAGCATGGTGACTTGCTGGGCTGCACTGTGTGACATTCTCGTAAATAGGCCCCAAGGTTTTTACAAAGTTTGGGAATAAGAATTTTAGGTAAGACAATTTTGCAACTGTTGGAAATGGCCCTTTCTGCATGGTTACCCCCAAACATTTTGCCTTTCTCCTTCTATTTTCTGACCCTCTTTTTGTTGGCGTTAGGACTCTGGACAATTTACCACTGATAATCAGTGCTAAAGTGCATATGCTCTCTCCCCTAAAATGTGGTGTAATTGACTTCCACTTGTTTGACTTATTTAATGAACCTCTAAGCCCCTTGTAAAGTGGTATACCATATAGCCAGGGTCTGTAAATTAAATGCTATTAGTGGGCCTGCAGCGCTGATTGCGTCACCCACAGTGGTAGCCTTTCAAACTTGTCTCAGAGCTGCCACTTCAGGGCCTGCATGCGTAGTAAACTGCCAAATTGACTTGGCAAGTGAAACTACTTGCCAAGGCCTAAAATCCCTTTTTACTACACCTACATCACCCCTAAGGTAGGCCCTAGATATCCCTATGGGCATAGTGCTGTTTATGTTAAAGGTAGGACATATATTTGTATTTGTTAAATGTCCTAGTAGTGACAAATAGCCTATTTCGATTTTCACTACTGTGCTTGCTGCTCTTCTCCTAAGTTTGCATTGGGAATTCCCTAATATATATCTAAGTGGTACTATCTGATCTGTAAGGAATAGCGTAGGCATGTTTGATATGTTTGGAATGGTAGGGCGAAATCCTGCTCACTGGCGTAGGTGGGGATTTTACATTGCTATTTTAGAAATGCCACTTTTAGAGAGAGTGCATTTCTCTGTGCTTATAACTCTGGTGCTTTGCAGCCTGACTACCACACACATCTGGGCCAGAGTGACAGTGCCACTTTGTGCATGCTCTCCAGACAGCCATCGATCAGGAAGGGTTAGGTCTGACAGGGTTACTTCCTTATTTATCTACATACAGATGGCCTTCCTGGGCTGGGAGATGCAGAGGGTGTTCACACTTTACACTTGTATAGGCTGTGTCCTGTCCTCACACAAAGAGCTTGTTTACCCCTTACTGATGTCTGCAGCCAGAGTACTGGAGGGGGGAACTCCTGGAACTGGTCAGACCTTATTGGAAACTTTCCCTACCTTCTAGAAGCAGGGCACCAGGGTACAAATATAAGAGCTCAGACCCCATGAGCACTCTTGGAACTGGGACTGAACCCCTGTCTGCTGAGCTGCAAAAGGACTTCTGTTGTTGCCCTGCCACCTGCTGCTGCTGGGTGGCATAAATGCCTCACTGGGTTGCTTCTCTGCTTGTTGCCCTGAGCCCTACTCTTTTTAGCTAATTGCACTCAGTGTAGTACCTACTGTTACTGTTGTACTTACCTGTTGTATGATGCATGTCATTTTGGTTCTTGTCCTGTCAAGATGACAAGTTCTATCTCAGGAGTTGCATAGTAGGCACCGTATTTGTGGTTTATGTCATTTTTGGTCTTGTGTGATATAGAATATACCATTAGATATATATTTACCTTTTACTGTGTGGAGTCTGTTTTGTGGTGTATTTATTGTGTTGATGGTGTAAGTGTGTTGCGCTCATGCCATACACATGACTTCTGACTATAAGCCTGACTGCTCTGCGCCAAGTTACCAGGGGGCGAGCACAGGTTATCTTCAGCGTGAAACTTAGTCACCCTGACTAGAGTCGTGGGTTCTGCCTGGCTGCAGTGCATACCCTAGACAACCAGAAACCCCATTTCTAACAGCCACCTAGCCTGACATACTACAGATGCTTTGACAGGCTAAGGTATCTGAAAGAGAGAAAGGGAAGAACGTCTACCCTAATCAAAGTCCAATAGACAAATGAAGGAAAAAGATTGGAGTTGGTAATGGGTGCTCATCAAGGTCACATGAAAAATTATAAATTAGTAAAGCTGTTTGTTTTGTTTGCTTTATAGTTTTTGATATAGTTTGTTAATGTAGTTGTAGTTTTGTAATGCTCTTAAGCTTTTTTTGTAATAAAAATGTTTAAAGTTACTAATGATTTGTTTACTTAATTGTTTTAGACTTTGTCCACACTGTACTATAGAGAACTCTCATACAAAGGAAAGATCTTCACACAGAGGCCAGTACATGCCCACAGACTACCATACACTGCTACTAACTGGTACAGATGTGATAGTGGAGTGGGTAGTTCATTTCCACATGTTACTATACATGCGTGCGACTCTGGAGATGTTCACAGGAGAGGCCTGACTCTGTCTACACCCTACTACACATGCTGTCTTCATATGGAGATGTTTGAGGGAGAGGTGAGTGAGTCCTCACATTCAAATATGCACACAAGTTGTTCAAGACACACTTGTGAGCAGAGAATGCTCCATTTTATACCCAACTATGGATATTCATTACCATGAAGAAAGGTATGAGCAGAGAGAGCAGTCTCTACCCACAGCCTACTACAGATGTGTTACTCTCAGGAAGGGTCTGAGGTGATGCAACAGTGTCTCTCCATGCCCTAGCCTCTATGTTTGTCATCCACGACAGACATCTCAGCATGGAAATAATATCCTCCCCCTCCTTACTTATACATCTGTCATCATAGGGAAAGTTGTGACTGGAGAGGTAAGCCGCTTTTCACACCTGAGTATGCACATCCATCATCCAAGACACAGAGAAGTCAGTGTATTCCTGCATTCTACTATGCAGACTAATCATCCCATAGAGATGTGTCAGTCAAAAGGGCAGTTTCTCCCCACAGCCTTCTATGTATACCTGTCAGTATGGGAAGATGTATCAGCAGAGAGTTAACATTTTCATAAAGAATAATATTGACACCTCTCATCCTAGGGAGATGTTTTAGCAGAGAGACCACTGTCTTCCCAGACACTACTGCATCCTGTTGCTCTAGGGAGAGGTGTTACACAATACTGCACATCCAAGTAGTCTTGGAGGGAGGTCATAGTGGAGAGGACAATATTTCTCTACACACTACTGCTTATGTCTGCTAACCTGAGTAGAGGTGTCAGTTGGACAGACAAATCCATTCCTACCCCTAGTATACATGGTTATTGCCCTGGGGAGTGGGCTCAGTGTTGAGGTTAGTACCTCTCATACTTGCTATACAATAGTGAGATCTTACAAGGGAGGCAAGTATCTTCCACACTCTACTATACAGACCTCTCTGCCTGGACAAAAGTGTGAGGTAGAGAGGTAGTGTTTCTTTACACCATACTCTACACATTAGTGACCTTGATACAAGTTGTCAGTGGAGAGGCCAGCCCCTTTACCTACTTTACTATACACAGTTGTTGCATTGGGAAAGGTGTCAGTGAGAACCCAGTCTGTCTTCACACCCTACTAAACACTTTTGTCATTCTATGAAAAGTTGTCATTGGAGAGGCCACTTTCTCCTCACATCCTACTAATGGGGACTTTAAGGCATAAGTACTGTAATGAAGGAAAGTGTACATTTTCACCCCCCACCAAAAAAAAAATATGCAGGATCTCGCAAGGCTCTCACGGGATCTTACAAGAATTAGTGGGGTACAGAAAATCTTTCTCAAGAGAAATGTTTCAGTACAGAGGCTTGGGAGTTTACAGAGTCTAATGCGCATACCCTACGAAACAGAGCTATTATGCATTAAGTATGTATTCAGTTACTCAAGAGATTTATTGTGTTTTTTAATGTTGCTGGGGGGATTCTGCACTCGCCCTCTAGAAAATTAACAAAATGCTTGATAGTGCTCCTGTCCCTTCTAGGGGCATCAGCAATGTAATATTATTATTTAAAAAAGCACTAGGGGGGCATTATGGGGCACTCCTTGTGCAAAGCGATGAATAATCAATCAGCCGTTCCTGTCCCCGCCAACCATGCTTAGTAAGGCCAAGGGGGTGAAGGGTATCTAGCCCTATCCTGCCCCCTGAGTCCCTGAGTTCTGAAAGGCTGTTATCACACCTTTGTTGATTTTGTGGCAACCAATCAGATTTCATCTAGGGATCTGTTAGCTCCGCAGATTATCAGCTTCATGAAATATCTATACATTTCTGGACTAAGATCTAGCTTTTTGCCACATTTGGTGTAAGTTTGTTCAATTGTTATCAGCAGTTTTGTAAAACGGTCATCCAGTAAAACAATGCAAAAGTTACAAACAAAACAAAAAGAGTTTTTCCTATGGAAACGTGGTCCTACCCATATATATTTGTAGGGAGCAGGGTTGGGTGGTTCCAAAGCTTGGCTGCAGGGCCTGGCCGTGCCATAAGGCAACTATAACTCGCCATGCACAGGTAATTACTCCACATATAATATCATTGATTACATCTTCTATGGCATCTTTGATATTATCACTGCAACATGTGCAATACAATTATTGATAAAACTGTACATGGCAAGGGTGCGAGTTATAGTTACTTGAAATAACTAACTATACCTGCTGAATTTCCATTGTTTTGTATAAGTAAATTTAGAACCTAACTATAATGCCCCTGTAACATTTGTTTTTATCAGTGAATATGAATATATCTATCTATCTATATATATATATATACCAAGCGCACTCCAAAGAAAATCTATAAAACTATAACCTAATTTACCTAGTGGCGGTCACCTAGCTAGGACCTAGTTTCTATATAAAAAGTGTTTTTTTACTTGCCCACATCTTTGGAGCCACTTGATGAATCTTCATGAAACTTTCCAAAAGAATTTGTCAGTCACGTCAGTTGCTGTCTGGAATGTTTTGGAAGATCAGTCCAGGGAATGCAGAGAAAAAGGGGGGGTCCCAAAACACATTTTCCCATTAATTTTTCCATAAGGATTTTGAACAGCGATAGCGCCAAAACTACTGGACAGAATTACACCAAATGTGACAGAAAGGTAGGTCCCGGTCCAGGAAGAGCATTATTTTTGTTTTGATGTAATACCATTTAGTATTTTTTGAGAAATTAAATGGAAAATAAATGTGCATGTATAGGGATGCAAAAGATTTGCGAACTCTCCTGATGTTGTGTTGAGATCTGTTTGGCTGATAACACTTCAACAACAGAAGCCGTTGAAGGTTTGTCAGCCATCTTGGGACTTGATTGAAGCAGAGTCCCAGGAAAACAGTAAAAAATAAAGAAAAGGAGCCATATATTATTATATATAAAAATGCACATATTAAATCAAATGAATACAATGGTAACAAAGCACATTTCAATGTAATTACTGCTTACCTGTAGTAACCTCAATATTAGTTATGGTCAAGAGGGACGTTTCATCATTGATAATGATTTCGACTGGAGTTGAAGACATGTTTTGTAGATAGCTTGCTGCAGAAGCCGAAGTGGATGCATCCAGGAGCAGATCACTATAGTATACATAGTCATACATATTTTCTGAGCCTGCAGGTGAAGCATAAAAAATATAATTACAGTTGTGATCAAACAGACATCAAAAACAAGTTCAAATGCAAAATGGACATATCAATAGCTTTTTTATCTTCGTGCAGTACTGATGCATCATTTTATGGTCTAAAAGCATCAGCTATAGTCAAACCAAACATTCTACAAATTAGCGCAGAGGATTTACTGCTACAGCATGGGGAAGGATTTATAGGTTAACCTATGATTTTGGCTGTGGAGAATCAACAGCAGCACTGGACCAACCAGGGAGATTCCTTGTTTCGGTCTGCATTACTGCAGGAAGCAATGTGGGTATGGAGTCCCAGGTGGGAGATACAGTATCAACCTACGGAGACAGAGCTGCCTATGGGTCCCAACCCATGAGAAAAGCAATTTGCCAAAACGCATGAGGCCAATCTCCTCTTTATTATTTTTTTAATTCAATTTAAATAAGCATATAAGTTAAAATGATTATATTGATTTTTAATTCAAGAACACATTTAACACCCTCTATTTTTTATCTCCATTATAGGATACTGGTGCTGCACAGTCCAACAGCGATTTGGGGTTGTCACAAAAGTGATTAGTCTCCCGCTAGATATGGACTTTGCATGCCGCACACCCCTTTTTGATACATCTGATGCTCCACATCTAAACACATTGTGATGGAAGGATAGACTGTCAAATAATTCGCAGGCCAGGATTTTATCAAATACAATATATTATCTTTGAATGTAGCGGGGACTGTATTCTAAGTTGGAGCAATGATGATTGTAATTATTTTGTGGACCAATTTGACATTTGTTTGCTTTAACAGACACAGAGTATGGATCCCTTGGGGGGCCGAGCCAACCACGGAGGATGGTAGCCACATAAGGAAAGAGCTCTAGACCGGCCCATGATAATCCTGAAACCTATGGCGCTGCGGCCAAGAAATGAGGCGGGGTAACAAGCCCCCCGGGTGCATGAATAAAGCACAGACCGGAGGGTGTGGGCGGCAGTCCCCCGTTGCCGTCAACTAACACAGAGGAGGCGGGGAGGCCATCAGCACTGAAGGAGGCCGTGAAGTAATCGAAAAGGCTGCAGAAAGAGGGGAGAGGAAGCTGGGGGCTTAGGCCTTCCATAAATCAATCAATCAATCGATCAGAGAATTTGTAAAGTGCACTATTCACCCATGAGGATCTCAAGGTGGCGCCCGCCGGAGAGGTGAGCGGCCAGACACCAGAGGGCATTGTAAAAGAGGTGCAGAGAGAGGCGGCAGGCGCGGTCCCAGCACATCGGCCCCCTCTCATTGAGAAAACTCAGGGGCCCTGGAGGAACGAGTGGCGGGGCTCAGGTGGCCCCCTCCTGTCCGGGTGAGGATGAGAGACCTAGTCGGGGGTGGTGGTGGGGCCCTGGAGCGCCCACGAACCTGAAGTGAACTGCTGCGGTGAATGCATTGGAGCTAAAGGGCGCTAGGAGGCTGGCGGCGAGACCCCCTTCCCCGAGGAGGTATCAGGGAGTGTGCTGCCAGTGCTGGAGCCCTCCCGCCAGCCAGGCAGAGAGAGAAGGCCTGATTGAGAGGTGCATCTGTATCTCTGCATCTCTGCATCTGGAGCAGATAGGGGAACTGGCACTGCGGCCCCTGGTGACATAAATGAGGGGACACAGAGAGACTGGTTTGGCGTGGACCTGCCCCCTGTTTAGGCGCAGGAGCGGAGGAGACTGGGCCCACGAAGGAGACTGGACTGCAGGGGGGACTATCGAGTACCACCCCTCCCCCCTGCAGGGCTAGTGCAAGAACCTGGGGGGCCCCTAGACCCCCAGGTGGACTGCAGAAACAACACTGAGAGGTAAACGAGGTGACCCACAAAGGTGTGCTGGGTCCTGGGAAGAAGGGACCTGCCTGGTGCAGACCAGCTGCATGCAGTTCCAACCAGTGGGGAGTGTCAAGGGCCTGCCGGCAGGGGACATCTATGGGGAAGATGGATGGAGTTCCCAGGGCCTCTGTGCAGCGCGTGATGAAGGGTTGGGGACACCGGGTCTCCAGGGGAGCCCGTCGATTGACTGGGGGGACTAACAGTGGTGGCAAGGGGTCCCCTCCCCAGACGAATCCTGCTGAGGTCTGCCGGGCGGGTATGGGAACCAGCACAGAGGCCCAAATGGGGAAACAACACCCTAAGCCCCAAAGAACACTCATCCCTGACAGCAAACAGGGTGCGGAGGCGCCGATCCCACATTTGATAACACAACCTTCTCCAATGCAGGCCACATTACAACAGATCCTGGAGGCAATTGAGTAATCGAAAAACAGCCTTAGGCAAGAAATTGGGAAAGTATTGGCTGAACTTAGCAACCTACGAGCTGACCACCAGAAGCTCTCTGACAGAGTGAAAGCCATTGAGGAAGATTTGATAAGGCTCGCAACTCAGCAGCGATCACACTTGACACACATGGCCCACCTCACCGATAGATTGAAGAGGTTAGAGTACTGGGTGGAGGACGCAGAGGGTCGCAGTTGACAAAATAATGTACATATCATAGGGCTCCCGGAGTGGGCTGAAGGCGCAGACATGTTGGCCTCTTGGAACCCTGGATGAAATCGCTCCTAGGCGAGCAGCAGTTTACATAATTCTTTGCACTGGAAAGAGCACACAGGGTGCCGCCTAGAGCCCCTGCGCCGGATAGTGGCTAAGTTACTACACTATAGGGTTCGAGATGTACTGCTGCAGAGAGTACAAGAGGCGGCCCTTTTGATGTAGAGAACAGCAGAGTCTACATGTTCCCTGATTACACAGCAGCGGTGCAGGCGATGCAGGCTTCCAATCTGACTGTGAAGAAGTCACTACGCGAAGAAGGGATCCAATATGCACTGCTCTTCCCCTTGAAGCTGAAGATAATGTGGGAGGACAAAAAGCATTTTTGCCAAAATCCAGAAGAAGAATGAGCCTGGCTTGAGACTTATACAGGTGGGAAAATGAACCCAGGGCAGCTGGTCGCTGCAGGAAGAGACACTGTTTAAAGGATCGAACTGTTACAGACCGCGCAGTGCGACCAATGCATCTACAAGCAACTTAGGAGAAACGTGAGGCGATCCAGGATGCAGCATCGCTGACGGAGTCAACCACCTCAGAAAAGGACAGGAACTACTATTCTGATGTACACAAGACAGAGGACACCTCCGATCTTGAGTTGGTTGCCAGTGTGATGGAGGAGCTTCCCCATGTGACACCCCAAACAGCAGAAGACATTATTGACATTAGGTAGAGGGTTCATCCTCACTCTGCTAAAAGCTCCTGCTGGGAGTGGCGGCTCAAAACTGGACTGGGCCAGTCCGGTCAAGCTAGATGGTTTATTGAAGACCTATGGCCATATTACCCCCAACTTGCCCTTGGACTGTTCCAGAAGGGCAAAAATGAGAGAATGTCAAAGTTCGATATTGCAGGTTTGGGGGTTGCCGTTGCTGGCCTGTTCTTGGGTCAGGGAGTAGGGATTTGAATCTTGTTGTTGAAGCTCAGATATGCACTTGTTGTGGAGGGTCAGTGTTGTGGGGTGTGCGGGGGGACACGGGGAAAGGGACAGGAAAGTAGGTCAGTGGACATTGCAACAAAATGTTGAAAAGTGGTTCTGCAATCAAAGTCAACACCAACACAGCATAATATACTGACTTACTGTAGGAAGGTAGCCTCTTTCTAGCCTTGCTACCCCCACTTTTGGCCTGATTGTGAGTATATGTCATGGTGTTTTTACTGTCTCACTGGGATCCCGCTAGCCAGGACCCCAGTGCTCATAGTGGAAACCCTATTTGTCAGTGTGTTTGATATGTGTCACTGGGACCCCGCTAGCCAGGGCCCCAGTGCTCATAGTGTGTGCCCTGTATGTGTTCCCTGTGTGGTGCCTAACTGTATCACTGAGGCTCTGCTAACCAGAACCTCAGTGTTTATGCTCTCTCTGCTTTTACAATTGTCACTGCAGGCTAGTGACTAATTTTACCAATTCTGATTGGCACACTGGAACACCCTTATAATTCCCTAGTATATGGTACCTAGGTACCCAGGGTATTGGGGTTCCAGCTCTATGGGCTGCAGCATTTCTTTTGCTGCCCATAGGGAGCTCAGACAATTTTTACACAGGACTGCCACTGCACCCTGAGTGAAATAACGTCCATGTTATTTCACAGCCATTTTACACTGCACTTAAGTAACTTATAAGTCATGTAACATGTCTAGGATCATGGAATTGTCACCCAAATACCATTCTGGTATTGGGGGACAATCCCATGCATAGAGCCCTGGTACTGCCAAACTAACTCTCTGGGGTTTTCTCTGCAGCTACCGCTGCTGCCAACCTTCAGACAGGTTTCTGCCCCCCTGGGGCCTGGGCAGCCCAGTCACTGGTGCTAGAACACACTGGTGCTAGAACACCTCTAATCTACTACTAAGGGATAACTGGACCTGGCACAAGGTGTAAGTACCACAAGGTACCCACTATAAGCCAGGCCAGCCTCCTACACTTACATGAAGAGGAGAGGGCTCCATATTGCACTACTACAAGAATCCCACCTCACTAAGACAGAGGCTGATAACCTTTGCAGGCATAGATGGTGGGGGGGCAACTATTTATCACTGCTTTCTCAGCGTATGCACGAGGTGCACTGACATGGGTGCGAGTGGGGGTCCCTTTGAAGCTATCTCAGTAGACGTTGACAAAAAGGGGCATTATGTAGTGGTGGAGGGACACCTCTGTGGCAAACTGATAGTCTTGGGGACCAGAATCTCTTTTGGCAGACTCTTTCAGCTCGCTTGGTGCAATTCCCAGATGGCCCATATTTACTGGGGGGGATTTCAATAGTATCATTGATCCATACTGGAATTGCTCCTCTGCCCCTTTGTAGGGAGCCCCAACACTTAAGGTGGCAAAGGGCCTTGCGCAATGGATAGATCAATGGGGCATGGAGGATGCCTGGAGGACTCAACACCCCCACTGTAAGGAATTCTCACATTACTCTCCCCTCCACCAAGTACACACGGGGATAGATCATATGTTCTGCTTCACAAACCTCTCAGGCGATATCCTACATACCGAATATCTGGGAAGAACAGTCTCTGACCATAGCCCACTGCTGTTGACGCTGCAGACACTGGGGAGTACACCGAGGGAGGCAGACCTGGACTCCCTCCAAACTTACCTGGAGGGTCTGCAGGTGGCGACAATTGCAGAGCAGGATGGCACGAGGTTAGGGGCGCAAGTGAGCACTCAGGAGATAGGAACTGCCATTAAAGCCCTTGAAACGGGAAATACCCAAGAACAGACGGCTTCCCACCAGAACTTTATCAGAGATTTATGGGAACCCTGGCACCTCAGCTGGTAGAGATGTATTCAGAGGCCAATGAGAAGGGAGAGTTGCCACCTTCCACTAGGGAGGCCTTGGAGATACCTCTCCCCAAGGGTAAACGGACTGAAATGACGGTTCCTGACTATGGCCCACTATCAATGTTAAATACTGACATTAAGGTGCTTAGCAAGGTCCTTGTGAACAGATTGCTGCCACACATGCAGACCCTCATCCATAAGGGCCAGAATGGGTTTATACCTATCAGCAGTACATCACACAACCTATGGCAACTTTACTCCCTACTTTATGAGAGCCCATGGCTGCCAGAGGTGGCGACTACAATAGTGTCAGTGGACCTAATAAAGGCCTTCAGCGCTGTACGATGGGACTATCTAGAAGCGGTGATGATGCGTGTGGGGCTGGGGCCATGTTGGGCACAATGGGTTAACCTGCTCTACACCCGCCCCATGGCAAGAGTGAAGACAGGACACACGATCTCAAGTAGCTATGAAATCTGCAGGGGAATCAGACAGGGCGGCCCCCTGTCGCCCTTATTTTTCACCATAGCTATAGAGCTGCTAGCGGAGAGCTTCCGGGCTGTAGCTGGAGAATGGGGAGTGATTAGATGGGGAACCCTGCACATTATTTCCCTATACGCTGACAACCGCCTCATTTATCTACGAGATGCGAACGCAGTGCTGCCTCAGGTGCTTCGGATGCTGGAGGACTTTGGCTACCTTTCAGGCCTGCGACTCAATAGATGATGTGCTTCCCAATGATAGAAGGAATGCCACGTCCGCTCTCCTGCCCAGAAGATGTCCTCTAGGCCTCCCACACCTTTTGGTATCTGGGTATCCAAACTTACCATGACTTGAAGGACCTTTGCGAGGGCAACCTGGGTGGAGTATACCGGGCATTGAAGACTGCAGTAGCCTTTTGGCGATCGTTAAAACTTCTCATTATGGCATGGATTCCCTTATCCAAAATTGTGATGCTTCTCAAGCTTCTTTACTACTTTGCCAATCTACCATTGCTTGTCCCAGCGTCCTGGTTTTGTGCCTTGCACAGACTCTCACGAGAGTTGGTGTGAGACACTGGGTAACAGTGGGTGGCACCGACGACGCTTCCCCTGCCACCTGGGAAGGGGGGCTTGGGGTACATGACTTCGAGCTGTACCATTCGGAAGCCCATCTCCAGTGGCTGGCGTGATGGATCAACTTGCTGGACTCTTCGGTGGCTGAGCTAGATGAGGGGCCTGCCAGAGGGGCAGGACTCCTGGCCTGCCTGCTCCAGGGAAAATAGGCCCTCTTCAAATTGAATATACTGGTGGCCACAGCCTTGGCAGCCTCGCGCAGGGCCTTCAGGAGAACACACACAACAAACCCCTTTGCCCCGGGCCTTCACCTAATTGGCTTTTTCCATGGTGAACCCTATTCCTCCTTTACCGCAAGACAGTTAAACAGTGGATAGAGTTGGGGATCGCAGCTGTGGGGGACCTTTATTGAGGAGGAATGTTGATTCCTTTTGGAGACTTGACAGAACAAACAGGCTTAGTCACTGGCCAGTTCTTTACATATGAGGCCATCATAAGAGCCCTAAAAGACATGTGGGGGGACGAAAATGAGGAACCCACTATGGTTGCTATCTTACAGTCCATGCTGACTCTTGGGGCCGGATCTCACCTAGTAACGTTTTTCTATAGAACCCTGAATGGAATGATCGACCGATCATTGGAGGGACTGTGACATAATTGGGACACAGATATAGGTAGACATATGACGGACAATGAATGGATCCAAATCCTGGTATACCCATACAAAATGTCATGAAACACACACCTGAAATATATCCAGTACAACTACGTACAAAGGACGTATCTTAGTCCGCATAGAATTAATTGATATACGGAGTAACGTCAGGGACATACCCACAATGCCGGCTGAGTGACGTATACTTCTGCCATATGACTTGGGAATGCCCGGTGTTAAAACACTTTTGGGCTGAAGTTATCTCTAAACTCAATAACATCCTGGGCAGGCAGATGGATAATGGGGCGGCTGTCTGCTTACTGGGACTTTTTGACAGACCCCGCCAAAAAAAGTGTGAAACAAGTTTATCGACCTGGCACTGGGACTAGCCCGTAGGAGAGTAGCGTTGGCCTGGAAAAATAGAAATGGACCTAGGTTGAGTACATGGGTACCAGATGTTGTAGGAAAGTAGCCTCTTTCCAGCTTGGTTACCCCCAATATTGGCCTGTTTGTCAGTGTGTTTGACTGTGTCTACTGGGATCCTGATAATCAGGACCCCAGTAGTTATGCTCTCTCCCTTAAATTATTGTTGTTGCTGTAGGAGGCTGCCCTGGTTTGTAGTGGGTACCTAAGGTACTTACAGCTTATACCAGGTCCACTTATCCCTTATTAGTGAAATGTAGAGAGTGTCTAGAAGCCAGGGTCTCTAGGAATAGTGAGGATGAGCAGGCAAGGCCTAACTAGGAGACCTGTAAAGCTCATGCAATACCATTGTAGTCACACAGTACTCACACACATGAAAGAAAATACTGTGTTACAAAAATAAAGGTACTTTATTTTGGTGACACAAATGTCAAAAATACCATAGAGACTATCCTTCCTTAGGAGGTAAGTATACACAAATTATGTACACTAGTATGCAGAAATAGCTGTAAAAAGAGTTGGAAAACAGTGCAAATAGTGAAAATCACAATAGTTAGAAATGGGCCTAGGGGGAACACAAACCGTATACTAAGAAAGTAGAATGTGAATGTCGGTTTCCCATCTAGGCAAGTGGAGTGTGTGGAGGAGCGCTGGGAGTATTAGAAAACACCAAAGGTATGTAATAGAATTCACCCAGAACCCAGGAAAGCAGGAGTAAATCACAGTAACTTTCATAGAACACACAAGAACACATGGTAGAAGATATTGGAAGAACCAGAAGAGACTGCCAGACACCAACTATGGATTCCTGGACCTGAAGACCTGTGGAAGAAGGGGACCAAGTCTAATAAGCACTGAAGAGTCCGGGAAGAACAGGAGCCCCTGCTAACTCGGATGAAGGTACAAAAGAAGAACCACCAGTGAAAAAGAACAGTCACTATTGCACCCAAGAAGACAGATGCAGGTTCCTGGTTAGTGCAGAAGATGTCCCATGCCGGATGGATAAATGCAGTCTGGTTTGCGTCCCTGGATTCCGCCAGCAAGCCTTGGCACATGCAAAGCTCGCGGTTAGCGGAAAATGGAGCTGCCTGGCACCAGGAGGGACCTGGTGGACTTTACCAAGCAGGTGATTTAGGGGGGCCCTCGGCAAGTCTGAGAGCCCTCAGAGAACCAGGCAGAGTGCACAGGAGTTCCACAGCACCTGGACAAAGAAGGTGCAAAAGGAGGCCTATGCAGTACTACACAAAGGGATCTCATTCCGCTGGAGGAAAACTCAGAAGCTGTGCGTCGCAGAAGAGCTGGGGGCTGGACCTGCATGGTGCACAAAACTTTGTGGAAGGATAACAACACGCCTTGGCAACTGCAAAACATGTGGAGCTCGGGGGTACTGTCTTGCGTGGGGAGGCAAGCTCTTACCTCCACCAAAGTTGGACAGTAGGACATCAGGACCATTGTGATCACGTCAGTTCACCACCTGTGATGTCCTCCACGCACTTTGTCAGGAGAGGGCACCCATGCCACCGGTCGTCGCTGCAGAGGGATGCCTGCTGAAGCAGTGGAGTGACTCCAAGAGAGATTCCTTCGTTCTTCTGGTGCAGGCTGAAGACAGGCAGTCCTCGGAGGTTGTACGACCATGAAACAGTTGCAGTTGCTGGCAGGAGCTGAAGATACAATGTTGCAGAAGTCGTCTTTGCTTCTTTGTTGCAGTTTGAAGAGTTCCTGGAGGGTCCAGATGCAATTTCTTCAGTAAGAAGGTGAAGTAAAGGATGCGGAGCACTCCTGCTGGAGTCTTGCAATCTGAATCTCAAGAACCACCCAAGAGAGAGACCCTAAATATCCCTGAAATACCTATCAGGTGAGGGCTCTGATGTCACCGACTGGCATTGGCAACTCAAAAGCCCTGCCAACTTGGAATCCATGATGGCAAAACCCAGGGACCCCCTTGAGGAGCTCTGAGCACCACCCCTATGGTGGTGATGGAGAGGGGAGTGGTCACTCCCCTTTCCTTAGTCCAGTTTCACACCAGAGCAGGGACTGGGGGTCCTTGAACCAATGTAGATTGGATTATGCAAGGAGTGTACCATCTGTGCCCTTCAAAGAATTTCCAGAGGCTTGGGTAGGCTACCTCTCCCAAACCTGTAACACCTATTTTCAAAGGGAGAGGGTGTAACACCCCTCTCCAATAGGAAATCCTTTGTTCTGCCTTCCTGGGCTTGAGCTGCTCAAGCAACAGGAGGGCAGAAACCTGTCTGAGAGGTGGCAGCAGCTGTGGCTGCCTGGAAAACTTCAGAAGGCTGGAATGGCAATACTGGGGGTCCTCTAAGGAGCCCCCAGAGTGCATGGAATCATACAACCAATGCTTGCAAAAGCATTGGGATATGAATCCAACATCTTACCAAACATGCCTATGTTCGGAGTTACCATTATGTAGCTGGCCATAGGTAGTGACCTATGTCCAGTACATGCGTAAAATGGCATCCATGTACTCACAGAAAATGGTCCCGGATGTCATGGGGGCATCTCTGCTAATGCAGAGGTTCTCTGCACCCTGCCCTCAGGACTGGAGGGCGCGCTATAGGGGTGACTTATAAGTGATCTGGTGCAGTGTAAATGGCAGTGAAAGGATGCATGCACCTTTTTACACATGCTGCAGTGACAGTCCTGTAGAAGCCTTTGCATGGGCTCCCTATGGGTGGCAAAATATATGCTGCAGCCCAAAGGGATCCCCTGGAACCCCAATGCCTTGGGTACCTAGGTACCATATACTAGGGAATTATAAGGGGGCACCATTGGTACCCACTACAAACCAGGCCAGCCTCCTACAGATGTCACTTGCTGGGCAAGGGCAGAAGAAAGGTCACTTCAGAGGGAAGAAATAAGAGGGCTGAGGAACAGACCAATAACTCCCCTATGGGCGCAGGTGGCGGGAGCCTAGGACACTCCCGATGGGACTATAGACGACAACGCAGATGGGCCTCTTAACCCCTTCGCTGCCAGGCCTTTTCCCCCTCCTGTGCCAGGCCTTTTTTTGCCTATTTGGGGCAGTTCGCGCTTAGGCCCTCATAACTTTTTGTCCACATAAGCTAACCAAGCCAAATTTGCGTCCTTTTTTTCCAACATCCTAGGGATTCTAGAGGTACCCACACTTTGTGGGTTCCCTTGAAGGAGGCCAAGAAATTGGCCAAAATACAGTGAAAATTTCGTTTTTTTCAAAAAAATTGGAAAAAGTGGCTGCAGAAAAAGGCTTGTGGTTTTTCCCCTGAAAATGGCATCAACAAAGGGTTTGCGGTGCTAAACTCAGCAGCTTCCCAGCTTTCAGGAACAGGCAGACTTGAATCAGAAAACCCAATTTTTCAACACAATTTTGGCATTTTACTGGGACATCCCCCATTTTTGCAGTTTTTTGTGCTTTCAGCCTCCTTCCAGTCAGTGACAGAAATGGGCATGAAACCAATGCTGGATCCCAGAAACCTAAACATTTCTGAAAAGTAGACAAAATTCTGAATTCAGCAAGGGGTCATTTGTGTAGATCCTACAAGGGTTTCCTACAGAAAATAACAACTGAAAAAGAAAAATATTGAAATTGAGGTGAAAAAAACATTAATGTTTCTCTACGTTTTACTCTGTAACTTTTCCCTGCAATGTCAGATTATCGAAAGCAATATACCGTTACGTCTGCTGGACTCCTCTGGTTGCGGGGATAAATAGGGCTTGTAGGTTCATCAAGAACCCAAGGAACCCAGAGCCAATAAATGAGCTGCAGCCTGACGTGCGTTTTCATTCTATACCGGGTTTAAAGCAATTCATTTGCTGAAATATAAAGAGTAAAAAATTGCTATCAAGAAAACCTTTGTATTTCCAAAAAGGGCACAAGATAAGGTGTTGAGGAGCAGTGGTTATTTGCACATATCTGAATTCCGGGGTGATCAAACTAGCATGTGAATTACAGGGCATTTCTCAAATAGATGTCTTTTTTACACACTCTCCTATATTTGGAAGGAAAAAATGTAAAGAAAGACAAGGGGCAATAGCACTTGTTTTGCTAATCTATGTTCCCCCAAGTCTCCCGATAAAAATGATACCTCACTTGTGTGGGTAGGCCTAGCGCCGGCGACGGGAAACACCCCAAAGCGCAACGTGGACACATCCTAAATTTTGGGAAAAAACAGAGGTGTTTTTTGCGAAGTGCCTACCTGTAGATTTTGGCCTCTAGCTCAGCCGGCACCTAGGGAAACCTACCAAACCTGTGCATTTCTGAAAACTAGAGACCTAGGGGAATCCAAGGAGGGGTGACTTGCGGGGCTCGGACCAGGTTCTGTTACCCAGAATCCTTTGCAAACCTCAAAATTTGGCTAAAAAAACACATGTCCCTCACATTTCTGTGGCAGAAAGTTCTGGAATCTGAGAGGAGCTACAAATTTCCTTCCACCCAGCGTTCCCCCAAGTCTCCCGATAAAAATGATACCTCACTTGCGTGGGTAGGCCTAGCGCCGGCGACAGGAAACACCCCAAAGCGCAACGTGGACACATCCTAAATTTGGGGAAAAAACAGAGGTGTTTTTTGCGAAGTGCCTACCTGTAGATTTTGGCCTCTAGCTCAGCCAGCACCTAAGGAAACCTACCAAACCTGTGCATTTCTGAAAACTAGAGACCTAGGGGAATCCAAGGAGGGGTGACTTGCGGGGCTCAGACCAGGTTCTGTTACCCAGAATCCTTTGCAAACCTCAAAATTTGGCTAAAAAAACACATGTCCCTCACATTTCTGTGGCAGAAAGTTCTGGAATCTGAGAGGAGCTACAAATGTCCTTCCACCCAGCGTTCCCCCAAGTCTCCCGATAAAAATGATACCTCACTTGCGTGGGTAGGCCTAGCGCCGGCGACAGGAAACACCCCAAAGCGCAACGTGGACACATCCTAAATTTGGGGAAAAAACAGAGGTGTTTTTTGCGAAGTGCCTACCTGTAGATTTTGGCCTCTAGCTCAGCCGGCACCTAGGGAAACCTACCAAACCTGTGCATTTCTGAAAACTAGAGACCTAGGGGAATCCAAGGAGGGGTGACTTGCGGGGCTCGGACCAGGTTCTGTTACCCAGAATCCTTTGCAAACCTCAAAATTTGGCTAAAAAAACACATGTCCCTCACATTTCTGTGGCAGAAAGTTCTGGAATCTGAGAGGAGCTACAAATTTCCTTCCACCCAGCGTTCCCCCAAGCCTCCCGATAAAAATGATACCTCACTTGCGTGGGTAGGCCTAGCGCCTGCGACAGGAAACACCCCAAAGCGCAACGTGGACACATCCTAAATTTTGGGAAAAAACAGAGGTGTTTTTTGCGAAGTGCCTACCTGTAGATTTTGGCCTCTAGCTCAGCCAGCACCTAGGGAAACCTACCAAACCTGTGCATTTCTGAAAACTAGAGACCTAGGGGAATCCAAGGAGGGGTGACTTGCGGGGCTCAGACCAGGTTCTGTTACCCAGAATCCTTTGCAAACCTCAAAATTTGGCTAAAAAAACACATGTCCCTCACATTTCTGTGGCAGAAAGTTCTGGAATCTGAGAGGAGCCACAAATTTCCTTCCACCCAGCGTTCCCCCAAGTCCCCCGATAAAAATGATACCTCACTTGGGTGGGTAGGCCTAGCGCCGGCGACAGGAAACACCCCAAAGCGCAACGTGGACACATCCTAAATTTTGGGAAAAAACAGAGGTGTTTTTTGCGAAGTGCCTACCTGTAGATTTTGGCCTCTAGCTCAGCCGGCACCTAGGGAAACCTACCAAACCTGTGCATTTCTGAAAACTAGAGACCTAGGGGAATCCAAGGAGGGGTGACTTGCGGGGCTCGGACCAGGTTCTGTTACCCAGAATCCTTTGCAAACCTCAAAATTTGGCTAAAAAAACACATGTCCCTCACATTTCTGTGGCAGAAAGTTCTGGAATCTGAGAGGAGCTACAAATTTCCTTCCACCCAGCGTTTCCCCAAGTCTCCCAATAAAAATGATACCTCACTTGCGTGGGTAGGCCTAGCGCCGGCGACAGGAAACACCCCAAAGCGCAACGTGGACACATCCTAAATTTGGGGAAAAAACAGAGGTGTTTTTTGCGAAGTGCCTACCTGTAGATTTTGGCCTCTAGCTCAGCCGGCACCTAGGGAAACCTACCAAACCTGTGCATTTCTGAAAACTAGAGACCTAGGGGAATCCAAGGAGGGGTGACTTGCGGGGCTCGGACCAGGTTCTGTTACCCAGAATCCTTTGCAAACCTCAAAATTTGGCTAAAAAAACACATGTCCCTCACATTTCTGTGGCAGAAAGTTCTGGAATCTGAGAGGAGCTACAAATTTCCTTCTACCCAGCGTTCCCCCAAGTCTCCCGATAAAAATGATACCTCACTTGCGTGGGTAGGCCTAGCGCCGGCGACAGGAAACACCCCAAAGCGCAACGTGGACACATCCTAAATTTGGGGAAAAAACAGAGGTGTTTTTTGCGAAGTGCCTACCTGTAGATTTTGGCCTCTAGCTCAGCCGGCACCTAGGGAAACCTACCAAACCTGTGCATTTCTGAAAACTAGAGAACTAGGGGAATCCAAGGAGGGGTGACTTGCGGGGCTCGGACCAGGTTCTGTTACCCAGAATCCTTTGCAAACCTCAAAATTTGGCTAAAAAAACACATGTCCCTCACATTTCTGTGGCAGAAAGTTCTGGAATCTGAGAGGAGCTACAAATTTCCTTCCACCCAGCGTTCCCCCAAGTCTCCCGATAAAAATGATACCTCACTTGCGTGGGTAGGCCTAGCGCCTGCGACAGGAAACACCCCAAAGCGCAACGTGGACACATCCTAAATTTTGGGAAAAAACAGAGGTGTTTTTTGCGAAGTGCCTACCTGTAGATTTTGGCCTCTAGCTCAGCCGGCACCTAGGGAAACCTACCAAACCTGTGCATTTCTGAAAACTAGAGACCTAGGGGAATCCAAGGAGGGGTGACTTGCGGGGCTCGGATCAGGTTCTGTTACCCAGAATCCTTTGCAAACCTCAAAATTTGGCTAAAAAAACACATGTCCCTCACATTTCTGTGGCAGAAAGTTCTGGAATCTGAGAGGAGCTACAAATTTCCTTCCACCCAGCGTTCCCCCAAGTCTCCCGATAAAAATGATACCTCACTTGCGTGGGTAGGCCTAGCGCCTGCGACAGGAAACACCCCAAAGCGCAACGTGGACACATCCTAAATTTTGGGAAAAAACAGAGGTGTTTTTTGCGAAGTGCCTACCTGTAGATTTTGGCCTCTAGCTCAGCCGGCACCTAGGGAAACCTACCAAACCTGTGCATTTCTGAAAACTAGAGACCTAGGGGAATCCAAGGAGGGGTGACTTGCGGGGCTCGGACCAGGTTCTGTTACCCAGAATCCTTTGCAAACCTCAAAATTTGGCTAAAAAAACACATGTCCCTCACATTTCTGTGGCAGAAAGTTCTGGAATCTGAGAGGAGCCACAAATTTCCTTCCACCCAGCGTTCCCCCAAGTCCCCCGATAAAAATGATACCTCACTTGGGTGGGTAGGCCTAGCGCCGGCGACAGGAAACACCCCAAAGTGCAACGTGGACACATCCTAAATTTGGGGAAAAAACAGAGGTGTTTTTTGCGAAGTGCCTACCTGTAGATTTTGGCCTCTAGCTCAGCCGGCACCTAGGGAAACCTACCAAACCTGTGCATTTCTGAAAACTAGAGACCTAGGGGAATTCAAGGAGGGGTGACTTGCGGGGCTCGGACCAGGTTCTGTTACCCAGAATCCTTTGCAAACCTCAAAATTTGGCTAAAAAAACACATGTCCCTCACATTTCTGTGGCAGAAAGTTCTGGAATCTGAGAGGAGCTACAAATTTCCTTCCACCCAGCGTTCCCCCAAGTCTCCCGATAAAAATGATACCTCACTTGCGTGGGTAGGCCTAGCGCCGGCGACAGGAAACACCCCAAAGCGCAACGTGGACACATCCTAAATTTTGGGAAAAAACAGAGGTGTTTTTTGCGAAGTGCCTACCTGTAGATTTTGGCCTCTAGCTCAGCCGGCACCTAGGGAAACCTACCAAACCTGTGCATTTCTGAAAACTAGAGACCTAGGGGAATCCAAGGAGGGGTGACTTGCGGGGCTCGGACCAGGTTCTGTTACCCAGAATCCTTTGCAAACCTCAAAATTTGGCTAAAAAAACACATGTCCCTCACATTTCTGTGGCAGAAAGTTCTGGAATCTGAGAGGAGCTACAAATTTCCTTCCACCCAGCGTTCCCCCAAGTCTCCCAATAAAAATGATACCTCACTTGCGTGGGTAGGCCTAGCGCCGGCGACAGGAAACACCCCAAAGCGCAACGTGGACACATCCTAAATTTGGGGAAAAAACAGAGGTGTTTTTTGCGAAGTGCCTACCTGTAGATTTTGGCCTCTAGCTCAGCCGGCACCTAGGGAAACCTACCAAACCTGTGCATTTCTGAAAACTAAAGACCTAGGGGAATCCAAGGAGGGGTGACTTGCGGGGCTCGGACCAGGTTCTGTTACCCAGAATCCTTTGCAAACCTCAAAATTTGGCTAAAAAAACACATGTCCCTCACATTTCTGTGGCAGAAAGTTCTGGAATCTGAGAGGAGCTACAAATTTCCTTCCACCCAGCGTTCCCCCAAGTCACCCGATAAAAATGATACCTCACTTGCGTGGGTAGGCCTAGCGCCTGCGACAGGAAACACCCCAAAGCGCCACGTGGACACATCCTAAATTTTGGGAAAAAACAGAGGTGTTTTTTGCGAAGTGCCTACCTGTAGATTTTGGCTTCTAGCTCAGCCGGCACCTAGGGAAACCTACCAAACCTGTGCATTTCTGAAAACTAGAGACCTAGGGGAATTCAAGGAGGGGTGACTTGCGGGGCTCGGACCAGGTTCTGTTACCCAGAATCCTTTGCAAACCTCAAAATTTGGCTAAAAAAACACATGTCCCTCACATTTCTGTGGCAGAAAGTTCTGGAATCTGAGAGGAGCCACAAATTTCCTTCCACCCAGCGTTCCCCCAAGTCTCCCGATAAAAATGATACCTCACTTGCGTGGGTAGGCCTAGCGCCGGCGACAAGAAACACCCCAAAGCGCAATGTGGACACATCCTAAATTTTGGGAAAAAACAGAGGTGTTTTTTGCGAAGTGCCTACCTGTAGATTTTGGCCTCTAGCTCAGCCGGCACCTAGGGAAACCTACCAAACCTGTGCATTTCTGAAAACTAGAGACCTTGGGGAATCCAAGGAGGGGTGACTTGCGGGGCTCGGACCAGGTTCTGTTACCCAGAATCCTTTGCAAACCTCAAAATTTGGCTAAAAAAACACATGTCCCTCATATTTCTGTGGCAGAAAGTTCTGGAATCTGAGAGGAGCTACAAATTTCCTTCCACCCAGCGTTCCCCCAAGTCTCCCGATAAAAATGATACCTCACTTGCGTGGGTAGGCCTAGCGCCGGCGACAGGAAACACCCCAAAGCGCAACGTGGACACATCCTAAATTTTGGGAAAAAACAGAGGTGTTTTTTGCGAAGTGCCTACCTGTAGATTTTGGCCTCTAGCTCAGCCGGCACCTAGGGAAACCTACCAAACCTGTGCATTTCTGAAAACTAGAGACCTAGGGGAATCCAAGGAGGGGTGACTTGCGGGGCTCGGACCAGGTTCTGTTACCCAGAATCCTTTGCAAACCTCAAAATTTGGCTAAAAAAAACACATGTCCCTCACATTTCTGTGGCAGAAAGTTCTGGAATCTGAGAGGAGCTACAAATTTCCTTCCACCCAGCGTTCCCCCAAGTCTCCCGATAAAAATGATACCTCACTTGCGTGGGTAGGCCTAGCGCCGGCGACAGGAAACACCCCAAAGCGCAACGTGGACACATCCTAAATTTGGGGAAAAAACAGAGGTGTTTTTTGCGAAGTGCCTACCTGTAGATTTTGGCCTCTAGCTCAGCCGGCACCTAGGGAAACCTACCAAACCTGTGCATTTCTGAAAACTAGAGACCTAGGGGAATCCAAGGAGGGGTGACTTGCGGGGCTCGGACCAGGTTCTGTTTCCCAGAATCCTTTGCAAACCTCAAAATTTGGCTAAAAAAACACATGTCCCTCACATTTCTGTGGCTGGAATCTGAGAGGAGCCACAAATTTCCTTCCACCCAGCGTTCCCCCAAGTCTCCCGATAAAAATGATACCTCACTTGCGTGGGTAGGCCTAGCGCCGGCGACAGGAAACACCCCAAAACGCAACGTGGACACATCCCGTTTTTTGAAAGAAAACAGTGCCTACCTGTGGATTTTGGCCTGTAGCTCACCTGGCACCTAGGGAAACCTACCAAACCTGTGCCTTTCTGAAAACTAGAGACCTAGGGGAATCCAAGATGGGGTGACTTGCGGGGCTCGGACCAGGTTCTGTTACCCAGAATCCTTTGCAAACCTCAAAATTTGGCTAAAATAACAAGTTTTCCTCACATTTCGGTGACAGAAAGTTCTGGAATCTGAGAGGAGCCACAAATTTCCTTCCACCCAGCGTTCCCCCAAGTCTCCCGATAAAGATGATACCTCACTTGTGTGGGTGGGCCAGGTGCCTGGAACAGAATAAGGCCCAAAACCTGAAGGGATAGAAGGGATAGTTGGGGGAGCCACGCAAGCCACACCTCCCTGGACTCCTTGGGGTGCCTATTTTAAAAAAAAATCTGGGTTTTGTAGGTTTCCCTACATGACAGCCGCACCCTGGACCAAAAACATAGGTGGGCCCTCCCCCCCCCAAACACAGGCATTTTTGGAATATATCACTTTGATGTGTGCACATACGTCCGTGATGTGCCAAACACTAAAATTGTGAAAAGAAACACACTTAGGTTATGTGAAGAAGACCCCTCACCCACCAACCAAGTTGGTGGCATGCTTCATCATCGGGGTCCCACCCGAGGCACCTAGCGTGTCACAGGTGTGCTGCGACGCCTGATTACAGTGGAGCAGGTTTTGTCTTTTTGTACAACACATACTGGTTGGATTTGGCACGAGGGTGAGTGATGGTTCAGTGGATCAAATTTTATTAACAAGAGATTTCACAAAAATTAAATGCACTGCTAATAACTGAAAGGCAAAAAAGTGAACCAATGACTCACAGCTCGTGAGCTGTAAAGCCGCGACAAGGCACCAACTGCTTTACAGGCCATTCACACACCTTTCATACATGACACGCACAAGACCATTCACACCGCCAGCCACGGGCCCAGCACATTACAACACTCACATCGACAGACCGCGCCACTCAAGGGCCCATCACTTACATATGCCCACATGCCTGATACAAGAATCACACCAGCTGATGGGAGTGTGGACTGCCGTTCGGCTGGCACCGCCAGCCAAGCGCCACCCCACGCAGACCGCCAGCCAAGCGCCACCCCACGCACACCGCCAGCCAAGCGCCACCCCACGCACACCGCCAGCCAAGCGCCACCCCACGCACACCGCCAGCCAAGCGCCACCCCACGCTCCGCAATCACTTTTTTTTATTTATAAACAACAAAGAAACTACTAATTATAAAATAAGCACAAAACTACAAACACAAAAGCTCTAACTAAATACACAACAGATGCCAACCGTGAAACATATGAAAATATAAAACAGACAGCTTACGCTCACGGTATTTCCCAAAAGTTTTTCCTTGTGTGGTAACTTCTAAAACAGCTGGGCACACACAGCCCAGGCTTTGAAGGGCATTCGGGGCAGTACATCCGGCTCTCCCTCCGGATTGATCTCCGGGCACATACTCTACATTTCTTTGTGGGCATGTCTTTTTTGGGAGTGGAAGGAATGTGATCTGGAAAGTGCCGATCTTTCAATCTAGCCACATCCTCCACCACTTCTACTCTAGGAACTCTTGCCGGTTCCACCACAATAAGGCTTTCTATCACCGACTCCTGAAATTTAACAAATGTCATCCTTGACTCGGGTGAACAATCCTTGTATACAATAAAGGCATTAAAAGTTGCCAAATGAAATAAATGTAGGGCCAACTTTTTATACCACACATATGACTTACGAAGAGCAGTGTAAGGTTCTAACCTCTGATCTACTCTATCAACACCACCCATGTGCCTATTGTAGTCCAAAATGCACGCAGGTTTGCGCACTTCCGCAACCTGACCCCAAACAGCCACAGGGGAAGTACTCTCATCATGGATGGTCGATAGCATGTACACATCCCTCCTGTCTGAAAATTTCAGAGCTAGCAGCTCATTATTCCGCAAGGCACTGCACTGTCCCCTCTCAAGTTTTTTACAGACAAGCTCCCTTGGATAGCCTTTCCGGTTAGAACAGATTGTGCCACAAGCAACAGTGTCCACCCTAAACAACTCCTTGAACAACTGCACTCCAGTGTAGAAATTATCTACGTACAAATGGTGACCTTTGTTAAACAGCCGTCTAGCAAGTTCCCACACAATTCTTTCGCTAACTCCAAAAGTGGCCGGACAACCAGGAGGGTCAATACTGGAATCCCTACCAGTGTAGACCCGGAAATTATACACATATCCTGTACTGCTTTCTGACAGCAGATACAATTTAATCCCATACCGTGCCCTCTTACTAGGAATGTACTGCTTAAAAACTAAACGCCCCTTGAAAAGGACCAAAGACTCGTCCACACTTATCTCTTTGCCTGGGACATAGACCTCTGAAAACCGATCCACAAAATGATCAAGGACAGGCCTAATCTTAAAAAGGCGGTCACAATCAGGGTGATCTCGTGGCAAGGCTAAAGCATTGTCTACAAAATGCAGCATACGAAGAAGAAGCAAATACCGATTACGTGTCATAGTTGCAGGAAATATAGCAGTTGCCATCAAGGGACTAGTAGACCAATAAGAAGCCAGTGACGGCTTCCTGATCAACCCCATCAAAAAAGACAAACCTAAAAACCTTTTAATCTCTTCCAGATATGTGGGAACCCAATGAGTAGCTCTAGACTGAGGTTTAAGTCTGGCAGCGTTGTCCCGCAAATATTGCTCTGCATACACATTTGTCTGCTCCACAATCTCTTCCAAAAATACATCGTCCATAAACAAGTGAAAGAAATGGACAGGCAGAAAGTTTTCCGTATTAACTCTACACCCTGGGAGACCAGTAAATGCAGGTAACTGTGGCTGCTCCATGTTTGGGGCAATCCAGGTGTCAGGTCTTCCAATGGGAAACCCTGCAGCCCCAGGCTGCTGCACTCTTGGCACATCAATGTCCTCCTCTAACACAGGCCCTTCATCTGCACTGAGAGTAGCTTCCTCATCAGAAGAATACTCTCGGACAGAAAACTCACTTCCAGAATCTCCTGCTTCCTCCTCTGCCTCAGATGCAGAGTCAGTGTCGTAATCATGGTCTGAAGACGACTCAAAGAGCATGCGAACAACCTGCTGAGCGGTCACTTTGCGGCTAGCCATGATCCTAACAACAAATGGATTGCCAACAACAACTAGCACTAAAATAAGTAATAAACAAAGTGTAGCTTTATCACAAAGAGTTATGTACTACAAAAAACAATACCACACAGTTGCCTGAAATAGCTACTCACCAAGCAACTACTCTGCAATCCCACTAAAAAGAAAAAAGAAAAAAGAAATTTAGACATATGACAACACAAACACCACTGTGCTCAAATCTAAGGACAATGTCAAACACACAATACTGCATTTAGTACACCACCTACAAACATGTCAACAATACTCCTTTGGAGTAAATTGCGTTCACTTACCTAAAACATGCAACTATGCAAACCGCAGGACAACTACTGCCAAAACCGCAAAGATCCACAGCAAAGGAAGCAAAAGCGTTGAACTAGAAGAAAAAGAAGAAATAAATTGTTATAATCACAAATACAAATACTTTGCCAGTTGACAAACACCCCACCACCAAGAACTTAGCAGTTGTCCCTGGTACCTAAGTGGATCCTGCCCCCCTCGGGGTAGATGGGCGTAAAAGATTTGGCCAATCTGACCCCAAGGGGGACAGAAATGGGCAACACCTCTGTGCCCCCTTTCAGGTGGCGACCCTTCCCCAAGGGGGCACCCCCAGCACAACACAAAACAAAAAAATCCCTGCCCTCCTTGGGGGCAGATGGCCCTACAAAATTACGGGCAGAGATGGGCAATACAAATTTTCCCCACCTTAGGGGGGCGACCGTTGCCCAAGGGGTGCCCCCAAACACACACCAAACACAATCCCTGGCACCTAGTGTGCTTCCACCCCCCCCCCCCCCCCGGGCCAGATCGTCCAAAAAATGTCTGGTCTGCCATCGGGGGGGGGGGGGGCCGAAACAGAAAAAAAAAAGCGACCCTTGCCACAGGAGTTGCCCCCAAAATAAACAATAAAAACAAAATCCCTGGTGTCTAGTGGTTTTCGCCCCCCCCCGGGGGCAGATCAGCCCAAAAATCGGCTGATCTGCCCCCGGGGGGGGCAAAATACACATAAAAATTGCCCCCGGGGGGGAGGGCGACCCTTGCCCAAGGGGTCGCCCCCAAAAACACACATAAACAAAGATATCCCTGGTGTCTAGTGGTTTTCGCCCCCCCCCTGGGGGCAGATCCGCCGAAAAAACGGCGGATCTGCCCCCAGGGGGGGGCGAAATACAAATAAAAATTGCCCCCGGGGAGGGGCGACCCTTGCCCAAGGGGTCGCCCCCAAAAACAAACATAAAAAAAATATCCCTGGTGTCTAGTGGTTTTCGCCCCCCCTGGGGGCAGATCCGCCGAAAAATCGGCGGATCTGCCCCCAGGAGGGGGCGAAATACAAATAAAAATTGCCCCCGGGGGGGAGGGCGACCCTTGCCCAAGGGGTCACCCCCAAAAACACACATAAACAAAGATATCCCTGGTGTCTAGTGGTTTTCGCCCCCCCCTGGGGGCAGATCCGCTGAAAAAAATCGGTGGATCTGCCCCCAGGGGGGGGCGAAATACAAATAAAAATTGCCCCCGGGGAGGGGCGACCCTTGCCCAAGGGGTCGCCCCCAAAAACAAACATAAAAAAAATATCCCTGGTGTCTAGTGGTTTTCGCCCCCCCCTGGGGGCAGATCCGCCGAAAAATCGGCGGATCTGCCCCCAGGGGGGGCGAAATACAAATAAAAATTGCCCCCGGGGGGGGCGACCCTTGCCCAAGGGGTCGCCCCCAAAAACACACATAAAAAAAATATCCCTGGTGTCTAGTGGTTTTCGCCCCCCCCTGGGGGCAGATCCGCCGAAAAAACGGCCGATCTGCCCCCAGGGGGGGGCGAAATACAAATACAAATTGCCCCCGGGGGGGGCGACCCTTGCCCAAGGGGTCACCCCCAAAAACAAACATAAAAAAATATATCCCTGGTGTCTAGTGGTTTTCGCCCCCCCCCGGGGGCAGATCCGCCGAAAAATCGGCGGATCTGCCCCCAGGGGGGGGCGAAATCCAAATAAAAATTGCCCCCGGGGGGGGGCGACCCTTGCCCTAGGGGTCGCCCCCAAATTTAGGCACAAAGAAAATCCCTGGTGGCTAGTGGAGATTCCTGCTCCACGATCGCGGGCCCTGCCTGCGATCGTGGAGCAGGAATCTTGAGAAAACAGACACAGGGGGAAAGGAAAAACCCTTTCCTTTCCCCCCATGTCTGTTTTCTCAACCCCCCCGCCCCCCAAAAACGGAGAGGACTCACCTGTGAGCTCCTGCTCCGAAGACGCGCTGGAAGCAAATGGCTTCCAGCGCGCCGGCAACACTAGATGACGTCAGCGCGCTGACATCATCGGATTGCCGTTGGGGGGGGGCGGGGGTGGAAGGGGAAGGTCTTCCCCTTCCATCCCCGCCTGGGGGGGGAAGGGGGGTGCACGGGGGGGGCGCGCTAGCGCGCCCCCAAGTTCCCCTGTGCCTAGGACGAGATGATCTCGTCCAAGGCACAGGGGAACTGTAGCCTTGGACGAGATCATCTCGTCCAAGGTACAGAAGGGGTTAACCTGCGGAGTTAGGAGCACGACAAACACACCCCTGTGAGACCTCCCTGAAAGGTCATGCATGGGGCGGCTCCCCTGGGTCCCTTCCACTCCCCTCGCCTGGGCCCCATACAGCCATAGACACACTCATACACCACGTAATTAGGTTTGGATTCTTGGGAAAGTTGTTTAGTTTGCTTGTTATTTGTTGTAATAAGAGAGGATGGGTACATGAGGACCCAGAGCTGGAAATGGTGGGAATCAACCACCCTACTCCACGGGCATGCTGTGCTGAAACAGAGACCCATCAGCGGCCCCCACCACAGATCACTAGCCTGCTCACATATCAATGTGAGGAACAACCCTCATCATAGGGGTAAAATAATATAATAGCAGTAAGGGTTAACTGTTCAAAAGTTGTCATGGAAAGGAGATTCATACAGCTGCGCATCCTGTTACGATCCTGTGAATAATAATATGCACCATATGAAATAATAATTTAATTTTTTTTTTTTAAAAGAGTGAATCCTTTCAACAAGTCTAGCTATTTTAACTTCTTTGTGGCAACGACCTTCACTGCAAAGGGGCACCTTTTGGGGTAGCTTGGTGGTAGAGGTTGGCATCCTCTTGATTGCAGTTTTGAGACCCATATATCTCCCATCTTTTGATCTGTTGTGCATTAAAATTACTGGGGCAAATAAACATGAGGTGTACCTGTACAACATCTACAACTGTGGAGTAAGAGGTGGTAGAGAGACTCCTAGTCCAAAGCAGCTCAGGGCGCATACGGAGCAATTTCTCTCAAACAACAATATGATCATCGCAGGGGACTTTAATACTACTTTTGAACCTATGGGAAGCTATGGTCACTTGTTTACTGAGGAGAAGATGAGGAATGGAGGGTCCCATCTCTTGTTATCTCACAGGTGAAAAGATCGACAGATGCTGCATGCCAACTGTTCTATTTTACACTATCCTATTGGTTGATGGCCTGTAGGGTCTGTAATGGTCACACAAGCTCTGACCCATTTACATCTTGTATGTATAATCAACTTAACTGCACCAGCAGTTTTGATTACATACTGCTTGCCTTTATGGAAATGTGTTGTAGACTGCAGGATCATAAATATGAGCGTTAGTGATCACAATGTTGTATGCTAAAAGATCATTCTGATCAGGAACAAGGATCAAGTTGCATTCTGCAACTTAGATGGGACAACATCGCACCCAGGCCAGAGGTTGTAATGGCAATGATAACACCGTATGCAAGGCTATAGTAGCTCTGAAAAAATCTTCACCAGGGCAAATTCAAATTCATGAGGTTGCTATGATCCATGAGAACCTGTTCCAATTTTTGGGGGAGTGTGACTGCCACCGTGAGCTGGTTCACCAAGGATTGTAGGATAGCCAAGTGAAATCTAGGTCTAGCATTGAAGAATGGGGGACTAGTGCGTATTAGGTGGCAGAAGAAAGTATGTAATCAGATATGGGAGGAGCTTCATGAGGCTGGGGCCTCCAGGGATAGCAAGCAATTTTGCAGTCTGGTGGCCAAACGGTCTTTGTCAAATTCCATCCACTCTGAAACTTGACACAAGTATTTTGCAGAATTGTTTGAGCTTCCTTCATGTTTGCCCACAGAGGGCTGTCCACCTGAGCATTTGGGACACTGCAGGTGCATTCCTTGCCATTAAAATTTGAGGGAGGAGAAACATTGGCCCTCATTACAACCCTGGCGGTCAGTGTTAAAGCAACGGTAATACCGCCAACAGGCCGGCGGTAAAAAAAATAGAATCACGACCACGGCGGAAACCATCAACACAGACCGCCACTTTAACACTCCGACTGCCACGGCGGTAGCAACAAACACATCGGCGGTAACCACCAACAGACAATGTACTGCCCACACACAATACAACCCGCCCATCCACCAGCTTTTCCGGGGCAGTACCAACACCATCAAAAGCACGGCAGAAACAGTCCACAGAAGGGAAACCACTCACCTCTCGACACCCAAGGAAGAACTAGGACGCCATGGAGTTCAAACTACAGGTGTACCCATGTTGGTGAATCTTCTCATCTACCAGGAGTAAGAAAGGCGGCAGCTACGACCACTGTGAGTACTGCGTCTAGCACACAGGGGAGTGGGGGAGGAAAAAGAGAGTGACACACACACGCAACACCCCCAACCCCATCCTCACCCCCAACTCCATACACACAAACACATGCATCAACATTACATATACACCCCGTAACCCTCTGGAAGAATGCAAGGACAAAAAGGAATTGAGTCAAATGAGTGTCATATTAGAAATAGTCAGATATACGCTACAAATTCAAAAACAGTATTTACAATATATACAATATGTACATAAGGCGGTACATTGTCCACTCAAAATATCCGTGGTCCACTGGGCCAAAACTCATAGGCCAAGCCCACACTTGACTCCTGCCTCAATATGGAGAGAACACTGCAGGGGCATCAGGTCGAAAACACACAGGCACCTCAGGGGGACGGGGAAGGGGGGGCACCTCAGCTGGAAGATGGGACAACGCCACTGCTCCTGGAGGGGGCTCCATGCCCACAGCGATGTCCTGGGGAGTGTAAGGCCACAGTCCCTCAAGTGGGTGGTTTGCCCACTGCTTGCTCCTGAGGAGTGCAAAGCCACAGTCTCTCAAGTGGATGCCTTTCTCCACTGGTTCTGGAGGGGCCTTTGCGCCCAGTGTGCTTCATCCTGCCAAGGTTAGGGTGAGTGGATGCCTTTCTCCACTGGTTCTGGATGGGGCTTTGTGCCCAGTCTGCTTCATCCTGCCAAGGATAGGGTGAGTGGATGCATTTCTCCACTGGTTCTGGGGCTTTGTGCCCAGTCTGCTTCATCCTGCCAAGGACAGGGTGAGTGGGTGGCTTTCTCCACTGGTTCTAGAGAGGGCTTTGTGCCCAGTCTGCTTCATCCTGCCAAAGATAGGGTGAGTGGATGCCTTCTTCTACTGGTTCTGGTGGGGGATTTGTGCCCAGTGTGTTCATCCTGCCAAGGATAGGGTGAGTGGATGCATTTCTCCACTGGTTCTGGAGGGGGCTTTGTGCCCAGTGTGCTTCATCCTGCCAAGGATAGGGTGAGGTGATGCCTTTTCCACTGGTTCTGGACGGGGCTCTGTGCCCAGTGATGCAACACTTGAGGTGTGGCAGTTCACAGTCCCTCACCTGGGTGCCTGAGCCACGAGATTTGTAGTGACCAGGATGCATAATAGTCCATGGAGGCAGGGCTAGAGTCCATCCAGCGGCAGCTACGGCTGCACATTGGTGGTAGTGCTGGTGGGGGTGCTGCCAGTGGTGGAGGGAGGCTCTGGCCCCTCTCCTGCAGCCTTGGATGGCTGCCCACTAGGGCTGCTGCTGCTGGCAGTGGTGCTACTGTCAGTGGTGCAGGTGGCGGTGCTTGCGGCGAGGCTTGTGGCGGTGCAGGTGCCAGTGCTGCCAGTGGTGGGGGGAGGCTCCAGCCCTTCTCCTGCAGCCTCAGATGGCTGCCCACTGGAGCTGCTGCTGCTGACAGTAGTGGTGCTTGCAGCAGTGCAGGTGGCAGTGCTTGCGGCGGTGCTGGCCATGGTGCACGTGGCGGTGCTGGCGGTTGTGCTGGTAGCCACCAGGCTCTCACCTGCAGCCTCAGACGGCTGAAGTGCCTTGTCTGGGGTTTTGTGCCCCTTCCTTACCTTGGCAGATGGTGGTGTCACCTTGAGTCTGGCAGCTGGAGTCTTTGAGGTGGCCGTGCTGGGTGGTTGTGACTCCTTCCCCTTGCTGAATGCTGTCCCCTTCTTCACCTTGCCAGGTGGCGGAATGGTTTTTGCCTTGGCAGGGGTTGGTGGCACACTGGCTGGGCTGACGGGTGCCCCCTTTGAGCCTCTGACAGCTGCAGGAAACACAGCGGATGTGGACTTCGTGGCTTAGGTGCTGGGCTGGGTTTTAGCCACCCTGGCCCGAGGTGAAGGATGGGGTAGGGGTAGGAAAGAGGTCAATGTTTGCCATGAAAAGCTTCTTAGGGACACTGGAGTGGGAATAGGGCAAATTTCTGGGAGTGGAGGAAGAGGGAGTGCTTGTAGAAGGTGTCTGTCTGTTGAGTTTGGGTGCAGGTGCATGGGCTGGATGCTGTTGTGAGGTGGATGGCTGTTGGGTGGGTGCTTAAGTTTGTGTACTTTGGGAGGAGGGGTCACAGACACAGTGGGTGAGGACACAGCGGACGTGTGCATAGATGTGGGGGTGGTGACTGCCAGTAAGGGGTGTGTAGTGATGGGCGTGCTGGTGATGGAGGTAGTGGATGAAGATGTAGTGCATGCAGGTGTGAGTGGAGATGCTACTGGGAGGAGGGGGACACAGTGGAGGCAGTGGATGTTGGTGTGTCTGCATGGGGATCGTGCTTGTGTGAGTGCCTGTGAGATGAAGTGCGGTGCTTGTGTTTGCCTGAGCCACTTCTGTGTGTTGATTTGAGTGAATGCTGGTCTGAAGGTGTGCTTGGGATAGGCTGGGGTTAAGGGGATTGGGACTTGGTAGAGGAAGTTGCAAGGGCGAGGCTGGATACAGGGACAATGGATGCCATCAGTGTGGAGGCCAGAGCCTGAAATGCTCTATGTTGGGCCACCACGCCAGAGTGAATGCCCTCCAGGTTTGCATTTGTTTGTTGCAAATGCCCCTCGACACCCTGGATGGCATTCAGAATGTTGACTGCCCAACAGTGAGGGATCTCAGGAGGTCAATAGCCTCTTTACTGAGGCCAGCAGGGCTGACTGGGGCAGGGCCTGAGGTGTCTGGGGCAAAGGAGATACCCACCCTTCTGGGTGAGCGGGCACGGGAAACACGCTGAGGGGCTGCTGGGAGGGCGGTGCTGATGGGGGGGTGGCGGCTGTACCTGTTGTTCACGGCGGTGGTGGGCACCGAGGTGTCCGCCACCGCCATGGAGCTTTCATCGGAGGAGGAGTCGCTGTCTGTGGTGTCCCCTCCTGTCCCCGTCGTGGTGCTCCCCTCGCCCTTTGTCCCACTGGTGCCCTCACCGTCAGTGGATTCGGCCTCCAGGCCCATGTGGGACGCAGCTCCCTCTGTCGCCGGTGCCTCTGCTCCTCCGCCAGATGATGCTAAAACACACAAGGACAGCTGACAAAACAATAAGGGGGGGAGAGACAGAGGATACACTTGGTCAGTGCCAGCAATAACACTACCGTTGGCGCACACAACTCAGAGGGAGCAGCCCTATGCACTATTCCATGCATTACCAGTTACAATGCTAGTCACCAGCCCATGGGATACAATGCCTAACGCCATCAGCTGCACACCTGACACAAACAGGGCCCTGACCGGTTTTAGATGCCCACTAACACTATTGGGGTTGGAGTGCTTCAGAGCCTGCCCAACAAGGGACCTACCCTGCCATGTTCTCCTTGGCCTAGGGGCACTCACATTCCACATACCCACCCAGGTAAAACCTTTACGCGCACAAAGTAATGAATCTTAATTTGTACTCACCCCCTTGTGGCTGCTGTGATGCCCTCAAGCACCCATCCAACTCCGGATAGGCCACTGCCAGGATGTGGAACATCAGGGGGGTCAGGGTACGACGGGCACCCCTTCCTCGTTGGAAGGCCAGACCCCCTACATGTGGCTTACACACACAACACTCATACATTCATGGCCCACGCATCATGCTCACAGTGTACTCACCTGTTTGTCTGGAGGACCGTAGAGTAACGTGTACTGGGGTAGGACCCCATCCACCAGTCTCTCCAGCTCCTCCGCAGTGAAGGCAGGGGCCCTTTCCCCAGACACATGAGCCATTTTCGCTTCTAGACACAGGTCACAGCAGCACTTGCAGTTCAGGTTCTCTCCTGTTGAAGGTCAGGCAGCAAGTGAGTGAATAGATAGAAAATGGTGGTCACGTCCATGGCGGTGCGTACCTTCACTACTGGCGTACATCGCCAGTGGCTCCAGGAACACATAGGGCCCAATGATAAGCAATGTGAACTTTTGCGGCAGTTGTCGACCGTCTACCGCAACGGCGCACAACGTCAGGAAAATTACCTCATTTCCACTTCACAGGTCAGGCAGCCTCCATTTCAGGGGGGCACAGGCCATCACCTAACTGCGTCACAGCAGACATTGGCACAGCAACTGACTCAGATTCACATACTGGTTCTGTAAATGTAAAAATGCATCATTATTGCAATAGATGTGTGATTATGAACCTCTGCTCACCGTTTTCCTCCCTAGGCTCCAGCCGCTTAGGATGAATATGAGATGGAGACATCCTCCAGGGTACAGACCCCTGGTGGACCTTGAGACAATGAAGGACAGACACATTATACTAACATACAGAATTGATCAGGCCACAATCCAAGAACTGTGTGCCCAATTGGAATCAGACCCAATGTCAGCTATCCGCCAGCCCACAGGTATCCCCCCTCTAGTGCAGGTCCTGAGAGTGCTCCATTTCCTGGCAAGTGGTTCCTTCCAAACAACAGTGGCCATGGCATCAGGGATGTCTCAGCCAATGTTCTCCAACGTTTTGACCAGAGTGTTGTCAGCCCTGCTTAAACACATGCACAGCTACATTGTATTCCCACAGGTGGAGGATTTGGCCATGGTGAAAGCTGACTTTTATACCCTGGGACATATCTCCAACATCATTGGTGCCATTGATGGTACACATGAAGCATTTGTCCCCCCCCCCTCCCATGTGACTGCCAACTATCCTGGCTCTGTGCATGACGCCTTTATCTTGAGGAATAGCAGCATCCCATATGTGATGGCACCAGGTGTGGCTAATAGGTGAGCCCAAAGTCCCCACCCAGTATATGTTGGTGTCTGGGTATGCGGTTGTCCCTAAGGGTTAGTGTGTGTCTAACAGTTGTCCCTCGATGTTTTCAGGTGACTCTGGTTACCCCAATCTCTCATGGCTACTGACCCTAGTGAGGAATGCTAGGACAAGGGCAGAGGAACGTTACAATGAGGCAGATGGGCGAACAAGGAGGATCATTGATAGGACCTTTGGCCTCCTGAAGGCCAGGTTCAGGTACCTCCATCTGACAGGTGGATCCCTGTACTACTCACCCAAGAAGGTATGCCAGATCATCGCGGCATGTTGCATGTTGCATGTTGCACAACCTGGCCTTGAGACGCCAGGTGCCTTTTCTGCAGGAGGATGAGCCTGGAGATGGTCTTGTGGCAGCAGTGGACCCTGTGGACAGTGAGGAAGAGGAGGCAGAGGAAGAAGATGTGGACAACAGAAGTAATATCATACAGCAGTACTTCCAGTGACACACAGGTAAGACACTGTAACTTTACTTTTTAGTTTTCTGTTGGACATTGTACATGGCAGCCTGATTTCCCTATGTCTACGGCCACTTATTGTACCCTTTGGCATCTCTATTTTCAGATCTCTGTGGCCCACTCTGGCTCCTGGTATGTTTACTGAAGAGGAGTTTTATTTGACTAAGAAAACGGGTGCCTAAGCCAAGGAGCTCAAGTAGTTTGAAGAGGTAGGACCAATTGAGGGAATCAAATGCCTTGGTGGCATCCAGAATATCGGCCACTGCTGAAACCTGGGGGTATAGATGGTGCATGACAGCAAAGATGGTACATAATTGTGAGAAGTAGAATGGCCAGGGATAAACCCCGATTGGTCAGGCCTTACCATCTTAGGGAATAACCTAAGACGGCAGTTTGCTATGGTTTTGGAAAAGCTGTTGGCGTCCCCATTAGTCATGGACAGCGAGCAATAAGAATTACAGAGGGATGCAGGTTTGTCAGGTTTAAGGATTGTTACTATAGATGCCTCCATGAGGGACAGGGGAGGAATCCTTTATCCTGGAATTCCTCGAACATGAACAGCATGTGTGGCACCAGCAAGGATGAATATTCTTTATAGAAAGCAGTAGTGAGCTCATCAATGCTGGGTGCTGGGTGATAGTTACAGATAACTTGCATGAGTTTTTTCGCTGTAATGGTGAGTCCAAATAGGCACAGTGTGCCTGATCTAGCCACACAAGCTGAAGGTCATCAAGGTATATGCACAACGCATTGTCGGATTGGATTGGGGTGGCAGTATACAATTTAGCGTTGAAGGAGGTTGTCTTTAATATTTCACTGGGGGTGGAATGAAGTACCTGGTTGTCATCTAGCAGCTCTGCCACATAGGTGGACGCTCATGGCCTGTGGAGCAGGTTTGCAAGGGTCTTGCCTGGGTGGTCACAATCACAATAGTGGCAAGCCTGTGCATCGCAGTCGAGGTAGCTGACCTCTTGATCCACCTCCTCAGTAAACTTTTAGCATGGATTTTAGCCAACACAGCTGTATCCTTAGATCAGGAATATTCAGATTCTAAGGACTGGATATCTTTCTCCAATCAGGCTAGTCTCTCTCATATGGTCTTCAAGACCCGGGATTGTTTTGCAATGCATACTCCCCGGATGACCACCTTAAAGGCCTCCAATAGTGTAGATGGAGAGCTGACCAAGTCCTCCTTGTGTGCAAAGTATTCAGAAATTTCTTTACGAATCTCATCCTGAAAAAGCAGCGTCCATAGTGCACATGGGGGAAGTGTCCATGTGAAGGCTCAGGGAGGCGAGTGAGGGATGGATAGCTCTAATAAAACTTGGGCATGATTGGAAAGGGTGCAAGGGAGGTTCGTCACCCTAGTTACCCAGGTCCAAACATCCAGTGACAGCAGCCAGTAATCTATCCTGGACCATGCACTATGGAAAGCTGTGAGGCATGTGCCCTCCTTGTGTATGGTGTGTGTTTGCCGCCATATGTCATGTAGGTAATTGTCCTGGATGATAGTGTTGAGGGCCAGTGCTGCACTCAGATGAGGGTGGCGGGAGGACCCGGCCCTGTCCAGCTGGTCATTTAAGGGCATATTGAAGTCACCACCCCATGTAACCCCCCCGGGTCCGATGCTGGTGATTAATCTCCACACCTCTCAGAAAAACTCAGTATCATCAGAGTTGGTACCATAAAGGGCAACCAGAATAACCGGCTGCCGATGAGGTAAGCCGGCAAGCAGGATATAGTGGCTGGCCTCATCATGTAGTGAGTGTGTCAATTGCCACTGAAAGCCTTTACAAAGTATAAAAGCAACCCCCTGAGCATATTTAGAGTAGGAGGAAGTATACGACTGCCCAAACTATCGTGTGCTAGTCCAGGTGCAGATGATTGTGTTAGATGGATCTCCTTGAGGAAGCATATGTCTACTTTGTTTCTTTTGAGATATGCATGTACCAAATGCGACTTCCTGTGGTCACTCAGCTCATGGATATTCAATGTGAGGGAGGTGGTGGTGGTCATAGAGGCCTAAGAGAAAGGTGAATGGGGAGTGCCATAGTATGTGGTGAGAGAGCTCACATGTGTTTGAGATAGGAAGATATTGTCTGGGACATGTGAGGGATAAAGAGCAACCATAGCAAACAAAGCAATTTGGAACAACCCAAACCCACCCGCCTCCCACTCCAACCCAATAACAAGGTTGAGTAACCCAAATCTGTTCTCCATCACAATTGCACCCAGAAAGAAGTAGAGCAGGTCTGGGACACATCCCTCGAGGCAGAGTACAGCCAAGCGAATGACCTGGCCACGAACTGGCAGGGTCGCTATCTGGGCACCAGGTGCCCCGGGTCAGTTAGTGGGCTTGGTAGGATTAATGTTGGGTGGTGAAGGTAACCAAAAGACATCTGTCATCTCACCGACTCCAGTAGGGCCACTGCTCTGGAGGGGCACCGGGGAAGTGCTTGCAATTAATCAATATCGATGAGGGGATTTTCCACCGAGCCCCACGGTGAGCTTAATGGCAAGGGCCTCTGTGTTAAGATGTGCTTGGCGAATTTCAGAGCAGATTTGCCATCAGTGAATAAGTATAGTTTCCCCTAGTATGAAATGTGCTGTTTGGCAGGGTACAGGAGGGCACAGAAAATATTCACACTTTGGAAGAGTTTCGTGGTGGATTGAATTCCTAGCTGACCACCTGCACTGATTGAGTGAAATCTGGGTAGAACAATAGGGTGTTGTCTTGATGGCGGACTTCTCGGCTTTCACAGGGGAGATGCAGTATTGCGTCTCTGTCCTGTTAGAACAACAGTTGTGTAATTATAGGATGGGAGGGGCACTCAGGGGGAGACTGTGGTCCCAGAAAATCATGCGTCCATTCAACTATAAATACCGGAGAGCGAGCATTGCCAAATAGGTCACGGAGGAGGAACTCAACATGGTCCTCCATCTTGTTTATGGCAGCAGTTTCAGGGACTCAAGTAATCCTGATGTTGTTGCCTAGTGATCTTGCATCTAAGTCTTTGTTTTTGGCCTTGATGAGGTTGACGATTATGTCCATGCACAGAAAGTGTTCTTTCGAGCTAGCCTGGGCACTGTCTGTCTCTGACACCAGTTTTCTAGGTTATCCAATCTAGTCTTGTGTTATCCACTTGCCTCTTTCTGTGGTCTAGCTAGGCCGTGAGAGTGGCCAGCTTTGCATCTATGGATTGGAGACTTGACTACATTTCGACCAGGAGGCATGTGAGGTGTGTGTCCAATTGTGCATCACCCTCCTGACGTGCGGCGGTATTGTGATCGGTGTGGCGGGTGTGGTGCTCGCTCTCAAAAGAGTTTCTGCTGGCACCCTTTGTTTTTCCCCATGTTGGCAGTAAGGAGAAGGGTAGTACCCAGTTGGTGAAGTATGGGCAGATCAAAGTGGGGATATGAGCCTTGCAGGCCCATTAAGAGCAGAGGGAGGTGGTCAGAAATGTAAAACAAAATCAGGTGGGATAAAGGCTTCATACTGCAGAATCGTCTCAGGCCCCACCTCACCCCGATCCATCACCTTCACGGGGGCAGGCCTAGAGACCCCACCGCCATACCTAGGACCAGCAAAGTGTACACAGCGGGAATGTCCAGCTTGGAGCCATCTAGGTGTGTAGTGTCATAACCCTTGGCAGCCCCCACTCTAAGCCAATTGCAGTCTATGAGTTAAATAGCCTCTGCGGGGTAGAGGAAAGTCAGTTGAAATATAGACTCCCGTGCAAGCCCTTCCTCGTCCGGGCATGAGTAGGCCCAAAGAGAAGCAGTTAGGGCAGATGAGTTAAAAATGGCAGGTTGTGGTCTCAAATGTCCAGGCAGAGACAAGGGGACAATCTCTGTAGGGTAGGAAGATGCAAATCTGTGGGGGTCTGATCTTAACACAGCTCTGAGGAGTCAACAATCTTCTGCCATCGCAGAGCTCCAACCATGTGGCCGCATAGATGTCACCCACATCAGGCCACCCCTGCAGGCCAGTACAGTGCATAGGGGCACCAGGCCCCTACACATACTGGGCCCAGTTTGGGAGGGCACCGGTAATCCCACAGCCACTAATAAAAATATAGGTGGCTTTCCCAGCCCTGCCTGGAGACAGCCATGTTGTCTAATTGGTGAGAGCCCGCTGGAAGAAAATTAATGTAGGACGATACAGTCAGCTAGAAGAGCCCTCTAACAAGTAGCCATCCTGCTGCCCAGACAAGCTCTGCCTTCTTGTTTCTGTGGAAAGTATGAGGCTCTTAATGTTGAAGGAGGAAAAACTCCAAATGTGTAAAGTCCTGGCCCTGGAATATGTTGTGGGAGGGGAGCGGTGACACAGGGCGGGGTGCTGCTCAGTGTTGGTCTCTGTGTGTCCCTCTACGTTGGACTTAGAAACTTTTGCTGGAAGTCAAAATCCTTCCAGCGGGGCAAAACAGCATGTTTTGACATCAGAGGCTACGGCTCGATGGCGGTCTGATGGTAGCCTCCGGTTCTATTTCCAAAAAGTTCAAGCTTCTAAGTGTCCAGTCTTGAAATATTTGAGAGGACAGAGTACACTCTTACACTGGCTAAGGGCCCAGGACCTTTTAGATAACACTTAGGGTTAGGACTTCATCTTCCAGAAGCCACTAGCAGGGTCCAGGGCAATTCCAGTTGGAACTGGTCAGCTAAGTTCAGCAGAGTTTTGGGGTTCATGCAGCTTTTATGTTACTGGGGCTGAAGACGAGAATAGCCAATTAGCACTTTGAGCACAATTTTCTGTCCTGGATGTAGGAGGCTGGTCTGGTTTATTGTGGGTACCGAAGATACTTGCACCTTATACTAGGTCTAGTTATCCCTTATTAGTGAAATGTAGTCAGTGTCTAGCAGTCAGGCTGCCTAGGGGTAGCTGTAGCTCAGCAGCAAAGGCTTATCTAGGAGACATGCGAAGCTCTTGCAATACCACTGTAGTCATACAGTACTCACACACGAAAGAAAATACTCAGTTACAAAAATAAAAGGTACTTTATCTTTAGTGACACAATGCCAAAAATACCTTAGGGACTACACTCCCTTAGGAGGTACGTAATATACACAGTATATACACTGGAATGCAGAAATAGCTGTAAAAACAGTCAGAAAACAGTGCAAATAGTGAAAATCACAATACGGTGCAATGGGCCTAGGGGGAACACAAACCATATACTAAAATAGTGGAATGCGAAAGTCGGTTTCCCACCTAGGCAAGTGTAGTGTGTAGAGGGGTGCTGGCAGTGTAAGAAAACACCAAAGGAAAGAAATAGAACCCACCCCAGATCCCATGAAAACAGGAGTAAATCACGGTAGGTTTCCTGAAACAGACAAGAAGTCATGATAGAAGATTATGCACAAACCAGAAAAGACTGCAAGACACCGACAATGGATTCCTGGTCCTAAAGACCTGTGGAAGAAGAGGACAAAGTCCAAGAAGCACTGAAGAGTATAGGGAGAACAGGAGCCCCTGCTAACCCGGATGAAGGTGCAAAAGAAGAACCACCCGTGAGAAGACAAAGTCAATTATGCACCCAAGAAGACAGATGTGGGTTCTTGGTTGATGCAGAAGATGTCCCATGCCAGATGGATGATTGCAATCTGGTTTGCATCACTGGATTCCACCAACAAGCCTTAGCACACACAAAACTCGCGGTTGGTGGAAAATGTCGTTGCCCTGGACCAGGAGGGACCTGGTGGCCTCTACCCAGGAAGGGAAGACAGAGAGGGCTCTCAGCAACTCAGAGAGCCCTCAGAAGACCATACAGCGCACAGAAGAATCCCACAGCATGGGGACAAAGAAGGTGCAAATGGAGGCCCATGCATCACAACACAAAGGGAATCCCACGCCACCGGAGAACCACTCAGGAAGCTGTGCTTCGCAGCATGGAGTGCAGGGGGCCTATGCAGTGCTGTGCAAGGAAGAGCTTCTTGGAAGGTCGCACACAAGCCTTGGCAAATGCAAGTCACCGGCGCACAAGGTTACTGTCTTGTGTGGGTAGGCAAGCTCTTACCTCCACCAAAGTTGGACAGCTGGACCTTGGAACTGTTGGGGTCACCTGAGTCCACCACCGGTGTTGATGGATCCATGCTCGTCATCTGGAGAGGGGACCCAAACCACCAGTCATCACTGCAGAGAGGTGCCTGCTGAAGCAGGGAAGTGACTGCCACTCCACAGGAGATTCCTTCTGTTCTTCTGGTGCAGGCTGAAGATAGGCAGTCCTCGGAGGATGCACAACCTGGAAACTGTTGCAGTTGCTGGCAGGAGCTGAAGTTACAATAATGCAGAAGTTGTCCTGGCTTCTTTGTTGCAGTTTATAGAGTTCATGGAGGGTTCAGCTGCTGTTCTGTCGGTAGAAGATGAAGTAAAAGGATGCACAGGAGTCCTGCAGGAGTTTTGCAATCCGAATCTGAAGAAACATCCAGAGGAGAGACCCTAAATAGCCCTGAAAGGGGGATTGGTCACTTAACCAATCAGGGGAGGGCTCTGACCTCACCTGTTGGCATTGGCCACTCAGATGCTCCCTGAGTGCCCCACCACCTTGGAATCCAAGCTGGCAAAACACAGGGACACTCTGAACGAGCTCTGGGAACCACCCTTGGGGTACACAGGTACTTTGCACCCAGCCTTCAGGGTTGGAAGGCCTGACATATAGGTGACTTATAAGTGACCTGTGCAGTGAAAATGGCTGTGAAAGGGTGCATGCACCATTTCACCAGGCTGCAATGGAAGTCCTGCAGAAGCGTTTACATGGGCTCCCTAAGGGTGGCAAAAGTAATGCTGCAGCTCATAGGGATCCCCTGGAATCCCAATGCACTGGGTACCTAGGTACCATATACTAGGGATATAGAAGGGGTGACCAGTATTCCAAATTGGGATAAAATACTGGGTTACCAACATCTAGTGACAAATTTGGAAGCAGAGAGAGCATAAGCACTGGGGTCCTGGTTAGCAGGATCCCAGTGACACAGTCAAGCATACTGTCAAAAACTGTGAAACATACTGACAAGTAGGCCACAAACCATAAGCACTGGGGTCCTGACTAGCAGGATCCCTGTGACACAGTCAAACACACTGACAAACAGGCCAAGAATGGGGGTAACCATGCCAGAAAGAGGCTACTTTCTCACACTGGGTACAAGTGGGGAGCATGTCCAGCTCTTGGGGTTCCTGTCTACAGGTTCAACAGTAGGTGGAGTCCTTCTTCTGTCTTCCACAAGTCCAAAAGTGTTCTGAGGAGGGTAATGGGAGTCTGTTTATGCCCTGGGCCAGCCTGTGGATGGAGGAAACTCCTGGCTACTCCCTTACCAATGGGGTAAAAGCCCCGAGGGGAGCCCATACCCACTTTTGCAGCATTCCCTGTGTATTTTAATGTAACCTATACCAAACTGCCACTCTCTGTACCTAAAAGCAATATGGCAGAACCTCTCTTTTCTTGTTCAGAGATCTGGACAGGCCCCTGAGATATGTCTAGAGAAATGAGAAAACGCCTCGTACAAATCAATTCTGCAACAAGTATTCCCCCATTGGGATTGTTGCCGCTCTGGCTACTTGGACAACGATAGGGGCAAGCCTAGGTGTGAGTTTCATCTGCCTGTGACAGTGGATGTCCCTTTAAAGCTTTTTAAAGGGTCATCCCTTGCAGTTGGTGGGCACATATATCAGGCCATCCTGCCAAGAGAAGGTCACACCTCCCAACCAAGATCCTTGTGTTCCCTCTCCTGGCATTATATGGTTCTTACAAATTATAGTGCTGCATATGGGGTCAACATAAACATCAGACTATAGGGACTTAGGGCCTGATTTAGATATTGGCGGATGGATTACTCTGTCACAACAGTGATGGGTATCCCGTCCGCCACAATCTAAATCCAATTGTTTCCTGTGGGATTCGGATTTTGGCAGACAGGATATCTGTTACTGTTGTGACAGTGTAACCCGGCCACCAGTATCTAAATCGGGCCCTTAGTCCGTCTATATAATCAGAAAATGTTGCCACAATTCCTAGCAAGCTCACAGTGCATCATTGGAACCCCTCATATATCAGGGTACCAGACTTATAGGCGATCTTGAACATGACTACTTGGATTACTAAGGAAATTGTGGAAACTGATCTACTCTTTCATTGTTACCTTGTATGCCCAAGGTGAGACACAAGAAAGATATCGAAATGTATTTTCAATAATGTATTGAAACAATTGTATTCTTGTATAGAAAACATGAGCTGTGATTATTAGGCAGATGAAACAAAACATGGTAACCAGCATTATAAGAATGGTAAAAAAATAAACAGTTCAACCATTATAATGTTACTATGTTGGTACACTCCTATTGGCTACTACCTACACTATCAAGGGCATAATTGAAGTAACCTCTGCCAGAACTATTAGGATAGCCTAACTCCCCAATACCTGGTAAGGTATACCAGGAAGCCAGGAAGCTGGTCTGGTGTAGTGTAGGCCAGTGATTCCCTACCTTTTCTGTGGATCCCACTTTATCATTAATGGAACCTGAGGACCCCCACTGAATCATTATTGAAATCTGGGGACACCCCACTGAGTCATTACTGAAAGCTGGGGACCTATTCTGTTAATATTATTTAATTTTCTAAGCAGTCGTGGACCCCCTGAGGAGGCTTTGCGGACCACTGGGGGTCCCCAGAACACAGTTTGGGAACCACTGGTTTAGGCTATCATCCTTTGCAGGATGGATGTCAGAGTCACCCGAGCTGCATGTCAGTCACAGTGCACCACGTTCCAAGATAATCCCAGCAGAAGTGCTCCTCTGCCCAATGTAACACAGAGGAAGATTTTATGGTGGAAAGCACTATACGTATTGCACTATGTCAGAGGTGCAGAACTGATGTGATGATTTGTCTGCAACTTTGAAGCTGTCTTCAATGGACAAATATGATACTAGGACATCATGTTCTGAGTGCCTAGCCTTGGAAAGAATGTATAGACTGCATGGGAGCAAAGCTTACAAGCAATAGGCTACATTTACTGTCTTCTATGTCCATTATCGCACAAGTGTAAAACCATGTAAAAGTGACCATCAGAAAAAGATGCCAAACCAAACCAGAATCTGCAAATGTGCAATCTAAAATGGAGACCACACATGGGCACTAGTTCAAGTTCAAACAGCAACAGTCCAAAACAATTGAGGCTGATCATACAAAAAGAGGCATTTTCTTTGGCAACTGAGGCAAATATAAAGTAATGGGCTCAGACAAGGGAAAAGTAACCAAAATGATTTTATGTATGAAGAAGGCCCAACTGAAATAGCCAGCACTTTTGACTCATTGGACTGTGTTTGGATGAAACTTGAATTGAGAAGCTCAAATGACCATACCTGAAGGAAAAATTACTTAGGCTATTTTAAGGTTAATATGAATAATGTGAAGTCAGTCAAGTCTGGACCAGTGATATTTAAAGGTGGCACAAGTGATGACATCTCTTTTGCCACCCCACAAACTATTGTCTTGACAGACAGAAAGTTCCAATAAGAAAAGCGATACTCTCAAGAATCAGGGCCCCGAACTCCCACTTGCCTGGATACAATGCACACATCAAAATCAACATATTCACCCCCAAGAGAGAGTCTTGATCAATCCAATCCAATGGCTGTGGCATAAATCTTGGTTTCCAAGTAAGGGCTTGGAAGATCAATTACAGGCGAATGTACCAATCCAATAAGACAGGTTTCTAACCCTGTCTCCCAATCTCCTGAAGGTTAACTGCCTCATAAAGATGTAGACTCGACCATCCCATACTAGCCACATCATGAACAGGCATTTAGCCCTGGACAAACTAAAATATTATGGTACCCAGGTTACAAAAGGGGTAATCTCGATTTGTTAATTTGGACTAGCATCCTAAGGCATTTGGTTGACATTCCTCAGCTAGCAAATATTAAGTCTGGAGACATAGCAGCTACAGAGTTCATTTCACCTCCTGCAACAAACCAAGTCTACTGCTACCTCACACATAACCATGCAAAGCGGGTCTATCAACATAAAGCTATTCTCAGGAATTGGGGTATAAAAGAACAGCTAGTATGTTGGGAATGCATATCACCCATAATTTGAAAAATACAGGGCCTTGTGGCAGGATTGCCCAAATCCACCCTACATTGTAAGAAGTGATGTGCGGTCAACTGCACCAACTTTCCTCCTCTTCAAACACAAAGGCATTACAGGTCTGCAAGAAACTGTGCGAGCAAAGGACTGTAAAATTGAGTCAACAAATCACTGACTGGAACTGTCTTGTAGCTGCACTTTCTACTAATTCCATAGTGCCTCAATCAGGTCAGTTGTCCCAAGGCCACCAGAATTAAAGGTCATAAAGATTTGTTCATGGACCCTTGGTGGCCTGAGTGGTAAAATCAATAATGAAGAATGTATTACAAACTTACAACAGTTTCAAGTCATCGCCTTCCAGGTAACCTGGTTACAAACCTCAATGCTGCTTATAGGGTACATCAAATACACTTTCCCTGCTACACAAATATTGCAGTTTGAGCACTCCAGAGGGTGTCTTTCGACTTACATCAACTCTAGCCTGAAGGGACAAGCCTCCTTCCTTGCCTTCATAAATCTGGCTTTCCTGGCAGTGGTCTTGGAAGGCTCCAAGGGGGAAAGGAATTCTGCCCTGATTATCATAAATACTTACTTAAATCCTTGCTTAAAAGAAGAAAGAATGGAAGTTGAAAAGTTATGCAAAGTTATTACAGATCTAAAAGTGACATACACTAATGCTGACTTGTTGTTAAGAGGTAACTTTAACCTTAATCTGTTCTGCATTCAAGAAGAAATTGATCTTTCTGAGTCATGCCATCATGTGCCTTTAAAGCAGGCCTCGCTCCCAGTAAAGCACTCAGACCCCTTAGGGTGAACGCTAGACAATTTGTGCATCTCTGCGGGTCTGAGGTTCCTTAATGGTCAGTTGTCTGGTGATAACCCACCAGCATGGATGAAAATAAGGAAGGACCGTATCTCATGTTTAGATTACACCATAGTAAATGTTTCCTTACTTAGTCAACTTCAACAGTTCAGCATTGACCAGCACACAGAGAGTGACCACCTTAAACAGGTAATTTCATTGGTAGCATTTACACTAGTTCTAATAACATCAAAAACCCTTCTGTCTGATCCATATACAGTGTATCTGAAAAGATTAGGATGGGATGAAGGAATCAATAGATATTGTTAACAGCTGTGCAAACGTTATCTAGCTCGGAAAATATAGGACATAAGGACAACGTTAGCAGCTGGCAAGATCCAATAAGGTCTATCACAAAACAATATCCTAGAAACCTCCTCACCCGAGGTGGCACATTTAAGGCATGGACAAGACAATGACTGCCATATGAAGAGAGATGTTCCAAGAAAAGTTTGAACAGGCTCATGCAAAAGCTCTGAGTAAACCTTTCATGCAAAATTCTTAAAGCAGAAGTAATCCGTCAGAGGAGTAAACTCAAAAGGATGCTCTGGGTGTTTGGAAAAGCAGTCCATGATGATTTTTGGGATAGACTTATTTTCTCCAGTGAAAGCAAGAATGCAACAAACTTCTGGTGGATGGTTAATTCAAAGGAGTTTAGGTTGCGCAGAACCAAATATGCGAACATCAGTGAAGTGGGTGAATTATTAACTGACCACTTTTCAAGTTCAGGAGTTCCTGCTCACATTCCAATCTTCTGTCTAGGCAGCACCTATCATACAGCTGTAACCTGGAGAAGCCAGCGGTTATGTTCTCCAGTCTTATACCTCCCTGCTCAGTGTGACAATGTACCTTGTTCAACCTGCAGCACACCCCACAGAATCGAGACTGAGCCTCTCTGTTGTACTACAGTAATGGACCTGTTAGAAAATTTGCAACTAACATCTTGAAAAAGTTTGACTCTATTGGCCTAATGACTGCTATGGTCTGCCAAATTGTAAATATGGTGCACCCATGGTGTTGTTAGGTGGTTCAGAGGCAACGCAAGAAAACTGGTGCATAAGTACTGATACACCAGTTTCTTGTGAACATGCCTCTTTGGTAGCTTCGCTGATGAGCAGCCAGGCTTAACTTAGGAGACAAGTGTGTAAAGGATTTAGCATCACCAAAAGACTAAATAAGTAAGACATGACACACAATAAAAATCCTACACCAATTTATAATAATAGAGAATAATGGAATATTGGTATCTTTAAAGGGACACCAAAATGTCAAAATGCCAATGCAGGGAACCAGAGATATGAATTTTCAAAGATTAAATGTAAAAATGTATTTTCTAGTGCCAAAAAGTGAAATGCACCAACCACAGCTAGCTGGTTGCGTTGGACTGGGACCAAGTCAAAGTTTTAGGTTGACCGCAATGGAGTCCAATTCGGATTCAATGAGCAGTTGGGCCCGTTTAAATTTTTGCCTTTGCACTTAATCACTTTTATGGTTCTCTTGGAAAACAAACTTTCGCAATTTGCAGCAAATGAAAAGTTGTTGATAACTCATTCGCAAAAGGAAATAGGTTTCCTGGGGACCAGTTCTGCTTTGTGAATGGTTGGGAAAAAGTTTTTTAAGGGCAGGCAGTGGTCCCACTGGCTGCTCTTAAAAAAAGAAACTTAAACATTTCATTTATTTCTTTTTAAACACATCCAGTTTTCCTTTACTTTCCTTTAAGGAAAATGGGATGCTTTAAAAAAAACAAAAGATTGCTTTACATAAAAGTCCACATCCATGTGATTTTTGCGATTGCAACAGGTCGCAAATTGTGACCTACCTCATTAATATTCATGAGAACTGTCTATCTGCGACACACTAGGAATCATAAAAGAAATACAATGAAGTTTCGTACATTTGGAATTGTGATTTCCTAATTGCGATGTGCATGAAATTGCAATTAATAAATTGCAATTTCTAATGTATGTAAATGTGGCCCTAAATGTTAAAATGTGCTTTCTAGCAGCAAAAAGTAAAACACTACTGTGGATATCTGGTTGTGGTGGTTTACTTGGACCAAGTAACATTTTGACGCCAAATGCGATGGAGCACGAGTCGAATACAGTGACCGACTGGGGCTGGTCAAAAGTTTACCTTCACACTTAGTCACTTCTTTGTTTCTTTTTCTCTTGATGTCGAGTCATCCTTGGCAATCCTGCTTTCGGCTCAACGATGGCGGCTTGTTTCAGCCTGATGCCTTGGTGATTCCTGGAGGTTCTTGCCTTCATTGTTGATGCCAAAGAGCTCCTGGCTTTCAGTGGAGCAAACCTGGAAGTAAGGCTGAGTTGCAGTTCACCGTCTCCAGCTTAACTCTAGTGGTTGAGGTCGGTGAAGCTATGAATCTTTCTGACAAAAGTTGTCCAAATGATCTCAAACTTATGGATCTTCTTCCAGAAGGTCTCCTTTGGGTCTTTGAGGGTCCACAACAGGGGTCAAGGGTCCAAAAACTCTGAGTTGCCGTGTGGAAGTTAGGGATTACACCTGGTTAAACCCTTTAAAGTCCAGGTGAACTGATCAGCTTGGCTTGCCCTTGCAGGAGTTGATGCAGGGGACTTCTTGTAACTCTTTTCCACCTGTTGCTTTCAGGGACTCCACTCCTTAGTTGTGGAAGCAAGGCAAAGTTCTCTTTTGTGAAGCCCACAGGGTGCCGCAGGTATAGTCCTTTCTTGGTGCAGACTAGGGGTTCAGCGGGATGTTCTCCTTGTTCAGATTTCGTCAAGCAGGGATCTCTCCCAGCACTTTTCTACCTGTGGCTGATCAGGGAGTCTGCACCTGTATACTTTATGCCAGGCAAAGTCCTTTTATTGTGAAGCCTTGTAAGTGCAGCAGGGGCAGTCCTTATGAGTGTAGTCCTCTCTTGTGCAGTCCAAGGGCCCAGCATGGCATTCCTTCTTCTCCAGATGGTTCTAGACAGGGACCTGATGTGCTATCCAGCTCTGTCATATTTAATATGGTTTTCTGGGCTGACAAGTGGGGGACACCCTTAACCAATTAGGTTGAAATTGGCACACTCTGATGACCATGTCTTGAGAAGTGTGGCATATTTTGGTCCCAGAATGCACATCTCAGTCCTAATCAAAATGGAAAAAATCTCTCCTGGGAGTTCAGGTCTAGCTAACCCAACCCAAAGGTGTGGCTTACTCTTCCCTGCACTCCCCTTTTAGCTTCTCTCCTAATTCAATTACAGGGGCTCCTATCTGGCTGGGGGAGCAGGAAAACAGGGTGGGTCTGGTTCCTGTACTACCTGTCTTTCGCCCTTTGAAGACCGGATTGGCCTTCCACCCCCTTCCTGTCCTAGAATCTGCATCAGCAGATCCTCCCACCAGATAGTGTCTTTGTTTCAGCCCAGGCCACTTCACACCTCATCAAAGCAGCTTGGCTCAACCTGTCAAAGGCTTCTACAGGGTTGTTTTAGTTAACTTCAAGAAAGTTCTAAAATTAGTTTCCTGCAATAGTTATAGTAAAGCCAACCTTGACAAGTTGTTGGATTTGTAGTAACTATTATTTTGAAACTTTGATTGAAGTTGCTAGTTCTTTCCTATCAAACAGTAGACTTTATTAAAGTTGAATAAATCCTTCCAATGTTAGCTGATAGGCCAGCCAACTAAAATGGGTAAAACGAAATTGACAGTTTTTACCTCACCAGGGCACATAAAACGTATCTTACAATGTCCCTGTTTTTAATTACAAGGCACCCTATCCTTGGTGCTACGAGGACAGACCTTAGGGGTGACATATGTAATAAAAATGTAGTTTAACACTGTAGAAGTACTTTTAATTCTAAAGTTGAATTTAGGCACAGTGTTTTTTAAAAGCAGCTTGCAAAGGAGGGCTGGCTTTAAAATAACAGCAGAAACAACAGCAGTGTATCCTTAAGTGCATTAAGTCCACTGGGGGTCTCTAAACCTACATACCCTATCATTTACTAGGGACTTACAGGTAGGCTGCTAGAACTAATTGTAATTAATTACCCTAATTATCATATACATTTTAATCACAGCACTGGCCCTGGGCCTGGTTAGCAGAGCCCAAGGTTCAATCAGAGTCAGAAAACAAGTATCTATTAGTCCAAATGCTGGCAATAAGTGAGGGGACACCTTCAAAAAGTCCTGTTTTCTAACACCTGGCAGTCCTCTAATGCCTTGCACAGATTCCTGTAGCCGACCAGGAGTGCAAATTACGAAGAATTATTGCAGACACCTATACATCTATAGGTCGAGATAATTTAGTGGGCAGGCCTCTTAAGCAGCAGCTTAAAGGCAAATCTAAACATGGAAATATGAAGCAGGCACCTGAATCTTCTAAAAATGCTGGGACAAACAAAAAATAAATACAAAACGAAAAGACTGGGTGGATCTCCACAACTGCAGACCCATTGTAAAAGGTTATAATTGACATAACTGTGATACACCTAAACAGCCCAATAGGTATCAATATACTGATGGATGCCCTTCTCTGTCCTATCAGGACACTCTAGGCAAATGCTCAGAGAAGAGTGCAGCCTGAATGTAGGCATGCAGAGTATGTGAAACCTAAAAAAGACTCACAACGCTAATCTGACACATCTTTGAGAAGATAAACTTCCACAGCAAAAACCTCAGTTCAAGAAGAAGAAAGTTGCAGGTATTTCTCCCAAAATTGCCACACATGCTGTGAACGTTCATTCAGAACACAACGTGGGCATTAACACTGCTAGACTGTGCAGCAGACTTTTCAATAGTTCACCAGATTCTTCAATAGTTCCTCTTTTCGAGAGCAACTAGAAAATTAATTCTATTTGTAGCACCAGATCAGAAGGTGAGCCCTCCCAACAGACTTCATGATTTGGACATTCAAATTGATGGTGAAATACCATGCAATAGATTTTCTGAGAAAACATTACCTATGACATTCTCTTGGCTGAGGTAGATTGGCTACCTGCATTTCTTAGGAAAGTCCCAGAAGGAGAAGATGTAACATTGCTTTCCTTTTCTGTTCCTGAAGCAGTTAAGCAACCATATGCCAAAGACTAAGCTCTTGCACAAGTCCTGGCATCATAACTCAATTATGTAGGCTGGGATAAGGGTTTCCTCTACCATATAGTACTTATGCGTTCCAGACCAAGTCCAACAACAATCACTATCAAGGATGAAACAAGAGGTCAAGTGAGGGAAATTCTCACATCTAAAATACCGGGCAGTAATTGAAACCTGTGTGTCTCCTCTGAATAACACTCTTTTTCCTGTAATCAAACCTGATTATTCCAAACGCATAGTATTAGACTACAGACATTTAAATAGCTGCACACGCACGTTCGCAATCCAAAACTCACAGAACCATTGATGAACTGTATAGTCTGTAAAAAAAATGAAAACAAGTTTTTTCTGTCAAAATATAGCACCCGAAAGCAGAGATTTGAGGGGACTTCTGCTGTGTAGGTGATACGCGTCTTTATATAATTTCCTATCCTACATTTGAGTTTGAACAACAACAACCTTTGTATGATTGAATTCACCCAGATTTTTCCAGTGCACATTGGACATCAGAACATAGGCAACTACTCAGAGCATTGCAAACTGGCATGCTTGCATCCAGACACATACTCATGTCAACACAGCAAATCTAGTTATATGCGTAATTGTGGGATCCACTGGCTATACGTAGTTCACCCCCAACGAAGGAGGCACAGTGCTGATTGCATATAAATCAGATTTATATTCAAATGCTGAGATGTATTTTGCATCCACTGATAAAACATTGACTGCAGTTCAGGCAGCTGTCATAAAGGAAGTACCACTGGCTCAGGGGAAAGGCATAATTATTATAACACCCATCCCAGCCTTAGAGGCTGTCACAAAGGCAAACGTTCCTAACGTGAAAGTCTTACATCTGAGATGGATACAGTGGGCCATTTCCTTGACAGTTACTGATATAGGCTATGGCCCTCATTATGACCCTGGCGGTCTTCTGTCCGCCAGGGTAAAGATGGTGATCCCACCACAAACAGGCTGGTGGTGAAGACTGCCACATTATGAGTGTGCACATCTCCACACATACTGCTATGGTAGAAGACCGCCGGCGGTATTAGAAGCTGCCTTTCCACCAGAGTTTCCGCGGCGGTAGCACAGCCACGAAAATCCTGGTGGAAAGGCTACCGGTGACAGGGAATTCCCAAATTCTGCTGTAGCTTTTTACTCTCCCGTCATCCTGAGGGAAATCCAAAAGTGGTAAGAAAGAACTGTGACTTAAAGAAGTCCTTAACAGCTAGAGTATTAGGTTCAGGTCGTAGCTGGATCCATCATTTGTATGGAGTCCAGAGAGTTTTACATAATCTGCTTAGAAGATCTTTGGGAGGCCGGAACCCCTCTTAGGTCTTGTTTGGCGTGCAGATGTACATTCCAGATCTCGATAATCCTGGCACAGTGGCGTCAGACATGCCTTTTGACATCAGTGAACGTTTTGCTGTTTTACACTTCCAAGATGAGCACTCAAACTAGAAAACGTTCTGCCAATGATTAAATGAAGGAGCAACTACCATTTTCTGTCTTGATTCCTAAAGTTGAGGGATCTAGTTTGAGAGAAAATTATGACTAAAAAGGAGTTTGGCCCATCATACCAGTCTTTGGCATTCAAGGTACCAGAAATGTGATATTGTCCCCGTTTGTTGGTTGTAAAAACAAATGATTTTCTTTGGTTGACCTAATCAAGCTACACCATGTGGCCAGTCCTATACAGTAGGCCACAAGGGCTCCTGGGTAGTTCCCTGCCTCCTGCCACTACTCTTCTGGAATTCCCTCTACAAGCATTATATAATGCAAGTATTGTTTCTCCGGGGCTGGGGACTTCCGATGCTGAATTTCCACTAGTTCCTGTTGCTATAGCTATTACAAGACACACTCCAGATGTGAGTTTACAGTTTTCAACTGCTGTTTCTAATGATGAAATTGTTATGACTGACCACCTTTGGAAGAGACTACCAGTTCTTCTTTGCCATGTGAGGTCTCTGTTTTTTGGACAGACTGCCACTGGTTACTTTGCCGACATTGATTATTTTTTTGTCACATTCTTCACACTCTTCCCTACATGAAGTATGTGCATTTCTTCTTTGGCTCAAACAGACTTATCTGATTCCTCCTTGATCTTATATTTGGATTGCCATGTCACTTTTTTTCCTCTTCATTTGGATTGGATTTGTTTTAGTTTTCTTCTTGATTTTGAATTGACATTACCTTCATGAACTCACTGCTTCTGAACTGGTTGCCGAGATGGTAGAGTCTTATTCCTCCTCGCATAGGATGTAAAGAGACCTGTCCCTGATGAATATATCTGTATTTGCCATCTCTGATGGAATTGTGTGGGATAAGGTCCCGTTTGATATTTTTGGTTCTACAGAAACATTAAAAATATTATATGTTTTTTCAAAGTAGCTATGGACACATCATTACTCCAGGTGCTATCTCTGATGAATGGGATGTGAAGACTGTAAGAAGTATGCTGTCCGAATTGGAAAGATACACTACATTTGAAATGTAATATTTGCATTTGAATTCTGTTCATTATGGTGAAATGTTTTGTTATCGTCATTATGCTCATTACTATTTACACAGAGCTAGTCCTCCACAAGCAGCTTTTAATTACTCACAATGGGAACACTGCCCGACACCACCAGTGTGTAGTTCAGAGAAGAAAATATGCAGTCCCAAACTAAATTTATTCATTTAGACTCATTATATCCCAACTGACCCTTCAGGGTTATGAATATTGGTAAGGTAATATTGATTTAGAATCGAGTTGGGAAACACTTCATTTGCAAGTAAAAGCATTGATGTTTTGTTTAGAGCCTGTTTCATACATAGACAAATGATTTTCCTGAACAAAACAGTGCTACTAACAACTTGCATGGGTCTGACTAAAAATAAAGAAAATTATACACCTAGCATTCCCTCCATTGCACATTTTGACACTTGCTAACATTTTTTACACTTTATGGAAGAGCAACTGAATGACATGATTCAAAATGGTACATATAATTCTTACATTTCAGGTCCGGTCAGGTGGTTAGGGTGGCCAGTCAACACAATTGGTTGTTTTGCACATTTTTAAAACTCCTCCTTCGGTTTTAAAGCTAGCAGACCAGATGCCCGGTACTTGCAGTCCCAACATTTATGGGAAGTCACAACTTATAGCATGAAGAAATTATGCCAGCAAAGTTTACAACAGTCCTCATTATCTGCAGTTAAGAAACACCTATCTCTCCTTTCACATCGGAATATGTCCTTATTACAGCATGAACAGAGCCAATTGAGATAGATTATGCAACTTAGTTGGACACTGCAGGTTTTAAAATTAAACCTTGTACTATGGAAACGCAACAGAGACGTTTTTGCCATATAATTTAACACGCGTACAGAGACTGATGGTGAAAAAAGATGCATGTTATACCATGTTAAGTATTGAGTTGTTTAGAAATTACCCTTTTCAGTAGCTGAGACACCTTCTGCTTGATAGGTGATCAACGTCTTTATATCATTTCCTATCTCTACATTTGAGTTTACATTTTTTTCTGAAACATTTTTAAATAGGCAGATATGAAGATATGGGGATAGTTTTGTTCATGAGTCTTGGGTTTTGCTTTTTCGATGACAAATGTGTGAGTGGGAAAAGAAAAGTGCAAAAGAATGTGAAAGTTCCTTTGGCCATTCATTACTTTGTAAAGAGGTAATCCTGCACAGCGTATGTAATGAGTCCATGGCCAACCTGGCGTGTTATCTGAAAGTCGCACCAGTCTCCTTTGTTTCCCCAATGTTCTGATTACTCTTGAATGGAAGTTAACGACAAAGGTTGTTGTGGGATGAAGCAAGGTGTCCCGTATATGAGGACGGTTTCCAAGATTGTGACCTGTGTAGGGAAGTTGCCATATGGCCTTCCACCCCTATTTTTAGAGTGAACTTCGATAAGCTGATTTGATCTAAAGCCTCAGAAGGATGTTGCTTTAAAACTGCTCAATAGACCTTTGGTCTTCAAGTTGCAAGGTCTTCCTCTGAAGGCGAATTGCTATTGCTCACCAATTTGCTGCAGAAGTTTGGTGCACTTGTTCACCAAATACTCCATGCCCTAATATTTTGTGGGAGTGGCACACTTTTTTTTAAAGCAATTGGGTCTGGCTTTGTGAGCATGTTCCAGACTATATTCAGAGTGACACTGTTCTTTCTGCACTCATTGGTTTCAAATGTTTTTGGAGGCATACCGATTGTATAATTTCTGGCCATTTCTATTTTGGTCCTATATTTGTTGCTCTGCAATGGATGTTCTACCTCAAAGCCAAATGGTGATGAATTTGCCTCATGTGCTATATCTTCAACGCATGGTACAGTATTTTGGAGTGTCTTTGCTACAAGAATTGAACGTGAACTGTTTTTTGCCTTTTAGACCTGTGTGGTTACACTGTGTATGGCCTGTGTTCAGCTGTCTGAACTGCCCTTATGAGTACACACTGGACTTGTGTCTGGCAGTACACGTGGTTCAGTCTATAGATATGGATCTGCATGTGAGTTCCCTAAGGACCCACCTTCAGTGCTGTCCTATGAGGCTGCTATTGCTGCTGGAAGCATACTATGGGACATCCCTTCCAGTTGAGATGGATGCTATGGCTCCTGGGTTTCTGGGATCTGACTAGTCATACCATTGCCTGTCTTGCCTTCAGCATTTGCTAAGTTGGATGGATTTGACCATATTTGTTCATTGGAACTTGCTTTTAAGGCCACAGTGGACCTGTTGTCTGCAGTTGCGGATCCCTTACTGGAACCCATTGACTTTGGCTTCCTCGTCCTATTAGATTGGTCTTTCTTCTCCTCTTGGGCTTAACCCTACACATGCCAGAATCTTGGTAATTTAGGTATCAGTGATTTGTACCAAAACACTGATAAAATCAGCGATGCAGAAGCTACTATAGCTTAATGTGTTTTGGGTATACTTTGGGAGGAGAGGGCAGGTGGTGGCTTACACTCACCCTCTCTTTTTGTGTTCTGATATTCAGTTAAGACAGTCATTTTATTCTAGCTAAGTGTATCCTTTATCAAGGTCTCCTGAATTTGTCCCACTAGAGAGCAATTGCTTATTGCTATCTATCTGTACTTTCAGTTGAATCACGTTTTTAATTCCACTGACTGCATTGAAGAAATGGTATATAAAAGAAAAAGTATATAAAGGTATGGAATTTACATGCTCCAGGGGAGCAGTGGGTGAAGTTCTTGTCTGTCTGAAATGGCAATTTGCTCTTGAAATATTTTGATTCTTGCTGGCTGTTTGTATATTAAATAAAACTTGTTTGAGTACCTGTTTTCTTTTACAAACCCCTAGGAAATAGTGAGTAAAGTAAACCTCAGTAAAAGGAAGTTCCAATAAATAAATCATAGGTGTAGCCATGTGCTCCAGTCTGTTTGGACACTGGGAAACTGGTGAGAGATACTAATTAATGCTTATTGTTTTACTGGAATTAAACTTGGAAGACTAAACTGTCTGAATTCCCCATGTGCATTGTTCAAAGCAAGGTGATGTTAGCCAGAACATCTTACAATTCTGTGGCCAATTTACATGAACATTACAATCAAATCCACAAATTTAGAAGATTGTTTCATTAAGCCCATGATGCAAATGATAGAAAATCAGCACTAACCACTCCATCATTTAGGTGGCAAATTGTCTGTATTGGAACCTGTAGTTTACAAATTATGGGCCAGATGTAGCAAAGCGTTTGCGAGTCGCAAACGGCGAAAAACGCCATTTGCGAGTCGCAAAAGCCTCACCGGTATGCAGAAATGCATTTTGCGAGTCGGATCCGACTCGCAAAATGCATTTCCGACTCGCAAATAGGAAGGGGTGTTTCCTTCCTATTTGCGACTCGCAATGCAATTCAATTAGCAAATGGAATCGCAGTTACCATCCACTTGAAGTGGATGGTAACCCAGTCGCAAACGGGAAGGGGTCCCTATGGGACTGGTAAAAAAAAAAAAAAAAAATTCAGAGCAGGCAGTGGTCCAATGGACCACTACCTGCCCTGAAGAAATCCGAAACTAAAGGTTTCGTTTTTTTTTTTCAAAGTGCAGCTTGGTTTCCTTTAAGGAAAACGGGCTGCACTTAGAAAAAACAAAACTGCTTTATTAAAAAGCAGTCACGGACATGGTGGTCTGCTGTCTCCAGCAGGCCACTATCCCCGTGAGTGCCCATACTCGCAATAATATTAATGGAGGTGGGCCTTTGCGACCCCATTGCGAGTTGCAGAAGATGTTTGAGACACCTTTCTGCATACCAAATTGCGACTTGCAATTTGCGAGTCGCAGGGACTCGCAAATTGCAAGTCGCAATTTGGATTTTTCCTACATCTGGCCCTAAATGTCATAAACAATATATCCATCAGAAAAATATGTGGCTAAGGAACCTTACTGGTTCCTTGTTAAGGAACACAGGCTAGAAATTAGAACATCTAGGATACATTTATTACAGATATCTGCACTGTCCTGAGGTAAGGGTGACTCCTTCTTGAAGCCATGGTGCAGCCACACAACACATGTAATAGGCTTGTGTCCTCCAATAAAAGCCACGGTATGGAAGGAAAATCTAATGGCATAAAAGATCTCCCACATGTTTGAGAAGAGGATGGATGACTCAGAAGATGAGGAAGTGAAGAAAACCAGTATAGAGACAAGCAAGAGATAGTAAATGGATATGAGGATATGAAGAACTGCCGAACAGACTACACATCGCTTTGTGATACACCATTAACCTGATGTGCAAGGTCACATGACTAAGATCTGTGCTAAACAGGTCAGTATCACAATCTTAAATAATACAGAAAAAGATAGAGAATACATCTGGACTGGAGTACTAAATAAGTTTCAATAAAAGGTCCTTGCAAGCCCTCAAACAAGTTATTGCCCTTCTAATATTGGCAGGCAAACCTCTGCCTAGCCCACTAGCAGCCACGCACGGCATCGCTCCAGCAACGTCACACCAAAGAACCCAAAAACACCTCTATTAGAAAAATACCTTATTGTCAGTGTAGAAGACACGACCCAAACGGGCCAAGGCAATTGGCAGGACAGGTAGTCCCCCTTTATGTTATCAACTGCTCTTGGTGCACATTGCACAGGAGTCCTTCAACTTTGTGACCTCCCCATAAAGTATGCATGCTTGGGACACTGCAGTCTATGGAGAGCTGTGGGTGCAACATGTGCATACTGAAGACAAGGCTTAATACACTTTCCTACTCTTTGGCAAGGGATACACGCCACTAAGGAAACAATATACTAGGATATGCTTCGCGAAAGAGCCTTCTTGCATACGTAGCATAAATTTGTTCTTGCATAACTTGCTGCGATCTAAAGAGCTGGTCTTGGGATGAGGCATAGCACAAGTAATGTTATAAGGAATAAATGTAAGTAGCTGATACAGAATAGAATAGAATGCAGAGGTAAACTCAGGGCTTGCTATTATAGTTGAGAACTGAACAGCAAAGAGTGTAAAAAGAACAACAGGGATCCATCAGGGTACTGTTAAAGGTACACAGGTAAGTGGGAGTAGAGTGTCTAGCCTACCCCCCACAAGATATTACTCTTTTGTCTCCAAGGCCCTATAATATTACATTTAATATAAGCAACCATTTTAGAGCTGTGTTGTGCTCTCTTGATAACATCATCATCTATGAGAAATCTAACCACATAAAAAACATTAGATCTGGCTTAAGCATGATGAAGCCACCAAAGTAATTTCCCTTAATCGGAGGTACATGTTATTTTTGACTGGGCTACATCAAACAAACAAACAATACTGAAGAAAACAGATTAGCAGAAACGATTTTAAAAGTGGAATTGTAATCGTCTTAATTTCGTCCACCGTTTTGCTTCTATTTCCTTATAGCTGAAGCCTCTTATAAAATAAACTGGTGGTTCACATGAGCTTACCTTTCGCTTCCCTCCCGCTTCTATGGTACTCTGCATCCATCACCTGCCAGAAAATAGAGCGGTTAATATAGTTTCAGTGTTGTCTTGAATCTTGGTAAACTCAACATGACACATGATAAAAGAGATGGCTATACTGATCTCTTTAATATTCACTGATAGGTTCTGCTGAAGTGCTGGGAGGCCTTCGGGTAGCTATGCGATATATAAATTGACTTAACATAACATATAACACTTCAATCATAATGAAAGGCAGTTCTGTTACCACTTTCTATAATACACTGAGAACCAGACTTTTCTGAAAAGTATTAAAATATGTTCTGATATTTGCTCTGGCTGTGTTCATGAATCTTAAAATATGAGCAGTTTATTTACGGTAATCAGAGTCTGTAATGCTACCCAATGCCATTACATAACAGTTCAGTCCAGATTTCCTATAATTTTGCTTCAGGGTTGCATCAATTTTATGGCTCAGCCAGACGCAAAATCATTTTCGGCATTTACTATGGCATGCAAAACCACTTTGTGTGATTTAGTAAATGCAAAGTAATTCAAAGCAGTGCATAGTGCTGCCCTGCATTACTTTGCATTGATTAGGCATTAAATAGATGGAGCATGAACAATCCCATGCATCCAAAGGTGTTTTGATGCAAACCCAGATTTACCAAGACTTGTAAAGCTGTGTTCGTGCCAAAATAATATGCCTACACAAAAGAGGCATAACAAGAGGAAATATCTTTATTTCTGCTATTTTCTTGTAAGATGCCTTATTCAGCAAATGTAGAAAGTGGAACCATCTCTAAGGTTTTGACTTACGGTAGAAGGTATCATTTCCTGCACAAAAATATTCCTGACTGCAATGCAGGCACTCTTGCACAATGGTGCAAGGGTGCCTATATTGGATCTATTCAGCACACAGTGCTCCAGTGCAAGGAGAGAACAGAACTGCCCAATATCTTTGTAAATACGTAGCAATTACACCCCCCTTTTCACACAACACAGCACATCAAGTTCCCTTGCTGCACCACATTACATACAATAACAGTAAACATGCCCCTTAATACCCTACGAACAGTTTATTTCCACTTTTTAAACAAAGATGCTGGGCAAAATTTCCTACACACTCATTCAATAAACACATCATTTTACAAATCCCAGCCTCTGGGAAATGCTGCAGTCATGAACATGTTTATACGTTAGTTACCAAAATTAATCGGCCAAAATGGCAAGATTAACACACTTCTTTTGTGATGTCTTGGACAAAGCACATAATCATAGACTGGGAAACATCCATGTCACCTGTTACATATTAGCCAAAATGTGAAATGCTTCTTTTCTAATCACTGTAGCTGCCTTCAGTGCAAGCTGTGTTCTTTGGTTGTAGGCCATTGCATTGCATATATGTACATCAGGAGTCATTGCATTCCAGCCACTACTTAGGAGTCACAACATTACAAGAACCTGTACATCGCAACTTCACAGGTACGTTATTTATTTATTTATTTATTGTGTGTATAGTTACATGTCGGTATGCAAGCATATATGTTTAAAGTTTATTTATGTATAAACCCTTTTTATATTTTAATTTTTTTGTATACACATTTATTTTTAATTATTGTAAGCAAACATTGTTATGCATACTTTATAATTACATTGTTATTTAATTGTACACACTTGTCTTCTTTGGCTATAGGTCATTGCTTTGCTACCCTTTTTTACATTTTATATTTTTTAATACACATTTATGTTTATTTTTAATTATTTTAAATAAACAATATTATACATACTTTTTAATTATATTGTTTTTTAATTATATTTTAGTTTAGTTTATTTATTCTAGTATAATACACTTATCTATATATATATATATATATATATATATATATATATATATATATATATATATATATATATATATATATATATATATCATATATAGAGAGGGATGTGGCGAGTGTAATATGCTACTTATTTCCCAAAATGAGTGTGAGGTTGGTCCAGGATTCAAGTTGAGCATTCGCCATTGTTTGGTTATAGTCATATGCTCTTTCCAATGGAAAGTCATTTTCTGATTGTATTATAACTTTTGACCCCATGGCTTCGAATTTGTCAAATCCTTGGCTTAATCAGCTAAGGTCTGGCATGACAATGTTTATGCAAATCTTTACAGAAGAAAAAAGGTGTAAAGGTGTAAAAACAGCAAAATGATTCACTGCAAACATTAGAGGCAGCTAAACACAGAGCTAATTCTGTAAATAGGGAGGAAATGATTATTTGAGCAGCTAAAATTAAGACACAGAAGGACGTAGATGTTCGAAAGAAAAGAATATTCATAATAGGATAGAGTTCAGAGTGGTAGCAGATCACAAAAACAATGACCAAACACTGGCTCTTAGTCAAAAATGAACCTATCGTCGGAAATAAACTACAAAGAAAACAGTCAATAACATACAGAAAAATAAGGTCAATGAGAGATGCATCAGGTAATTCAAGTCCTGAGTCCTCAGATAAATGCACCGGCTAGCAAAAAGAAGGGGATTCAGAAAGTGTGCTAAATGCAAAGCATGCCAATATGGGGTAAACAAGACGGAGTACAGATCACTCTTTAAGTAAAGAACATGTAAAATGAAGGGTCCTTTCAATGGCAGAACTCAACATGCAGTATACATTTTGATGCGCTCCTGCGCCCTAGTATATGTGGGCAGCACAATGTATCAAATGCAGAAACGTATCTTACAGCACAAACGTGCAATTTAAAAGATACACCCAGCTGCACATCACTTTAATACATCACACAACGATGATGAAAAAACCATGCACGCGTAATACAGTGGCAGCAGGAACAGTGAGCGGAGAAGCGACCACAGAGCCACCACCTCACTTTTTTTGTTTTTATTTTTTCTCAAAGGACCACCTGTGGGGGCACGCTGTCTCCCCTGGGACTCCTGCAAGAGTGTGGAGGCCCATTTTTAAAAAATTGTGTACCCTGGACTAGGGTATTCCTACTTTGCCTCCTTACATACTTATTATTTTTGGGGGATTTAGGGACCAGGGGTCAGATGTATGAAAGCATTTTGCATTCACAAACGGTGCGAATGCCCGTTTGCGAATGCAAAATGCCATTTCAGAATGTATAAAATACATTCTGAACACAATTTTAAGGAATCGCTAAAATAATGATTCCTTAAAATTGCGACCCTGTTTAGAGAGTCGCAAATTGCGACTCTCTAATTAGAAATTGCAAATAAGGATTCCTTATTTGCGATTCCTTAGCACACGTATGAAGCAATTCCTAAATGCGATTTTGGCATTTAGGAATCGCTAATTACCACCAAGTTGAACTTGGTGGTAACTATGTGCAAAATAAAAAAATGCATTTAAAATGCATTTTTAAATTGTACATGTAAAGCACACATGCCCTTTTGGCATGTGTGCACCTTACAGGTCCCCCCCAAACATTTTGGGGTGCAGCAGAGGGGGCCTTAGGCCCCCAGCACCCTGGGGTTTTACATTTCCAAAATTGCGATTTCTGGTTCAGAAATCGCAATTTTGGAAATGCAAAAAATTTGCAGATATGGGCCAACAAGCCCATAACTGCGAATGAGGTCAGTATCGCACTTTGCTAAATCGGTAATAGCATTCGTGATTTTTAAGAAATCGCTATTACCGATTCGCAAATGTGATACATGCCGAATCGCAAATGGCCTTGATGATACATCTGGCCTCAAGTTCCCGAATCTTGCAATGGTCGCTGCAACATTTTCCTTTATGGCAGCCAGCCAGTAACATCACTCTGTCCTGCAGGGATCCTGCAGGACCAGCTAACCTGAATTGTTTTTTTGTTGTTATTTCCCTGCTGAGAAGATATTGCTACTTTTAAACCTAATTTTTCTAAAACGGTTGAAAAGAGTAACACTAAGGGCCGGATTTAGATTTTGGCTGACGGGTTATTTCATCTCAAGGGTGCTTCAGACAGGCAGGTCACTACCTACACCGCCGCCTCTGCCACCGCTATTCCAGGTGCCATTCTTTTTCTTTTTTCTTCTGATCTCCAGGGTTTTTTTTTCCCCTCGCCCCCAGCCGCTGCATCCCCGCGGCCCGCCCCCTCCCTCCACTTCTGATTCACCCCCTTGTCCCGCCGCTGAGCCCTGCGGCCCGCCCCTCTGCTCTCCTATTCGCGGTTCCCCCCCTCCTCCCAGCTTCCACTCCCTCCCACATCCCCTCTTATGTCAGCCGCGGCGCACCAAAAGCAAGCCCGTCTGCACCCGTCTGCGCCAAGACAGTGCCCATCGCCAGTCCCCTTGGCCCACGCGTCCCCCGCAACACCAATCACCGCTACACAGCCAATGCCCTCCACGCCCTCAATCCAGGACGCTCCTCCATCTGCTTCCAATCCACTCCGAAGCACACCAAAGGACCCTTCTTCTGCAAAGCCTGCAACTTCACCTGCAACCTACCCACTAAGCTCCGACACAAAGCTACAGACAACCACTTCAGCTGCATTTTGCTTAACACCCGCTCCGTCCACAAGCACGCAATCGAACTTTGGGACCTACTGACCTCATCATCGCCTGATGTCGCATTTCTCACCTGGATGAACTCGGCCTCGGAACCAGACATAGCTGTAGCCATACCTGAAGGCTACAAGATCACCAGAAGAGCCCGCAGCAACAAACCAGGAGGAGGAATAGTCCACAAAAACACCATCAGAGTCTCTACCAGCTCCCACAACACCATCAACTCCGCCGAGCACCTCCATTTTCAAAATCCACATCAACGCCAACCCTACCCTCAGAGGAACACTGGTCTACTGACCCCCAGTCCCCCGATCTCACTTCTGTGATGACATCGCCGACACCATCAGCACCCAAGCCCTCGCCTCAATGGACTACATCCTCCTCGGTGACCTGAACTTCCACCTAGAAAACAACAATGATACCAACACCACCAACCTAATCGACAACCTCGGCCTCAAGCAACTCGTCACGGCGCCCACCCACATTGCAGGACACACACTCAACCCCATCTTCTCAGCCACACCACTGAACTCCAATGGACCGACCATCGCTGCATCCATTTCTCCTTCCAGAAGCAAGTCACTCACCACCTCACCACTCAACCCCCCCGTTGCTATCGGAACAGAATCTCGACAGAACAACTGATCTCCACCCTCGCCCAGGCACCTCCTCCCAGGGCCCGGGACCCCAACACAGCCGCCACCTACCTGCATCAATGGATAGAAGACTGCGCCAACACCCTTGCACCACTCAAACAACCCTCAGACATCCACCACAGACCCAAGGCCAGCTGGTTCACCCCTGACCTGCAGGCTTCCAAACGGGGATGTCGAAGGATGGAGAAGACCTGGCGCCTTGCACCCACCGAATCCAACCACATCGCCTTCAAGATTGCCATCCGCAAACATCACCACCTGATCCGCACTACCAAAAGAACCTACTACAAAAGCCGCATAGACACCAATGCCCACAACATCAAAGAGCTCTTCAGCATCATCAAAGAACTCTCCAACCCCAGTCCCTGCTCCCATGAACCCCTACCATCACAGGAGCTCTGCAACTCCCTCGCCAATTACTTCCATCGAAAGATCCAAGACATCCACAACTGCTTCAAACCCCAGACCCACCATCCAACCACTGACAACTACAAACCCAATGTACCAAGCAACACCAACCCTCTATGCTCCTGGACCCACGTCAACAATGAAGACACCATCAACACCATGGCCTCCATCCACTTCGGCTCCCCCTCGGACCCCTGCCCACACCAGATCTTCAACAAAGTCAGCGACATCATTGCCCCCCACCTCTGTGCCATCTCAACAGCTCCCTCGAGACAGCCCCCCACCCGGAGAGATGGAAACACGCCGACATCAACGCCCTGTTGAAGAAACCCAAAGCAGACCCAGATGACACAAAAAACTACCGGCCCATCTCCCTCCTCCCCTTCCCAGCGAAGGTCATTGAAAAAATCGTGAACAGCCAACTATCCCGCTTCCTGGAAACAGCAAAGCGCTCAGTTCCTCCCAATCCGGATTTCACAAGAACCACAGCACGGAGACCGCACTCATTGCTGCCACAGATGACATCAGGACCATGCTCGACGAAGGCGAAACCGCAGCCCTTATCCTCCTGGACCTCTCCGCAGCCTTCGACACAGTCTGTCACCACACCCTTCGAACACGCCTCCACAATGCCGGGATCCGCGGCAAGGTCCTCGACTGGATCTTTTCTTTCCTCTCCGGCAGAACCCAGGGAGTCCGCCTTCCGCCCTACCTGTGCGAATCATCCAGAACCATCTGTGGCGTCCCCCAGGGATCCTCCCTCAGCCCAACACTTTTCAACGTTTACATGGCTCCTTTCGCCAACATCGCACAATCCCACCACATCAACATAGTATCCTATGCAGACGACACCCAGCGGATCATCTCCCTGATCATCTCCCTCACGAAAGACCCCACAACCGCAAGAAACAACCTCCACAATGGACTTCACGCCATCACCAACTGGATGGAATCAAGCCGCCTCAAGCTAAACACGGACAAAACAGAGATCCTCATCCTCGGCAGCAACCCCTCCGCCTGGAACGACTCCTGGTAGCCTACCCCCCTTGGAGCTGCACCCACTCCCACCACCCAAGTACGGAACCTGGGAATCATCTTGGACTCAGCACTCAGCATGATTCAGCAGGTCAACGCAGTCTCCTCTGTTGCAACACCCTCTGCATGCTCCGCAAGATCTTCAAGTGGATCCTCGTCGATACCAGAAAGACAGTCACCCACGCCATAGTCAGCAGCCGACTGGACTTCGGCAACACACTCTATGCAGGAACCACGGCCAAACTACAAAGGAAAATGCAACATATCCAAAACCCCTCCGCCCGACTCATCCTCAACGTCCCACGCTGCAACCACATCTCTGCCCACCTCAGAGACCTACACTGGCTACCCGTATCGAAGAGGATTACCTTCAAACTACTCACCCACGCACACAAAGCCCTCCACAACACAGGTCCGGCCTACCTTTACGACAGACTCACCTTCCACACCCCTGTCCGCCAGCTCCGCTCCGGCAGCCTCGCTCTCGCCTCCATCCCCCGCATTCGCCACACCACCGACGGAGGAAAATCCTTCTCTCACCTCGCCACCAAGACCTGGAACTCCCTACCACTCTACCTATGCCAGACCCAGGACCTCCTGTCTTTCAGGAAACGCCTCAAGACATGGCTATTTGACCAGTAGTTCCCCCACCCCCAGCGCCTTGAGACCCTGATGGGTAAGGAGCGCGGTTTATAAATTACGTGATTGATTGATTGATTGAAGGGTGACACATATCCTGTCTGCCAAAATATAAATCCCATAAACAATTGCATTTATATTTCAGTGGATGCAGAAAGCTAAATCAGGCCCTTAATCACTACAAACACACTTTCCGAGTAAAGATCTAGCTTTCTGTCAAATTTGGAGTAATCCTGCTTAGTCATTTTCTCTGTATTGATGATCCATTTTTCCTATGTGAATTGCATGGGGAAGAGTGTTTTGTAACCCTCCCCCCATTTTTCTTTGTTCCTGCTTGACAGAGCATCCTGAAACTTTTGAGGAGGGGGCAAACAAACAAACCAGCAGACATGTAGAAACTTAGCAAAACCTTGTGGATGGGACACCATCCTATCCGGAGAGACTCTGCCTTCTGGCTGGCACTACCAGCTGTGGGGATTGGGTCTCCCAGGGAAAAGCCATTTTTCGCCCTCCTCTCACAGGAGAGTACAGGGGTTGCTCAGCCATCAGAAGCCCCAGACTCCTCCTTGGACTGTGGGGACCAGATCTTCCAAGCAAAAGCCATGGCTTTGCCAGCTTCTCCCTATGTTTACATAGCTGTTCATCCTGCAGAAACCCTAAACTACTCCTCAGTCCAATGCCACTGTTCCCCATTTAGGGAAGGTGACCCTAGCAGTTTGTTAGAGCCCTGGCCTGCTGGGACCAGGCTTCCCAGATGAAAGCTGTGGCATCATCAACCTCTTATTGGAGATTACTGGAACTGTTGAGCCTTCATGAGCCCCACATTCCTCCCCAGTTCCATGCCATTCTGCACTGTGATCTGACAGGTGGCTGGGCATCCAATAGGGTTCTGTCTCTGCTCCACACCCTGGAGGAACACAAGACTCCTTCCTAGTTGGCAGCCACTGTGCCCTGAGTAGGGACTGTCACCAATGGTTTCACGGTTTGGTACCTTCCATGTTCGTGGTGCCCTAGCTGGGGGCGCTAAGGAGGGTTAAGTCCCGAACCAAAACCCCTCTCCTCTGGCTGCCTGAGAAGCCATTTCTCCTTGACAATGCAGCCCCACACAAAGTAGGAGCATATAGAACCTGGGAAAGGGGAACAGAAATCAGCTACACTAGCCTGCTCGTTGGTCATCTGGTCAGTCAGCCAACAAACGATCATACCTTTAGCCCACAGACATGGTGACCAGTTGACAGCTAAATGGCTTGTGCCAACCTGGTGAACAGAGTGTCCAAGGGCACCTGCTACTAAGCCAGCACTCAGGAGACTATTTCCTGGAGCCACCCACCAATACATTGCAAAAGGTACCCTGCTGGTGCTCCCCAGCCATCTAGTCATGTTTCTGACTTGTGAGGGATTGTGCTTCCATACTTGCACCTGGCTGGCCAGGGCAACAGTTGGAGGTCCCCAGGGTGTACAGCATTTGGTGGAGGCAGCCTCCTATGGGTCTGTACCCTGTTGTTCCTGCCTAGTGGAGAAGGAACCCCACAGATAGAGACAAAGGTTTGGCTCAGAGGATGACTTTTAGTAGATCACAATCAAGTAGCTGTTCTGATACTTATGAAACTCTGACCCTGAATCAGGTCATCTACGTATGATTTAGCACTGTGTGATCCATGAAAATGTGCTGCAAGGGGGGCGTTGGAAGCAGCCCCCTTCCCTCCACAACCCAGTCCCCGAGCAAACAGATAGACACCTGGCCAGCAGAGTTTAATCCGTTGGGAAGACTGCACTGATCCAGTCTTTTTACCGCTTGACAGTTTCATGTCCTCTTGAACTCTCTGTTCAAAGTTCTTTTCAACTTTTCATTACTGTACTTGTTGACTGTCAGTCTTGTGTCCAAATTTAGCCTTAGATTGAGTTTATCACCCTCATTGACCAGCATTCCCAAGCAACTCGACTACAAGACGGCCTAAACCTAACATGCTAGGGGCCAATGCTGGCTTAATACTGTCCATCAGGTGAGCCTCCATCAAAAGGACTTGGGCCCCCTCAGTGATGCAGGAGTCTGCCTTCTGTAAGCCACATTTCCTGTGCCTGTCTCTAGGTGAGGATTCTGTGATGTGATTTTCCCTATTCACTCTCCGTTACTGAGGGAATCCTCAGTTTGTTTTTCTCCAATTAGTAGTATGATTAATGTAATCAGGTCACCACGTCAGGTCTGAGGTCATACTCAGACGCTAAAGCATTGGGCAACCGGATTTATTCCCTGGGCTTCAGAAGGGATAGGGGACTATTTTTTGTACAGGCCTTATGGCACCAAACCATTCCGTAGATCAGAGACCAGGGCCCATGGGGACAAGTTTGAAAACTGGCCCCAGTGGGAAGGCAAGGGGTCTTCACTGCCAAAGGTTGCAGAAGGGTGCCTCCAAGGCTGTGTACGAGGTTAACTGTGATACACCACAGACAGCTACATGGAGCACACAGCCACAAGACCTGGGTTTTTTAATCCAAATGGCCCCCACACACCCCACCAAGTTTGGGAAGACTAGGTGCACCAGTGGAGTATCTCTGGAGTTGGACTGGGGGTGTTCTGTGTAACAGGCAATCAGTAGTCTGACCGTGGTTGGACCCAAAGGATGCAAAGCCTCTTACAACAGCCTCAGCCACACTGTGGTAGACCTAGGGCGACTGACATTCAAGCAACCCTCGACCGGTGTAACCCTGAGAGAAACTGAAGGGTTGATGATCAATGTGTTCTTCAATTCATACCAATTCTCACTGATAGCTGTGTTCTTCATCGGCGTGCAACAGCCTAGCACCGTGTCAGGCTTCCCTTCTGGAAGTCAGATTACATGATTTAAAGAGTGTTTCAAGATGCTTGTCCTGAGAGCTCCATTTTGCCACCACAGCCTCTGTAGTAATGTGGTACGTGGAGAAGAGCAATGGACATGCAAGTGGGGGCAGGCTGCATCTGGAACTAGGGACTAGTGCCACCAGACCCCATCCAGTCTGGTCAGACCACTACGGGAGCATAAGCTGCCAGGCTGCTTGCTCTTTGCTCTGTTGGGTGGCATCCACAAAGGACGGTCCTCAAGTTGAACAGTTTAGGCAGGGTAGGAGTTCTTTGTTTCAAACAACAGCCGAGGCTGGCCAAACAGTTCATCCCTTATGGGACCAAATGTCCCCGACTGATCCAAGCACAGTGCTGGTTAAGCCATCTTTGAGCATCCCTGACAGTTCTGTTTGAAGGCAGGATCAGAGGAAATGCCCATTGGACAGTACTAGAGGGCAGCCACAGATATGGGCCCCTAGAGGCCTGAGGCAGATCCTAGGAGGAATGAGCAGACAACCAGGTGAGTCCTTTGTCTCTACTAATCTGGAAAAAGTTACCAGCCTTTCTTGTAATCGTGCACACCATATGAACAAGAGAGACATTTGAAAAAAGGTGTTTGACTTCCTGGAGCCCAATCTGGACTTGAAGAGTCAAATGAACCCTCATTGGGCTTTCAGGGCAGTCTGGCCATCTGAGCATTACAGTCATTCCTATGGCATACTTGATCAGATGACTGGGCTAGGAGAGACTAGGTAGCTGGGCTTTAAAGACAGCAACTAGCAGCACCATGTTTTATGTATCAGTTTCTGCCCAACTTTGGAGGGGACAGTGTCTCTTTCCGGGGTGGGTTCTCAGAGCCTGGGCTGGGCCTCAAGCTTGGGAATGAGGGAAGGCCTCACAGAGCTCTGACCCAGGGCAAAGCCAGAGTTTCTTCTCTGAGAACGAACACGAGCCCTGCCTGGGAGACCTCTTTTCAGGCCATAAGTGAAACAGCGGGCCAGGAAAGAGAAAATAGAGCTGGAGTCTTCCACCCCAAGGTCAGTTGGAGCTCTGACTAATCGCCCAGTAGGAGCTGCTGCACACTGACATGTAGGAGAACATGTCCAGGGCCTGCAGGGCCCTGTTCCAGCTACCTTAGCACATTACCATCTAGAAAATGGAACCTAATGCCAGGGCTTTCAGCCTCCGGGCCAGCTTGCGCTCTGACCTTAGTTCAGGTTAGGGCTTCTTAACTCAGACATGCAGGAAAGATGTCCCCCTGCCTGTAGGCTCCATCCTCAGCACTTTGGGCCATGGTAGTCAAAAGAATGGAGCCTATAGCTGGGCCCTTCCAATCTCTGGCCAGCTAGAACTCTGACCTGGGGTTCGATCAAAGCTTCTAAACCGGAGCAGGCAGCGGAGGCCTTGCTGGGCCTCTGGGACCCAGTCCTGGTCTACAAATGATATGCCAGGCTGAGAAAGGGAGAGTGTGGCTGTGGTCTTCTACCTTAGGGCCCCATGCAGCTCGGACTCGGGGCTGGAGAATAAAGCCCAGTGCTGGGAGCTTCCACCACCTGGACTGCCTGAGCTCTGAGCCGGTGCCCAGGCTCGCACAGAGCTTCTTAACCTGGAAAGGTAAGGGAGATGTCCCTGGGTGTGCAGGATCCCATTCCGGGCACTTTAGGACATGGCAGTGTAGGGAATATAGCCCAGGCATGGAAGCATCCACCCTCTCATGCCTGCTGGAGCCCCAACCCAGGTCCTGGTCAGATCTTATGGAATGGAGATTTCCCCAGTCCTGCAAGACCCTGCATTGGCCTCTAAGTGACATGACAGGCTGATGAAGAGCGGTGAGTCTGGGATCTTTCACCCCAGGATCCACAGGAGCTCTGACCAAGCACCCCCTTCAGAGTGTCTTAACAAAGGCAGGCAGGGGAGGCCTTCCCAGGCCTGCATAATCCTGTCTAAGCCACACTGCAGGCCTGGGGCTTCCACCCTCTGTGCCTGCTAGAGCTCTGACTCAGGGCCCGGTTACAGCTTCTCACCACAGGCAGGAAGGGAAGGCCTTTCTGTAGCTACAGATCCTGTACAGTAAACTTTACAACATAGTGAGCGCTGGAGGACAGCCCAGGGCGAATTGTCTTCCAGCCCAGAATCTGTCAGAGCTCTGATCAGGGGCCTGGTCACAGCTTTCTCACCCAGGCATGGGGGCAAGCCCTTACCTGGCCTGGGGTACCTCATTCTGTGCTCCAAATGAAACACTGGGTTTGAGAATGTAGCCCACGGCTGCGGGCTTCCACCTCACGGCTAGCTGGAGTTCTGACCAGGGGCCCAATCAGAGCTTCTTAACCTGAACAAGTACAAGAGAACTCCCAGAGCCTACGGGACCCAGTCACTGGCACTTTGGGACTCAGTCGTATTGAGATTTGACCCAAGAGTGGGAAGCTTCCATTCCTGGGCCAGCCAGAGCTCTGACCTAAGACCTGGTCAGAACTTCATCACCTTGCCACACAGGGCAGCTCACCTAGAGTCTGCAAGGCTGTGTCCAGGTCACTTTGCAACATGATGGCCTAAAAAAAGGAGCCCAGGATGTGGTATTCCACTCCCTTCCCCTGGGCCAGAAAGAGATCTGGCCCAGGGCCCAGACGGAACTACCTAACCTGGGCTGGCAGGGGAGGCCTTCTTGGGTCTGTGGGACCCCGTGCTTTCCACATTCCAACATGGCAGGCTGGGGAAGGGAGCTTTTACCACGCTGGGTCAGCTGAAGCTCTGACCCAAGCCTGGAGAGAACTTCTTATCCTGGGCAGGCAAGTCCTTCCCGGGCCAAAGATAGCCTGTCCCATGCATTTTCTGACACAGAGGGTGAGGGAAGGGAAACCAGGGATAGTAGCTTCCAGCCCTGGACCCATGACCTGGGCCCAGTCACAACTTCTTTACCTGGCAAAGCAGGACCTCTATCAGTGACAGGGAAGTCACGTTTTCATGGGACATTTTGCACCACCCATATAGTCGTGGTAAATGACTCCTAATTAAAATTTCACATATGCACTAATAAATCATGTAATTTTTGCCACTTATCTTTGTTATTTTTTCCATTCACACAATGGAAGTTGTCCATGAGAAACAGATTCCACTGAGCAATTGGAAGAAGACATTAAACTGCTGCAGAAACTGTGCGCTTGCCTTAGGGTGGTGCGACCAGTAAAGCTGCACTGGAAGCCAAGCTTGTGGGGTGTAATTTGCTAGATCCCCAGCTCCCTGCTAAATTATCAATGTGAAATATGCTGCACAGATAAAATGAAAAAAAGTCTAATTTTGTTGCAGTTTGGTTTACCCGTGTTTGAGCAGTATACTGACTTTTGAGCAGCGGTTGTAGTGCACTGGAAAAGCATGAATGATTGTGAGAAGAATGGGTATGGGGTCAGGGAGTTTAGGTACAGGAGCAAATATGTAGCTAAAATCAAAAGAATATTTTGTAACTATTTTGTTGGTCTTTCATCTACAGGTAACTGCATATAACAAGTAATTCTCACATATTAAATGTAAAATAGATGTTAATTTTACTTGTAGTAAATGCATTGTTATGCTCAGTTGGTTAATGTGAGAAATTGGGTTGTTGGGTGACTGGGGTGTGATTCCTGGTCAAGTAACAGCCACAGTCCCTTGCAGGTTGAACTACAAAAAGTCAGTAAATAACATTGTGATTAACCATGGCTAGCATGGCACAAAATGCAGTCAGGTATAACTTACAGGCAATCTGTAAATTATTTGTACAGCACACAAAGAATAATAATGTGAAATCACAACGCAAGAAAAATAACTGGTCATTAGGGGAACTTTAGCACCACAATCAAGGGTCCAGGGCTGGTGGGCCACCTCTTGGAGGTTCAGGGCTGGGTCCTTGTGCCGGCTCAAGATGGCAGGAGCATTTTGTGTCACTGTCGCTCAGAACAGGAGGCCAACAAACTAGCCCTTAGAGTCACTCTGGTATTCCTGAGTTCAGGGGAAGATGTAGGGCTCAATAGCATGGTTGGCCTATGAGGGTTCAAAGGAGACTCCTGACAGCAGAGCAGTCATTCCTTGTACAGCAGCAGTCTTGCAGGTGCACAGCAGCAAGCAGTCCTCAGAGAATCCTTCAGCAGGTCCTGGAGTGAACTGAAGAGTGGATCTGAAGGTCCTATTGTTATGCCCTAGGGCCCTCCTTCAGGAAGGAGGGAAAAACTTCTAGAAAGGTTATTTGAAGTGCACGGAATTTCCTGACTTCCCTATCTTGGCTCCAAGCTGGCTGCACTGAAAATGTGAAGTTGTCAGGCCCTTTGTGTGAAATAAGGAGCACACCCTATTCAGTTGCAAACGGGCAGCGCTCAGCTTCATCCTCCATCCTGCCAGCAGATGGCCCATTCAGGGACATCTAATCTATCTCACAAAGTGGGTCATCCACACCCAGTCATGTGACCCAAGACAGGCTGCAGGCACAAAGGGATCAGGGCAAGAAAATGCCACTTTCTAAAAACAGGCATTTTCAAAATTGTAATGATAAATCCACTTTTACAATTAAAGAGTGTTAGAGGATTTATCATTACAATTTTATAGACACCAAATATGTCATAAGTACCTGCTCCCAACTGGAAATTACAGCTTAATAAATAGAATAAGGGATCTCCAATGTTATCCTACGGGAGGGGGAAGCATCACAGCCGTGAAAAACAGATTTAGGAATTTGTTACCACCACGATATGTAAAACCTAAAACTACATGTCCAATCTTTTAGCTACACAGCACCATGTCCTATGGGCTACCGAAGGCCTAACCTAGGGGTGCCTTACTTGTAATAAAAGGGGAGTTTAAGGCTCAGCAACACTCTACATGGATTGTATTCAGCAATGGCAGGCCTGCGACATGTTTTAAGGTGGTACTTGAGTGGGTGGACAATAAGTGCTGCAGGCCCACTGGTAGCATTTAATTCACCAGCCCTGAGTAGATGGTATACCACTCTACAAGGGGCTTATAATTAAATTAAATATACCAAACAACTGTGTGCCAATCATACCATATTTAGAGGAGAGAGCACAAACACTTTAGCACTGGTTAGCAGCAGTGAAGTGCACATAGTCCTAAGGCCAACAAAAACAAATTCAACAAAAGGTGTAGAGAAAAAGGCAATAGGTTTGGGGGTGACCCTGCATTAAGGACCAAGACCAACAGTTCACAAAATTATGTCTAGATATATAGGTGGAGTGGTGCCAATTTTAATCATGGGGAGTGCACTGTTGAATACTGACATGTACTTATATTGCTATCAGGGTCCGGCCTGTGCCTAAAAGCATGGTGACTATGAATGTCATTAATTTAAACAATCCGTAAAATATGCTGAACACAGTATAAAACAAGCTGCCGTACTGATTACAATCATTGTCTGTTTTTTTTTTGTAACACCGAGCGAAATGCATTGATTTACCTACTTTTGTGATTTTTTGTATCTGTAGAATATGTGTGTGTTAGATCTGTCAGCCTTAGGGCGGTCTTCCCCCAAACTGTTTTCCTGTTTTCCTCACATTTTTGCTGATTCTTTTTGTTGGTCTTTGGACTTTGAGCACTTTACCAGTGCTGACTGGTGCTAAAGCCATATGCGTCTTCCCTAAACATGGTGTATACACAATTGGCATATTTAATTTACTTGTAAGTCCCATGTAAAATTGTATACCATATATCCAGGACCTGTAGCACTGATTGTGCCGTCCACTTAAGCACCCCTTTAACCATATCCCAGGCCTGCCTGTGCAGAGCCTGTGTGTGCCATTTGACTGCCACTTCGACTTGGCTTTTAAGACCGCTTGCCAAGCCTCAAAACCCCCTTTTATTACATATAAGTCACCCCTAAAGTAGACCATAGGCAGCCCATCGGCAAGGTGCAATGTAGGTAAAATGTAGGATATGTATTTCTATGTTTTACATGTCCTGGTAGTGAAAAACTCCCAGAGTCATTTTCCACTACAGTGAGGCCTACCTCCCTCATAGGTTAACAATAGAAATTCCTTCATACACATTTAAGCTGAAAAAGAGTAGCTATGTCATGTTTCATATCATTGGAATGGTAATGATAAAACCCCTTAACTGGGAAAGCTGGATTTAACATTACTATTTCAGAAATCCCACCTTTAGAAAGTGGATGTTTCTCTGCTCTTATAGCTGTGTGTGCCTGCAGCATGTCTCCAATACAAGTCTGAGAGTGGCGACAGCTATACTTTGTGCATTTCCTCTAGACAACCACAAACACAGGAAAGTTATGTGTGCCTCAGTACACATCTGCATTTATCTGCATTCTGATGGCTCTTCCTGGGCAGGAAGGACGGGAGGGGATGACACACCTGAAAAGGCAGTGCATGTCCCCACACAAGGACTGATTACCCCCTACTGATAGTATGGAGCCAGGGCTGAGGAAGAAAGGATCCTTGTGTACTTCAAAGACCCATCTTTGAAGTATACCCCTCTTCAAGGCAGCTTTTGGTATAGGTACTTGGTCCCTGACCCCACCAAATTAGACACTTCTGGACTCGTAGCTGGACTCTGTCAGAAGAACTGCTGTGCTGCTCAAATGACTCATCTGTTGGACTACTGGACCTGGAAGGCCTGCTATTCTCTTGTTTTGCCCTGCTGCCTTCTGGACTCTGTTGAAGGAGAGCAGTACTTTGCCTTCTAAATTAAATGTGTTTCAAGGGCTTGCCTCCTGTTGCTTGATACTCAGGGATATCAGAGTCTCTGCAACTGCTCCTGTGCCTGGCTCACTGGAAGTGGATCCAGATACTTGCATCACACAAATTCGACGTATCTTCTGTCTGCAAGTAGCAGTACATGCACATTGACCCGGTTGTGGGAGCAGAATTGGCACATTGCTCTCAGAACCAACACCTCACCTTGAAAGCCTGATGCACCAGAATGGCGCATCGCCGCCTCAGCAGTATACAGAAATTGACACATCCCTCGACTGCATGGAGAAACCTGGTGCATGGCACTTCAGAGCCAATGCCTCTTGGCACGGTGGCTTGTCTTCAGAACCGATGCATCACCTTCACTGCATGGGGCAGACTGATACATCGCCATCCCTGTGAGGGCCCAATAAATGCATCTCACTATGCATCTGGCTCATATGACCTGGAAAAGTACTTTGTTAACCAGGGACTGTGTGGGTTGTGTAGCCAGCGCTCCATTGAGGTTGACCCAAGCTGACTTTGCCCCAGTCCAGGGCGTACTAAAGTAACCCCTAAAGCGCTATTTGCTTCTATGCACTTTTTTTACACTTACTTTTCTAAAATTGATACCTCAACGTACACTTATTAGATTTTTGTCATTTTGGCCTTGTTATGTTCAGAATATAATAATCTATTTTTTTAAACCTATGCAGAGTCCTTTTGTGGTGTTTAAATTGTGTTACTGTGTGTGTGCTGCACAAATACTGTACACATTGCATCTTTAGATAAGCCTGACTGCTATGTGCAAGATACCAGAGGATGAGCTCAGGTTATCTTTTAATGTGTATCTGACTTACCCTGACTAAGATTGTGGTTCCTGCTTGTACAGGATACATACTTTGACAACCAGAAACCCATGGGCATATTTACAAGAAATTATGCATCTCTGCTGCAATGCAAAGATGCATAAAAAATTGTAAAGCTGCGATATGACAGATTCTTACACCATGGAAGCGTAATATGTACAATACAGTGCACCATGGCATAAGGAGCCAGTCAGAGCAAGAAAAGTGCCTGAAACCTGTGCACCACATCATTAGGAAATCTGACGCAACGGCTGTTAATGCGACGCTAGGCTGATCAGCCACACGGAAAGAAACTTAAGCCACTCTAGCGTCACCTTTGTGCACTGAATGCGTCAACAAAAGGTTAAAAGACACTGCATTGTGCTAAAAAAGGAACACTCTCCTGAAGCAGACAAGGAGGATAGACCACAGTGTCCAGGATAACAACTGCAGCGACCCCAGTACTAGCCAGTATGTCCAGACTGACTCCCAGGGGAAGAGGAAAGGCAAGCCTAGTGAGAGGAGAATAACATTCTGATCACTGAGCACCAACACCAGCTCTTTGTCGCCTCAAAATTACCATTATGGAGGAAAGAGGCCATATGGCAATCCATTGTGGGTGAAGTAAAAAAAACAGTGACTGACTCTAAAAGGCACTGGCATGATTGCAAGCTCAGGACAAAGGAGAAAATGTCCAGAAACCTCAAGGCAGCATTGCAGATTGGAGAGGAAAGTCAGGCATCCCAAGAGCAGCTGGATGTGTTAGAAGAGATGGTGGCAGCTGTCATCCCAGAGGAGTTGGTGTCAGGAGTCCTGGGACATAACAGTGCTGCCTATAATGAACAAAATGATCCACATGGTAAGTTGCAACGAGGGGCAATGTGGCACCTAGGTAATGTTGTGAAGTGCAGGCAGCTACGTCCCAGCGCTCCACCACACGTTCTGCAGATGAAAGGGTAGTATACTGGCTCATCTACGGTTAAACATCAAATACATGTAATTTGCACTGACCAGTTACAATTTACACAGCTCAGTCCAGCTCTGTCAACTTCCTCCCTTCAGTATATGAAGTGAAGCATCAGTCCTCGTTTACTTTTCTTTGCACACTGGCATTTGCAGTGGAATGCACATCACTTACCACAACTAAAAATCTCAGAATACAAAGCAAAAAACATGGACTGGAACAATACATCATGCATGCACACTGCTATCCTGCACAACCTTAAGCATGAAGGTAATTGGTCTCACTTGGACCCGTGCACATTAATCTAGACTGTAAATCCTTGGAATGAGTGTGTTAGAGGAGAAACCACTCATCTGAGAGGGGAGTCAGGTGTGGGCCATGAGAAGTACCTACAAATAGGGATATGGTACGAGACACATCTATAGTAACCTCCTTAAAACTTCATTGCACCCAGCTGATCTGGCCTGCAGGGTTAGAGCACACAGGTGTCAGCTGCATGAAAAGGGCCGCCTGACATCCTCTCATCTACTAAATCGAACTGGGTGTGGGGGGAATGCAAGAGATGCACACCAGAGGACCATGTGGGTCCAAACTAATGATGTGTGGGCCTGGTGGGCCACTGCTAGTGCTATGCATTCTAGGAGCTGGCTTTTCACGTACAACTGCCACTCAGTCTGCCGCTCGGTCTGAATGGGGATGCTGTGTATACCAGGGAGGTGAGAATAGACATAGGTACTGCAAGTTACCCTGACCAATACACATGCCCTGCTGTGTCTGACTGTACCACACAAGCCACAGCTGGGTAGGGAAGGCTGAGAACAGTCCATTGGGGTACAACAGCCGACATGTCATGTGGACCTGGGGTAAGATGTAGCACTTCCCTCCAGGCAGATGTGCCAGGAGGGAGTATGATGCAACATTGTCTCACAGTGCCACACGTATAAGCTGGAGGAGATCAAACTGGGACCTGACAAGGGATAGTAAGAATTACTTAGCCAACACAAATTACATGAGTCATGGTAGGTAAGAGGCTAAAGTGGGTAGGCCTAGTGATGTGGGAAACATAGGTAAGTACTTGTCACTATTTCCAGCACTAGTTCCATTTGGGGTGATGCCTTAACCATAGCCCTCAATAACAACCCAACATGTAGCTCCACTGGATATGGTCACGCTTAATCTACATGTTGCAGGCACATAAGAGTGAATGTTTGATCAGGGTAGTATCACTGTGTGGCACTAACTTCTGTCCCAGGACCTAAAAGTCCTGTGGGAAACTGGCACTTTGTTGTAGTACCCCCCCACACACTTTTTGCCTGATTTCTGGATGCAACTTGAACGGGAGTGCACTGGGATCCTGCTAACCAGGTTCCCATTGCCAGTATTCTTTACCTAAAAATTGTAAAGGTAATTGGCAACACCTTTAGCTGCCTTAGGTCCCTAGTAAATGGTACCTTTGGCATGGGGTACTAAGGGTAGGCCCCTGAGGGCAGCAGCACTGATTGTGCCTTTGCAGGCTGAGTGTCCTGATGCAGTCTGAAAATGCAAACGTGATGTGGCACACTGCCTGTGTGCCCTGTTCACTACATACTGCATGCAATATAGATAAGTCATTCCTCTGGCAGGCCTTCCAGCCCTACGGCACCCACTGTGTTCTTGCCAAACCTGGGACATACTGAATGAACAGAGGAGCCATTTTAAATGCATGTGCTGGACACTGGTTACCAACATGATGGCCATTCTGAACTCTTGGTTGTTTGGAATCAAACAACTTAGAATGATAAATCCACTGGTACCAGTGTTGGATTTATTATAAAAATGTACCCAGGGATCACCTTAGAGGTGTCCCCTGTGAAGGCTAACTACCCTGGCATAGTTGCTGACAGGTCCTGACCAGCATGCAACTGCCGGACACACATCTGTACCCCTGAGGTGAGGGCTTCTGCCCTCTGGGATACAGAACAAAGCCCTTCCTCGGTGGAGGTGCTAAAAGCCCTTCCCTCAGAAATATGCACTGTCCTGCTGGAGAACTTCAAAGGGTTACCCCCCTTGAAACTCAACCCCCAGGACTGCTGCTAGCAGCAGATGGTCTTCCCTGTTTCAAAACCCCACATTTGGTGGGAGCAATGGTGGGAAACCCAAACAAAGAACAGGAGTAGTGGCCCCACCCATAAGGTGTGGAATGCAAAGTGACCTCTCAATTTAATTTTCCTGCATCTTGGATAGAAGGAAAATACCCAATCAGTTGAAAGGAAGTGACGCTGCCCATAGGAAGTAGTTACTTAGTGGGTATATCCACCATAAGCTAGATGACCCATTGGTCACTACCAAGTTCCCCCCTACAACACACCCTAAATACAGTATTTAGAGGGCATCCCTAGACCAAGAATTCAGATTCAAAGGACAGAGGAAGGCCAGGTACAAGAAGCCCCAAAGGCACGAGAACTGTGGACCTGCTGCATAAAGAAAAGGTGCCAAACCCTGCCTTCTGTACCCAGGACCTGAAAATCACCACTGAGGAGCTGCTGGACAACTAGACAGCTCAAGAAGAACCCCAGAGCACCTCCAACCTACACAAATCACCAGAGAACTCCATTCAGAGTGGAGGTACCACTCTAAATCCACAAGGAACCAACAAGCCAGTAAGGTCCACTTGATTGACTGGCTGATAACTCCTGAATGGGATGCCACAGCCAGACCAAACTCCTCACCAATGACCAGGAGGACAAACACTGCTAGTGTGCCAAGTTTGGTGGCACTGCACCCTCTAGCGGCTGAACCACATTAATACCCTGGATATTGGTCACCTAGCTTCGGATATTCTGAAAAACAGTCCGCCTGGGACTGAAAAAGAACTAAGAGGAAGCCCCAGTTAAGGGACTACAAAAACAACCAAGACTTTCTGCCAGAGTGCCTCTGTTGTCCTGAAAACGACCCTTGAACCAACTTTCCTCCTACATCTGAAGGCACCCTTGCGCACAGCTCCTGGATAACCACTTCGCTCTGCACCCTGTTCCCTGCACCAAAGAACCTGCTGTGCTCTGAGGGGCCCAACCCCTTGCTTCTGCAACACTCCAAGGGGACCCTGAGGATTCACCTTTAAACCTACCTGTGCAGTGCTTTTCCAAGTGGTCCCTCGCAGTGGCCCTGCACCAGCTCCAGAGACCTTTTCCCGCTGCTCCCACAGGAACCAGGAGCCACCTGAACTCCTCCAGCTGGCGTAAACCAACTGTGTGATTTCATATGTATTTTTAAAGATTATCCTCTATTGATTCCTATGGCGCGTAATTATGCACAAAAAGACCATTTTCATTAAATTAAAAAAAATCATATCTTGAAAAGTCTATACCAATTCAGATGATCTTGGTCTTAAAATTTATATAAAAATAAGTATGTTTATAAATTGGTCTCGAGTTATTCTTTTGATTGTGTGCATTGCACAACTGATGCTATGAGTACAACAAAGGCTTTGCACTTCTCCAAGATTGGCCTAACTGCTTGACCAAGCTCCCACAAAAATTAGAGCATTAGGTGATCTAGTTTTTACCTCTCTAAATCAATGTGTGGTTCCCTGGATCCATTGCACATTGTGCCTAGCTTTGCACACTACATAGAGGACCAGCCTCAGGGCCTGAATCAAATGACTTGTGACACTCTGCAGATAACCAACTGTGATCATGATGAAATGGGGTGAATGTCAGTAATTGTGATCTACCCAGTAGGACAGGGCCAATCCCCTCAGAGTAGACACACAGTGCTTATGAGAAAAATGCAGAGATACTACCATCTGTAAGAGAACTGCAGTGCAATTTACGAACAATACCCATGCGTAACAGGTGCCCTACCCATCACTATTGAACTGAAAGTGCTAAATCTGAAACCTTGATTGTCAACCTAATTACTTAGGTTAACATCTAACGGAGATCACAAGTACCAATTCTGTATCTCATTGCAGAGGATGAACCCATACCTCTTGGCCAGCAGCCTGTCCCAGATTTAAGTGGTGATGTGGATGACGAGCAACAAATCCTAAACACAGTCACCCTCTAGCAAATCTTTGGCTCCATACAGACACCATCTTCGGTAGCAGGGAGGGTCAACAGCATTGGGCGGTCTCCAGATGATCCGCCTTACATCCAAGAGACACCACCTGTCACCCCATGGGACTTCCAGTTATGTCAACAAACTGCGGTAGGATTCTAGCGAGAGCTGGCAGATCAGATGCGGATGGTGTGTGTGCCTCCCTCAATTCTATCACCTACAACACCCCTCTCACAGGAGGCACCGCACACATCAGTGGAAGAAGATGTGGACTGCATCATTTACACCCGCAAAAGTGCCTGGTAGCATTTCACTATGCCACATACCCCGTTTCTCCTTTGTCCTGTGCTTATGAACATGCCATTGTAAAATCAACTGTCCATCTTATGCTCCAGCACTGCCACTCTGAATCTAAGGTCCGAAATTCCTTCTGCATTTCATGCTCAAAGGAGCCAGTCTGTCTTGTGTGTGGAGGGTGGTGTACGTGTGTTCCTGTGTTTGCTGGTGGATGGGCGGGAAACTGGTCTCACGGAACCACCCTGGTCTGCTCCAACTGCCTTGCCTTTGGTAGGCCTGTCCACTGTAGGTGGCCTCTGTGGGAAGATGCCTCATTTTCCAGATGCTTTCTCCTCTTCGAATTTCTTGCCCATTGCCCGATAGGCTTTGCTGACAAGCTGGATGTGGCGATCTCTTTCCTCCCAGATAACGTGCTGCCACGTCTGCTCTAGTGTCATGTTGTCTGTTTAATCACAAAGAAAAACTGTCACACAAAGGGTAAGTAAGAACTGGTACAATAATCATGATACATTAATTCTATCTTCAAACATCAAATTTTGCACTTCCTATACCCTAACAATATCTCGAAGGTCAAAGAGAGCATTCAATTTCCTAATATCTATCATCTCCTAATTTATTATGGCCAAAGATAAAAGGCTAAGCAAATGGTGCTAAATGCAAATGCACCATCTTAGGACATCAAGGTATGATCATTTCAGGTCTTAGGAACAATGTTGTTTTGTACCCAAGGTATGGTACATATTTCACGTTTTACTGATCATTAGTGCCCCTTCCGCATCCTACAATTGCCATTATTCCATTGGCATTAGCCAAAGTAAGATGACAAAGATCTGCAAACTACATATATTGTGTCACAACACTGGGTGCCTGATATGACAAGGACACATATCTGGACACATTGCTACCTAGACTTAACATGTGCCAGGTATTACATGTAAGAACGGAGAGGGGATAGCTCACTCACATCACACTGAGATGTATGGAACATCTATATGAACTCCTTTAAGTCCATGGTGCGCCATGGCATGACTCTTTACATACTCCCAATGTAATATCATGTGTCCCACTACTCAGCCTAGTGTCGGTCCCTACGTGTCAAATATTAATGTCATCTTGCTGCACACGAGCACTCAGCACATCCATTTGATGGGTGTGTGCATGCATGCATGCCCTACATCTCATCTGCACAGGTATCTTGTGATGCACATATCTATTGCTGTCCAAATTACAATTCTGTTTGTGATAAATTTTGGAGACTATCATGGCCAACACAATCTGAAGATATATTGGTCCATGGCATGTTGGATGACTATGCTGTGCAGACATCTCTCCGGTCTAACACACCATGCCATATCTGTGATGACAGGAGATAGGAATGTTGACGTACCCACCATAGAGGCCCTCATTTTGGACTGCAGTGGTCTTTTTCAAAGATTGCAGAGGTACCGAATGCAGGCGGTTTTCTGCCCAGTGCATTATGACTGCTGGCAGCCCTCCGCCCTTTTTCGGACAGAGAGCCGCCAGCAGCCATACTGGCGGTCGGCAGTGAAGTGGAGGCTGCTCCACCTCCACCTCCACCGCCACGTCATCAGAACACAGCACACTGAATCACAAACCAGAATTCGGCGTGGCGGTGTTCTGGTGACGGGGAGCTGGCGGCGGAGCAGCCCCCATGGACCCCGTTTCCTCCTGGAGGATCACCGGACAAGGTAAGGTGATCGTCCGTTATGAGAGGGTGGTGGGGGGAGTTGTGTGTTGTGTGGGTGCAAGTGTGTAGAGGGGATGTGTCACTGCATGTGTGCATGCGGGGGTGTTGTGTGCATGGGAAATTTGTGCGCATATGTCTGAGTGCATGTATGTGTGTGTGTATGTGTAGTAGTTGTGTGAGTGTGCATGTAGGGCGTGTGAGTGTCAATGTGGGGGGGTCCTGCCACCTTTGGGGGGTGGTGGAGGGGTCATGGGTTTGGGGGAGGACTCTGGGGAGGTGCAGGGGGCGGGGTAGACCCTTATCAGTGCCAGGGAAAAAATTCCCTGGCACTGATAGTGCCTACCGCCATGGATTGCGTTGTGGTATAGAACCCCATGAAATCCATGGCGGTATGTGGGGTCGTGATACCGCTGGCGGTCTAGTAACGGCCGCCGGGCTGGAGACTGAAGTCTCCAGCCCAGCGGTTACTACCACCCTGGCTGTCGGAGTGTAGAAGTGGCGGTTTGGCATGCCGGTAACCGCCATGCTTGTAATGTCATTTTTTTTCCGCCGGCCTGTTGGCAGTAATACCGCCACTTCTACACCGACCGCCAGGGTTGTAATGAGGGCCAGAGTCTGGGGCATTTCACATGAGTGAGCCCTTCAAATGCATTACCATGTGTGGAATGTTTGCATTTGTCTTTGCTAAACTTAGAGACTCATTCACAAGTCCCTCAGTCCCAGCAGAACCTCACTTTTGGGAGGGTCATGAGTGCTCACAGCAGGGCCATATTTAAAAGATCACATAAGCCACTCTTCATAGCTTGTCGTGATGCTGTAAATATGGCACACAGGGGTTCATTATGACCACAACGGTGAGTGTAAATGTGGTGGTAGTACAGCCAACAGGCTGACGGTACATACAGCCACATTATGAAAATGGCAGGTTGGCTGCAGCCAACCCGCCACTTCTCCACTATAAATAAATCTCCAGCCGGCACAGTACCGGCGGCTGCATTATGAGCCCGTCTACCCCCATGGTTTTCGTGCGTTAATAATGCCACAAAAACCATGGCGGTAGGTCCTACTGGTGACAGGGAATTCCTTCCCTGTCACCGATAGGCGGCTCCTTCACCCCCCAACACGAACCGGACGCCCCTCACTCCCCTCTATCCAAACCCCTTCACCCCCTCCATCCAAATCCCCTCACCCCCATACAAACACTAATCCCACTACCTCCACCGATCCTCTCACCCACCCACCCCCATACATGCAGACACCCACAAACACACACCACGCATACACCCAATCACTCACACTGGCATACACGCATTCATACACACACAGGCATACATGCATTCATACATGCATACATGCATACTTCTAGACATGCTCGCATACATACTTACACACAATCACACTGACGTGCAGACACTCACTCACTTCACCAGTCTTACACACATTCACTCACGCATACCACCACGCAAACAACACAGCACACACAGACGCATTCACACACTCTCTCACACATTCATGCACACACTCAGACACACACACACAACACCCCCACACCCTCCCCTGTTGGAAACCTGACTTACCTTTGTCGAGGAGGTCTTCCAGCAGGGAGCACCCTGCCAGCAGAACACAAGTCTTGATATGGCTGGTGGCGTTCTACTGGCGTGGCGGTGCTTGTGGTAGCAGTGCCACCTTACCACTGTCAGCCACCATGAAGACTGCCGGATTGCCGCCCTTCTTGTGGTGGAAGTCCAGCAGTGCTCATAATATGGGGGACGGATAGTAGATGCAGTGGTGGTATTTAGGTGGCTGTCACCACTGCAGTAGGCGGTTTTTACAGCTGAAGTCAAAATGACCACCATAGTCTTTCTTTAATTACTGTAGTGTAACTCTCCCCCTCCTGTGTGGAGTAGCCATACACATCGGACAGAGATTGCAATAGGAGCATCAACAGTAGATCTGTGCATCGGAAATGCATTTGTTAGGTTTACCATCCCCAGACAAGTTGACCTATGAAGCCACAACCACATCTGCTTACAGATTATGGCATTGTGGTCATTGCTCTTCAGTCAGACCATTGATCATGTGGTCCATCAGTGATAGCAAATATATCCACCTTGACATTAGTCAGAGGTGACTGCACATCCAACATTTAACATCTACATTTCTGTCCAAATCTTTATGTTACATATTTTTTTTAGTGAAAGGGGTGCATATTGGACATAGCATTGCACAACGCTTCCAAAATCACACAGAATACTTGCACTAAACAATTGCATTCAGGATGACACTCACTGGTAACATATAGATTACTGAAACTCTCTACCTCTCCGGCAGTGTAAGGGTCACGTCAACCTACAAGACTTAACATGATAAATTGAACTGTGATTGTAGATCACTGTGATTGTAGAACACATACACAGTGGTCAAGAGTAGCACAATACATATGAATAACAATTAGCTATGTAACACTTCTGGTTGTAATGGGTCAAATGGCTCATGTGATATGCCTCAATAATATACATTGGTAAGGCAGGCTGACATGTACAATTACATATGATGAGCCAAAACATGCATCAGGTGGGCACATTGCAGAACCAGTTAAAGTAACCCACTGCTAAAAAATTCAGAAGTGTAAAAGACATTCAGGGCTCTATGCACCTAAATTACTCACACACCACACTCAGCAAGGTATAGCAATACCCATGCCCTACTCTTTTCTTTACATGTACATGACTACACTATATACATCACGCATTAGCCATCCTTGTTCCTTCATTTAATGGAGCTCAGTATCTGTCAGTGCTGCATAGTTCCAGACATTGATCATGCAACCCCTAAGATTAATTTTTGGACACTGAACACCTACATGTATGAGATATGTTCAGATGTGTAAAATTCTGCCTGTCAGACCTCTGGATAAAGCAACATGTTAGTGGGGTCCCCTGTAGCATACATCAGGGATCATTTACATGAGACATGAACAACTGGAGTGTAATAAAAAAGAGCTCAGCCCTCTCAATCATTTATATGAGGCCATGCAAAGCCACTCTGTGTGACTTTGCATGCAATAAAAGGTATGGAATCAGGCAAGCCAGTACAAAGCACAGCGCAGCAATACTCTTCATCAAGGAGGCATTCCATTTCCATGTTGATTGCTGTCCCAAACAAAATAAATGAGTTTTGACACATTCCCCAAATAGCTAAAGCATGTAAATCATGGAAGGCATCATTATTATGTGCTACACAGGGGAGGTATAACAATGAGGATCATCTGCATATACCTTTGTGTTTTACAGTATTCTATGTGTGCGGTATTCCACTGGGCACATAGCAATGAAGAACACCTACATTGAATGTAATTGTTCAGGAAGCTGTCTTTTCAAAGTACAAGAACAACCGTGTCAACAATGCAGACACACCTGCACCATAGGGTAAGTGTGCCTGAGTAATCTGAAATCACCAATTACGGCAACTGTGCAGGCATAGCACAATGGAATGGCCCATTGTAAATGACCTTAGTCCAAACCTGCAATTTGATTCTGATGCTGCCCAGCACAGCCAGAATTCTTGCTGAACTGCGCTGAACCCACATTTCTGAATTGCATTCCCACATAATTTTGCTGAAACCTTTGTGTGTAACCTATGTCCTGTAATGGCTGGTTACAACAGTACCTGACAAATTCTTGAGGTGCAAGAAGAACCTCAGAAGCTGCCCCGCACTACCTGATTCACAATTAGATATGTCGGCTGAGGGTGACACAGACATGTGCCGATGCATCTTGCTTCCCTGGGACACTTTAGTATTACCAAAACTACTGCAGACACTTGTGCGGCCTTTTCTGTGACTCAGATACCACTGTTCCACATATAGTGCCAGAGCTATTGTCACAGCATTGCCCCTCAATTGCATGTGGGCACTGCCACATGAAAACAAGAGGCAATCCCTGTGACTCTGTGTTAGGCCCATATGTTAGACGTAGGCACTGATGCTAATAAACTGTTAGGATATTCAGTGACAGTGCACACACTAGTAGATGTTGCTCTGTGAGTGTGCTCCCTAAGCCCTGTGGATTGGGTTGGGGGGAAATCAGGAAAACCCTGACATTCCCTTGCAGGTGAGTAAAGTAGCTCACTGTCCCCATCCTACAAGGGGATCTCTAAACACCCTTCAAATTACATGCAGATTGGTGCATGCACAGTAAAACACAGAGATGCTATTTTGAAAATGCTCTATCTTCTCCAGAAAGAGCACATACCTCAGGGCAGTGCAAGTTAGCAGAAGCCCTGGAGGCAGGCCATGAAAAGGAAAGGTGCACACTTTCTCAATATGCGCACCTCATACCTGTTTACATGTGCACTGTGGTGCAAATAGAGGAAGTATTTACTAGGTATGATAGGTGCACTGGTCAGTGTGGGCTCATGACAGCCCATTGTTTGAATGTCTCTGTGGCATACATGATCTTTTCAACAATGATTTGTGGGGACATGGCACTTTTGTGCTAAAACGTGTGTGAGCCACAGACACTGTGAACACAAACCATCTACAGGCAAATGAGACCGAAGGAAGAATTCACAAACTGTGTACATACCAACATTTCCACAAACTTGAATTTCAATGTAATCCAGGTGGTCATGTTCATGGCTGATCACATCCACCTAGTGAGTGTCGTGTCACTTGGTGGATTGCCCAGTCTATGTCAGAGAACGTCTGCATGTGGTACTGGACCTTCTCCCACCCGAGCTTCCGCACCTCAGTCTTGTAGACCCGGATAACCCATCCACCACTGGCTAGCATGTTGGGAAGGAAGTGGGTGATAAGCCACAGGAACCCACTGAACTCCTGGGCGTTCTCAGGGTGCCTTCATTTACTCCATAGCTTTGAGTCCAGGATGAGCCACATGGCTAGCTTTTCCATGGCCTTATGGATATTGTTGAGAAGCTTATGCCACTAGGTGGGCCAAGAGTGGTGTGTTACCAGTGTAACCCACTTGTAGTAACTAGGCCCATATCTGTATGACTTGCAATCCAAGGATGCCTTGTGGTTGCAGTATACCCACTCAGGGAATGACCGATGTTGTGTGTTTCAGCCACTCTGCAGTGCAAGTGGCATGCAGGGGACAAACTAGCTCGCTACATTTGCTATTATGTGGGGTGGCATTAATTACCAATGTTGATATATGCATGCCAATAGTTACCAGAGAGCCTTCAGAAACACACACCATAACATGTTGTGTGAAAACAAACATCAGCTGTATGGCCTTGTGTTTTGAAGGATATGTGTTGCACATGGACATTGCAATGGCTCCTTGTCTTTACCCACAAGCCTACTCTATAATTTGTGGACCATGAGGCCAGCTTGTTTAGCCACAAGCTGTCAGGTGTAGTCCAGTGCTAAATATGTTTGACATTGGCACCCATCACCATATGTGTCTATAATGTGTGATCACTTGAAGTTGGGTGATGAGCATGCATTCAGACACGATGTTCACCTGAGAATTGCCAACCACATTCAACCACTATATCTTGGGACGCAAGAGTGCCTCGGGCCTTGGGTGGATGAACCTTGCTTTTTGTGATTTCTGATGGGCAATTGTTTCATATGCAGAATCTTGGTGTTTTATCTTCATATTCACAAAAAGACTGTACTCATGGGCGTGAAGCCATTGTTTAAATCTGAGTGCAACACACCAACATGTAGGCTACATCAATGATTTTTCCATTGGCATCTTAGCCTAGTGGGGCGAATGTGGGTACTTTGTTACTAGGTAGACACTCTTGCACTAGCAAAGCATGGTATTTAGCATTTGTATGTGTGATATGAGATCTCATTCTGGATATGATATGTGGTTGTAGATCTGTATGTTGCATCGGTAGACTGTAGAGGTTGGAATGTGATCCCATGCACATATTATGTGGATCACTTTACAGTCATCATACTATGATTGAACGCTACTATCCTCCACAAGTACGAGGCCATACAAAATGGCTAGCTGTTCAAGAGACACACAGAAAAATAGCACACAAGCTACTTTAACACTTCATGTTGATTGTGGTTCGCAGTGGAGAACTCTTTGGTGCAGGTTGTTGCCACGCACTCTATTTTGGATGTGCCAACTGTTGTTCAGCACAGTTTGTCACACATTGCTACATACATTTTGCGTGTGGTAAGAACTAGCAGGTGTGATGTAAGTGTTCAGGTGGTTACTGTGACTATGAAGTTAAATTGCTTACACACTAGTAGTCCTCATGTATTTAATTTAATATATGTTCACCATTTCATCTGGTAAAAGTTTGTGACATCGTAAAAGTCACTCATGCATTGGTGAAAAAATGTTGCATTATATGGTCCCTCCGCCATGTTGCTGCTACTGATGGGACATTTTGATGCTGCTCCTCATCTTCCTCATCATTGTTTGGTGCTTCCGGCTCCTCATTGGCAATGGCTCATGGTAGATTTGTCCACACATAAATATTGTACAATATTCAGCACACAAGTATGATTTTGCATACCATTGTTGTCGAGTAGAACCTTTGGCCCCCAGACATATCTAGAGTCATAAAGGGGACTCAAGGACTCCTAAAGACCATTCTACTATTGACCGGATCCTGCTTAGGGCATGATCAAAGCTCTGCTGGGCTTACATTTGGGGATGTTTAAAAGGAGTCGTCACCCACAGCTGCAGACAACATCCTTGGTCAGCTGCAAAGAAAAGAGGGGTAAGATTAGTAAATAGTCATGACAGATGATGGCCCCATATTCATATCCATTCTGTTATGTGTCCTGATTGACTCATACCCTTTGCCAACAGTATGAGACGTGCTTTGACACTGTTTAGCATACAAACAAATTGAATTTAGATTTGACTGACACTGTAGTACACATACAGGTGTACTGTCCTCTATGAGACATTTACTATTTGTCATACTTGTGAGTGCCAACACCATGAAGGTGGCAATTTGTCACCAGCAAGGAGAGTCAATTAACCACTGAGGAGACAAATCTCTCACACTCATCTATTGTCTCTGTTATGACTACTATTGACATGTCTGTACCCTGAGCAGGGGCTGGTGATGTTCTGTACTTCCTTCACACATATTTAGCTTTGAGAGTCAGAGTTATTGTTGTACAATAGCTACTGCTAAGGGAGGATAGAGAGTGGATGTCAATGTGGACATGGCAGTGCACTATGTCCACTATGTTGACAGTACACAAGGGGTTTGATATATGTGGGGATCTTGTGCTGTATAGTGCAACTGGTACACTAACCACACTGCACTGCCATACTTCTTGGGACACTGTAGGACATATTATCAACATGATTCAGTGTCCTGGGTTTACTGCTTGAGCAAGCAGGCAATGTGCAGCATTGCTCCAAGCCAGGCAGATTATTTCCAAGGTGAATGTGTGGCTGCCTGTCCAGTGAGTATTTAGTGCATCAGGGTATATCTTGCTGCACAGTCTGAAGCCTTGGGTGACTGATAGAGTGGTTTGTGTGCCACAAAATGGTGGACACATTGGATGGGATGTGTGTATATGATGACAAATGTAATTTTGCATGATGCACATGATCCTGTGAGATTACAAAGGGACTATATTTCTCAGATGTACAAGTCTGGGACACATCATTGCCTCATGACAATGGGAGTTACCTGTGGACATGCAGACAACAGAAAGGGAGTCCCTTCTTTCAACACGGTGTTTGGACACACCTTTTCACATAGTGCAGCATTAGTGAGGATCTTTCAAACATTTGAATGCACACATAGGGCCTCATTTACTAGTTGCTGCCACAGGGCAGCACAGGATGTCGCTTGGCTGCACTGCCCTGCGGACAAAGGGAATGCAGAAATGTGTCATATTACTAAGATAAAGCACATCCACGGTCCATCCTCATACGCACCATCACATATTGGTGACTATCACCAACACACACACCCTTGCATCATGGTGCAGGTGTGTCAGCATTGTGCCCTCAAATAATTTTTGTTTTAAGGGACATATTCCTGCAGAATGCAGCACACATAGAATTTGGTAATGACAGGGAAACTGTTACTTGTCCTCATTACACCTCCCCTTGGGAGGCACACTAATTGCAAACAGTCCAAGGTTCACAGTTCCTTGGATCTGTGAAAATGTGTAAGATCATCATTGTTGTTGCATGGAAAAACCCAACACAAGCCCCATGGAACACATCCTTGAGGTAGGGTGAGGCAACTCTGCACTTTGGCCTGGTTTGCCTTAGTCCATATTTATGAGGCCATGCAAGGGCACACAGGCTGGTTTTGAATTGGCTCATAGATATGAATTGGGGGCCTGCTCCACCAGAGCGTAATGGACATTGATGATCCAGCAGCAATGTTCACTTGTGCATGTGGCCCACAGTAGCATGGGTGGTCTCAATATGTGTGACTTGTTGGGTTGTGTTGCACATGTGCCATGTAGAATGGTGCAAGTATGTAGGCCCACACCTGCTACGTATGTACTGTCTCAGTCACCAAACACAGAGATGGCTTTTGTAATACATTATTTACTGTTATTAGGTCAGTCATGTACTTCAGATGTACTTACCAGCCAGTCTGCTATTCTCATATCTCCCATTCTGGAATTGCTCCTTGATGATGTATTTCGGTTGATGAAGTAATCATGAGCACTCCCCGGGCACTTTGCAAGGACTGTGATGAAGAGGCCCTGAGTCCACAGTTGCTTCTACATTCTTGGAATGCACGTACTTACGATTGTGGTACCGGTAGGCTGTCGCTGCAGGAGGTACCAGATGCACATGTGTGCAGTCCATTGTCCCCAACACATGTGGAAATCCTGCAAAGGCATGAAAGTTTTGCTTGTTTTTCTGCTGTTTCTGCAGTGTATTCGGGAGGATGAGGTACTGGGGTGTGAGGCATTTGAGGGCATCGGGATGGAAGAGAAGAATGCCCAGAAGGATGACTGGCACACTCCTGTCAGTCTGGCTCTGTGGGATGGAATGTTTCAGATGTCAGCATATGTAGTATAGCCAATAGCTTAGTCTGTGGGGAGGGATGTTTGTGCACTGATGCGATGTCTGCAGCCCTGGTACAATCTGGTACAGGAGCTGGACAACTGAGTCCCTCCAGAGCCTGTAATGGGCAATAGCCCTTTACTCCCTGAGGTCTACAAGGGTAATCATCTGCCGGTATGTCTGCTCCCTTTTCCTGCACTGCCTCCATGGTGCAGGTCATGGTGATAGTGGTGGTGGTGGAGGAGGTGGTGGTGGTGGTGGTGGTGGTCTTCTTGGTGCTTCAAGCTGCAGTAGGAGTAGGTCCATGGTGTCATAGAGCGGGTAAGAGTGATGTGGGTATGTACTCCTTATGTACCAGTGCAAATGTGTCATTTTTCCGCCTGGTATGATAAAGCGTTAATTTCTTGATGCTTTGAGACTCTGCGCATCTTTTGCCAAAGAAATTTCATCTTACGATTTCCTGCGCCAGTTCTGCGTGATTTTTAAGAGGGAACGCCTACCTTACATATCATTGTCATTATCTGATGCAGCCATATCTGGCACTAGGAAAAATTGAAGCAGGAGTGAGAAAAGTGATCCTAGAGCCCTATAGCGCCACTTTCTATATATGGAGCTATAAATGCGTCACCATTGCATCAAAGAAAATGATGCTGCTATGGCGCAAACTCCTTGTAAATAAGCTCCCCCAAATTTCTAATAGTGTTGTAAAGTGCTGTTACACTCTTTATTGAGAGAAGAAGGGCACCGTTGGAGGGTGGTGGTGAGCAAATCCAAAGATAGTGGCGAGCACCAACAAAGACTGGCACACCAAGCACCACCACTGCTAAAGCCGACCCTGCTGCATTCTTGTGTTTCCTTTAATAGGGGACCTGTCCTGAAAGTTTGGGAAGGACTGTTCCTCTCGGAGTATGACCAAAGCTGAATTGCACATGGCTGTTTCCAGTGTGAGGTATCATGGTGGGCAAAGAAATGAAGAGTGGGATTCAGCACTGAGTAATTACCAAAGGTTAAGATTAATTCAAGCATTCCATTCATATCTTTTTTTGTTTTCCTCTTCCTCTTTGGTTTAAGATAGTGACATGCCCGATGAGCTATTTATATGTAATCTGTGCATCTTTAGTTGTTGTGTATCCCAGACGTGCAGAATCTGAGGCAGAATGCAATTACAAAATAAATAGTAAATAAAGCAGGACACAGACCATCATGAATTTCCAGGAGAATGCCATGTTTTCTCATTAAAACACAGCTTTGTGAATCAGGTTCATGAGTTAAGCATGTCTTATTCCAAATTCAAGCATGGAATAAGAAAATAGATATTCACAGAAAATGCTTTGTCAATTAAGCTTAAAAACATTGATATTGTGATGATATATAACACGGGTTCGAGAGAAAAAATGCTAACTGAAACATTTGTGAATTGAGTCCACAATAAGCACAATTCGGACTTTCGAATAGACCGGTATGGAGCCGCATCACAGGGCGACAATTTCTGTTCTTAGAATTTTATTGAGGATGTCTTTACTTAATTTACTTTTGTAAATGTGTTGTAAAACAGTACTTTGTTCCTTCTTATGCCCATAAAATACATTATGCCCAAGAAGATGTTTAATCTATCTTCAGGTATTTTACATGCATTTATTTATCTAGAATCCATCTCCTGATTTGTGTATATTATTTTGCTTATATAAAATTAGGGGAGTCAAAGTATTAACGTTTGCTTGTTTAGGCAGCTGTTGCTCCTACACCCATTCATAAAACCACCAATACTGCTTCATGTAACAATAAATAATACTACCCTCTGCTCGCTAAGAAGATTAAGGTATGTCAGCTCTGCAGACCCACTAAATTGCAAGCTACAGAATTCAGGATTTACAGTAAATAACTGAAAATAGCAATTTCGGGGAATACACAGACTTTGCATTGCTTCCTCTGGATGACAAAAAAATCTACCAAATTGAAAGGCAAAAAAAGTGTGGAAAGTGTTATTATGTGATCATGTATAATACCGAATGAAGACATTAAGCAATGCTAACTTAAGACAAGTTTCAAAGCAATTTATTCCTCTGATCAAGCAATGTCTATTCGTATATTTCCACCAATCATAGCCCAAAAAGTATATTTTAAAAGGGTTCTTACGTCTTGTTGGTGACTGATGGAGAAGTTTTGACTGTAATTCTGGCTCCAATAAGTGTAACTTGGTTGAGCTGATATTAAGTAGCTGACCATAGTGATGAGGAGGGTAATCATGTCGAACGGCACTAAGGAGAGAGAGTAGTATTAGAAAAACATTGTTCTCTGAAGGCAGCTCAGTAAAGTAACAGAAGTCAGGAGCCTGCATACTACTGAATCTGAGCTGGACTGACTAGCCCAACAGGCACACTGGCTTTTCTCCAATGGGCTGCAGACTAGGGTGTTGCTATCAGTCATGATCCAGCCCTCAGGATATGTCTATTGTGGACCCATTCCAGGTTAATGTTGAATATACCTTTTTCTCTTCTGTCCATTTATTCCAATCCAGGATTGACCATCTGTTTTTTCCACACTTCTATCACAACCCATTATACATGCAGAAATTCATACAATTTTGATCTCTCATCATGACTCCATGAATTTGTACTTAGACCTTTGCCCTGTAGATAAAGGAACCAAATGATGGAGTTTAAAAAATCCACTTCTGCTAGTCCCTGTTTTCACCCATAGGTTTGAGGTATTTATGATAAATGTTCTTCAAATTAACAAAACACTAAAGATCTTCTCCCAGTCTGTTTGGGATTCTTTCAAAGCTGCCTCTAGAGATTTCACTTTCTCATGTGTCTCTAACAAAAGGAAACTTTCTTCTAAAAATCTTTCCAACTTATGAATCAGATTAAAAAACACATGCACTATACTTCCAATTCCCATTGTTGAATGAGTTTATTAAAGCCAAATTTTAATTCAATAAGCTCTCAACTGAAGATGATGCATCTTATCATCTTAGTTCCAGTGCTAAATTCTACAGAGGTCAGAGCAAATCCGGAAAACCTTTTGCTGATTATCATAAAATCAAGAAAGATTGGGTTAAAGTGGATTCTATTTTGCATGATAATAACACCATGGTCCACAAAGATGCTTTTTTACTAAATTGTTACTCAATACTACCATTCCAGTTATACTCCTGACTCAACCCCTTCCTAGGAGGTGTTTAATTATTTATCTTCCATGGAAGAATTTTTTACTTCTAGATGTTGATATCACTATCCAATCCATTTTAATTGACATCCACTGCATCAAAAAAGGTAAAGCTTTTCACCCTGATGGATTTCCTAAATTTTTATTTCCCAAACTTCACCATCTTTTTGCTTATTTCTTGTCCTGTGATTCAACCACAGATTATTTTCAGGATAGATCCGATACATGTGCAAAACACATGGAAGACTGTGCTTGTCCCCTTGTCTTGCAGCCTATTTACCAGCATTCTGGTATGCTCCAGTCTGAGTCTGTGGCAGCGATGGGAGCCAACAAAGTACCAAACTAGTAGGAGCTGCTCTTGGAGAACAAGGTACATCATTTTAGCAAAATATGTTGTTGCAGTCTGTTGAGAAGGCCTCAGTCCACAGAAGAGGTCATAATTTTCAAGGTCCCAAACAAAAATGAACTGGTAGTTTGGAAAGAATCTCCTACTGTGTGAAAAACAATTAACATTTAACATCTGGAGCCAACTTTAGGACAGAACATGAACGGTCACAAACATATTTAAAACACAAGTCTTTAAGCCATATCTACATACACCACAACTATGATTCATGAATACAATGAATATGATAGCATAACCCTATCAGTGAACTTCCAACCACTGATTTTCCATTGGTATTGCTACAAATCACTGCAATGTATGATATATTAGTAGACTATAGGTTTGCACATATGCATTACTCTTCTGCTCAAAACCCAAGATTTCAGACAAAGGACGTCAATATTTCTTTTGGTGAAACAAAATCATCTATTTTCTATTGATGTATCATTATATGAACAAAGGCTGTGTCCAAAACTGCCCCTTAACAGGAGGGAATATGTAACTGTAATTTGAAAATGATTGTGTATGAATGTTCTTGTACATCAGGTGTACTCTAGGTAAATAACATCTTCATGCAATCAAAATTGATATTGTTTATCTTTATTACAGCAAACGTCAAGAAATATAAGTGTCATAACATGTAGCAGATATAGAGGAGAAGAACAAAGAAAAGGGGGGGGGCTTTAAATATTTCTGAAAGTTGATGTGAAAACACACTACGGAAAAGATAACCTATGTTTGCAACAGTCATTTTGGTAAAATGGAACTTAACAACAAGGGCTTATCCTCAGAGAAAATACATAGAATTTCTGAAATCATAGTAGCTGCCAATTTGTAGTCATGTCTGTATGGCACAAAATTAACAATGAAATAATCATTGAAAATGTTTTTTGTGTATGGCTATAAATGATTATGAGTAGAACATGATGTTAGGTATTGGACATGATAACAAATAATGAATGACACCATAGCAAGTTTGTTTGGGAATTTTCAAGGATATATTATTAGGAAAGATGGAACTGTTATATTAAACTTGTTATTATTAAATTTGTTCTGTGGTTAATATTGAATAAAAAATTGATTGACCATCAGTAATTTTAAACAGATAGCATACTATAATAACAGTTTACAAAATATGGTTCATAATGAACTCAGGAGGGATCAAGTGATTGCATGGTCACCATGACAATATGAAAAATATAACCACAGAAGTGATTTCACTCTGATTACCCAGCTCAGTGTATCGTTTGTAATTAAACTATTCATGATTCCCTCATCTTTGGGAAAAACTTTTTTTGCTTTAGTGGCAATTTTATGCCTGTTAGTCAATATATCACAAGGCACAAATCACCAACCAACCTAAACATTTTATTCCAAAAATGTATTTGAACCTTATTAGAATTGCAATAAGAAAGTTAAAAAAGGGATGTTGCTTCAAATTTTAAAGTGGAAAATTACTCAAGAAAGACAACAATGCAAATGTGTTGCGTACTTTTGCATCAGAGCAAAAACAATATCCAAGTTTATCAATGCTTAGTGCCACAGCTAGTGTGATGCAAATTAATGCACATCAGTACCTGGTATTTACTATGCAATGCAAGAGGTATTTTGTGCTCAAAAGCTTCTCTTTTCATAGGGCCACATCAATCAATCAATTTATTTGTTGAGCACGCTACTCACCCGGAAGGGTCTCAAGGCGCTGGGGGGGTGCTACTGCTCGAAGAGCCAGGTCTTGAGGTGCTTCCTGAAGGTCAGGAGGTCTTGGGTCTTATGTAGGTTGGCGGGGAGTGAGGTCCAGATTTTGGCTGCGAGGCGAGAGAAGGAAGGATCTGCCACCGGTTGTGGTACGGTGAATGCGAGGGACTGTTGTGAGGGTGAGGTTGGCGGAGCGGAGCTGGCGTGTCGGGATGTGGAAGTTGAGTTGGTCGCTGAGGTAGGCCGGTCCGGTGTCGTGGGGAGCTTTGTGAGCGTGGATTAGGATTTTGAAGATGATCCTTTTGTGGATGGGTAGCCAGTGGAGGTCCTTGAGATGGGCAGAGATGTGTTCGTGGCGAGGAAGATTGAGGATGAGACGTGCTGAGGCATTCTGGATGCACTGGAGTTTTTTCTGGAGTTTGGCCATTATTCCCGCGTAGAGGGCGTTGCCGTAGTCCAGTCTGCTGCTAATGAGGGTGTGGGTGACCGTTCTTCTGGTCGTGTGGAGCAGTCGAAGGGTGTTGAAGCATGAGGACGAGATGGCATTGACTTGCTGGGTCATGGAAAGTGCTGAGGTTGCGTGTGTGGGTGGTGGGTGTTGGGGGTGACCCCAGGGTGGCTGGCCACCAGGAGTCGTCCCATGCTGATTTGTTGGGGCTGAAGATTATGGGCTCGTTTTTTATGAGTTCAAATTGAGGTGGCTTGCTGTCAACCAGGTGGCAATAGCTAGGAGTCTGGTGTGGAGGTTGTTCTTGGCGGTTGCAGGGTTCCTCGTGAGGGAGGGGATGAGCTGAGTGTCATCTGCATAGGAAATTATGTTGAAGCCGTGGGATCGAACCATGTTGGCGAGCGGAGCCATGTAGATATTGAAGAGGGTGGGGTTGAGTGAGGATCCCTGGGGGACTCCGCAGATGGTTTTGGTGGCCTTTGACCGGAACGGGGGAGGCAAACTCTTTGTGTTCTCTCGGAGAGAAAGTAGGTGAGCCAGTCCAGGGCTCTGTGGCGGTACATCCACTTTGTACCACCTTGAGCCATGGAGTGTTAATGGGGTGGATCAATGCAAACAGTTTTTATGTAAGGTCCAATTTACTAAGATAGCTAAATTGAACTTTGCATTAAAATGTAATGTGCACTGGAAGCAGGCACAAACAAGGTGAAATATGTTGATTTCTCTTAGAAACTGATGCATTGCATGCAATACGCAGCAAACATTCATTGTGTGAAAACCTGCATTTGTATCTGCATGGGAATTTGCATTGGAAGGGTATGCTTCCACTAGAAATGCTAGGTTAGACAGCATACACTCAGATTTGCATCATGATGTAAGCCTGTGGATCGTGCAAAGCAGCATGTGTGTGTGTGTGTGTGTATATATATATATATAATATATATATATATATATATATATATATATATATATATATATATATATATATATATATATATATATATGGAAGCACTGTGGGCCAGATGTATGACGGTTTGGCTTTGTGATTTCCTAATAGTGAGTCTTAGCAATTTGCTACTAGGAAATCACAAACTGGGATGTATAACAGTGTGTTAAACACTGTTTTTGATTCCCAATGGGGTTACAAATGACCTACCTCAAAAATATTCATGAGGTAGGTTGACATTTGCGACCCCATTGAGAATGGCAACACTCACAGGGATGGGGGCCTGCTGGGGAGAGCAGACCACCATGTCTGTGACTGATTTTCAAATTAAGCAGTTTTTAAAAATTCTGACTGTTTTCCATAAAGGAAAACACGATGCTTTTCAAACAAAACAATGAAAAGCTTTTTTTTTGTGTAGGCAGTGGTCCGTGGGACCACTACCTGCTCTGAAATTCTTTTTCACTTCCATTCACAAAGGGGAAGGGGCCCCGTGGGGACCCCTTCCCGTTTGCAAATGGGTTACCACCAACTTGAAGTTGGTGCTAACTGCCATTGTTTTGCAACCACATTCACTGACGCAAAACAATCTCAAATCCCCCTGTGACTCGCTATGAGGAAGGGATGCCTTTCGCACATCTCTTTGTAATAGCAACTCACAAATCTAATTTGTGAGTCGGTAACAGGTTACTGACTTGTAGAAAAGGATTGTTACATGGAGAAAAGCCTTTTTCTGTTCT